>NC_138981.1:135835815-136435815 GCF_964341445.2 Mesoplodon mirus | reverse complement strand
CACGGCCCGATTCTGGCTTCTAGAAGAGCTGGAGGGGAACACTGACGTGAACGCTTTTGGTAGGCTACTTGGGTTGAGAGCAAGAACGGATCTCCCCAGTTCAAACTACACAAGTTGATGTCTCTGGCCAGCCTTTGCAAAGTTAGCCTATTTATCAAGCAAAAACTGTTCCAACCCAGAAGCCCAAGTGCTAATACCAGGGCAAATAGGACATTTTTGCTTGATCAAAAGTGTCTTCCCTGAGTCAGAAAAAAAACGATGCCCTTGGCTGGAGCTTAAAACTGGGGGTGCGGTGGGGTGGGGGGAGGGGCCCTGTGCAGTGTGCTAGTTTACCAGGAGGAAGAAGGTTCGGGAAAACGAACCAAGTCCTGCTTCAGGCTCTGTGCACCTGAGGAGGCAGCCAGGAAACATGAAGTTCTGGTTTCTCCTTGATTTTATCCACAGTATTCTTCTAAACTGATTTCTTCAAAACCCAAATCAGGACCACCTAATTCCATTGTGGGTCAAATACAAATGTATATTTCTGTGGTTTAAGGGTTCTAACAGCTAAAGCTTAAAAGGCATATTCCTAAGACCATTACAGACCCACAGAGCTCAAGACTCAGATGGAGTATCACCCATTCCTGATGCTCAAATGTGCACAGAGTTGATTTGGAATTCAGAAACGCTCCAAATAAACACTTCTGTGCCAAGACTTTGCAGTTCTTTCACCCCGTCAGCCATCCATTTATTCATCCAGTCAAGCTGCCTGTGTCATACTGATTCATCCTTTCTCTTTTTCCTTATACTAAGCAAGTATGAGAGAGTCGTAGAGAAGGTATAAGAAAAGAGACAAACTTTTCATTTTGTACTGCAGCGAAGTTAAGGCTCAGTAAAGCCCTGTTACCTCTATAACCTTGGTGCATCCAAAAGGTACCATTGTAATAACGCTTTTTTTTTAATGGTTAAGAAGCCTATGGTGGTTCATGAAATTCATTTCATAGTCATATAAGAAATTGCTTTTTATGAGAGAGGATCTCTGCTGAGTTTCCCTTGGGCACTGGAAGTTAGAGGCCGAGAGGGTCTCTGCTTTCCATGAAAGTGTTTTCCAACTCTCAAAGCATTTGTCAATATACTCAGAAGAATCAGAACGAAATGAGCCCAAGGCTTGCTATTCGGTACGCGACAGACGCGGAGTTGTACTCAGACGCTCACTACAAAGCTCTGAAGTTGTAATCAGGAGCCCTGGGTTCCAGTCCCAGCTCGGGGAGGTCACTGGTTACACTGCCTGTAATTTGGAACCTGCTCATCACCCTGTCTTTCCCCTGCTTGACGACCTCTGCTTGTGTATATCGCTGGATGGGAAGTGGAGAGCGCCAGGCTCCAGGGGTGGCCACGGCAGCCACTGCACCTTCACACCCAGTGGGCCATGGCAGACGCTGCAGCCTGAGGCCATGGTCACCCTGACGGCAGGCCCAGCTCACTGCTGAATCACGATCACGGTCAACTAGAAGCTCCCTGTTTTGTTCTCAAACCCCAGTTCCTCCATCCTATTCTTGGGCAGATGGATGCAGGACCCAATATAGGACCTTTTGCCACTTGTCCGTGTTCAATCTCGCATGTCAATCTTGAGCTCGTCAAGATCTCTTTGGATTCTAACTTCCCACTACAGAGAATTCATCACCCTCTGGCACTATGTCAGGGCCAAACCTGGTAGGAGCAATGAGAAAAAGCGAAGCAGGCCAGGAGGCACTTGCCTTGAGACTTCCCTCTCTAAGCGGGGGACACGAATCCATGATCCACGGCCTTTGGATTCATTCCTTTCATTGGTTACACAATCACATAACTGGGCTGTAAATGAGGATTTCACAACCGCCGCTGCCAAATGCTTTGCTGAGGTCCAAAAACACTTGCCTGCTTTTCTCTGCCCTACCTGTCCAGGGGGCTCCTCCAACAGAAAAGAAGATTCTAACCTAAAGCACTGCTCCCGTGAGCCAGCGGCGGCTCTGAGGGAGACCTGCTCCTTCTGCTTTCATTCCGGACCCGCTTTTGGCTGGCTTCTTGTCTAACTATCCACTCCCTCATGATTGCTCTAGGAGCATGTTCTACAATTTTCCTGGGGAGCCACATCAAGCTAACTAGAACCACATAAGCTATCCAGTTTAAGGAATTTCTTTTCTGGAAATTCGGAAGTAGCTGTCCATCTGGTGGTTTATGGTTCTTTTTGGCAGTTCTGCATGATTCCAGAATGCTCTCCCTCCCTCTGTGCCCAGGCCTGTCATTCACCCGGGCCCTGAGTGAGCAGGCAGCCTCCCAAACCCCTTCATCCATCACCATCTTCTAGTCTAGCTGAACCATCTCACCAGCTGATCTATCACTGCCAGGTTGAAGGGCATTCTCTTCTACAAAGAAGCCTGAAGTTTTTCTCCCAAGAGCCTGGGTTCTCCTTCTGTGGGAATGAGTCTCTTCACCAGCCCGGGACTCCCTGGGTATGGGGTCTCTTTACCTTCTACTCTGTCTCAGGTCACACTCCCCCTGTGCTCCACCTCTGACTCAGATGCATCTCGGCTGCTTCTGTCTGATGCTGCTGCCTCTCCAGATGGTCTGGAGCTTTGAGCTTACAACTGGTTGTTTCTTGCTCATGGAACAGGGTTTCTTCTCGTCTTCCCTGTCTCATGCCTCTCTTCACTTTCCTGACTTTATCTTCTGTCTTCAGGACAGTGTTCTTGGGTAACCAGGGGAGGGGAGAGCCACACCTCCATAACGAACTCCGAAGTGGTCAGCGCAGCCTTATGATGACTTGCCCTGGGCTCAAAGCCGCCCAGTGAGTGTCAATCGCTGCATTTCCAAAACAGGAAGCACGTGATGCTTACACAGAAGGGAGGGAATCTGAGAAATACTGTGCAAGAGAAGCCAAGCGGGAGCAAGGGAACAAAAAGACATCTCAGATGATTTCTCAAGATCCCTGAATAAGTAGGAGAGGTGATCTGATCATCTGCAGTAACTAGAAAGAAGATGTGGTCTATATATACACTGGAATATTACTCAGCCATAAAAAAGAATGAAATAATGCCATTCACAGCAACATGGATGGACCTAGAGATGACCATACTAAGTGAAGCAAGTCAGACAGAGAAAGACAAATATCAGATGATATCACTTATATGTGGAATCTAAAATATGATACAAATAAACTTATCTATGAAACAGAAACAGACTCACAGACATAGAAAACAAACATGGTTACCAAAGGGGAAAGGTGGTGGGAGGGATAAATTAGGAGTCTGGGATTAACATACACACTACTATATATAAAATAGATAAACAACAAGGACCTACTGTATAACACAGGGAACTCTATTCAGTATATTGTAATAACGTGTAATGGAAAAGAATATGAAAAAGAATATATATATATATATATATATATATATATATATATATATATATATATATGTATGTATAACAGTCACTTTGCTATACACCAGAAACTAAAACAACATTGTGAATTAACTATACTTCAATAAAAGAATTTAAAAAGAAAGAAAGATAGGGACCAGCAACTGCATACCTCAAAAATTCCAAAGTTGGGTTTGTGATGCCTGAGGTAGTGAAAGGAGTATAGCAATTGGAATAAAATGAATAGTATTCAGTTCGATTAAAAACAAACTTGTCAGGCTATTTATGAGAGACAGAGAGATCAAATTAGTGGTGGAGGTTGTCACAGCTCCATATGGACCGGAGGCAAAGCCCATCCACCCAGGCTGCATCCACTGGGCTGGGCTCTAGTTGCCAACAAGATGCACAGTTGGACCAGGGGAGGGACTGGCCACAGGACACAAAGGGCTGCAGAATGGCAGGGAGCTGGCTGAGAAGGACAGGCCACCTTGAGGGATGCAGGAAGGGGAGAGGCTGAGTCTGGAGGTGGCCCTGCGAGGCGGGGAGCGGGTCCCTGTCCTGGGGGATGGTTGAGTCAGCCAGAGGCTGGAAGGGGCAGGGTGCCGGCTGAGGGCACAGTGTTAGGACAGGGGAGAGCTTCACATGCTGGTCCCCAGTGAATAACAGGATTTTCTTTCCTTCACAGTCAGGATTGTTCTGAGGTGTTCTGATGTCGGGTCATGGGCCTCAGGGTCGCACAAAATAGCATCCCAGGGCTGCTGATTTGCTAATTCCTCCTCCTTATGAGTGACTATATTTCCTTCTATGAAAATCGGTATGACCACATTAACACCGTATTAGCTTTTGAAAATTCTGTGTGGTCATTTTCAATCCTTGACTTTTAATATGGTTCTAGATCTTATGTTTTTGTTTTTTTAATTGATTAACTTTATTTATTTATTTTTGGCTGCGTCGGGTCTTCGTTGCTGCGCACAGGCTTTCTCTAGCTGTGGCGAGCGGGGGCTACTCTTCCTTGCGGTGCGTGGGCTTCTCCTTGCGGTGGCTTCTCTTGTTGCGCAGCACGGGCTCCAGGAGCACAGGCTTCAGTAGTTGTGGTACATGGGCTCAGTAGCTGTGGCTCGTGGGCTCTAGAGCACAGGCTCAGTAGTTGTGCCGCATGGGCTTAGTTGCTCTGCAGCATGTGGGATCTTCCTGGACCAGGGCTCGAACCTGTGTCCCCTGCATTGCCAGGTGGATTCTTTTTTTTTTTTTTTTTTTTTTTTTGGTACGTGGGCCTCTCACTGTTGTGGCCTCTACCATTGTGGAGCACAGGCTCCGGACGCGCAGGCTCAGCTGCCATGGCTCACGGGCCCAGCTGCTCCGCAGCATGTGGGATCTTCCCGGACTGGGGCACGAACCCGTATCCCCCGCATTGGCAGGTGGACTCTCAACCACTGCACTACCAGGGAAGCCCGGCAGGTGGATTCTTAACCACTGTGCCACCAGGGAAGCCCGATCATATGGTTTTAATGACTACATTTTGATTCCCTAAATCTGACTCGAAATAATGTGACGTGCAAAGCAAACAGGCCAGTCATACAAAGTGGACTCAGTTCACTTGTGGCCCGCTTGCTTCTCCCGTCAGGAAGTGCAGTTTCTGCTCCCAGAGCTCTGACAGCTTGTGACAGCTGGCTTCCTGGGACCCAGGAAAGAAGGAAATGGGCCAGAGAAAGCCACCTTGGCAGCAAAGGGTCCCACTGGGCAGGTCTGTAGGGCAAGCTTGAGATCAGGGCAGTGTGGGAAGTGGTGACAGCCTCCCAGACACAGTGACAAACTGCCTCTGGGCAGCCTCTGGTCCAACTTGTTGCTCACGATGCCACAGCGGCCTTGGCTAGAGCCTCCCCACCTGGCTTGGAGGCCAAACCCAAGAGGCACCGTGCACACCAAAGGCTGAAATGGCCTTGCAGCTGGCAAGACTGCTCCTTGGTACAGGCAGTGGTGGTAACCAGGTCGCCTGGCATGGCAATGGTCTCCCACTCTCTACAAAACCTGGTGTCCCAGCTTGGAACCCAGAGTGATGGTGGAGGGTAGTCAGTGCTAATACACGTTTGGGTGGGGAGCTGGTGTGATCAGGGCTGGCGTCTCAGAGCCTCATCGTGATTCTGTGAAGCAAACAGGGCTGGGCTTCCTTCCCTGGAGGAGGTGTTTGGGCTGAGAAAGGGGAACGGGGCACTGGCCAGGCCTGGTGACACCCAGCTAGCACCTGGCTGTCTCAGAGCTCCTTCCAGGGTGAAGGTACTCACCCTTAGTAGGGAGGACCTAGGGCTGGACCCTGGCCTGGGCCTTCCTTGAACGTGGTGACTTCAGATTCTGTCCCATCCTGAGAGTGTAGTAGCCGAGCAGTTAAAGCATGGACTCTGGTGCCCAATGGCCTGGGTTTGAATCTCAGCTCTGCTGCTCATTAGCTGTGTGGCTTTGGGGAAATTACTCAACCTCTCTGTGCGTCTGTTTCCTTATCAGTAAAAGAGATGATAGTAATAGCATATGCCCGGTAAGGTTGTGGTGAAGATCAAAGGCACGGTATCTGTAATGTGCTTTTTAAACAGTCGCTGACGTGTGGTAAGCCCCACCAAACATTAGCTAGTAGCACTGTCTTCCTCTAGACCCCCTCCAGGTCCTGGCAGAGGGGAACCTGGCCACAGTGGCCATAGCTGTTGGGTGGGGTAAAATGTTGTCATGGCGCAGACAGCCACATTGACTCTTTTTCTGTCCAGTCTCTCCTGACTAGAATACGAGCCCATGCTATTTGCCAGTCCCTAGAAGAGAGCCGGGCATGGGGCAGGTACACAGTGACCAGTGATGAGCAGGGGCCGGGAATCCCCCCTTGCAGCGGATGACCCTGAAAAGGGTCTCAACATTCAAAAATTACTTGGCTGCAAACACTTTTGGGTGACAGAGAGCAAAAGAGACCAATGCAGGCTGTAGACAATCTACTGGGACAGGACTACGAGCCGGCCTAGGAGTCAGGAGGCCGGGCTTTGAAACGTTTTGCTGCTCCCTCGCTGTGGGGCTTCGGCAGTCCCTGGCCCTTTCTGGGCCTCAGTGTCGTCTCTGGATGACAAACAATGTAAGGTGGGCCCCTGCTCTGCGCCCTCCAGGAAGTTCCTTTCCCATCAGGGCCCAGAACACACAGGGCACTAGCCAAACAAGAGGGGAAGGGACACACCCAGTTCCGAGGCTCAGGCTCACTCCTGTCAAGTTCAAGGTCAGGCTCAATTTCTGACAGCCACATCCACGCACCATTTCTATGTCAACTCTAGCAGCCAATTTCTCTGGCTTACTTTATAAAATGCTCATTTCCCTTCCCCCCGATTCCTAAATGTAAAACTTACACTTAAAAAAGACATTTTGGAAAACGGGTACACCTTCCCTTTTGGAGCACCCCATAGCATCCCCACAAGAGAGGCTGCCTGGTCTTTGCCAGGACGGGAGGGAGCTGACGACTCTATCACCCTCCTCCTCTGCCAGATTCTACGGCTCCATAGTTTTAAGTTCTCTTGCTTGCCATCCCCATCGTATTTCCTTTCTCCATCATGTGTTAGCACATTTCACAAGTGGAGAGCAGCATATACAAGTGGCTTATAGACCGCGGCAAGCTAGCAGAGAAGCATCTGAAAACAGCTCATGCTGCGCTGCCATTCGCAGACATAAACATCCACTTACGAGTTCCGAAAACACCGTCTAAGCCAACATTTGAACTCAAGGAACGCTAACAGGGCTGCATAATCAGCCAAGTCACTTTTCTGCTGTGTGCCTTTACAAAACTCTCTGGGAAGGACGCACTGGAATCTTACAGATAAGAGTTGACCAGTACCTGGAAATACTGGATTGTAAGTTAAAAAAAAATTGCACTCTGCAGATAAAGAGAACAGATATTTCTTTTTTCCTCATCTGAGAACAGTTCCTTTTACAGAATTGCTGAAATGGAAGTAATTATCAAGAACTGAGAACATTCGTTGAGAAAAACCTGTTCTTTCCTTGATCTAAAACTGTGTAGATGCAAGAAGCAATAGCCTGAAAATGAAATTAGCTTGGACCACAAGAAACATTTAGTTTTCTCCCCCCAAGCCCAGCTGATGTTTTACGTTTTTCCCAGACACAGTAGAGGTTGTCCCACCATCACTGTGATAAGAGTGGCCTCCCATCGCCCCCACCACCACCAAGCGGCATGCGGGTAAATGTTGAACAAGCAGCTTTCCAGGGGAAAAAAAGCTCTGATTAAAAGCTCTGTCACACATATATACACTAATATGTATAAAAGAGATAACTAGTAAGAATCTGCTGTATAGCACAGGGAACTCCACTTCGCTGTACATAGAAACTAACACAACATTGTAAAACAAGGATACCCCAATTAAAAAAAAAAACAAAGAAAAACCAGAGCTCTATCACAGCACTTGATGACTTCTATTGAAACTATTCTCATATTCTTACTGTGGCTGATTTCGAGCTACCAACATGATATCAACCAGCTGGTAAATTTCCTGAAAACAATTGGCTTTGGGGAGCCAGTAGGAGCCAACTCCACTGCACCACTGCTCCCTCCGCTGTCTGTGTATCCTATGCGTTCTATTCTGGGATCATGGAGACAGCAGACATAAATCACCAAAGAATAAGGCAGATTGCTATAATGGTCCACACATGCTGCCTTTTGGTTGATAAGTTCTTTCCATAAAAATAATTATTATAGCTGACCTTTATGAAGGACCAACGCAGTGCCAGGACGTTTGACAAGTATTATCTCATTTAATTCTTGTGTCAACACTAGGAGATAGGTCCTGTTATCATCCCTGTTTTGCAGAGGAGAAGACTGATGTTCAGAGAGGTTCAGCAATCCACCCAAAGTCACACAGCTCATAAGTGGGGGAGCTAGGACTGGAATCTAAGTTCCCTGCTTGTGCTTTGGCAGTTAAGAGGAAAGGCAGTACAAGAGAAAGGTGTAAGGTCGACAGTTTCACTCAGCTGAGGAATCAGGGGAAAAAAAATCCCACCTAATTAAAGAGGTTTCAGTGTTGCCTTAGCAGGGGACTCTTAACCTAGGGCTCATGAACAGAATCCAGCAAGTCTCTAACTCGAATGAGGAAAAAAATTACATTTCTATTTTCATTAACTTCTAACAGAAATTTAGCATTTCCTTCCATTATGAATGCTGGCAACAAACCACAGTAATATTTACAGAACCTGTGACTGTGTCGCCAAGAGAAATCACAGATATTTTTATTTCACATTACAGTCATAGCAGGGATCTCCAAATATCACAATTTGAAGTCACAGTAATTATGAGACCTACTGCTAGATCTTATTTACTGTGTTAAGAAACACGTCTATAAATGTCGCAAATTTGTTTTGTTAATAACTATTTTGATACTATTTTGACCTGACTGCTATCCTTTGTGACAGCATTGTTTTCTTTCGTGCATTTAAAGACATTTATTTATTTATTTTTGACAAAGGTCCATAAGTTTCACCGGAAAGCCAAGGGCAACCATAGCACAAAAAGAGTTAAGAATCCCAGCCTTTGAGAGGAATTTCAGCAGCACCCAGTACTAAGCATCTTCCCTTCCAGGTTTGAGAACCAGCTTGGCCCCAGTGAGCTCAGAAACCACCCATCACAATTCCTGTAAGGATCCTATGACCTACAGCCCTCCGTGCCCCATGCCCAGGTATAATGAGCCTTTTGATGGCTAGTTAGAGGTTCTCCTGAGAGCTCCATGTCTGGTTTCCAGAAACAGGCCTACTTGTTTATTTAGAATGGCTGGGCCCATTCGGACACAGGCTGTGCCCATGGCCTGGGATCATCGACGGGCACTCCAACATTCTTCCCGAGTGAGACAGCTTGGGATCATGAGTCAGTCCTTCCTGGGAAATAGCTGAGAAGCAGCTTTCCGAGATGAAAACTGGAGTGGAGAGGGCGCTGAGGGAGAGGCAGGGGAGAGGCTGAGGCAAGCCCTGCTCCTCTGCCTGCATCCCCTTGGTGGGGGCCCAAACCCAGCCAATGTCTGCCACAGAGAAATTCTAGAACGAGTGTGTTACTATTTTAGTGGAAAAATATGAACAGGGTGGGTCATCCCGGCAATAATGGGACACAGCTCCTCTTGGCTGAGGATCAAGGGATCCCATCGGCACCCAGAGGACCCCGGGGCACCTGTATTTTAACAGACTAAGGAAGCAAAGCTGCAGTTTGGGATTTTTGGAGCAGTTCAGTTTGGGCGGCGCTTGTTTTTGCTCATTTTTCCCCAGGCTCTGCGAGGTAATGGAGGTCCGAGGGCAGCGTGCCTTTCCTTCCTGACTTGCATGTTTGGATTTCATCTTGCTAGAAAAGGAGGTCCTTGCACGAATTCTTTTTCTTCTGAACAGCTCTGCCACTCCCTGGCCATGTGACAGGGATCAAAGACTTGACCCTTTCCGTGCCTCAGCGCCCTCCTTTGTAAATGGCAATAATATTAGAATCTACCCATCAGGTGCTCTTTTAAAGCCACCCTAGGAGCAGGTCTGCTCCAGAGGATCAACTGCTGTCATTGCTCTTCTTAGCATGATGGGAAAGGCACCCAGCACACATGCTTGGCTAAAGGGCAGGCCCAGTACATGTTCAGACCTTTCTCTTCCTCCTCATCCCATCACTTTCAACCCGAGGGTGGCCAGAGGAGACGGTACTGCGCCAGGGTGGGAAAGACCCCGGTAGGTGCTGGTCGTGTAAATTTCAGAGATGCAGAGATGCAAGCTTTGATATAAAATGTCTGCAACACACTCCTTTCTGCAAGTCAAGGGCTAGGATGGGGCCCTGGAACTGGACTCAAGTTCTACTCCTTGGAGTCAAGTACCGAATGCAACCCCTGAGAGCCACAGAGCAATGCCTGGCACAAAGTCTCTGTCCCTCCGGAAGGGGACTTCTAGGAGAAGGCGTGGGGTCACACAAGCCCCCTCTCCACCTTGCCTCTCTCCAGTCAGCCTTTAAAGAGACAACAGGAAAAAGAAGGGTTTACAAAACAGTCAACGCTCCAAGGGTGGAAAACAGGTAACGGCACAACTGTCCTCTTTCTAAGGAACTCATTCCAAGTTAGAGGGCAAGTGTATGCCACCACGTTGCAATGGGTTCCCAAAAGCAGGCAATAACATGGCCATACAGATGGGCTCCAGGGCCTAGAAGTGGGCGCCCAGAAAAACTGTCCATTCATTCTCCAGAAACTTTCCGTTTCTTCAGCAGGCAGCTAGAGCAAGGCTCTGAGCACTTCTCGGGCCCCTCCATTCCCGAAACCTCTGACTCCCTCATCCAGTTTTCCCTTTACCACTTGCCCCTCCTTCCCATCTTGTTTCATAATATAGACCAAAGGTTATTTCTGGATCAAGCCCAATGTCTAATTTGCTGCAGAACCTGTGAAAAGCCACGGACTTCTGCCAACCCCACAGAAAACCATGGATTTAAAAAATCACACCAGCATGGAATGTGATATGGTACAACTACTTCGAAAAAACCTGGGAATGTCCTCAAAAGTTAAGAAATACACCTTATGACCCAAGCATCCTACTGCTGGTTATTTAACCTAAGAGAAACGAAAGAGTATGTCCATGCAAACACTTGTATGCTTATGTTGACAGCCACTGTATTGAT
Organism: Mesoplodon mirus; assembly: GCF_964341445.2. NCBI lineage: Eukaryota > Metazoa > Chordata > Mammalia > Artiodactyla > Ziphiidae > Mesoplodon > Mesoplodon mirus. The sequence goes on along the minus strand of NC_138981.1, from coordinate 136,424,789 downwards.
GGTCGCCCCAAACTGGAAAAAACCCAAATACCCATCAACAGGTGAATGGATAAATAAACCGTGGCGCAATCCATACAACAGAATAATCCTCAGCAAAAAAAAAAAAAAAAGAATGAACAGTGGATACACACAACATCACAACATGAGTTGGATCTCAGTCATTAAGCTGAATGAAAGAAGCCAGACCCCAAAAAAGAATCCCTATTCTCTGATTCCATTTATACAAAACTCCAGAAAATGCAAGCTACTCAGGATTGACAGAAAACAGATCACTGGTTGCCTGGACGTGGTGGGGAGGCGCAAGAGGGAGGGCTTACCAACGGGCATAAGGAAACCGTGGGAGGTGATGAGTATCTGCATTATCGACTGTGGTGATGTATACATGTGACAGAACTAATCCAATGGTGCTTCAAATATGTATAGTAATTGTTTGTCAATTACACCTCAACAAAGCGCTGACACCATCCCACCAGCAGCTCAATTTCCAGAGCCTCAGAGTATGGGAGTGTGCGCGATGTCTGGCCTTTCATAGGGTGTGTCAATGCACTTTGCTCAGCCTGTGCTTCCCCAGCTTTCTGGGTGAGTCTCCTGTAGAATTTCACTTGGACTTTGTGGAGGGCTCCCAGCAAGCGATCGCACGAATGCGTTGGGCCTGGCCTCTTTCCACTGCCATTCTAACCCCTGTCCACCACAGGGGGCACTCTATCCACCCAGAAGTGATGCCCAGGAGGCTCGGGCGACCTTGCCCTTCATTCCAAATGAGAGCCAGTGTCCGCTGACTCAGGCCCTCTGGGCTGCCCGGCCCTCCTCAGGGCCACAGACAGGATTAGTGATCTCCAAATTTTCAGAAATCAAATAATAAAATATGGTTGGTTTCAAGACTGCAATAATTTTGTTTATTGGGGTAAAAATCACATAACCAAGTTGGCCATTTATTTATTTATTTTTTAACATCTTTATTGGAGTATAGTTGCTTTACAATGGTGTATTAGTTTCTGCTGTATGACAAAGTGAATCAGTTATACATATACATATATCCCCATATCCCCTCCCTCTTGTGTCTCCCTCCCTCCCACCCTCCCTATCTCACCCCTCTAGGTGGTCACAAAGCACAGATCTGATCTCCCTGTCAAGTTAGCCATTTTAAAGTGTACAATTCAGTGGCATTCACAATGCTGCACAGCCATCACGTCTATCTGGTCCCCAGGTATCTTCCTGAGCCCAAAAGGAAACCCTGTACCCATGAGCTGTTGCTCCCCATCCCCCAGTCCTCACCCCTGGCAGCCATTAATTTGCTTTCTGGCTCTCTTGGACATTTCCTATAATGGGGTCATACAATATGTGATCATCAGTGTCTGGCTTCTGGTCCTTGGCATCATGTTGTGGAGGTCCATCCACGTAGCATGGCTCAGTATGTCACTGCTTTTCTGAGTTATGTTCCAGTGTATGGACTGTGATTACTAACCTTCTCAGGGAACTTCCAGTCTGTGCCCAGGAGGTTACCACTTAAGCCACAGGGCAGAAGGAATTTGTAGATATCTTAGGTTACCATCCTGTGTCTCTGACAATAGCACTGGACAAGTTCTAAGCAACACCCAGTATTTTTTTGTTCTAATGAGCATCTCTTTAGAGAGCAATGGGGAAAGCTGAGTTACAAATATAAGACGATCTCCTCCCAAGCCGCCAATATAATCGCTGCCAGATTTCTACACCATGAATATCTCCTCCTAAACCCCCTCAAGAGTCCCTGAGAGCCCATTCAATTGTTCTTTCATACCATTCATATTAGTTTGCTGTGGCTGCCATAACAAATCACCACAAACCAGGTTGCTTGAAAACAACAGAAATTGATCCTTTCACAGTTTGGGAAGCCAGAAGTCAGAAATCAGTGTGTCAACAGGGTTGGTTCCTTCTGGAGGTGATGAGGGAGAGTCTGGTCCAGGTCTCTCTTCCAGCTTCTGGTGCTGCCAGCAGCCTTTGGTGTTCCTTGGCTTCTAGATACATCACTGTATGTCTGTCTCTGTCTTCACGGGGCCTTCTTCTCTCTGTGTGTCCGTGTCCAACTTTCCCTCTTCTTAGAAGGACACCAGTCATACTGGCTTAGGGCCCATTCTAATGACCTTATCTTGACTTGATTACATCTTCAAAGACCTTATTTCCCATGCTTAGGTTGTGGAGGTTAGGACTTCAGAACATATCTTTTGGGGGGAACACAATTCAACCCATGACACCATTCAAGTCTCTGAGTTGTTGACAATGGTAGTTCTATCACAGATTCTAGCCCACATCTCTGTACGGGTGAAACATCCGTGAAGCCTGTCTTTGGAGCGATAGCCATCTGTTGATTGTCCCTCTTAAGCGTCTGTCTGGTCTCTCTGCTTCCACTGTCCTGGGTTAGCCTCATCATCTTTCCCCTGGAACCCTGCCACACTCCTCCCAGGGAATCTCTCCTGCCTCCAGTCTCTGCTTCCCACTTTGTCGTCTACGCTGCAGTCAGAGCAATCTTTCCCAAACACTGATCTGACCACCTTCCCGGCTCAAAAATCTGGGTGGCTCCACACTCCCTCTGGGGAAAATTCCAAAGCACGGCCCCTCCCTGGCCTGCCTTCGGGCCTCTGGACCCCCTGCTGGTCCCGAATTTGCCACCTGAGAGCCTAAGCAAAGGCCAACCTGCTTGGGGGATGCCTTCTGCCCGGCATGACCTGCTACTCATTGCGCATAGCCTCTGAGCCGTATGTCCCCCTCCTTTCCCTGAATGTGAATACTTGGTTTGGGCCTTTCTAGCATCCATCCATCTGACCCCCTGAGAGCTTACTCTGGGCTGGGCATTGGGCTCAGTGGGAGAGGTTGACCTATGACACACATCAGATGGTGCTGGAAACCAAAATTGAAGGCCATGAGGGTGACAAAACCCGGCCTGATGGTAAGCTCCTGCATGGCAGAAAGCATCCATCCCCAGCATCTCATATTCAGGGGGGTCCAGAGCACATGCTCAGGAAATGCTGTGGAATGAATTCTGACAAATGAGGTGACAGAGAGCTTTCCAGAAGAAGTGACGTATGAGTGAGACCCTAACGAGTGAATGGGATTCTGCTGGAGAAAGAGACAGTGGAAGATCCAGAGGTGGAGCCAAGACAGTCCCTGCCCTAAAGGAACTAACCTTCTAGAAATAATTCCACTACAAGCCTGCAAATAACCAATGCCTTCCGAAGAAAGAACTATGCTATTGGGGTCCACAGAGGAGGCCGACTTCTATAGTTTGGTTTGTACTATGGCAACTGATACATTTATTTATTGGTCTGTCTCTTCCACTAGCCTGGAAGCTTCCTGATGGCAGCATATGTGTGTCGCACACTCCAACTGTGTCAAGGGAGTAGGAAATGGCTGCTGAACATCCATTATTGAGTCCACGTCGAAAATGCCCCAGTGTATTTGTAGCAACATGGATGCAACTAGAGATCATCATACTAAGAAGTGAAGTAAGCCAGGCAGAGAAAGACAAATACCATATGATGTCACTTATATGTGGAACCTAAAATATGACACAAATGAACTTATCTATGAAACAGAAACAGACTCACAGACACAGAGAACAGACTTGTGGTCACCAAAGGGGAGGGGGTGGGGAGGGAGGGAGTGGGAGTTTGGGATTAGCAGATTCAAACTATTACATATAGAGGATGGATAAACAACAAGGTCCTACTGTACAGTGCAGGGAACTCTATTCAGTATCCTGGGATAAACCATCATGGAAAAGAATACGAAAAAGAATGTATGTATATGTATAACCGAATCACTTTGCTGTACAGCAGAAACTAACACAACCTTGTAAATCAACTATACATCAATAAAATGAATGCCACGGTGTAACTATCACTGACTGTCTTGCTACTAAAGAGGCCGATGCTGCCCATTCTCTCCAGCTCCACGGACAGAGGAAGAAACAAGGAATATCCACAACCACTGTCGATAAGGGCCTTTGGGAGGCTAATGTTTTCTCGATCCTTCCTCCTTTTCCTCTTTCTTCTCTTCCTCTCCCTCTCCCTTCCCGCAACCTCAGAGTAGTTGGAGATGATGTGGGAGAGGAAGGCTGGGGTCAGAAAGCGGTCTGGATGATAGCTAAGGAAATTCGCCCTTCAGTCTGTGTGTCCTGGCCAGAACCATTTGGTAGGAGAACCACTGTGTGCCAGAGCAGCAGGTCAGGCAAGGGGCATGGGCATGGGGAGGGTGCTGAACAAGCACACAGGGGATGATTTTAGAAAGAAGGTGATGAATTTGAAATATATATGTATGTGGAGTCAGACACGGCCAGAAATAAAATGGACTGCCACATAAAGGAGTGACATTCCTGCCCCTTGAAATGTATGTTCAAGCGTATGCCAGGAAACCACTGAATGGAGACACTGAATAGAGAATTTAGGCATCAGAAGTGTGGTTAGGCTAGAAAACTTTATGATCCTGTCTGGCTCGGAGATTACATGATCACAGCTTCTAAAATGCTAGAGAATCAGGACTTCGTGACCAATTAGCTAGTGAGGGGGTGTAAAACGATGAGTTGGAAGTAACGCCCCAGTTTCTGGTGAGTGTTTACTATTACTGGAGTGAGGGTGAGGGTGAGCAGGGAGGAAGAGAAGTTGATCCTTGCACACAGGGAGCTGAGGGTGTAACAGAGCCACCAGGTAAGCAAGTGGAATGGACTGTGACAAATCTGGGTCTTGAGCTCACACGACAGGCTGAAGATCCAGACGTGAGAGTTACAGGCTTACTTCCTATACCCAACTAACCTTAGGGAGGAGACACACATGATAGGAAAGGAAACCCCATTTACAAAAACAACAAAGAAAATGGCACCCTCAGGAAGAAACGTAACAAGCATGTACAAAACCTCTCTGAAGGAAATGCTAAAACACTCCGGAAAGACTTGAAAGGAGACCTGAACAAATGGAAAGACACTTTTTGCTTTTGAATAGGGTGACTCAACATCATAAAGATGTCAGTTCTCACTTACTTAGTTTATAAATATCAAATGCAATCCCAATAAAAATACCAACACGCTTTTTAACGCTGCTAGACAAGTTGATACTAAATTTCATACGAAAAAAGCAAACATACAAGAATAGCCAGGAAACATACTATAGGACTCTTCTGGTTCTGACCAAGATGGAGTAGCCCTGTTCCTCCCAGGTCCTCCCTCTACAATTAAAAAAAAACCTTGCACATTGTCTAACAACATGAATATACTTAATAATATTGAACTGTACACTTGCAAATGGTTAAGATGATAAATTTCATGTTATGTGTATTTTACCACAATTAGAAATGTTTTCAAAAGCAAATTGCAGAGACAAACAAGCAAAACCTGGACATAATATAACAAACAAGCATAGGCAGATTCCAGGAGGTAAAAAGAAAAGGCAGTCAATCGAAGGACCTAGAGACTTGAGGAACAGGACAGCAGGGAGTTTCCTGGGTTGCCCCGTTGACTGTCACACATCCTGGACAAATTGCTGCAGAAGCCTCCAACGTGGAACCACCAACGGGTACAGGCACACGTGCACGTGGGTGCGCGCGCGCGCGCACACACACACACACACACACTCTCTCTAGTAAAAGCCTTTCCCCTCAGTCAAAGGACTGTGAAGAAGGTAGCCTACATGACAGAAACTTTCTTGAACATACTCACCCTGCTCTAGCCAACACCAACAGAAAAGCCATCCCCATTCTGTGGTTTCCGCCAGGCAAAGTGGGTTCCACCACACCCCAGCCCCACCCTCATGTAAGCAGGTTGTGCCACTCTGATTCCTCCACCCAGAGGTGTCAGGGGTCTAAGCATGCTCCCAATCCCTCACCCGGGTAGTGTCAGCAAGGTCCAGAGGGGAGCTGAGCCTCCACATCCACCTGGCAGGCTGAAGGAGGTGTTGTGAGTTGCAGCTCATCAGCACTAGACTTGACCAAGTCCTCCCCTCCCCAGGTGTCAGTGAGATCATATGGGAAGCTTAACGTCCACCCCCAGCATTGATGAAACTAAACAAGGTCTTGCAAGTCGGGGCTGGACAGGACTCCACTTTCCACCTGACCACTGGTGTGAGCTAAAAAGGACCAGTGAGGAACTGAACCTCCACACCCTCACCTGCAACAACAAGACTGAATGAAGCAGAGTGAGGCAGGCCGACACTGCCCTCTTGTCCCCTGTCCTGGCCTGATGTCAGCTGGACCCAGCAGGGATCTGAGATTCTGCTCTCACCTTGCAGCAAAATGACAATGTGGGTCAGGCCTCCACGTCCCCCCTCCCCAGCAGGAACTAGTGGGGAGCTGAGCTTACACCCCACTCAGAGGCTAGGTGAGGCAAGGCAAGGCAAGTCCACACTCCACTTTGCCAAGGAAGGTATCGGCACAGCCCAGGGGTAACTGAACATCTACTCCAGCCATCAGCAATAAGGCTTTGTCAGTTCAGCTCTCTACTTTGGCCAGGGTGGTGTTAGCGGGGCCCAGCAAGAAATTAAACATACATACCCAGTAAGCCCTCACATTACACCTCAACAGGGGGACTGCCTGCCTAAAAGTGAGATGGAATACCATCCAAGGTCTCATAATATAGTATGCAAAATGTCTAGGATATGATTTTTTTAAAATCACTCATCATAACAAGAACCAGAACAATCACAGTGTGAATGACAAATGATGATCAACAAATGCCAACGCCAACATTATTCAAATTTTGGAATTATTCACCAAGAATTTTAAAGCAATTATCATAAAAATGCTCAACAAGAAATTACAAATACTCTTGAGTCAAATTAACAAAATAGAAAATCTCAGCAAATAAATAAAAGTTATAAAAAAGAACCAAGTGGAAATTATAGAACTGAAAAATAAAATAAAAAAATAAAGTAACCCACTGAATGGACTTAGAGTGGAGATGAGAGAAGACAGAACTGGTGAACTTGAGGACATAGCAATAGAATTTGGCCAATCTGAACGACAGAGAGAAAATAAACTAAAAAGGGAGGAGGAGGAGGAGGTAGCCCTCAGGGAAATGGGGTGACAAAAGTTCAAACATTTGCATCATTGGAGGCCCAGAAGAAGAGGAGAAAGACTGAAAAATTAGTCAAAGAAATAACGGCTGAAAATTTTCAAAATTTGACAAAACCATAAACCCACAGACTCCAGAATCCAAGATAATCCCAAACAGGAAAAATCCAAAGAAATCCATGCCAAAACACTTCAGAATGAAACTTCTGAAAACTAAAAGACAAAGAAAAAAATCTGGAGAACGACCAGCCAGTAATGACACATTATGCATGGAGAGCTATCAAGTCAAATGACAGGGGATTTCTTTTCAGGAACCATGGGGTGTAGAAGGAAGTAGCATAACATTTAGTAACTAACCTAAATCAATAATCTAAGCTTACACCTCAAGAACCTTGGAAAAGAAGTGCAAAGTAAACCCAAAGCAGCAGAAGGTAAGCAATAAAGATAGGATAAAAAAAACAAACAATGAAACTGGAAACAGAAAAACAATAGAGAAAAATCCATGTACAAAAAGCCAGTTCTTTGAAAAGATCAGTAAAATTGACCTCTAGCAAGACTGAAAATAAAGAAGAGAGAAATGACCAGTATCAGAAATGAAGGGGATAACATTTACAAGACCTGGCAGACATCAAAAGGATAATAAGGGAATATTACAAAAAACTCTATACACATAAATTTCACAACTTAGATGAAATGGACCAATTCCTTGCAAACCACAAACTACCAAACTAGATTATTTGAATAGCCCCATCACTATCACTCTTAAGGAAAATGAATTCATAGTTTAAAAACTTTCCCCCAAGACACCAGATCCAGATGGTTTCATTATAGAATTCTACCAAACATTAAAGATAAATTAATACCAATTCTATACATTCTCTTCCAGAAACTAAAGGAAAGACTTTCCAATTCATTTCATGAGATTAGTATTACCCTGATATAAAAACCAGATAAAGACAGTACAAAAAAAGAAAACTAGAGGCCAAGGCCCATTATGAACATAGATGCAAAAATCCTCAAGAAATTATTAGCAAACTACCACAACTCACACAATATGAATTATAGAACCCAAGTCACCCTATAACTATTAAGGAGATTAATTTGTAGTTTAAAAATCCTCAGAAAGGAAATCTCCAAACCTAGGTGGTTTCATGGGAGAATTTTACCAGATGTTTAAAGAAGAATCAGTACTGCTTTTACACAATCTCTTTCAGAAAACAGAAAAGGCAGGAAAACTCCCCATTTCATTTTATGACTTTGATACCAAAACCAGTCAATCACAGCACAGAAAAAGAAAATTACAAGCCAATTTAAAAGACTTGAATTTAAAAAAATTAGCAAATCAAATCCAGGAATATATAAAAGGAATAATACACAGTGACTAAGTGAGGTCTATCCCAGGATTCCAAGGCTGTTTCACTTAAAAAAAACTAATCCAGAGAAAAACAAATATGTGATATCACTTGTATGTGGAATCTAAAAAAATAGTACAAATGAACTTATTTACAATACAGAAACAGACTCACAGACATAGAAAAGACTTACGGTTACCAACAGGGAAAGGGGAAGGGATAAATTAGGAGTATGAGATTAACAGATACACACTACTATATATAAGTTAGATAAACAACAAGGATTTACTGTATAGCACAGGGAACTATATTCAATATCTTATAAGAACCTATAATGGAAAAGAACTGAAAAAAAGAATATATAAATATACATCAAGTCACTTTGCTGTACATCTGAAACTAACACAATATTGTAAATCAACTATACTTTAGTTTAAAAAAACAATGAAATAAGAAAAAAATTAATCCATGTTATCCACAATATCAACAGGCTAAAAAAGAAAAACCACATGATTATATCAATGATGTGGAAAAAGTATTTGACAAATTCAACGCCCAGTCACAATAAAAAAAGAACTCTCATAAAAGTAAGACTAAATAAAGAAGAACCTTCGTCAACTTGATGTAAAGCATCTACAAACTCTACAGCTAACATTATACTTAACGGAGACAGACCGGATGCTTTATCCCCATGATCAGAAACAAGGCAAGGATGTCTGCTCTCACCACTGCTATTCAACAAAGTACCTGTAGTTCTAGCTAGTAATAAGCTACGAGAATGAAGTAAAAGCCATACAAATCAGAAAGGAGGAACTACATCTGTCTCTATCTGCAGATGACATGATTGTCCATATGGAAAATTCCGAAGACTTGACAAAATAACTCCTAGAACTAATACGTGAGTTCAGCAAGGTTGCAGGATATAAGATCCACAAACAAAAACCAATCACATTTTTAATTTTTTTTGTGTGGTACATGGGCCTCTCACTGTTGTGGCCTCTCCCGTTGTGGAGCACAAGCTCCAGACGCACAGGCTCAGCGGCCATGGCTTACGGGCCCAGCCGCTCCGTGGCATGTGGGATCTTCCCGGACCAGGGCACGAACCCGTGTCCCCTGCATCGGTAGGCGGACTCTCAACCACTGCGCCACCAGGGGAGCCCCAATCACATGTTTATATTCTAACAACAAACATTTGGAAATGTTTGATTCCAAATTAAAATTTTTTAAATTGAAAACACAATACTCTACCGGCATAAGGATAGATGTATATAGATCAATGACATAGAAATGAGGGCCAAGACCTAATCAAATTTATAAGCTTCTGCACAGCAAAGGAAACCATAAACAAAATGAAGAGGCTATCTACAGACTGGGAGAAAATATTTTGCAAATGATGCAACCAACAAGGGGTTAATTTCCAAAATATACAGAAAGCTCATACAACTCAGTATCAAAAAAACAACCTAATCAAAAAATGGGCAGAAGACCTTAATAGACATTTCTCCAAAGAAGACATACAGATGGCCAATGGGCACATGAAAAGATGCGCAACATCACTAATTATTAGAGAAATGCAAATCAAAACTACAATGAGGTTATCACCTCATACCTGTCAGAATGGCCATCATTAAAAAGTCTACAAGTAATAAATGCTGGAGAGGGTGTGGACAAAAGGGAACCCTCCTACACTGTTGGTGGGAATGTAATTGGTGCAGCCTCTATGGAAAACAGAATGAAGGTTCCTTGAAAAACTAAAAACAGAGTTACCATATGATCTAGCAATCCCACTCGTGGGCATGTATTCAGAGAAAACTCTTAGTTCAAAAAGATACATGCAACCCAATGTTCACATCAGCACTATTCACAATAGCCAAGACATGGAAGCAACCTAAGTGTCCACCTACAGATGGATAGATGTGGTATGCGTGTGTGTTCATATATATATATATATATATATATATATATATATATATGATGGAATATTACTCAGCCATAAAAAAGAATGAAATATTGCCATTTGCAGCAACATGGACAGACCTAGAGATTATCTTACTAAGTCAGGCAGAGAAAGACAAATATTCTGTGATATCATTTACATGTAGAATCTAAAAAAAATGACACAAATCAACTTATTTACAAAACAGAAACAGACTCACAAACATAGAAAATGAACTTATGGTTACCAAAGGGGAAAGGGGAGGGGGGATAAATTAGGAGCAGGGGATTAACAGACTCATACCACTATATATAAAATAGATAGACAACAAAGATTTACTGTATAGCACAGGGAGCTATATTCACTATCTTGTAATAACCTGTAACCTGAAATAACACAATATTGTAAATCAACTATAGTTAAATTTAAAAAATAGATAAAAGAAATGAGGGTCAAGAAACAAATCTTACATTTATGTTCAATTGATTTTTGACAGGAGTGCAGAGACAAAATAATAGTCTTTGCAATAAATGGTGCTGTGACAACTCAATATCCACACGCAAAAGAATGATGTTAGACCCTTTTTTCACTATACACAAATATTAACTCAAAATGGAAGACAGACCTAAATGTAATAACTAAAACTATCAAAGTCATAGAAGAAACATAGGAGTAAATCTTTGTGATCTTGAATTAGGCAATGGTTTTTTTGGATATTGGCATCAAAAGCACAAGTGATAAAAGAAAAAATAGATAAATTAGACTATGTCAAAATTAAAACTTTTGTGCTACAAATAATGCCATCAAGAAAGTGGAAAAATGACTCAGAAAGTGGAAGAGAAGATTTGCAATTCGTATAACGTATAATAGTTATAGGTTTAGTATTTGGGATATATAAAGAACCCTTAAAAATCAACAATAGAAAGACAAACACTCCAATTTTAAAATGAGCAAAGGATCTGAACAAATATTTCTCCAAAGAAGGTATACAAATGGTCAAGAAAACACATGAACAGTGGATTGACATCAGTGGCTATAATGAAAAAGACAGGAAATTACAAGTGTTGGTGAGGATGTGGAAAAATTGAAACCCTTATATATTGTTGGTGAGACTGTAAAATGGTACAACTACTTTGCAAAACAGTCTGGCAGTTCCTCAAAATGTTAAACACAGTACCACCATATGATCCAGAAATTCCACTCCTAGGTATCTACACAAGAGAAATGAAAGCTATCCCTACACAAAAAATTGTACACAGATGTTCACAGCACCTTTATTCATAATAGTCAAAAAGTGGTAACAATCCACACTTCAATCAACTGGCGAATGATACAATGGATTATTTGGCAATGAAGAAGAACGAAGTAGTAATCCATGCTAAAACATGGGTGAAACTTGAAAATATTATGCTAAGAGAAAGGAATCAGTCACAAAAGGCTGCCTATTGTATGGCTCCATTTATAGGAATGTACAGAAAAGTCAGACCCATAGACATCTAAAACAGATTACTGGTTGCTAAGGGCTGAGGGTGAGGAGAAATGGGGAATGGCTGCTAACGGGGATGTGGTTTCTTTTGGGGGTAACTAAAATGTTCTGAAATTAGGTGGTGGTGATGGTTGCACAACTCTGTGAATATACTATAAAGCACTGAATTGAACACTTTAAATGAATTTTGTGGTATGTGAACTATATCAATAAAGCTGTGTTCAAAAAACACAATACCATTTACAATTGCTCCAAAGAAAATGCAAAGTAAATCTAAGAAAATGTGCACAGAATCTGTATCCAGAATATTACCAACTGCTTATGAAAGAAATGAAGATCTAAATAATGAAGAGACACACTGTGTTTATTGATTAGAAGACTCAACATAGTAAATATTTCAATTGTCCTCAAATTGATCTACGATTTTAATGCAATTCCCATAAAAATCTCAGCAAGATTTTTTTTTTTTGTAGCCAAGACAAGCTTATTCTAAAACTTATACAGAAGGGTTCAGGTCCCAGAATAAAACAATTTTGAAAAACAAGAATAAAATAGGAGTCACTGTACCTGACATCAATGTTTATGATATAAAAAACATTAATCAAGAGTTTGTGATATTGGCAGAAGAATAGGCACATAGATTAATGGAGCAGAAATAGACCCGCGCAGATGTGCCCCATTAATTTTTGACAAAGATGCAAAAGTAATTCAATAGAGGGACAGCCTTTTCAACAAATGGTGTTGGAACAACTGGCCATCCATGGGCAAAAAAAAAATGAACCTCAATCTAAATCTCACACCTTATACAAAAATTAACTTGAAATAGATCACAATCTTAAATGTAAAATGTACGGCTATAAAACTTTTTCAAAAATGAGAAAATCTTGGTGATGTAGGGCTTTATGAAGAATTCTGAGACTCAACAACAAAAGTATGGTCCATAAAACAAGTTCCCTGCGAAAGAACCTGTTACAAGAATGAAAGGACAAGCTACGGACTGGAAGAAAATATTTTCAAATAACATATCAGACAATGGACAAGTATGTAAAAAAAATAAAAAGATGTTCCAAGTCACTCATAATTAGAAAAATGCTAATTAAAATTACTGAGATATCATTTCTCACCTATCAGATTTACAAAAAAATTAAAAAGTATAGCAAACATTTTGTTGGCGAAGCTTTAGGGGGAAAGGCACTCTCATGCATTGCTGATAGGGATACAAACTGATACAACCTTTCAGAAGGGGAATTAGGCAATACCTAAGAAAACTACCTACGTGTTTACTTTTTGACACACAAATTTCACTTCTAGGAATCTACCCTGAAGATGCACCTCCAACAAAATGAAAAATACATCTGCATGCGGTTGCGTTACGGCATGTAATCACTGAATACTGGAAACAACATACATGCTCAAACAACATACATGCTCAAACATGGTCAAATTAGCTATAGTCCATCAACACAATGCCACACTATGCAGCTGTAATAAATGCATGAGGAAGATCTCTATGAATTGATATGGAGTGATTGCTAGGACATACTGTCACATTAAGCAAAGCCCAAAAGAGTATCTATAGTACACTACCTTCATGTAAGAATGAAAGGGGTATAGGAAAATACACAGATACCTGCTCATTTGTGCAAAAAGAAACCCAGGAAAAAGAACGAGGTTGGTTATTTAGAGGGCATGAATGGAAGGCACAGTTTTAACCTTTGGAATTATGTTATTTCACATGCTAAAAAATTAAAATGAACAAAGATGGGGAAATAAAAATCCTCAAAGGAATCGAAACAGAAACAGGTGAACTGAACCATATTCAAATGAGCACATGGAGGCAAGGGGGGGGGATGAAGAAGTAGCCCAGGTGATTTTGGTAACAGTCTTCGGGCGACACACCCTTAAGCTAAACACAAAAAGAATTCTAAACAAATATTTTACTCTAGTTAGTAGGCTTCTTTTCATAGACTTATGGATTAGCAATTCTGAAACTCCTTTCTGTGTATTCTAGAATTCAGTAAGTAAGTAAATCTATGAGGGATAATAACTGAGAGATTTCTGTCATGGAAGGGTTTACAAATATGGAAAGGGGAAAGACAGAATGAACTCTGGTGTTGGACTGGAATTTTGAGGTAACAGTGTGAACTCATGGTTTATAGATAGGTAGGTAAGTGATAGATTACCACAATAATAAAAATGAATAAAATAATAAAATAAAATGAAATGTTGATGGAGATAATTAATTACTTAATTTCCCAGCTTTGTGGACTGAGAGGGTCTACTAGCAATAGCACTCCTGTAGAAGTGAGCACACATTTAGTTCCCACACTTTGATTTCTAAATACTATTCTCCACCAAAAGAAACTAAGGCTCCTTGGGAAAATGGCTGATTTTTAGGGCTGGAGCAGAAAATGTACAGACGAGCCTGGAGCATCTTGTTGTGCCAGAAATTAACGCCATGCTCAGAGAATGATTAGGGACATGTCAAAAAGACCTAAGAGTCAACATAAAGGGGCTCCCACTGGCCAAACCTGGGACAATTTGAACATCAAAATAAATAACAATAGTCAAGGATTATAACTCACTGAATAAAGTCATAATCCATGAGTTCACCTGATATAAATAAAGACATAAGTAAATAAATGATGGCAGAAAGAACACTCTCTTCCAGTAGAAAGCCAAATATAGAAGGGATAATGGAATTAGAAATTCATTATTTGGCAACCAGAATGATAAACTTGCCTCAGGCAAGGATCATTGATGGATGCTAAGCTAGGGAGTGAAACTTTGCAGAGTAACAATTTATCGACATATTTTCAAAATATATTCCCATAAGATCCTTATTAATTCCCAAGGAAAAAATAGTAATATGATCGTGGAGAAACATGGTTGACGACCACATTAAGCAAGTGCAGAACCTGAATGTCATCATGAGAAAACATCAGACAAACCCCAAATAAGGGACATTCTGCAAAATGACTGGCCTGTACTCTTCACAAATATCAATGATACAAAGATAAACTGAAGAACTGTCCCAGTTTAAAGAAGTCGTAAGAGACATAATGACCGAATGCACCATATGATCCTGAATTTTCTTTTGTGATAAAGGACATTATTGTGACAATCACTAAAATCCGAAGGTCTTTAGAATAGATTGGTACCAATGTTAGCTTCCTGATTTTGATCAACGTTCTGTACTTATGCAAGAGAATGTCTTATTCTTAGGAAATATACATTCAAGTGTTTTGAGATAAAAGTGCATTGTGGGGGCTTCCCTGGTGGCGCAGTGGTTGAGAGTCCGCCTGCCAATGCAGGGGATGCAGGTTCGTGCCCCGGTCTGGGATGATCCCACATGCTGCGGAGCGGCGGGCCCATGAGCCATGGCCGCTGAGCCTGCACATCCAGAGCCTGTGCTCCGCAACGGGAGAGGCCACAACAGTGAGAGGCCCGCGTACTGCAAAAAAAAAAAAAAAGTGCAATGTGTCTGCAATGTATTATCACACAATTTAGAAAAAGAAATGTATGTGCGTGTGTGTGTGTGTGTGTGTGTGTGCATGCGTGTGTGTATGTGTAGAGGGGGGAGTAGATAAACAGAGAAAATGTGGTAAAATGTTAATATTTGTGGAATTGAGTAGAAAGATATTCAGAAATTATTTGAACTCATCTAGAAAAATGGTACAGATCAACCGGTATGCAAGGCAGAAATAGAGACACAGATGTAGAGAACAAATGTATGGACACCAAGGGGGGGAAAGCAGGGATGTGGGTGGTGGTGGTGGGATGAATTGGGAGATTGGGGTTGACATATATACACTAATATGTATAAAGTAGATAACTGATAAGAACCTGCTGTATAAAAAAATAAAATTCAAAAAATAAGAAAAAAAAATTATTTGTATTATTCTTACAGCTTTTCTTTTTTGTTGTTGTTTTTTTAAATTTACTTATTTATTTATTTATTTTTGTCTGCATTGGGTCTTCGCTGCTCTGTGCAGGCTTTCTCTCGTTGCGGTGAGCGGGGGCTACTCTTCGTTGCAGTGCACGGGCTTCTCATCGAGGTGGCTTCTCTTGTTGCGGAGCATGGGCTCTAGGTGCATGGGCTTCAGTAGTTGTGGCACGTGGGCTTCTGTAGTTGTGGCATGCGGGCTTAGTTGCTCTGCGGCATGTGGGATCTTCCCAGACCAGGGCTCGAACCCGTGTCCCCTGCATTGGCAGGTGGATTCTTAACCACTGCACCACCAGGGAAGTCCCAACTTTTCTTGAAGACTGAATTTATGTCAAGCTAAAACTTAAATTTAAAAAGCTTAGAAGTGATCAATTAACCCACCAGAGAGATGGTGTAGACTAGAGGCCTGAGGGCCAACCGTTAGAAAACATTCACAGTTGATGCATGGGTTTACAAGAGGCAATGGGACAGGAGTCTCAGGTACACACAGACATTCCGGGAATGCTAACTGATCTTTTGATAAATTTCAGGTCAAAACTGGAGCCTCTTCCCAACAAACGACCTGTCTCCAATGACCCTCAAACCCGGCTTAGTGTGGCGGACACCAGCTGGTCCACTGAACTCCCTCTAGGTCCGCATTCAGAACCCAGACCATGAGGCAGAGAAACTGAGAATCGGAGGGCTCCTTTCCGGTAGAGCCAATTTGGAGAATGGATGGATGGATGGATGGACAGTAGACATATGAGACTTAAGATATAAAAGGCTACTAAATACCCATGGTGAAAAAACTTATGTAAGTTAATGATGATTAGCAATATTAGTTGTTTTAAATAATTTCAGCCCAGTCAGCAAAGAAAGCACTCTATAAAGTACAGTTCATCAGTGACCTGCTAAAATGAGAACGTTTAACTTGAATAGTCTAGTTGTGTGCTTTCCAATATGGTAGCCACTAACCACATGTGGCTGCTGAGCACTTGCAATGTGGTTAGTCTGAACTGAGATGTGCCGTAAGTGCAAACTATACACTGGAATGTGAGGACTTAGCATCATAAAACAAAAACTGTGTACAATATCTCAGTAATTTTTGGACTGATTACATGCTGAAATCATAATTTTAGATAGATTGGGTTAAATAAAACATATTATTCAAGTTAATTTCATGTTTCTTTTTTACTTTTTTAATGTGGCCACTAGAAAATTTAAAATTGTATATGTGTGGCTCGTATTTATGGCTTGCATTATATTTCTAGTGGGCAGAACTGGCCTAGCTGATAAATGGTTTTGCAAGTTTTTGCTCAGATCTTACCTTCTCTTCAAGGTCCTTGCTGGCCACCCTATTTTTTAAAAGTGTACGCTTGAGGTAAAAGACATACTCTGAGAACTATAGAACATTGATAAATGAAATTGAAGATGATTCAAAGAAATTGAAAGATATCCTGTGCTCCTGGATTAGAAGAATTAACATTGTTAAAATGGCCATACTACCCAAAGCAATCTACAGACTTAATGCCATCCCTATCAAATTACCCATGACATTTCTCACAGAACTGGAACACACAATCCTAAAATTTATATGGAACTGCAAAAGACCCAGAATTGACAAAGCAATCATGAGGAAAAAGAACAAAGCTGGAGGCATAACCCTCCCAGACTTCAGACAATACTACAAAGCTACAGTAATCAAAACAGTGTGGTATTGGCACAAAAACAAACACATAGATCAATGGAACAGAATAGAGCCCAGAAATAAACCCACACACCTATGGTCAATTAATTTTAGACAAAGGAGGCAAGACTATGCAATGGAGAAAAGACAGTCTCTTCAGCAAGTGGTGTTGGGAAAACTGGATAGCTGCATGTAAATCAATGAAGTTAGAACACACCCTCACACCATACACTAAAAGAAACTCTCAAAATAGCTTAAAAACTTAAATATAAGACATGACACTATAAAACTCCTAGAAGAGAACATAGGCAGAACACTCTCTGACATAAATCGCAACAATATTTTTTTGGATCTGTCTCCTAGAGTAATGGAAATAAAAGCAAAAATAAATAAATGGGACTTAATTAAACTTAGAAGCTTTTGCACAGCAAACTACAAACAAAATGAATTGGAATGGGAGAAAATATTTGCAAGCAATGTGACCAACAAGGGATTAATCTCCAAAATATACAAACAGCTCATACAGCTCAGTATCAAAAAAAAACCCAATCAAAAAATGGACAGAAGACCTAAATAGGCATCTCTCCAAAGAAGACACACAGATGGCAAACAGGCACATGAAAAGATGCTCACTATTGCTAATTACTGGAGAAATGCAAATCAAGAGTACAATGGGGTATCACCTCACACCGGCTAGAATAGCCATGATCAAAAAATCTACAAATAATAAATGTTGGAGAAGGTGTGGAGAAAAGGGAACCCTCCTACACTGTTGGTGGGAATGTAAATTGGTGTAGCCACTATGGAGAACACTATGGAGGTTCATTAAAAAACTAAAAATAGAGTTGCCATAGGATCCAGCAATCCCACTCCTGGGCATATATCCGGAAAAGACAAGAACTCTAATTTGAAAAGATACATGCACCCCAATGTTCACAGCAGCACTGTTTACAATAGTCAAGACATGGAAAGAACCTAAGTGCCCACTGACAGATGAATAAATAAAGATGTGGTATATATACACAATGGAATATTACTCAGCCATTGAAAAAAGAATGAAATATTGCCATTTGTAGCAACATGCGTGGACCTAGAACTTATCATACTAAATAAGTCAGACAGAAAGACAAATATCATGTGATATCACTTATATGTGGAATCTAGAAAAATGATACAGATGAACTTATTTGCAAAGCAGAAACAGACTCACAGACATAGAAAACAAACTTATGGTTACCAAATGGGAAAAGGGTGGGGGAAGGATAAATTAGGAGTATGGGATTAGCAGATAAACTAACATATATAAAATAGACAAGCAACAAGGTTCTACTGTATAGCGCAGAGAACTATCTTCAATATCTTGTAATAAACTACAGTGGAAAAGACTCTGAAAAAGAACAGTTGCTGTACACCAGAAACTAACACAACATTGTAAATCAACTATACTTTAATAGAAAAAAAATAAAGCACCTTCTAAGGAGAAAAAAAAGAAAATGTGCGCCCTTACATGACATTCCCCAACTCCCTTCCCTGATTTACTTTGCTTCAAGACACATCACCTCAAACATACTATAGTCTTTACTTATTAATCTTGCCTATTGTTGGTCTCCCCCACTAGACTATCATCCATGAGGGTTTTTTCTGTTTTGTTCACTTTTGTATCCATGACACATCATTAATTGGCATAAGTTCTTTCACCTTGGGTATTTTTTTTTCAACTTATTTATTTATTTGTTTTTATTTTTGGCTGTGTTGGGTCTTCGCTGCTGTGCACAGGCCTTCTCTAGTTGCAGCAAGCAGTGCGCGGGCTTCTCATTGTCGTGGCCTCTCCTGCCGCAGAGAACGGGCTCCAGGCGCACAGGCTTCAGCTGTTGTGGTTCACGGGCTCTAGAGCGCAGGCTCGGTAGCTGTGGCGCACGGGCTTAGCCGCTTCGCAGCATGTGGGATCTTCCCGGGCCAGGGATCGAACCCGTGTCCCCTGCGTCGGCAGGCGGACTCCCAACCACTGTGCCACCAGGGAAGCCCCACCTTGGGTATTTAGTAGCCTTTTACATCTTAACTCTCATGTATCTGCTTATTCTTCCTTCCATCCATCTGTCCACCCATCTATCCCCATCCATCCATTTTCCAACAGTGCCTGGCACATAGTAGACACACACACACAATCTTTGCTGAATCAATTTTTCAGAATGACTTCTGACCAGTTCCTGAATTGACCAGCATCCAAGTTCCAGTTTCATCCTGACCCCACCTTTCCTGCTGTTCAAGTGGCAGAGGAGAGGCAGCCCCATACGCCCTCCCCCCCGCCCACCTGAGAAGGTCCACAGGAGAGAGAAGGGTCTTGGGTACTGCCCTCCTTTCCGACCTCCCTTTTTGCTTTGATTTCAAGGCCAAAACTCTTTAATCTGTGTGAGGGGGAGGGAATAGATACATTTTTTCCAAAAGGCAGACAGCCATCAGGAACTATGTGGGCAGAAAAGCACATATACTTAAAAGTGCCAGAGCATTTCCTTTTTTTTTGGACTTGTCTCCCTTCCTCTTTCAGACAATCACTGAATTTTACCACTAGAAAAGATTTAAAGGTCATATACTCCACTGGTCAAATCACATTCTCCAAATAGAACAATCCAATCCAATAAGAGGAAAATCTCAGAGAGCCCACCATCCCTCTAGCCAGCCCCTCATTGTAGCCAAGGGAACCACGGGGCCCAGAGAGGGAAAGGGACTCATCTAAGGCCACACAGTGAGGCAGCAGAGCTGAGCCTGGCACCCAGGCTGCCTCCCTCCCAGACCAGGGTCTCCCGGACTCTGCATCCCCACACTGGTCCTATTCCAGGACAGAGGGGGTGGTGGCCTGGCCCAGACAAGAGGTGGTTGGGCCGGGACCAAGAGGAACACTCCCAGAGCTGGTGGCCGTGTGGGGTTGAGCTGGGCAGCTTTTGTAATAAGCACCCCATGAACGACATGTCTTCTTGGCTGGCCCCTGACTTGTCATGTGACCTTGGGCAAGCACTGAGCCCTCCCAGGGCCTCAGTTTTGCCATCTGTGATTTACGGGCCTTCCTGGCCTTGCGAGGCAGATCCTGCTTAAGAGCCTGCAGGCTCCTCCTGAGGCTTCTCTCCAAGGAGAACACGATGCTCTTCTCCCTCGAGACATGGCCCTGGACAGATCCCAGGCAGGCCCACTACCTAGCTTTCACCAGGAGCTGGCCAGACTTTTTTGGTGATTTGGCGGGGAGAATCAAGGAACCACTTTGGCCTCCAGGTGTGACAGTACTGGACTGTGGAAGACTGAACCCAACCATTTGCCTTCTCAGATCCCACTTGCTAACTTCCGTGGCAGGCAGACGCAGAGCTTCTCCAGGGCGCCGGGCCGGGGACACACCCCCTAGCCCCACTCCAGAGCCAAGGAGGGCTGGGCAAGCAGGACCCCTAACCAGGTGTGGCCTCGGTAATGGTCTAGATCCCAAGACACACATGCCCTTGCAGGGTCCTCCCAAGCCAGAAACTCTTTTATACTAGTTTGCTTGGGTGTAACTTACGTAAGGTCAAAGAAGGGACAAAAGGACTGTTCAGGTCAAAAGACACCTGCCTTTCTTTTGTTTAATTTCTCAAGCCAAGTGGCAAGTCAGCAACCCAAGAGTGTGGCCGAGCTTGCCATTTGCAAGACGGTCTCTCCAACACCATCTAGTTGGAATCTCCCATGATGCCATTGCACTGGGCGGGGCCAGCCTCCTCATATTCCCATCCGACAAGTGAGGACACTGAGGGCAGATTCATGGACTTGATTAAAATCCCGCAGCTGGTCAACGCCAGGCACCAATGGCAAAGCGCACTGTTCTTCCCACCACAGCACAGCGTTCCTGCCCGTGTGGTAACCAGCGGTGACCCCGCAATCTGGCACAGCCCAAGCCACCATGCTGAGGTGTTCTTAACCTGTCTCAAAGGATCCCTGAGGGAACCATGAATGGGCTTCTAGAAGGGTCTATGAGCCCCTGCAATTAGACACAACATTGCATATAATTCGCAAAGAAGTCCGTGACCCACAAAAGGCAAAGAGCTGCCCCTGCTCCAGAGAGACGGGAATCGGTTTTGTTATGATCTGGGGCTCAGGAGACCAGCTAAGGTCGGCTTTCCCGAAATCAAGCTCAGAAGAGGCTTGGCAGCCAGGTGATCCTGGCTGTGTTCCAATCTCATGGACAGAACCAGCTTGACGTGGGCATGATGCCACTTGGGGGGGGTGCCCAGAGGCCCTCCCTAACCCTTGAACCCCTCCTACCTGAGCACTGAAGAGTACATGCTCTCCAAGGCATGGCAACCCTTACATACCATAATTCAAGTCAGAGGTTCCAGATTCTCCCAGGTAAGGGAGTCACATTAAGGCACACAGGGCTGAGGATGGTGCCTTTGTAGCTAAGGGCGAGGGGACAGGTCTAGGACCCAGGAAGGGAAAAATGGGGGGACTGAACCCAAACGAGTTTGCTCACAATTTTGCAAAGGGCCAACCCCAAGGCATGACTGAAAAGGCCAGGCAGCCTGTCCTCAGCCATGGGGGGAACAAGGGCTGCAGACCTAGCCCTTTCTATCTGGGTCCCGCCTTCCAGAAAGGATGGGCTGAGGATACTAAGAGAAACAATGTCAGCAATTTGTTCTCCACTCCTGGGACAAAACGCGCTCTAAAAGGCAAAGTTCCTCTCCTTTCTGGGAGGAAATGAAGAGCGATCATGCTTCTCGGCTCCTGAGATAGGGGTGTGTGTGTGAGAGTGTACGAGTCTGGCTCTCCATGACTGCCGGGCCGGGAGGCAAAGCCCCACAACTGGCTCACCCGCTCGGCACTCTCATCCCACAAGTCTATTTCCATGTACTTGGAAAGAGGAAGCAAAGGATGCGCGAAGGCCTCCTGCCCCGGGTCTGAGAAGCCAGACTTTCCAGCCACCCCGGGGTGGGGAATGGGCCTCTGACTGCCACAGTCGCTGCCGCTGTTTGGGGAGGGCTGCTGCTCCGGCGGGGGTGGGGCGCAGGGAGGAGGAGGGAGAGCAGCCTGCTTGGAGAATCCCTGTAGCTTAATCTTGCAAGTTCACTGTCGCTGCGCTCTGAACGGGTTCTGCCTCGGGAGCAGGCCCTTGGGAGGCTCCAATTTGATAATGGCCTCACCTCTACCGAGGGTCCAGACCTCGCCACCTTGCCCTTTTAGCGGGCAGGAAGCGCTTCCAGGCTGCCCTCCCGTGCAGGGCATTAGTCACGCTCCAAAGGCAACACACGGGCCACGTGTCGGGAGCACTGGCCGCCCCAGGGGGATTGATGTGGTGACACTCTCCCATATTTTCAGGGCTCATGTTGAGGGCTGCGAGGACCACGATAATAATATACAATCATAGCATATAACCATAATACTCTGTACCCCATCGCTGGGGGATCACTAGAAACAACCAGATTGTTCACTTTCATTTGAATGTCAGCACCATTATTTTAACACCAAGTGTGTCCGATTTGACTCCGTATCCCCCCAGATGAATCTGAGAGTGGCGGCGAAACGAAATGGCATACTTCTTTGAGCTTTTGTTACAACATGTTTGTGCAGCAAACTGCGAAGAAAATGTAGTAATTAGAGGTTAAATTAATCCTTGACAGACAAGCGGCTTAGAAACTCCCTCCGCCCCAAACCCAGCAGAACGCACGCCAGTCTTTGAGAATTAGACACGCAAAGCATGTGACGCTGGCAACTGCACCGAAACTACTCTCCCACTTAAAATTCCGAGGTCGGCGCTGCAACTTCCAGAGACAGATCTTGACACTGAGATCTCATTAAGAGCAAAACCCAAACAACCGCCGCCACTGCCAACAGAGCCCACCCAGCCAAGCCCTCCAAGGGGCTGGCGGCCCAACTCTCTGTCAGCAACTTGAAAACAAGACATGACACACGCCTTTCGGAGGCACCAAAGCCTGGGCCCCAGTCTGATCCTTCATTTACAACCTCCGATTTCGACTGGTTCTAAGCTTTGGCTTCTGATGCCAGCATGCCCCTCCGCCATCCTAACAATGCGAAGCAAAGCACACACTGATCCAGGGCAAATCACGTTACCCCACAATTAAACATGGTCCTTCTCCACGCACTGCATCTCCTGTCATATCTGCTCTTCCTCAAAAAGGGAAGCCCGTGTGCCCACAGCATGGGTGCCAAGTGGGCATTCCGGACCCAAGTACTTGACTGAGGGCAGGAGACTGGAGTTCTATCTGCTTAGGGCTCCCCTCACTGTGTCTCCTCAGGGAAGTCGGGCCCCCTCTCTGCGCCCTACTTTTTCTCTTGTAAAGTCACAGGGCTTTACTCCTGCAGCTTGAAAATTCTTTCAGCATCTGAGTATGTAGGTGCCGTGGTTCATCTGTGCCCACTATGTGCAGGAACTTGGGTCTGCTAGCTACTGGGCCCGCAAAAAGGAAGTCAAAGCTGGATCCTCTCCCCCTCGCCTTCCATGTCACATGGGGGTTTCAGGTTCAAACGCTGGGCAAAACAGAAAAGCACTGTTAAGGATGGGGGAGGGGGACTCGGGACAACTGGACAGAGGACCTGAGATTGTCCGAAGCATTCAGGGTGACTTGACTTGGTTTTTGTCCTGTCTTCAATTCCCAGAGGCCCACACTTCCCCTCCAAAGAGGGAAGGCACCAGCCAGGGCCACCAGGCCCTTCTGACACAGATGCCATTCACTGTCTCAGGCCCCGCAGCGTCCAGTGGCTTCTTCTAGAATCAGCAGAAATGTGTCCCTGTGGCCTTGAGTCCAGGTACTTCCACAGGTGGAGGAAAGGGGGAAGCACGTGATGAAATCCCACGATCGGCCCCATCCTCCTCTGGGCCTCGTGGAACAATTCTCAGCCTTAAGAAAGTGGCATTTCCCAAACCGCACTTAATGGTTATTTACTGGGCAGAGCCAGCAGCAGGGCACACCGGGAGGGGAAGGTGGCTGGGACCCCACTTCGAGGCTGGGACTGGGCTGTATGTAAAGGGGCACTGTGTGCGCCAGGGCCAGAGGGCAGCTGGGGCGGGACTTAAGCCCTGTCTCTGGAAGGCTTCACTCTGCAGAGCCCACAGTCAGCAAAGCCCCTTGCTATGTCTCACTCCGGGGGAACTTTCTGGGCTGTGACAAATCTGATTGCTTTGGAAATTATGAAGAGGTCAGATTTTAGGTGGGGGGACTTGAGGCCCTAAGGAAACTGGAGAGGTTCTGTGAATGGGGAGAAAAAAGAAAGCAATGGGGTGGGGGAGGGAGGGAACCCAACTCTTTTTGCTTCCATCCTCTCCCCCTGCAGAAAATGCTCCTGCGGCTTCAGTTGCCCAGGCTGGTCATTTGTGAGCAGGACCCCACTGGGACTGTGCATCGAAATCCTCCCAGGTAAACAGTGTTAACACAAGCCACGCCCCTCATCCCCACAGGGACCCGCCCCAGACTCCCTGCCCGAGGGCTCTCCGCTGTTCCTCCTTTGCTACATTTGCAGATGAAATGATGACACAGTGATGACAGAAACAAGTAATAAGCACTGTCATAAAACCCCATCAGGTTCATACAGATTTATGAAGTTTGTCTCCTCAAAGTCTGGAAGATGTTTCAGGACTCAGTGTCTGAAAAATCAGACTGTTCCAACTGAGCTTCGTGACGCTGCTTTCCTGCCGTACAGTTGACTGCTGCTGCCTAGGTTACCTCGGTGGCTGGCGTTGTGAGAGGTGTATGATGGGAATTGGTTTATTGTGCTGATCCATAGTAACTGACTCCTGTTCCCCCATCATTTATCTCCCTCCCCAGCACATCTGGGTCGGTCTATTCACACTCTCAGCATTCTATCTGCTCCAACAAACACTCAGCCTTTTCTGCTTGGATAAGGAGATTTTTTAGTTACATCCATTATATGTGTATCAACATTTATGGCAGCAAGATAATTGCTAAAGAGCTCAGAGGATAAAAGGTCCTCCTTCATAATGTCTACACCCCATCCGTTAAAAAAATCAATATTAACATCAAGCAGGACAGTGGCAGATTCTTGCATGGCTGCTGTGTCCTCCAAGTTGGTAATGTGGTTTTTAAAAAATACGCAGGTGGACTAGGAAGGTTCAGCAGTGAGTTCAGAGCCCATATACTCCAGTGGGGCACATGTGTGGAGAGGGAAGGCCTTTTTGTCCTTGAAACCTTTGCTGAATAACTGCAAAGCAGCAAATCTGTTCTATATTAGATGAGTCCTTTGGAAACATGCCAGTCTAATTTCAGAGAGTTTGGATCCCGTTATCTGGAAACCAACCCAATGACGAGAAGGCCTGCCGTCAGTAGGTCCTGAGACCACAGGATTAAGGGTACCAGACAGGAAGCCCTCAGGGTTGCTTCCCAGCCTCCACCATCCAGGCTTCTGGGTTAGATGTTCACATGGGTGAAAGATACAGAGAGGGAACAATTCCGACTTCTATGTTGTCTGGATTTGGGCCTTCTATCCTTTTGTCCTCCTCCCTCTTCTCGCTGCCCCTCAAAATCTCAGTCCCATTTCTTTATCTATCTAGCTGCTTTCCCCGACAGCATTTCAGTTTCCCAGAAAATGACTATTTCATTCACAAATCACAGTATATGTTAGAGCTGGAAGGGACTCGGACTCCGACGTCGCGGTGGTAGGGGGACAAGGAGGGAGGACTGACTTGCCCAAGACCACTGTGCTAATTAGTTGGGAGACTGTTCTAGAACACAAGTTTCCCAGCTCCTAGGCTAATTATCTCTCCGATGCAGCGCTGCAGAAAGAAAACATCAGAATCGTAAAAAAGTCTACTGCAGGTAGGAAGCCCCCTTAAAGGAGGAGAGTGGTTCTACTGTCAGAAGGACCACTTGCCTAAGATCAGTTTCTGCCCATTTGAGAAGCCGAAACAGCAACTGAGTTTCCTAGGGATGATCTATTAACAGGTGCATTTTAAGCCTTTAGGTGATCCACTTAAAAGGGAAAAAAATGATATTAAATGTGCTGGCCAAGCTTGACAAAATCCCTTTCCTTAGTGAAAAGAATCAACAACAGTAAATCTCCTACCTTAAGATGCAGTGAATGTATGGCCCCGCTCCCACCCAAGCAACAGGCTATTTTCTGGTTGAGTTTAAAAATTCAATGACGTTCCTGTTTCAACCCACACATCTGTGTCACTGTCAGCGTCAGTGGCAGGAAAACAGACGAAGTCACCCTTTGCTAATGATTTCCTAACATGGAATTTCCTCGTATCTCCTCAAGCCTTTCTTCTTCCAATGCCAAACTGTTTTTTTTCCCCCTTCTCAAACACTGTACTGAAGGAAAACTGAAAATGGTCACAGCCGGAAGAGGATGATTTTTAAGGAGATCTTATAAGGAAGAGCTGCAGCTCTTTGTGATATTTTTAAGGGGTGGGGAGAGAACTGCTAGTTTTTCTAAAGCCAGTACCAACAAAACAGAGACTTCCTCCTGGGCATCTGGGAATCTCTCAGCCTGGCTCTCTTTCCCTTTTCCCGCCTCCTTCCCAAGTTCCACTTTGGGCAACGTTCGTACATCAATGTGGAAGGAAACACACTCAAACACGGGAGGCACGAGTGGGGTGAGGCCAAGGCAGCCCTCAGGGCAGGGAACCAGCTTTGGAGAACTACCAAAGCACAAAGCAATATAGGAGCCCATCACGTTTCTCCTCTGGAGAATATCCTATTTAATATGCAAACTGGTCATCAAGAGAAGAGAGGGCTGTTACTTTAAGGGGAAGACGCTGATTAGCTGCTCTGGCTGGCAGCAAACAGCTGGTCTGTCCGGCAGGTTCAAGGCCATTTCAGCTTCTCTCTTATGGAGGCACCATATGTTCCATCTCGCACATCAGCAGCTTTATTTTCCAATGATCTTGTTCCAGAAGGGAAGCACAAAGGGGGAGGAGAAGGTAGAGCCCACAGTTTACCCTTTGAGTACTTTCTTGTGGTTTTAGATGCAGTTGGGATGTGTGTGTTTCGAGGGTGGGGGGGAGTTAACGCTTCCCCTTCTGTTCCAAAGACCAGAGAACAAATGTTCGACCAGCACTTACGAATACCCTCCAGAGATCGGAGGAGAGCGGAGCAGGGGAAAGATATGTGAAAAGGCACACACACTGCGTCGCCGGGAGATTAAATGGGAAGAGGGGGTGGAGCTGGCGAGAGATCGGGAGGAATTTGACTTCGCTCAGGAGACCTACCAGTCGAGTTTGGGCCCCGCCCGCTCCTCCTTATTTGTCAATTTTTCTTATTGTCAGTATTCCCCTTCCGAACAAACTTTACAAGTAGAGAGGCGGACCGGTCCGGGGGTCGGGGGCGGGGCCGGCCAGGCCGACAGGCTGGCTAAAGGTTACTCCAAACACTATGTTTAACATTCCTCCGCGCAAGTCCGAGTTCCCGCAAGTTTGGGGGGCAGGGCAGGTGTAAGGGATAGGGGCCGACTGAATCCTCACTCCAGCTAATGCCGGGAACCCGTGGGTCCTGGACACCCCTAAGTGCAGGGCCTTGGCTCCGTCAGAGGCGGTAGGCTGACGCACGTTCCGGAGGTGCATCCTCGTCCCTACCGCCTGCCCGAGCTACACGAACCTCGGAGGTGGCAGTTCCAACGCCCTCCCTCCGTGCAAACAAAGAGGCCCCGCGGAGCGTTTGAGCTCCTGTGTAGGGGGCTGGGGGTGGCAGGAGGGCGCGGGAGGAGGGAGGAGCGCGGGCGCGGGAGGAGGGAGGAACGCAGCCGCGGGGTGGCGTTAGCCTCAGGGTCGCCGCCGTCGTCTTAGCCGTCGTCTTGGCCACCGGCAGGTGCGACAGCCGCCCAGAGTCTAGGCGGCGAGGGGCGCGGGCTGCAAAGCGAAACCGAGGAAAGAGCGCCCCCTATGCCCGCGCCCGGCGGGCGCAGCGGCGAGCGTCGTCTGCCCAACCCGCCGAGCGTGCGCCGCCTCTGGCCTCCGCGCCGACCCGCTAGCCGAGCCGCCAGCCCAGCCGTCCGGGCCGCGGGGGCCCCGGCTGTCCACCGCCCGGCTGCCGGGCGCGCTGCAGGCGCCAGGAGCCGGGGGCTCCCCACGCCTTCTGGGGTTCCTGCGGAGGGGCTTCGAGACCCAGTCTCCTCCCCACCACCTACACTTGCCCTCCTGTCCCGGGCGGCTCGCCCCCGCCCCCTGCCTCTGCGTCCCTTTCCCCTTCCCTCTCTCCAGCCTCCAGGGAAACAAAGGGGCTTTTTATAAAGCGGATTGTCGGCGGCAGCAACGGCGGCGGGGGTGGGAGGGAGGGGGGAATCTATAAAGACAAGAAGAGGTGGAGTGAGGGAAGAAGCTGCGCGGCCTCCGGGAGCCCCGAGCGGCGGCGGCGGCCGGGAAGCCCCAGCGGGAGCGAGGCCGACACCACCCGCCCGTGGGCACCCGGGAGGCGGCCCGCGCCTGCGGAGGGCTGGGCTGCCCCGCTGCGATGCTGCCCTCTGGCTTGCCGCAGCCTGGGAACGGGATCGCCCGGCCGCGGGGCCCGGGCCGGCGGGGGCGGCGCGATCCTCGCGGGGGTCTCCCCCGGGAGACTCGGGCCCTCTTCCCAACCAACTCTTTCGAAATTGCTCAGGCTCGGGGAGACTTTGCGTCTTTGTTCCAGCGCGGCCGCCTCTCGTACGCCCGGCTCGCTCGCCCTCACAGTGTCCCAGAGCTGGCCTTGGTTGGCTACCCGCAAAGGGCACGTTCGCCATGGGGACGGCGCCCTGGGGCGGGGGGGGGATTCCTCCTGCTGCCAAAAAACGACAAGCCACCCCAGCAAGTGGAGTCGCTTCTCTCCACCTCCCTCAGCCATCCTGTGCTCCCGCCCGCGCACACACTCCCACCCACACTCGGGGTGTCCCGCTCGGCCGCACCCAGCTGCAGAAGCGCGGCGGGGCGAAGCCCCCGGCCCGAAGTGCGTCTGTTTGCTCAGGTTCCGACGACTTCAGGGCAGTTTTCTGCAAGCTAATCCTATTAGTGTCTGCTCAGTCCGAATTTAATCACGGATCAAAATCAGACCGTATGGCCGGCCAGCTTTCCAAGCGGCTTCGGACACGCTGCATCGGGACGGAGCCTGGCCGAGCCAACTGGCCGTGAAAAGTATTTGGCGGCGCTCCGGGGTGCTTCCCGCCCGCCCTCGCTGGCGCCGGGCGCCGGGCTGTGCTGCCGCTCCGAGGCCTGGGAGCTCGGGGCGCGGGGGCGCTGGGAGCTCCGGGCAGGAGCCCAGTCGGGGCTGCCTCGAGCCGCCAGCTCTGCTCGGGGCTGCTCTCCAGAGGAGAATTTGGCAGGGGAGGGAGCGAAAGGCGGCGGGCTCGGCGCGCGCACACTCCACACTCCCGCTCGGTGGCGGCAAACTGGGTACGGGTGGGGTTGGGGGAAATCCTGCGCCCAGCGCCCACTGCCGACTGGCCCGAGCTCTGGGAGCCGGTATGCGAAGGCAGCGTCGCCGGTGGCATCCAGGCTGCAAGCGGCCCGGGGTGCGCCGGGTCGGAGCGGGAGCCTCCCGGTAGCCCGGCGCGGCCGGGGGATCCCTCGTGGCCCGCGCCCCTCTGCCTTCCCTCCTCGGTACTCGACTGTCCCTGCCCGATTCCAGACGCCCGGCGGGCGCCGGGGTGCAGGCACAGGCCACAGTCCCGGGCGATGCGAGCTGCGCTCAGCTCGGCCCAGCCAGTCCGAGAAGGGGGCGACCACGCGCAGCGCCAGGTGGGCCGTGTGCTCGGAGCAAACTTCGGGGTCCCCCGGCTCTCAGTATCCCCGGGCCCCCGCTTCTCCGCGACGGGGACCACAAGTGCGGGCCACAAGTGCAGCCCGGCGCCCCCCAGAGCACTCGGACCTCCCGCGCCCGCCCTCAGCCTTACCGTGCTGCGGAGCTCCCGCGGCGGCGGCGGGGGCAGTGCCCGAGGGGCGGGCGGCCACCGGCACGGGCAGCCTGGCCTCCGGCGCCCGCCGAGCGGCCCGGCCCGATTGCAGATCACCTCTGGCTAGCGGCCGGTGCCCCCGCGCCCGCCC
The DNA here is from genome assembly GCF_964341445.2 of Mesoplodon mirus. Classification (NCBI taxonomy): domain Eukaryota; kingdom Metazoa; phylum Chordata; class Mammalia; order Artiodactyla; family Ziphiidae; genus Mesoplodon; species Mesoplodon mirus. Next base: position 136,394,377 of record NC_138981.1, on the reverse strand, counting down.
GCCTCCGGCCGCTTCAGCTCGCAGCCAAGTTCATGCCGGCGGCGCTGCAGCGGCGGCCTCAATCTGCTCGCTCCATTCCCACCGCCCGGCTCCGCGCCGCGCGCCCGGAAGGTGGAGTTTCGGGGGTTTAAGTTACTGATAGGCATTTCTCACTGCTGTGTCACTCGGGGAGGAGGAGACACGCACGCCGCACACTCACACACCCTCACACTCGCGGCGACGAGCGGCTCTGGCCTTAAAGGGGAAGCCACGCCGCCCCGCCCGCGACCCCGCCGGCCCCGAGCCCCGAAACGCCGAGTTTCCAGGCCCGGAGGGGGCCGGGGTTAGCAGAAGCGCGGCGGCTGCCCGAGGGGCCTACCGGGCCCTCCGGCCACTCTTTAGAAGGGAAAGCGGCCGCAGGCTGGCTTCGCCGCGGTTGCCTCGTTTCTCCACTCAACTCGAGCCAGGGCAGCCGGGCAGCAGCGGGAGGGAAGGAAGGGGCACGGGCGCACTCACCTCGGTGGCTCCGCACGCAGCGGGAGGCGGCCGGTGCCTTAGGTGGCAGGTGGCCCTCCTAGACGGTGCGCTGCTGGCGAGAGGCGACAGTGGGGTGACCGTGCGCCCCCGGGCACGAGCGGATGGAGCTCGCCCGAGGGCGGCAGGCGGAGCCCCGCGCGCTCGGGAAGCCGGCTCACGGCAGGTAGACTTCCCGCTTCTGGGCCGAGCGAGCTGGTGAGCGGCGCGCGCCCCTGACGGACGCGGAACGAGCAGGGAGAGCGGGAGAGCCAGCACTCACCGGCGACAGGGTCGGAGAGCGCTCCAGACGGACCGAGACCGAGGGAGACGGCAGACAGGGAGAGACCGAATCCCCGAGAAGCCCTGGCGAGAGAGAGAAAGAGAATGAGAGAGATGGCAGCTCCCCGAAGGACCCCCCGATCGTCACCCGGACCGGGGTGTCAGCGTCAAGTAGCCAGTTCCATCCCCCCTCCCCCTTTTTCCGTCCTCGGCGGAGACCGACCTCGAGCAGCGGCCGGGCCTCCTCCCCCTCGCCCCGGAAGGGTGCTCACCTTCCGCGGACGGCTGCGGGCAGAGGAGCGCCGGTCTCACGGCCGCCGCGTCTGCCCGCTGGCTCCCGCCCAGACGGCCAAGGCGACCCGCTGTGACGGCAGTGGGGACCAGGGCTCTCAGGTGGCGACTGCCGAACTGCACCCGCCCCGCTCCTGGCCTAGCGGCCCCCCTCCCCCCGGCGGGCCCCCGCCCCCTCCTCCTCCGTGCACTCCCCGCCCCCGCCCCCGCCCAGGTGCGGACCCTGTCTGTGCCGCCCGCCGAGGAGCCCGGGCGCGCCAGCCAGTCTCCCGCCTCTCTGGCCTCGGGCCGGCGGAGCCCCAGCGGGAGCTGGGCCGGCCTGGCCTCTCGCAGCGCGGGGTTATCCCGGGGCAGACACCTGCGGCTTCTGCAGGAACACGGGTTCCTCGTGAGCTGCCCGGCGGCGAGCAGCAGCGCGTCGTCCTCCCTCTGCCCGGGCGCCGAGGCCGGTGGCTCCTCTCCCCGTCTCCCGGGGGGCTGGCCCGCGCCCCCCCTCCGGGGTCTCTAACCGGGCTGCGTTTCCTAACCTGCACTTCCCGGGTGGCGGCAGGGAGGAGCTCAGCTCGGGGACGCCGTGTCCGGTCCGACAGCAGCAGCGCCGAGCGCAGCCCCAGAGCGGGCTCCGGGCTCCCGCCTGCACCTCTGAGGAGCGACCTGTCACCAGCACATCTGGTCACACTCGGCCGAGCTGCGGGCCGGGAATAAAGGGGTGGGCCAACCGCCCACGCGGCCCCTCCTTCCCTCCACGCCCACGCCCTCGGCCCGCGGGAAGCGCGGGGCCCCCTCCCAGAACCGAGCGAAGTCCTTTCGTGGGCTGCGTAGGCGCGACGGAGCCGGGCGCTTGCCTCTGAGCGTTTGCCCAAGTTTCCTGACTGAGGAGCAGCGTCCGGGCCCCACTGCCGGGCACAGGTGTCGGACTCCTCCTCCGCGGTCTGGTCTGGGTAGCGGGGCGAGCGCAGCCCAGCAGGCGCGGCGGGGGTCCGCGGCTCAGCCAGGGTACTGGGAAGGAATCCACCTTGGCCGGGCTCAGCCGGAGCTGCCCTGGAGAAGGCCATCGGCCAGGAGACGGTATTGCTTTCCGGTGACTGAACTGATCGCAGCCCTCACCTTCACTCCCGACAAGGCCGCGATGGAGTCCCCGTCCCTGGCCTGTTGGGCTACTGCGGGGAGAGGGGTGGTCAGCCTAGAGCGAGTTCGTGTCGGCCGGCTTCCCGCGGGCCGAGGGCGAGTTCGTGTCTTGAAGGAAATCGGATTAAACAAAACGGAACCAGGGATAACTGTATCTATTACCGAGCATGACCCAGTGCTTTTAAAATTTGATTCCCGCCCGCCTTAAAGTGCACTGGTCCCAGAGGTGGAAAATGGGGATCTGTTCCCAGAAACCTTCACTCCATCCTCATGTCCCTTCCCGTCTGCTTCCCCAGGGGAGCGGGTGATGCCCACTCCCCCCGTGGGTCCCGGGAGCCTGTGAGATCACAGACGCACCTGTGCCAGAGGATCAACGGCCCGTTTCGCACCACCAGCTGGATGGCTGCTGGATATCTTGAGCTCCACGCCGCCTGAGCTGAGCTCCTGATCATCTCTGAAACCGGCTTCTCCCATGGTCTGCCACCCGAGTTCATGATGGCTCCATCCTGCAAATTGCCCAGGCTGAATTCTCTAAATTTGTTTTCTCTTTTGCTCGCACCCCACATCCAGAGAAGCAGACAGTTCTGTTGTCTCCATCTTCAAGATGCATCCACACTCCCAGCCTTCTCCCCCCGTCCACTGCTACCCTCTGGGCTCAGCCACCAGCATCTCCCACCTGGATTATTCCAGTAGCCACCTAACAGGTTGCCATTTCCTACCTCCCTCATCCTCCCCTCCCCACCCCAGTGTGGTCCCTGTTCTCTGAGCTCCTCTGTAAATTAAAGTGCTTCTGGTGGCCTAGCAGACATGCCCCCATCCCCCCACCTGGATGACATCATCTTCCTTCTTGCCCTTGCTCTCGCCCTGCCCCAGGCCTCCTGACTCTTCCTCAACACACCAGGCACATCCCTCCTTAGGCCTTTGCACTGGCTGTTCCCTCTGTTGGAATGCACTTCCCCAGATATCCACTGGGCCAGCTCCCTCATTTCCTTTCATCTTGACACAAATGTCACCTGGCCAACCTATGTAACAATTCAAAGCCCCACACCCATCTCTGGCACTTCCTCTCCCCTTCCCTGCTTTGTTTTCTCTTTAGTACTTAATGCTAGCTGACCTCCTCTATAGGTTAGATCCCAAGAGGGCCACGATCAGTGTCTGTTTTGCTCACTGCTGTATTCCTAGCTCCTGGCACTGTACCTGGCAGGGAATATCTGCTCACTGAATGTTAGTAGAATTCTATTTTCCTGGAACTTTTCAGGAAACTCTGGGGGCCACAGGATTGTACACATACGCTGGGGAAGGAACCCAGAGCTGTCATTACATTTTCAGGAGGTTCGTGATGTCCTTAAGAAGGATGGAGGTCAGGCAAAGAGCTTTGCATTCACGTGATGAAACCAGTCCCAGGTCATGTCACCAAGGGGCACTGTGGCCCAGATGAGTTGTGATTCTTTCAGTTACTGCTGGAAACAGAGGTTCCCTTCTAGCTGTCACCTTGGGTATTCCAAGTTTGATGGAGAAATGGGAGGGGAGACCAGGGACAGTGAGGGTGAGGGCTTTGTTCTCATTGAGTAGACTGGCTGGGAGACCCTTTTGTCACTCCAGATGGGGACCAGGTCTGGAGCTAACAGCTTCCTCCATGTATCAAGGTGTACCATGTACTTTACCTGCATGAGTCCATGTACCCATTGTGGTGCTAGCCATTGTCATCTCCGTGTTCTCGATGAGGAAGTGGGAGGCTCGGAGAGGCTAAGGGGCATGTCCCGGGTCAAGCAGCTGGAGAGTGGCCGAGCAGTAAGCAACTGGGCCTCAAAACTTGGGCTGCTTCCACCTGCCACGTGGCCACTCATGTTTAGCCTGTGCAGCCCTGGCCAGCGGGTCCAGGCAAGGAAAGGAATCCCACAGGTTCTCCAGGGGCTGCCCTTCTCCTGGGGGAATCTCCTGGCCCTGTTGCTGCCAAGCTGCCAAGCAAAGGGTTGGGCTTGGGCTATGGGGGTCCAGGAGTACCCTGCCAAGGCCAGTGTGGGCCCTGCCTTTGGTCTGACCCAAACCTGGAGCTCAAGAGATATGAAAACAATCAGCAGCCACCTGTCATTCACAGGCATAGTCCTGTGAACATACACGAAGTTTTCCCAAGTTTATGTGACAGATGTTGGGACCTTAACTGGGCAGCTTCTGGAATTCTGTGTGCGGCCTGCACAGGTAGGGGCCCATGGAGAACAGGCATGCTGAGTGCCAGTAAGAAACACACATCCAGTTGCACTGTTCATCGTTACACCCTTGTTCCAAAGCCTCCTGTGGCTCCCTACTGCCCACAGCTCTAAATGTCAACTCCTCAGCCTGGTGTTCCACAGGTGGCCCCAGCCTCCATGTCCAGATTCATCTTCTGGTGTTTTCACACATGCTTCTGGGCCTCCTGCCCGGCTGGACTGTTGATTGGACATCAAACAACTCTGGTTCTTCTGGCCTCTCTACCTTTGCTTATGTATTTCCCATGCCTAGAATGCCAGCTCTCCTGTCAAAATCCCACCTGACTTTCAGGGCTCATCTCAAAAGGCTCATCCTCCGTGAAGCCTGGCCCAAGTTGCAGCACAGCACTGGTGCCCTCCCTCCCTCGCTCCGCCAGCCACGAGCCTGACTGTACCTCTCTGACTCTGCAGGCCTTTGCCCTAAGCTCTTCCCATTTCACTATTTTACCAGAGACATTTGGGGTTCCCTCAAAGCTTCCCTGATGAACTCACTGCTGACCCATGGCTGGGGCAAAGGGGGGTTCAGGGTGCCCTGCAAATGATGGAATCTGGACCCAGAGGGAAGAAATGGGGTGATGCACGTTGCAGGGCTCACCACAACACCTGACGTTTCCCACCCATCCCCCAGCTGCTGCGCATGTGCAGAGGCTGTTGGCTGTGCCCACCTGGAGGTCACCCCTCCACCTGCTCCTCCGGCCTCTCCCCTGGCTCCTGGCCCCCTGCAGCTCTGTGCCCCCCACCCCCGCCCTTCCCGCCATGCAGAGGCCACAGCCCACAGCCCAGGCTCTGAGCCCTAGGCTCCTGGAGCATCCGCTCAGGGCTTCTTAACTCCTCCGCTGCGTAGAGTCCTAAGCCCGATGACCAGTGTTTTCTGATCCCAGTGGACTGGAGGCCACAAGCAACAGTCACCTGGACAGACAAATGCCCGTGGGGAGGCCCAGGGTGGTGACTGGCCCACGCAGAGGAAGTACACCTTGAACTGGGAGGCTGGCGGCCGTGCTGTAAGGATCTGCCACCTCCCAGCTGTAGAAGCTCCTGAGCCTCGGGTGTCTCCTTTGTCAAATGGGGTCATAGTGGGACCTGCCGTACTGGGGTGTAGTCAGAGTTGCAACCCTCTGTGTAGGGGACCCCCCTTGGCAGGGAACCTGGCCCATAGGTTGTTTGTCCTCAGAGAAGAGGCTACTGTTATGTACCCCAAACACCCCCAAAGACAGGAGGCAGGTATTGAATGAGAGATGTTGGCTTTAAGGTGAAACATGTTAGGATGAAAGCCCGGTGCTGCACGTGGGTCGGAACCCTGTACGACACCGGGCAAACGGTGAGTGTTTTGATATGTCTGGCAAAAGGTGATTCTGTGCCAGGTGAGGAACCAGATTGGGGCACTCGCAGAGCACACGTGGCATTTCGCCCTGGTTGGGTGGACGAGAGCCACTGGGAAATCATTTTGATTTGAAGTATTATTTTGAGTTGAATTATTTCTCTTCACCATGCTCTGAAACAATTTTAATTTTCTCAGGGACGTTGGTGGTGGTAGGAATTTTTAAGACTCACAATGGAAACAAATGGGAAATTGTTAAAATATTGATTGTAATTTCCTGGTGACTTCACTGTTTAAAAAATAGGAACCTTTAAGAAAAAAAGCCCTCATTAGCAAGCGAGCAGTTAATTAAAGGGCTGTAGAATGGCTTGCATTGATTTCACCATGAAACCAGAAAGCCGTGGCTACAAGTCAATTTTTCCCCTGCAGCTCCTTGCTTACCATAAATGCCACTTCCAGAATGCCACAGGTAATATCATCAAAGCATAGATAAGGACGGGAAATGGTTATTGGAACAGAGATGGATAAATAATTTAGGGAATTAACGTAAATCCAGATGGCTGCCAGTTTTCCTCTTGCACCCTACATACAACTGAAAGACACTGTCAGAGCTTTTATATAGAAAAAAGTATGCAGATGGCTTGCTAATTATTACTCTTTATGCAATGACATTTTTTTCCAATAGCACAGGCACGACTCAGGCCCCACATGGGAAGAGGCTCCATCGACTATTCTAGGACCCTTCAGACCATTTGCAATTTTGTGATTAGGAAAAAAAACCACACACACAACAAAACCCAGGCCTGTGGCTGTCCTAGCAACCAGCTAGGCTATTGCTGCACCATCACTACAACCATTCAGAAGGTTAATATGACGTAACACCAGGGAACCAGCCAGAGCCCAGCATCGAGCAGGCATGCTATCCAGGCAGACGTCAGCGGGGGCGGGGGGGGGGACAAAAAACGGACAACGTGCTCCCGCTCTTCTACATTTGGAAACACAATCATCTTAACAATAAAAGCAGCCCAAACTCTGGGTACACCAGTCCCTGTGCTTCACATCGTGAGCTCAATGAAGCCTCATAAGAACTAATTTCAGAGTTGAGCAAACTGAGGCTCAGAGACATTCAGCAACTTGTCTGAGATCACACAGCTACTCACTGGTGAAACCGAGATTCGAATGTCCTAGGTGGCCTGGGACCCAGCAGCCTCCACAAAATCCCATTAAGACAAAGCTCACCAGGGGATTGGGAAGGAACACGCACTTCTTCACATGTTACCAGCTCTGAGCCCGGCGCTTTGGCGCTTTGCTAGTTGGCTGGCTTGCACCAGCTCATGAGAAAGGACTGCTACATCTTTAGCAATTTTGTGGACTTGTTGATGACTCTTCGGTAGCTTGAAATTGGCCGTGGTGGGAGTAGCTACACAACAGAAATGGGCAAATGCTGCAAATCAAGGCTGGTTGTAAACACTTACCAACATTCCATTGCATGCGGGCATTAGAGCCAGACTGCCCAGTTCAAATCCTGGGCCCACTGCTTACCATGTGGCTTGGGGCAAGTTTCCTAGTCTGCAACATGGAGATACCACAGTGCGTGTCTCATCGGCTTGTTGCAAGAGTTAAACATAATAATCCATGTAAAAGCACCTGGCACAATAGAAGTGATGGGCTAGTGTTAGTTGTAAAAATAAGTGTACTGCAACTACTAATTATTACTATTACTACTATTATTATATTAGGCAGCCATCCACTTTCATCTAGAGTCCAGCAACATGTCGTAAATATTCTCCCTGCCTCTGGTCTCGTACACTCCAGTGCATCCTCCTCACAGTAGCTAGGGTAAATTTCTAGAATACAGATTTTATGTCATTCCTCCCTTTTGCTCAAAATATTTCTATGGCTCCCTATTACCCTCAGGGAAAAGTCGCTGCTCCAAAATACCAAAATCTCTTAGTCTGCTCGGGCTGCCATAACAAAGTACCACAGTCTGGGGGCTTAAACAACAGAAATGCATTATCTCCCAGTTCTGGAGGCCAGATGTCTGAGATCAAGGTGTGGGCAGGCTTGGTTCTTTCTGAAGGCTGTAAGGGAAGGCTTTGCTCCAGGCATATCTCCTTGGCTTGTAGATGGCTATCATCTCCCTGTGTCTCTTTACATTTTCTTCTTTCACTGCATGCCCTCCCTGTGTCTCTTTACATTTTCTTCTTTCACTGCATGCCCTGTGTCCAAATTTCCCCATTTTTATAAGGACACGGGCAGTGCTGGATTAGGGTCCCACCCTACAGCAGCATCACCTCACCTCAACTTAATTAATTACATCTGCGGTGGTCCTAGTTCCAAATAAAGTCACATTCTGAAGTACTGGCAGTTAGAACATCAACATATGAATTTTTATGGGACACAATTCAACCCATCACAGTCTGCCCTCTGGCCTCCCCCAAAGTTTGTGTCTTTCTCACATGAAAAATACATCCAACATCCCATCCCAACATCCGCAAAAGTCTTAACCCAATTCAGCATCAACTGTCAGTCCAAAATCTCATCCACATGTCATCTAAATCAGGTATGGGTGAGACTCAGGGTATCATTCATCCTGGGCCAAAATTCCTCTTCATTTGTGAACTTGTGAAACCAAGCAACAAGTTATCTGCTTCCAAGATGGGTGTAAAGGTTATTTTGTTTTTCCTTTGAATCCAGCTTTTTTTTCTTAGAAATATATTGGAGACATTTTTTCAAATAAAGAGGTAAAGATCTATGTTAACATTTGTAATGTCTTCATAGTATTGCATTTCATGTGTCTTAGCATTTATTTAACTTAACATATACTAATAAGTATTCAAGTTGTTTTCAACCTTTGGCCATTATGAACAGGATGTATCTTTGAATTAAAATCTGCAATCACACACAAATATGAAAAATTTTAGACTACTTCATGCTGTGAGTCACAAATACTAGATAAATGCTCCAATGGGTAATGGTACTTATTTTATAAACATTTGAAACTGTAATTCCACTCGGCATTATATGTATGTTTCTCCATTAGCTCAGAATATTTCACATTTCCCCTCACGTATTCCTTTAGAGGAGTTAAAAGGTGGTCATTTCTATCTATATTTAACATACTGAGTTCCAGTTGAAGCATCCAAAGTTATAAACGTGGGAGAGGCAATACTAACAAAATCTAAGGAACATAGTTGCTTGCATCTACTTTGTGTTCTTTCCAATGGACCGGAGCTTTCCCCCTGGTTCTTGGTGTGGGAGGATCCCTGGGGAATTAGCTAGCCTGATTTCTCATTCCTGTCTCTTTTCCTTCAACTGTAGTGATCTTTTCTGTCTTCATCCAATATCTCCTTTAAACTTGGCTGATGTCAGAATACCTCCTATTAGTCCCCCGTTGATTGTAATCACTTCCCTGTTCTAAAGTGCCTTTGCAATTAAATACAGCATTCATTGAGAGTTTATTTTGTAATCTTGAAGTTTATGTGGGTATCTCTGTTCTTCTCTAGTCTGTAAACTGGTCATCAGAGACCCAAGATGCTATTTATTTGGAATCCCCTAAAGGCACCTCGCACTTTAAATAACACACATATTGAATATAGTATTTTAAACTATACTGTGTCTATACAGCAATGAGAAATATTTTAGCTTTTGGACACCATCAATACTTTCTCATTATATTATGTAAAACTATTTATTTACTGTATTAATTAATTTAAAGAGAGAGGGTACTTCAGGTAGTTTTCAGTTCTACTTTGAGTTCATTTTGGAGAAGCGATTTGAAATACAAAATCCATGATTTGGATTTTTTGTTTTTTAATTTACTTTTGGCTACGTTGGGTTTTCGTTGCTGTGCACGGGCTTTTCTCTAGTTGTGGCGAGCAGGGGCTACTCTTCATGGCGGTGCATGAGCTTCTCATTGTGGTGGCTTCTCTTGTTGCGGAGCATGGGCTCTAGGCACGCGGGCTCAGTAGTTGTGGCTCGCGGGCTCTAGAGCGCAGGCTCAGTAGTTGTGGCGCACGGGCTCAGTTGCTCTGTGGCATGTGGGATCTTCCCGGACCAGGGCTCGAACCCGTGTCCCTTGCATTGGTAGGTGGGTTCTCAACTACTTCACCACCAGGGAAGCCCCAAAATCCATGATTTTTGAATGTTGAAAACCATTAGACTAGAATGAAAGAAATATATGGAGCTGTATTACATATAAATATTATTACAGCATGGTTTTTTAAAAATGCTTGATAGTTAAGTCAATCTCATTTGATTTTTTATGTTAGTTACTATAGCATTTTTTGAAGTACCTTTTAGCAAAAATGCATACCGTTATACAATTTGTCCAGCTTTTGAATACAATTTTCCATACTTTCAAAAGAGATCAAATGATGGCAATACAGTTTGGAAATCCTTGTCACAGATCCATTTCTTAGGATTTTCATCTCAGAAATGTTGACTTCCATAAGCATTAGGACCATACTTACTTGATAAATGCATTGTCGGGACATACTTTTTATTTTTATGGTAGAAAGAAAATGGCAAAAACATATTGTCATTCACATTTCAAGTCCATTCCTGTCTCTGGAGCTGTGCTCTGGCCCCATTTAGCCCATCGATTGGTTCTGCCACTCGCAGCGTCGGTTCCAGAGGCTTGTAGCGCTGTTCCCATACTTAGGAGACATCGCAGAAGGGTCCCTGACATCGTTTCCTATCAATGGGTGGCAGAATTCCGAACGGAGGAAAGGACCTGGCCCTCGGCAAGCCAGCCAGCTGCCAAGGCTGACAGAGTGCTTCGGCTTCACTTTAGGTCTTCAGTGCGTTAAAGGCTTTGCCTTCTGTAACCACAGCTCCCATGGATCAGGATCTTTTCTGAACGGTGAGTTGTATATACCTGGAATCTGCTAGTGTTGGAGGGTCTCCCACAGAGGTGGGGGGGGCGGCTGTGGCTCACCGTGGGGACAAGGACACTGGCCAACGTTATTTTTATGTGCTAACTTGACTGGGTTAAGGGAGGTCCAGAGAGCTGGTAAAGCCTTATTTCTGGGTGTGTCTGCGAGGGTATTTGTGGAAGATATTTGCATTTGAATTAGTAGACTAAGCAAAGAGATCTGCCCTCAGCAGTGTGCGTGGGCATCATGCAATCCATAGAGAGCCCAAATGAAACAGGTGAAGAAAGGGCGGATTCCCTCTCTCCTCTTGAGCTCAGATGTCCATCTTTTCCTGCCCTAGAACTTCAGAGCTCTTGGTTCTCCCACCTTCAGACTCTGGGACTTACCCCATTGGCTTCCTGGGTTCTCAGGCCTCCAGACTTGGACTGAATTGTACTGCTGGTTTTCCTGGGTCTCCAGCTTGCAGATGGCAGATCTGGGGGATGGGACTTCTTGGCCTCCATCCTGTGTGAGCCAATTTCTACCATAAATCTCCTCTTCTTTCTCCTATCTGTGTATCTATCTATCATCTCTTCTTGGTTCTGTTTCTCTGGAGAACCCTGACTAATACAGCGGGACAGGCAGAGGATAGCCGTTCCCATTCCAAAAGGGAGAGATTGGAAGGAAAATAGGGACCACGGGTCCCAGGAAAGTCTGAAACCTAGCAGGGCAAATTCCTTTCGATTTTAAGGCTTGCGAATAATCCTCTGGCTCAACGGTCTGCCCTCCGGGTTTGTCCCTCAGCCCCCGCAAAAACAACTCAGGCAGTGGACACAGCCATCAACTGGCTGTTCCAAAACACATTGTTCTTTCACACCTCCATGCCACGCACTCCGTGTTCCCCGCGGACCAGAGGGCCCTCCTTTCCCTGCTCACTTGGGCCACTCCTCTCAGCCATCAGGCCTCGGCTGAAGCCTTCGTTCTCGCCTGTGTCACCTTCATGGACCACGGCCCCTCCTCCCCAAGGTCAGGAGAAGGGGCTGCCTTTTTACAGAAAGCACCTCTGGCGGGTGAGCTGCCGCTCCTGTGGGTCCTTACAGCCCTGGCCTGTAACTGCGGATCCGCCCACCGCCCCACTAGACTGGGTGCCTCTGGGTTTCAGGCACCAGCTGTTGTGTATCAGGTTTTAGCCCAGGGCCGGGCGCAGAGCTGCTGTGCGATATGTGAATGCCTGTGTGTCTGAGTGACGAACTGCAGAAAGGAGCCTTTTCTGAACACCTACTGTGTGCAGAGCGTTGGACTTGGGCTGGACGCTCTTGAGAGGGCGAGGAGGGACCATCTCACACTCATCATTAAAGACAACAGATGTATCGCCCTGCAGAGCTGGAGGGGCCCTTGGCAGCAGGTGCTGGCACCTGACACATATTAACTCATCAGATCCTCAAACCAACCATGTGACCCTGTGACCCTGTGAGAGATTATGTAGCACAGTGTAAAGGCAAGCAACCAGGGGCCAGCCTGCTTTCAATCCAGGCTTTGCCACTTAGAAGCTGTGTGACTTTGGGCAGTTTGTGCCTCCCTCTCTGTGCCTCCGTTTCCTGTCCTGTAAAATGGGGCTAATTGGGGTACCGACCTCACGGGGTTGGAGTGAGGATTCAGTGACTTCATATCTGTCAGGTGTCAGCTGTCACTCAGCTACAGCCGGTTTCTAGCTGCTGTTGCAAAATGCTTGCCAGCGCAAAGCATGCTCATACACCCAGGGACAGGGTTGGGAAACGCGAGTCCTGTACATGAAATGACTATAGTGCACGAACAGGCAACATGGACAAATAAATGTGTGTATGTGGGGAGGGGGACAGTGACACTGGATGTCTGTTGGTGGCAGCTCCTTCAAATGATAAGAGGCCTGGCCTGGGAGGCAAGACCCCGTGTTCCCAGCTCAGTCTTGCACCTGACCCAGTGTGGGATGCCGGGCAAGCTCCCTTCCGTCTCTGGGCTTCACTTCTGGCTCTCCACAGGCTTGGACCTCCCATCTGCAGCATTTTCCAGAAAGTCCCCCCACTTGCTTTGGTGGTTGAGAGACCAATCCTGGGTTGCAGGCGGCCACCAATTGTGCTGTAGCTGTAGCTATGCCTTCCCATCCTGCCCCCTGGCTGCACAGTGTGTCTGCCAGCAGGGAAGCACTGCTGCCTTGCGGAATGAGTATAGATGCCACCTGGTGCAATTCGAGTAACGAAACCAAAGGGCAAGGCAGTGGCTTGCCACTCTTCCTGTGAGCTGGGCCATTCATCTCCTCAGCCCTTCCTCCTGAGCACAGAGGCAAGCAAGGCCAAGAAGATGCTTCAGTACCCAAGTGCATTCTCTCCGGGCACATCACTACCCCAGCACCTCAGGACCTAAGATGCAGTGCAGTCTTCTTGCCCCTGACATGCTGCCCGAGGCTCTCCCAAGGTGGCACTATATGGGGAATTACGGTACTGGGCATTTGCCAGGAGGAAGAGAGTGTGTGCTTTACATGGGACTGAAATGTCCCTGCTGTTCAGAGAAAGGAGATTCAGAGAAGAAGGCAAAATCAGTGCCTTTTGCAGCAGCCAAATTTCCATCTCATTGCTGTGTGCCGGCAACGTGATGCCCAGAGCCAGATCACACAGGCTGGTGTCACGTTGCATCAGCGGTAAAACAAACAGCTTTAGTAATCAAGTCCCCTGGATGCAGTGGCAGATGCCTGGCTGGCTGGGAGGGCCACAGTGATCACTTTAGATATGTGGGGTTCTAAGCAAGCGAGACATGGTGCCACACTGAGCCTTGAGGACGGCTCAGCTTCTTTCCCGTCCTGCCCCTGTCCTCAGGCCTGTCCCACAGAAGCTCTCCTTCCCAGTAGGTGTCATGTCCATTCCAGGGTCCTGGCCCTGTCTGTGAAGCCATAGCCACACACCGGTTCCTCATTCCTGAAGAGCAGTGTGCCACATCACGGGCACCACGCACCATGCCACTCTGTGGGCTCAGTGAGGCTGGTGGAATCAGAGCAGAGCCCTCAAGAAAGTTCTGGACTGTAAATTCTGTAGTGTGGCCATGAGGGACCGCGTTTCTCTATAGTAGGATCAACAGCAAGCAGAACATTTCCTGCCCCCGATGGAGGCATAGAACCCGCAGTGCCAACCAAACTCCATGCCAACCTCTCTTGCTCTCTGCTCAGGGCTTGTTCCTGATAATGAAATGGCCATTTTGCCTGTGTAACATTAGTGATTTATTAGTGATTATTGATTTTCTTTTTTTTAATAATTTGTTTATTTATTTATTTATTTATTTTGGCTGCTTTGGGTCTTTGTTGCTGAGTGCGGGCTTTCTCTAGTTGCGGTGAGCAGGGGCTACTCTTTGTTGTGGTGCACGGGCTTCTCATTGTGGTGGCTTCTCTTGTTGCGGAGCATGGGCTCTAGGCACGTGGGCTTCAGTAGTTGTGGCTCGTGGGCTCTAGAGCGCAGGCTCAGTAGCTGTGGCACACGGGCTTAGTTGCTCCGCGGCATGTGGGATCTTCCTGGACCAAGGGTCCAACCCGTGTCCCCTTCATTGGCAGGCGGATTCTTAACCACTGCACCACCAGGGAAGTCCCTGATTATTGATTTTTAATTGTGGTTTCTTGGGACTGTGGGATGCAGCAAATCTAAGGCATCCTGCCTGTGGCTCTCCAACCATTTGCTTGAGGCCATGGGCTCAGATGCGAGCAGCTCATCCATGGCCCAAAGGGCCGCTTGCTGTTGCGCAGTTTCCTTCCACTCACTGTCTTCCGAAGACCCCTCCCTCCCTCTTCCTCCACAGCCCTAGCTACAGATGGGAGTGGACAGGACTTTAAGTGGCGGCTCTGATGATTTCTTTCCGTGGCCCTGACTGGATCCAGTTCCCACCTCTCAGGACCCGCTCTGCCCCCTTTTTCCCCAGAGGCCTCCCTCCTTTATTCTCCCTTAAAGGATTCTTACTTCTTCTGACTGTCGCATTCTTCCCGGGCTTGGAAAGTGGTGGCCTCCGTCCTGTGGCAGGAAGTAAGCAGAAGCCCCTGGGCCAGTAGTCTGTATTGCTCGTGGCCTTGGTCCTTCCTACCAGCAGCTTCCTGGGTCTGGAAAGAATCCTAAGCGAGGTGGTTCAACTCCTTCCCCAACCCAGTCCCTGATTCCCAGCTCCAGCTTCCAGCCTGAGAAAGAGCAAGCCCTCCCGCACATATCCTGAGCACCTTGCCCCAGCACCATATGAGACGTGGAACAAAGATCTGTTTTTTTTGTTTTCTGGTTTTTTTTAAAAGAATGAAAAAGAAGAAAAAGGGAGGGCTATTTCAGATGTGCTTAGACTCACCTGTCTCTTACTCTAGTTCTTTCTGTGTGGAGGTTCATTAGACTTCATGCGGGTACAGCTCAAGAGTGCCTCACCCCAGGTGCTTAGCTGCACGCCTCTATCCTGGCCTCCTTTGCCGCTATGGCATGGAGGTCCAGGGCAGCTTGTTTGCCATGCGCACGCGCCGCATGATGGCTGGTTAGGCTCCCACGGAGGAAAACTGGGCAATGGGGAGAGGAGATGAGAGGTAACTGCTCCCCTTCCTCCCCCTAGTTCCAAGACATATTTCATTTGGCTTCTCAGAGGGTTTTATGGCATCAGACAACCAGTCATCCACCATGGTGCATAATTAGATATCATATCCTTGTTCTGGCTCTTCCTCCTTCCCTAGTTTGCCCCCCTGCTCACCCCAACCCCTGCTCTCTGGGCTCCCATTTCCCGATAAAGATACATGCATATAACCCTTTGTCTTAGGTTCTGCTTTCTGGGGACCCGGGTAGCTGGTACTGTGAAGGGCCTTAGACATCCTGAGGATGGGATTTGGGAGCTGGACCTCTAACTAGTAAGTGGTAATAAGGACCCCCTTTCTGGTGGAAAAAGGGGTGTGGTAACTTCTGACGTGCAGTGGCATCACAGTAATTCAGATTCTCACCTGTGAAGCATGTGGTTCTGCCCTCGAAAGCACGGGCACAACAGGAACCAGAAGGATCTGGGGGCTGTCTGGCTTTGGTTACTTTGAGAAACTTGCCGTAAAGAAAATGGCAGACGTGGGTCAGCCAACCATCAATTCAAAACAGCCTGTGAAAACTAGAGGGAAGCATTTAAAGGGATCCTTGTGTCCTTCAGCAGTAGAGCAGACCATGATGAAAATCTGACCCAATGTCAAATTGTAAAAATACAATATAGCAAAGGAGATTAAATAGAGCCTCAATAGTTTTCTGTATCAAGGTCTCAATGGGAAAACAGTGTGACTTGAAGACCTTGAATGGGGACATTTGGGTGGATAAGCCTGAGACTGTTGAACCCCTATACTCTCTGGAAACCTCCACTACCTCTCATTGCCTTCAGGGTGCTAACCAGGGTTAGCTCTCAGTGTAGCCTAAGCTTGGAAGTACAGTTCTTGTTCTGAAAGAAAGTAGCTTGCCTGAGATTTGCAGAAACTAGCTAATACATGCGGGCAAGAATTGTGACAGTGCTGATGGGAGTTGGCTATTGAAGACGGTGGACCCAGGGAATTGACAGGGGAGAATTTGTTGACAATAGTGGCACTCACTTGTGCCCAGGGATTCAATGTTCAGACAAAAACATTGGGAAAGGGTCCTAATACTTTCCTGGGATGCTCCTTGAAACTTGGACAAGACAATAGCCTATAATAAATGAGATGGAGTTGCCCTAACGTTCTTGGCGTGGTAGCACAATGTTCAGAGACATGTTAGAACAGATACATTATGTGATACCAGAAAACCTACCATTTGACTGTGTTCCTTGTGTAGGGCAAAGAACGCTTCTGTCATCAAGGCAATATATGAGAGGGGCACTGGCATATTTGAGAATCTTTGTAGGTAGCTGTCTTCTCTAGGTTCAGTGTTACAGTAGGAGATACCACCATGGAACTGAGTTCCTTTGTATCAGTGGAGATGATGAGATTCTATTGATAGAATGGCAGAGGCCAGGTGGCAACACTTAGCCATTATTGTAATGGGAAGCAAGGTCAGACTAGCAACCGGGGTGCCATACCTGCTGGGATCTGTACAATGACCAACAGACCATGTGTTCCTAGGACAGATAGGTGGATCGATAACTAGGGTGTCACTTGATTAGTGTAATTTTAAACAAAATCTAAAGCTTATGAGCAGAAGGTGGGTGTCAGCCACCACAGTGAAAACCTCAGTTTCTTATTCAGTTTCCAGATCTATGTTACTTTCCAAACCCAGAGCCCAGATTGAAGGGGAGTCTAGTTTCCTTGTCGAAGAACTCTACGGTGCCACCACAGTTCCTTAGGATAAATATTCTCCCAATCCTTCCCCAAAGGGACCTAAGGACATTTGTGATGGTAACTGTGCTAGGAAAAAGGAACTACTTACACTTTTTGAGAACTGTTGAATACAGGGTATGAACTTACATCAACATCAGGAAACCCAAAATGACATCATGGTTTTCTTGTTAGAGTGGGGACTTACTGAAGTCAGATGATAAGTGGAATTCTGGCCCAATGGTCTAATGGGTCTGTGGACCCATCCCGTGTCATTTCCCTTGCTCCCAAGTACATAATCGGGATAGATACCTTTAGCAGCTAGAAGAACCCTCACATGGGTACCTGACTTGTGGAGTAAGAATTATTTTGATAGAAAAAAATCAAGAAGAAAATGCTGAAACTGTCTGCTCCCTCAACCAAGATAGTAAATCAGAAGCAACAGAGGAGGAATTGCCAAAATTAATTCCACTATCAAAGACTTAAAGGATGCAAGGGTGGTGGTCCCCATCACATCCTTGTTCAATTCACCTGTGTGGCTCCAGCAAAAACCAGATGAATTGTGGAAGACGATTGTGGACTGCTTACTGTAAACTTAACTAGGTGGTCATTCTAGATGTGGCTGAACTGCTGGATGTGCCATCTTTACTAAAGCAGACCAGAACATCCTTTGGCACTTGGTGTGTGGCTATCGGTCTGGAAAATGCATTACAGTAAGTCCCCTACATACGAACGAGTTCCGTTCCAAGAGTGCATTCGTAAGTCCAATTTGTTTGTCAGTCCAACAAAGTTAGCCTGGGTATCCCACTGACACAATCGGCTATATAGTACTGTACTGTAATAGGTTTATAATACTTTTCACACAAATAATACATAAAAAACAGTGAACACAAAAAATAAAGAAAACAATTTTAATCTTACAGTATAGTACCTTGAAAAGTATAGTAGTCCAGTACAACAGCTGGCATCCAGGGGCTGGCATCGGGTGAACAGGCAAGAAGAGTTAACTGACTGGAGGAGGGAGAGGAGGTGGGAGATGATAGAGCTGAAGGGTCATCAGCAATAGGAGATGGAGGACGAGCTGCAATTTCACTCACACCGGATGTTGATGGAACGCACATGCATATCTTTGAAAGTTCGCAACTTGAAGGTTCTTAGGTAGGGGACTTACTGTATTTTAATCCCCATCTGTAAGTGGGATTAAAAGCAGATTGCCCTTATACAAGAAGGCCAGCAGTACATATTCACTATTTTACCCCACAGTTAGGTGAATCTCTGCTCTCAGCTCTGTCCCAGCATAGTCTGTAGGGGCCTTGACCTTCTTGACATTTCACAGAGCATCATACTGGTCCACCATATTGATGAAATTGCTGACATCAGGCTAATTGGAGCTGGTGAGCATCAAGTGACAAGTACCTCAGATGTCCTTGTAAGACACATGCAAATAAGAGGGTGGGAGGTACAACCCAAGAAGATGCACGGGCCTGCCATGTCAGGGAAATTTTTAGGGTTCTAATCATCTAAAACATGCCATGAAAAAGACAAAGGACAAATTATTTTTACCTTGAATCACCCACACTAAAAAAGAGTCACAGCACTTAATGGGTCTTTTTGGATTTTGGAAGCTGCAGAGAATGCAGTTGGGAATTTTGCTCTAAGATATTTATTGGGTTGTTCAGAGGTTGCCAGTTTTGAGTGGAATTTAGAACGAGGGAGGGCTCTGCAGTGGGCTGAGGCTGAAGTTTGAACTACTCTACCTCTTGGGCCTAATGACTCAGGTCTGATGGTGCTAGAGGAATCTGGGGTGGATGAGAACGCTGGGTGGAGTCCTTGGCAAGCTCTAATAGCAGAGGCACCTAAGTGCAGACTCCTAAGGTTTTGGAGAAAGGTCATGCTTTCTGTGGCAAAGGATTTTTCTCCTTTTATAAGAGGGCTCTTCGAGTGCTATTGGGCCTTGGTTGAGACTTAGTGTTTGACCATGGAACCCCAAGTAACTATAAATCTGCAGTTGCCCTTCATGAGCTCGGTATTTTTAGATCCAATAAGTTGTAAGGTCAGGCAAGTACATCCTTTGTATGATGAAAACTATTATAATTGGACTTTGGATCCAAGAAGGTCTACAGACTCAAGTAAATGGCACAGACAGGTGGTCCAGATTCCTGTGCCATCTACATCTGTTGTGTTGACCACACCTTTCCATCAGCTCGGACCTACAGCTTTATGGAGTTTCCCAATGACCTGCTGATGGAGGATAAAATAATTTGGGCCTGGTTGTCAGATGGCTTGGCACAAGGTATTCATGAAAGCTGAAAAAGAAGTAGACTGTTGCTCCATTCCAACCCTACCCAGTGATGACATAAAGAGGAGTGGTAAAGGGAAATACTCCTAGTGGGTGGAGGTGCAAGTGGCAGAGTTGGTCATCAACGTGATATGGAGGGAGAAGTAGTTAATAAAGGTCAGACCCCTGGACAGTAGCTATTGACATAGCTTGTGGTCATGGATTGAATTTTATCCACCTTCCAAATTCATATGTTGAAGTCCTAACCCTGGTACCTCAGATTATGACCTTATTTGGAAATAGGGTCATTGCAGTTGTAATTAGTTAAGATGAGGTCACACTGGAGTAGGATGGGCCCTAATCCAATATGACTGGTGTCCTTATAAAAAGGGGAAATCTGGACACAGAGGCACACATAGAGGGAAGATGGGATGAAGAGACACGGGGAGAGACGGCCATCTGCAAGCCAAGGAAAGAGGCCTGGGACAGATCCTTCCTTCAGGGCCCTCAGGAAGAACCAACCCTACTCACTCGCTGATTTTGGACTTCAAGCCTCCAGAACCTGGAGACAATACGTATCTTCCCTTTAAGCCACTTTGTTATGGTAGCCTTGGCGAATTAACATACTAGTTGGCTAGGGGTCTGGAGGGAACATGCTTGGAAAATCATGTTCATGGCAAAGAAGGTGCAGCAATGGGCTCACTGGGATGACCGTGTAGCCAATCACTCATAGTAGCGTGTCTGATAGAATAGCCTGTTAAAGGCTTATCTAAGATGCCAGCGTGGGGACAGCACACGGGGGTCGAGGCGCTGTCCTCCAGGACACAGTAAGTACATGGATCCAATGGCTGATATATGGTCCCCAATAGCTAGAACCCACAGATCTGGAAACCAAGGGCTGGACAGACAGAGGAGAGGGCCTTCTCACCATCACTCCCGGTGACCCATCTGTGGAATTTGTGCTTCCTGTTCCTGAAGCCTTAGTCTCAGGCAGATTAGAAGTTCTGGTTTGATGGGACAGAATGTTTCCCCCAGGGGTCACAGTAAGGATTCCATTGAACTTGAAGCTTCATTGACCATCTTGTCAGTGTGTGTTTCACGTGCCAGCAAACCAGCAGGAAAAGAAAGGAGGGGTTAGGGCTGCTGTCATACAGTGGTGGCGGGGAGGAATGTGTTTACAGCCCAAGGAATTCGATGGAAGTGTTTGCTTGGTGCTTCTGTGTCCAGTAATAAAGGTGTGAACAGGCAATCGCAGGAATCATGGCCCACTAAGGTCAAGGCAGCTACGGGGTAGACTCCTGGGGGGGTACAGGTCTGAGTTGCCTCACAAAGCAAGCAACACAGAGCAGTCAAAGGAACAGAGAGTGGAGGAGGGCGATGAGGACTAGCAATTATGGCCCAGGCATCACCTGTGGCACTGGGGACTGTCAGTTTTCCACAAACCCTCTCGCATTAAATCTCTGCCGAGATTGCAGCTGACCAGCACCCTGAAGGGGCCTTTGAGTAGAGTGGTCTCGGATTTTGAATGTTTCGAAAAAATGGAAGCCCCATCTGGTAATGTGGGAGCTGGGTGTAACGGAGGATACGAGGCGAT
Source organism: Mesoplodon mirus (assembly GCF_964341445.2). Classification (NCBI taxonomy): domain Eukaryota; kingdom Metazoa; phylum Chordata; class Mammalia; order Artiodactyla; family Ziphiidae; genus Mesoplodon; species Mesoplodon mirus. Next base: position 136,373,597 of record NC_138981.1, on the reverse strand, counting down.
CTGAGTGGTTCAAGGAGAAGGCTGCATCAGACGCCTTTCATGCCCCACTTCGATTCTCTTGGCCTCGCCCATCTCTTATTCCAGCCACTGCTGTGGTGACTGGGTCTGTGAAGCTTCTGACCACCTTCACACTGGTGCAACCTGCCGGCGCCCCATGATGCCTATGATGCCTGCTTCTCCCCTCCTTCCTTGGGCTTCTCCGGTGCCAAGGGATGAGTCACTGTGGGAACTCAGTGCCCACGCATGCACACCCTGGGGTTTGGGGAGTTCACACCCCCTGAAATAACTGCTTCCCTTTTGCTTCCACTGTGGATGATCTCGAGATGCATTTCATACGGTGCTTAGACTGCCATAAATTCAAGAAGCCAGTCACCTTTCACGGCGGCCAACTCGATCAACACGCTCCAGTATGGACTTTCCTTCCGTCCCTGCGTGGCTCCCCTGCCCTTCACTTCTGTTGCCTGGGGTCACTCTCTCCCCAGAATACTCGCACATAAGGCTTTGTCTCAGTTTCGACTTTCTGAGGAGTGCAGGCTAAGAGCAAGCACATGCCTGCCTTCACTGCGCTTCCAGACTGGCTGGGAAACAAACACAGGACATTTATGTACCTGGTGTCACGTGTCCCATTCAGGGGCCATACCCAGTACAGCGGGAGTGCAGGAGACCACAGCAGCCTTAAGTAATCTGGCAGGGAGGCTTAGGGGGCTTCCTTAAATTGTGATACCTGCAGCATGAGTAGAAGTTTCATCAGGAGAAAGGGCTGCTGCTTTGAGGGGAGTGTTTTTTGAGGGGTAGAGTGGTTGGGGATGCATCCAAGGTTGCTGGATGTTTCAGCCTCAGAAGCAAGGGTGGTTTGGGTGAGAAGCGGGGCAGCTGGAGCCATGCATTCTTTCTAGAAGAAGTGAAGCCCTGGAGGAGACAGGGCAGGATGGGGTTCAGGAGCCAGAGGGATGGGTCCCCATCCACAGGGGCAGGAGCAGCCCTTTTCCCTCTGAGGTTGAAGAGAAAGAAGGAAGGGAGGCGAGGGAGGGTGCGGTGACTTTGAAGTGGCGAGGGCATGGAAACCTCGAGTAGGCCAGCTCCAGTCTTCTCTGCAAAGTCCAAGCCGAGCCGCTGCTGGCGGAGTCCGGGCGGGCCAGGATAGGCTGGTGGTGAAGGTTCAGGGCAGCTGCCGTGGGAGATTCCAGAGGGATCCAGTGGATGGGGGGCACGCCCTGCCCTACCTGCCTGCCAGGCCGGCGGGGACTTTGCGTAGAGTAGGGCCACGGGATGTCTGCTGAACATAGAGGGCTCGCCATTTGCGGCCTGAGTTGCTGTGAGTTCTCGCTTACCCTCCTCTTGACCCCTATCGGGTCCTCCTTCTTCCTGCCCCTACCGCTCTCCCAAACGTCCCCCTTTTCCCATCCCCCCAGCCTTTGACTGAGTTGTTCCTCGTGCAGGCAACAACTGGTCTTAGATCTCCCTAAGCCACAACCCACATTCTTCAAATCGCAGCTCAAAGCCCCACCTCTAAGAAGCTATCTTTGTGATTAATACCGACCATTCTCGAACCCCTCAGCAGAAGCCCCAGACCGGCCCTCTTGTCCCATGCACTCGTATAATTCCCATTGCTTTCTGAATTTAGCCAGGGCCCATCTCTGGGCCCATGTTAGAATGTCAGCTCTGAAGGGCAGGGGTTGAGTCTCCTGCCCCCCATCTCCCACCTAGACAAGAAAGAAGTCTCCAGACTTCTGTTGGGGGGAAGGCGGTCAAAGGTTTTTGGAGATGAGCCCCATCCAGGAGGCCAAGACTATTCCAGGTGTTCTCAAGCCAAGCCCAGACGCCCCTGGCAAGCCCAGGAAGGGCTTCAGTTTATTCATGAGACCCTTGGATTTGGATGCAGGATATTTTGTGTGCATATGTATGCATGCATGTGTGCTTCTGTGTGTTTTTCTGGGGAGAAGTTCCAAAACTTTTCTCAGCTCTGAAAAAATCTACCATCCCCAAACAGCCCAGAATCACTGCTGTAAACCTTTCCTGGAGGACACAGCCTGCAGTGAGCCTATACCTCACTACACAACTCATCGGCTGTCAAAATGTAAAATCCAGACAGTCAAATGGTTGCTGTTCCCAAGTCCCTGGGCCACTGCCAAGGGTGTTGTGGCCACAGATATTTGCACTCAGCCAGAAGCCAGTCATAACATCCCCCCATATCCCAATGAATGAATGACAATTACTATAATAGAGACCCAACCAGGTTTATGAGTCTAATAGAAATTTTAAAAATACTAACCTGTTGGAGCTAAAAGGCTGTTAAAGGACACCAAGTTCAATATTTTTAGCAACGTGCTCTATGGGACACAAGTTTTACCAGATGTGAATAGAATAGCTGTTCTAAGAGAAAAGGATTCTGAAATCAAAAAAGTGCAGGAGATACTGGTTTAAACAATGTTAAATGGCTCTCTTTCCAGTACGACTTCTCAGAGTCGTCATCAGGTAACGGAGGCTTTGAATTGCAGGAGGGAGATAGAGTGTTTCCCAAATGTAAAGTACTTTGAAGAGTATCTGGCAGAATCACAGTCTTCTGTTGACCAGGTTTGCTTCGGAAACCATTTCCTGAGATTCGGGAAGTTCCGTTCACTCCCTACTTAACTGGAGAACTCTGCTGGGCATGTGAGCTTCCTTGGGGATGAGTGGAGGGTTGTGGGCAGATGTGTGGGGCTTGGGGACCATGCATCGTCACTCTCCAACTCCTGTCCTGGCCCAGCTGCTGGTATCTATCCAACCAGCCCTAGTGTAGGCTGACTTCTGTCCCAGACACCATCCCAAGCACTCTACAGTTGCTCACTGTAGCTGGCCGGGCTCTCCAGAGAAACCGAGCCTGTAGGCTCTAAATATATAAGGGCTATATCAAGGAACTGGCTCATGGGATTCTGGGGGCTGGCAAGCCCCAGATTTGCAGGACAGGCCAACAGGCTGGAAACGCAGGCAGGGTTGATGCTGAAGTCTTGAGGTGGAATTTCAACTGATTAGGACAGGCGGCTAGCCAGTGACCAAGGTGGGCTAGCCAAGTTCATGGGGCGCAGTAACCGCTCAAAGCAGCTCGCTGACCGAAATTAATGGGTCTCAGGGCAGCAGCCCTCTGGCTCTCAGGTCAGGCTTTGGGGTCAAAGCTCAAGGCCAGCCATAGTCTCTGCCCAACGGGGCTGTTATGCACCCCTTCCCCAAGATTTCTCCACCAACAGGAGATGCTCCTACAAAGGCAGCAGAAACTTGGCATGTGCCTGGGCCCGGCCTCCAGGGCCTTATTTCTTTGGAAGTGTCTCCAGGTGGTATTTCCCGGCCAGGTGTGCTCAGGCCCGTGGTGGGGCACGTGCAGATCTCCTGCCTGGTTGGGCTGTGGAGCGGCAATATCCCCCTGCATCCAGCAGTGCTCATGAGCCATTCCAACAGCCTTGAGCCTGAACCTCAAGCTAGGACTGTGGGCTACACATATCCCAAATGGGCATGTTTCAGGGAAATGCCCCAAAGTGCCTTCCATGCTGGCCCTTGGGCTGGAATGCAGGCCTCGGGCTCTGACGAGGATCTGAGTTCAGCTCAGGCTTGGGCTGGGGGCTGATGAGGGGACGTCCCTTGGATTGGGCCTGTCCTGGCAACCTCAGAAGCAGCCTGCCCACTCTCTGGCCTCAGCGATCCCATCTGTATGATGAGAGGGGAAGACTAGAATGATGCTTAGGGTGCTCTCCGTCTTAAAACTGGTCTTAATGGCAGTTCGAAGCCCTCTCTTTCCCGGGTATGGAGAGAGGCGTTCCAGAGAGCTCTATTGAGGATTCTTTCTGGAGGTGGGTCTCAGGAGCTGGCTGTAGATGGCTAGTGGCTAAGCGCGGCTTGTTTGTACACTTGTGGAAAACAAACAGACAAACAAAACCCCAAAGTAGGGCTCGCCATTCTAGAGGCAAGGGATGGTAGTGCTGAGACCAATCAAACTTGGGAGGAATCAAGAACTTCAGGAGACGCAGCCTCGAAGTTTCCTCCATCCTGTCCTCCCTCTCTTCCTTCTCCCTTCCCTCCCTCCCTTGCCTTCTGTCATCTGACCCCAGGCACAGGTCAATTCGAACAGCTGAACAAGGATAGCAGGCATGTCCTCTTGGATTGTCTGGGGAGGGGGCTGAACAGCAACATTGTTCCCTTACCTTCCCCTCACAAGGAGCACAGACTCCCCCATTATTCTGGAAGAAAAATGCCAGGATTCCAGGAAGCAGTACAAATGTGTGTTGACCTTGGAGCCCCAGAGCCATGGTAGCAGCTTTTCCCCAGAAGCCTCCAGTGTGCTGCTGCCGTGTGCCCTTACTCTTTGCTTCTGGGCCCCAGGGCGGCGGATCCTCGGGCCTCGACTCTGATCACGGGGAATTCAGGAGACACCCTGGCAGGCAGCCCTGACCAACACCAAATTTAAAAGGAAGAGCTGTCCCAGCCAAGGCACTCCAGGGGCGCATCCTCCACTGGGCTGTCTCAGGAAGAACAGTTGAGAAGCCTGAGTTCTTGTTCCGGCCTTTGGCCCACTGGGCTCCCTCAGGTGTGCACAGCTCTTGACAGATTACCAGACACGTTCTCGCCCATTCCATTCATCTGTTGACTCTTAACTTGGGCGCTGGGCATCGGAGGTGAAGTGATGACAAGATCCGCCTCATCATTGCCCTCCTGATGCTTTCCATCCTGCAGGGAAGAAAGAAGAGGAAAAAAGAATTCCAAGAGGGTTACATGTTTCAAAGACTATGAAGTTCTACAGCAGTTCTGAAAGGGTTGGGGATCGCCACAGTCAAGACCGTGTCGTTAGAATGAGGTAGGCTGGAGCATTGCATCCCTCATGTCCTACCTCATTCATCCAATGAACTTGGCCAATGACAAAGTCCTGCATTGGCTTCCTCTTGGCAAACCAGGTGACAAAGCTGACCTCCCTTTGGCGAGGTCGAGAGAAGGCCAAGCCATGGGCAACCAAGACCGCTTATCAACCTTCCCTTGGCATCCGTGCTTGCCGGCAGGGCCAGGTTCAGCCCCGGAACTCCTGACACTTGGGAGTGGGACAGGGTTACAGGGACCCGAAGGGCGGGCCTTTTGGGCTGGGGCTGGGGAGAGAGTGACCTGCCTCAGTGGCGGATGCTGTGGATGTGGGTGTGTTTAGCATGTACGGGGAAACAACCAACTCTGGGCCCCTCCCATGAACAAGAAGCTTGCATGCTACAGGTAAGAAAGCTGAGACTTAGAATGGGTAGGAATGTGACTTGTCCAATGTCACTTGGCTAGTAAGTGACCAAGCTGGGAGCAGACTCCACTTCATTGGGCCCCCATGGTCACTTTTTAAAAAATATATATATTTATTTATTTTTGGCTGTGTTCGGTCTTCGTTGCTGCACATGGGCTTTCTCTAGTTGCGGCGAGCAGGGGCTACTCTTCGTTGCAGTGCATGGGCTTCTCACTGCGGTGGCTTCTCTTGTTGCAGATCACGGGCTCTAGGCATGTGGGCTTCAGTAGTTGTGGCATGCGGGCTCAGTGGTTGTGGCTCGCGGCTCAGTAGTTGTGGCTCGTGGGCTCTGGAGCGCAGGCTCAGTAGTTGTGGCGCACGGGCTTCATTGCTCCGCAGCATGTGGGATCTTCCCGGACCAGGGCTCGAACCCATGTCCCCTGCATTGGCAGGCGGATTCCTAACCACTGCACCACCAGGGAAGCCCCCCATGGTCATTTTTATTTGCGCCGTGCCATACTGCTTCGGAGGGTTTTGAAGGGAAGAGGACCTGGTGTTGACTGTCCCCAGCGTAAGGGAGCTCGGAGGGCATCAAAGAGTGTCAAAAAGGGGCGGGAGGGCGAGGCTGTCTGGGTGGCAGGGTGGGCTTCCAGCCCTGGCTTAGATGGCTCTGCAGAGAGGGGGTGCCCGCTGCTGCTGCTCGTGCCTGTAGGGATCACAGCCATTGTCGTCTTCTCTTGCTTCGCACTTGCCAGGTTGTCTGAGGTCATCCTGACGACTGCCCTGTGAGGAAGGTCCGGTTGGCAGTCCCATTTGAATAGAGACCCCATGGCACAGAGTGGAAAGGACATCCTCAAGGCCAACTGGCTCCCCACCACCTTCTTGTGCGTCTCTGCCCTGTACTGAGGTGTCTGTGCCTCTCTGCCTTTCTGAAGAGTGGGGGCTTGCTGAGCCAGTTTTCCCAGAATTTCCCAGAGGAATCTGGAACTATGGGACAGCCCCCTCCCTCTAAAGTACTAGTTCCCTTTGCTGCTGCATGGATTTCATTCTCCCAGCAGCTTGCCCTGCTGTCCAAGGTCCACCAGGAGCACGAAGCCCTGCCCCTAGCCCTATGACCAGACCCATCAGCCTTCCTCCCCACTCAGGGGGCAGCTAACAGGCAGACCCCAGACCCCGACACTCAGGTCTACTTTTGCTCTGCTAAATCCTACGGTTTGGGGCCAGAAAGCCAGCCCCTCCCGGAAATGATGGCCCGTTGTCGTTACCCAGACAATCTCAGCAGCTCCATCATGAGGAGTTCAGCCCATTCCAGGGCTAAATTTGGCAGGGGAGGAATCCAAGGAATTCTTTAGGCTCTCAGATTCCACCTTTTTATTTTGGGGTTGAGGAAAGAAGGGGTGGAAACTATGAAACTGTATCCTCAGCCCCAACCCTGGTGCAGAGAGGAGAGGGAGGGCGGGGGAGCCCGCGCTGGGAGCCCGACGGAGTGACGGTCCCCTTGCCCACCCTCACCTTCTCCCTTGTCACCATGGCCACCAGGTTCTCACAGCAGGGTTTCTGGTTCAGTCCAACCTCTCTGGATCCCTGGAGCCCCGTGCCTGGTCCTTTGGGTCCCTCGCTGCCCCGGGTGGGGCTTCTCTGGGGGCCTCAGCTGCTGGCCCCAGGGGGCCCAGGGCTCCTGTCCGGCTGGCCTCTCTCCGCTCTCACGCCTCCATCCTCATGCTTGTCCTGGGGGCGTCTCACGCCCCCAAGCCTGTCCTCTGCCCTGTAGCTGCCACTCCCGCTGGCCCTCTGTGGATGGCCAGGTGGGAGCCCGTGGGGAGGAGAGGCTGCCTCTGCAGGCTGTGTCACTGTGTCCTGCTCCGCCTTGTGGGGACAGGAACCCAGCCGTCTCTGTGCCGTGGGGCGGGCACCCTTGGGAAAGCCCATTAGCCAGCACCAGGACCAAAGCGGGGCCAGGGCGCTGCTTCTGAGACGCATCCTGTCCCTTTAGGGACTGTGTGCTCGGCAGATGCCACCTGCAGCATGTGACCAGAGTTGCTCAGACCCGGCTGACAGAGCCTCCGAAGAGAAAAACCCCACCAGGCTCCAGTGTTAGACCAGCTACTGCTGGGGATGGGGCTACCTGCTGAAGCTTCCGGAGCCCACGGGCACCTGGGGAGGCCCTGCCAAGGCCCTGGCCCGGGACACAGGGACCACGTGGTGGCCCTGACTTGCATGTGACCTTGGTCACAGCCCTGGCCCCTGTGGGCCTGGTCTTCCCACCTGTCAGCAGCTTGCGGGGGCGGGATGGCTGGCCGGCCGGAAGGGCCCTGCCTGTCCCTCCCATAGGCCCCCAGGGACTGGGACCAACCTGCTCAGGGCTCCAGGTGTGTCAGGGCCTGTCCCCTGGGCCACGCTGGGTCGGCTCTGGCTGCCTGCTGCCCCGGGACAGGAGGCCATGCCAGCCTTGCGCCCCTCTGTGTCCCCCTGCCCCGGTCCCATCACAGCTCTAGGGATGGGGTGCTCCTTCCCACTCTGCAGAGCCATCCTCCCCACTGTGGACAGTGCTGGTCCTGGGGGGCATCCCGGGGCAACCAGCGTTCTGCAGGGGATGATGACCAGAAGCCGCAGATGCAAAGGGTGCAGCAGGACAAAAGCTGGCCAGCCTCCCTCAGGCCGGGGCTGAAACTCCCCCCGGTCACCACTTTTGGAGTCCCCACAGCAGCCCTGGAGGCAGTTTCTTGCTGTTGCCACTGTACAGGTAAGAAAACAGTGACCCAAGGCCACACAGTGCCCAGCAGGGGTTGGCACCAGGAGCCAGTATTCCAACCCAGGTTGTACTCTAAGGTCCTTGGGAGCTGACCCTGACTGGACACCCAGCCCACCCAGCGCCCAGCACGTGGCAGACATCCAGCTGGCACTTCTTGACAGATCGTCTGGCTACAGGAGACTCCCAGCCAGCTAGATCGGGAGCACTGCCCTGTCTAGGCCTGTCCTGACCCACAGGGTCCGTGGCGGGCTGGCCTGTTTCTGCAGAGGGGCTGTCCCTTGCCACCCCAGACAGCATGGGCTGGTTGCAGGGTGTGGAGAGCGGCCTCCGTGGCCTCCAGCTTTCTGAGTGAAGGAAGAAGGCCAGGTGGGCTCCCAGCATCAGTCTGAGTGCATATTAGATCCCAAGGGCTACGGTCTCTCCCAAAGGAACTCCAGAATCCCCTGAACTGCAAGGCCCTGCTGACTAAATTCTGGCGGGAGGGGCAGGGCGGGGCCAGTAGGGAGAGGTGGGGAGGGATGCCTTCTATTTCTTCCAAGGAATTACACTTCTAGAAATACGCATAAGTTACAATCAATTTCCAGATAATACACGCCTTGAAAGACAGATTGGTGGCTTGCATGTTCCTTGTACCCAAACTTTAATTAAGCCCTTTAAAACGAAAACCTGCCCGGCATTATTCTGCTAATTGACCCGACCCAGGGAAAGAAGGCCCTGTCTGAGACTGCAGTGATTGTGTGTTAATACAATTTATTTCTGCGGTCTTGCCCAGCTCCCTATTATGTATTCAAGAAATGTGTGGGCTCAGAGCCACTCATCACAAAGCAAAAAGTAATAAAACCTCCAAAGACTCCTTCCCCCGCCCTCACCCCCGCCTTGCCATTTCTGGCCAGGCTCTGTCTCGGGTCCCTGTCCAGCTGTGGGGATTTAGAAGACCCTGTGTCCACTGAAATGAGCAGTTTGAAGGCTCACCAAGTTCACAGGGCCTGCAGCCAGGGATGGGCAGGGAGGCTACTGCCCGGCACAAGCAATATGCTATGTGGCTCTTTCTTTACGATTCCCTTTGGAGAAACCAGCGCTCACGGCCAGGGTAACCCCTTAGCCTCATCTCCTGGGCGGCCGTGGCGCCCTGAGCTGTGGCGGTATTTCCAGAACCTCAGACCTGGCTGCCCTGTCCATTGGCTGCCCACGTGTCTGGCAGGAAAGTCAGCTCCCCGAGCCTCGGCTCCCTGGCTGTGGGACAGGGCTTGTGGGACGGCCTTTCTTATGCCACATGGGACATGGGTTCACCCTGAATTGGAGAGACTCTGGTCAGGTGCTGTCCCTCTGGGCCTTGGTGTCCCCATCAGTCCAGGGTGGGGCAACGGTTTTGATGGAGAGACCGTGGCTCAGTGTGTCGCCCCGGCCCCGCCTCCCATGACTCTGTGTCCTCAGGGGCTTGTAAGTGTGTCCCCCTGGGCATGGCCCCCGGGTCTCCCTTGGGCAATAATTCTCTCAATTACTCAGCAAATGGGTGCTGAGCATGATGAAGCAACTCGGCGTCAGGCCCTGCCTTGGTAGCTGTGGAGACAGAAATATCTAAAGTACCACTTGGCTAGAGCTGTAAGAGTGATGCTTGAAAAGCACTGTGGGAACTCAGGCGAGGGAGTGACTAAGCCTTCTGGGGTGCAAGCTGCCAGACAAGCAAGGCTCCCCGGGAGGGGGCATGGGACTGGGCTTGAAAGGAGAAATAGAGATTTACCAGGAGGAGAGGCAGAGAGGGTGATGAGCGTGGAGACGGAAAGGGCATGGAAACCCCCAGTGGGCTCTGGGGCGCCTTTGGCCTTGCCTGTGTTCACCATGCCCACAGCCACAGGAGGGGAAAGATTGTAGGCTTGTGATTAGTGCTGGACAAGCGCACAGCTCCAGCTCCCTATCTGGAGAAGGCAGGAGACGATCTCACTCAGGAAAGCTAGAGGGGGCAGTGGTGGAGGCTGCCCAGCAGAGCTGCCAACTGTCTGGCATATACACATGCACACGTGTACACACACGCCGACATAGGCAGACATGGACATCAGGCAGGCACACACATGTGCACACAGGCACCACTGTGGACTGAATGTTCGTGGCCCCCCTCAGGTGTTTACATTGAAGTCCGAACCCCCAGTGTGATGGCATTAGGACGTGGGGACTTTGGGAGGTGATTAGGTTTAAATGAGGTCGTGAAGGCCAAGCTTCCCTGATAGGGTTAGTGTCCTCATAGGAAGAAGAGAGACCGGCGTGCCCTCTCTGCTGTGTAAGGTCCCAGTGGGAAGGCGTCTATCTATAAGCCAGGAAGAGAGGTGATGACCAGGAACCAAATCTGCCAGTGCCTTGATCTTGGACTTCCAGCCTCCAGAACTGTGAGAAATAAATGTCTTTTGTTTAAGCCCCTGTCTATGGTATTTCGTTATAAGCAGCCTGACTGAGCTGAGTAACACAGGCACACACGCAGACACATGTGCACATGGGCACATGCACGCATGTGAACAGGTGCACGCGTGTGCGCACATACACACGCACTGCATGAAACCTACAGGTGCACATGCACACACTTGCACACCAGAGAAGCATTTATGTGCCCACACACAGATGCACCCGCACCCAGAAGCAGGCTCAAGGTACGCCCACACAAATGCATGCACACAGCATGTGCACGTCAACCCCCCTTCCCTCTCGGGTACCCCAGACCTCTCTGCTCCTGGGCATCCAGTCAAAAGACTCCCCTCTGGGAACGGAAGCCAAGTCTGAACAGACCCGCAGTGTCCCATTCATCCCACAGGCCGACACTCTGAGTTGCCCTTTCAGAAAGACATGGAAAGTCCTGTCCTGGGACTCCTAGATGGGACGGTGTTCCTAACGGGAAGGCATCAAAGTCCAGGCTTTCATCGTTGCTCACACTGCCTCAGTCCCACTGCCACTGGCCTGGATGCCAGGAACGGGGCCCAGGGTGGAGCCAGATGAGGCAGCGACTGCAGCTCTTGGGTGAGGGGAGGGCAGGCAGCCGTGACTCTGGCCCATGCGAGAGGCCTGTGGCCTTGTGTGCATGTGTGTCTGTGCGTGTGCAAGTGTGTGAGAGTATGTGAGCGTGAGTATATATGATATGCATGTGTTCGTGTGTGTAAATGTGCACAGGTGTGAGAGTGTGTGTGAACCGCAGGCAGCAGCCCTTGCTGGGCCCCCTTGGAAATGCCGAGTCACCAAAACCTGCCCCCTGGGTTCAGGCTAATGTGAGCAGGACAGGCTGGGTGTGAGCAGCCCCAGGGGAGAAATGAACTTGTTCTGGGACCTCAGAACCCATTAGAGGGGCTGGAGTTGGGGCAGGGGCTCACAGCCAGTAGGCAGGGGCTGCTGGGGGGTAGAGGGGCTCCCTGGCAAGCTGCCCTGAGCCCTTTTCCTCAGGGGGCAGGGCCTTCTCCAGAGCAGTTTCCAAGTCCCCTTGGTCAGTTCCCAGACCTGCTCCCAAAGGGCCAATGGGAAGCACAACTTGACCTGGGACACTGCTCGCTCATGTTGAATGCCAGCTCCGTCCCTGTGTGCTTGTGAGCAAATCCATTCCCTCCTCTGGCCTCAGTCAACACATCTTAGGAACTTGTTAAAAAGAAATAAGTAAAACAGTTGCCCCCCTTGTTAAAAGGGGAAAAGTGAATTTGGGGGATCACGAGGCATCTACCTGTAGTGTCTACAAGTTCATCCCACAACATACAACCAACACAGATGGACCAAGGGCCAACTCTGTGTAGGCTCCGTGCTTGGGCAGGGAACGTGTTCGGGGTCATGTTTGGCAGTGAACTTGACCAGCCCAGTGTCTCTGCCTTCATGGAGGCGGAATAGACAGAGCTGGAGGCAATGGGTGGTTTCTAAGGGCCCTCCTGGCTCTGAGGCCCCTGAGTTGGCTTCTGACTGACTGGCCTGGCCAGGAATGGGAGTCCCACTGTAATTCTGAGGGCCCTGGACAGCGGAAGAGAAGACGTGCTCAGCAGAACAATGGTCTCCCAAAGATGTCAGCACCCTAATTTCCAGAACCTGGGAATATGTTACCTTCCACGGCAAAAGGGAATTTGCAGATGCGATGAAATCAAGGATCTTGAGATGTGGGGAGATTTCCTGGATTATCTGGGTGGACCCCAAATGTAATCATAAGGGTCCTTATAAGAGGGTCAGAGGAAGAATTAAGACATGTGACAAAGGAAGCAAGAGGCTGGAGTGCTGCGAGGAAGGGCCAGGAGGCTGGAAGCAGCAGGAAACGGACTCCCGTAGAGCCTCCAAGAGGCACGCAGCCCACTGACACCCTGATTTTAGCCCGCTGACACCCATTTCAGTCTCCTGACCTCTGGCACAGTAAGAGCATAAATGTGCGCTGTTTTAAGCCACCAAGTTGGGGGCAATTCGTTACAGCAGTCACAGGAAACTCATAGAGAAAGGAGTGGGCTCTTAAAGCCTTACCATGAGCCAGGCAGTCTGCACAGGGGTTCACACCGATGGTCTCATTTGACTCATAGAATGGTCCCTGTGGGTATGGGGGACTCCCATTCCAATACCTATGTGACAGAGGGGGCTCATGGGGGAATGGCTTGTCCGTGGTCACCCAGCAAAGATGTGGTAGCACGAGGACCGGCCCCGGGCCTGATGGGCTCTGGGCCCTCTGCTCTCTGAGCTGCAGGGGGAAGGGACCACAAAGACTGGAGGGTAGATTCCCAGGTCATCCAGCACCGGGGCAGGAAGGGGCTTCTCTGGATCTGGCTAGACTCAAGTTCCGTCACCAGCTCCCCCAGAAGCCTGGGGCTGGTCGGGCCTCAGGGTCCTCTTGCAGCCCCCTGCCCCAGCAGTGATGCCCTCTCTAGTACCATGTCTGGGCATTGACCTCCATCTTCAGCCAGAACGTCTCCAGGGGCAGCCTCGTTCTGCCTCGACCAAGGGGGTCTTGTACACCTGTTCTCTGAGGCCTGGCACACCGAACACTGAGCCTCAGAGAGGGCAAGGGCCTTTGCCAAAGTTCACCCAGTTGGGTCAATGTCACATCACCGCAGGGCCTGAGGCTCTGGACTGCCAGCACCTCACTCTTTTTTGTTGGCTGAGATCATTGACCCTGATTTATCGGCCCAAGAGGCCTGATTCAATAGCAGGCACAAGCAACACCCAATTAGCCCACTGGCGTGGTGGCCAGCATGGCAAAGTGAATTTCTTCACTGGCCCTTACAAGACCTGTTTGAATAACACAAGAAGGTATTAGCATTGATCTGGGAGGGCTCACTTCCCAGCTGCTTGGATTAGCACTGACGATTGTCCAGCTTGTGACAGTGGCAGCGGCACTGGCTGGGAGGCAGCCTGGCTCACGTTACTGACGGTGTCACCTTCACCTTTGCGTGATCCCTCCATGGGGAAAGCAGCCAGAGCAGACGAGATTTGCTCAGGCTTCCATCTCACCAGACTCAAGTCTGGGAGGGATGGGTGAGGGGAGAGAGGGCCATGGAGTTGGGTGGGGACAGGCCCTCCCACATCCGTGTCCTGCACTTTCCTCTTGCTGCTAGGACCCTCCTTTTGGGCAATGCCAGAGATAGACTTCTAGCAGCACCTGGGACAGTAAAACCAAAAGATGGGCAGGGTTCCCTTTTCCGGGCTCCAGCTCACTGGGGATGCCACAGACTCTCCTGCAGTTTCTAACTGGTGTTGCAGAAAGTAGATCTGTACCCCCGGTCCCCCGCCTCCCTGGGCCAATGGTAAGCCATGTGCCAGGCAGGCCCTCCGGGGCCCCCATTGTCCTTTCACCACAGGCTGGGATTTCTCATTGACATGCATTCTCCTCTGGGAGCTGCTGTATCTTCATTTCTGATTGATCTTCAATATATTTTCTCTATTCCAAAGTGGTTAATGGTCGGTAAACACATTCTTAAATGCACCTGGGGGCTATTTAGTCAATGCAATCTTTTTTATTATTCTAATACAGTGGTCCTCAAAGTGTGGTTGGCAAACCAGTAGTAATAGCATTACCTAGAGCTCCTTAGAAATGCAAGTTCTTAGGCCCTGCTTCAGCCCCAAACTGACTGAAGCAGAGATTCTAGGATTAGGGCCCAGCCAGGACTGGCTACATCATTGGTGGGGCTGAGTGCAAAATGTAAATGCTGGACCCCTACTTCAAAGATCCGTAAGAATTTCAGGAAGGTGCCAGCAGAGCATTCAACCAAGCACAGGTCCACGCCAATGAAGCTGCCTTCGGCCTAGGGTGTTTTCCCAAGCCCTTTAAGTCATCCTGGTGCCCGCTCATGAGTGAGGACTGCTGCTGTAGTGATTTTTTCATTTGAAAAGTAATACCCATTAAAGAAAATTTAGGAAATACAGAAAGATGCAAAGAAGAAAATTAAAAAGTAAGAACCAGAAATGATCTCATACCCCAGAGACAATCAACTGTAAACTTCTCATCATATTTCCTTCCTGTCTTTTTTCTAAGCACAGGTTTTGGATTTTTATATGCACATGTGATTCCACTGAACTTTCAAGGGCATACCCTTTTCACTAACACGCTGTCAGAAGCATTTTCTGTGTCATCACGTCTTTGTTGTAAATATCACTTACAGTGCCTACATACCTGTGTTGGCCATCTATTACCCTCGTGTCCTCTCCTCCCACGTTTTTGCTCCTTTGTGGTGGCCTGCGTTCACCTCAGCTGCACCAGACATCCCCTACTTTCTGTCCCAGAGCTAATGTACCATAGCAGTCTGCTTAACCACGCTCAGCATGTGTAGAAATCTGGAAACGAGTCAACACTCACTGGGGCATTCTTTGATAAACAGATAAATATTCTTCTCTTCCATGTCTTGGGAAGACAATTCAAGACACATTCTATTGGGTCTTCGGAATGTCCCCAGCTGGTCTGAGCCCCAGTTGCCCCCAGCGGTGACCAATGCAATAACACACCTTGTTTCATTCCTTCCAGTCCCTCCCTCCTATCCCCTGGGACCACTTCTCAAAAGAAAGTTGTGTCAGTCTCTCTTTCTGGGGGGAATGCAAGCTAAGATAATATTCTTCCAATTAAGTGGGTAGAGCTTTCTTGTCTTTTTTTTTTTAATATTTATTTATTTATTTATTTGGTAGTGCTGGGTCTTAGTTGCAGCACGCGGCATGCATGTGGGATCTAGTTCCCCTACCAGGGATCGAATCCGGGCCCCCTGCATTGGGAGCGCAGAGTCTTAACCACTCTGCCACCAGGGAAGTCCCAAGAGCTTTACTGTCTTACCCACTCTCAGTTGTAGGTACTTGGTTGGTTTCCGGTTCTTCTCGATTTTATACCAAGGTGGATCTCTCTGGGTGTGAAACTTTCCTGTACACAAGTGAATTTCCCAGGACAGAATCCAAGAGATAGAATTCATGGGTCAAAATGTTGAGCATTGTTTAGGCTCTCAATCCTGCACTATCTAAAGGAGAACAAGCCAGCCTCCGGCTGGTCGGGCCAGCTGCACTTGACTGATAGAAAGCCTCTTAGCCAAACTTTCCTGGCCTGAAGGTGTGGGAAGTATGGCCTGGACACAGTTCTCACACCATCCACTGAGCCTAAGTGTCAGGGAGAAGTCAGAGGCAGGAGATGGGAACATAGGTGTATTACTTTGCTGTGGCTGCCATAAGAAAGTACCACAGACCGAATGGCTTAAACAGCAGAAATTTAGTGTCTCGCACTTCTAGAAGCTGGAAGTCTGAGATTAAGATGTTGGCAGAGTTGATTCCTCTGAAGGCTGTGCGGGAGAATCTGTTCCATGATTTTCTCTTAGCTTCTCATGGTTTTCTAGCTATCTGTGGCTTTCCTTGGCTTGTAGAAACATCACCCCAATGCCCACCTTCATGTTCACATGACATTCTTCTGTAGTATGATGTCTCCAAATTTCCCCTTTATATAAGAACACCATTCATATTGGATTATGGACCCACTGTATTCCTGTATGACCTCATCTTAACTAATTACATCTGCAATGACCCTATTTCTAAATAAGGTCACATTCTGAGGTACTAGGGGTTAGGACATGTGAATTTTCAGGGGACAAAACAATGTGCTCATAGCCCACACAAGAGGCCCTACCTGGGGCTCTGCACCTCCATGGGAATCGACGGGAACCAGGCAAGGGCCCTCCTTCAAACCACAGCCCCAGAAGCACTTGGGAAGTTATAGGTCGAGAGAGCCATGGTTCCCGTCTGGAAGTGGATGTGGAGTGGAGCTTGTCCCAAACCACACACAATGCCCTGAGCCAAGGTCCTCCAACCACCAGGCCAGCACAAGTCCTCTCCAATGCATGACCCCCAGCAAGATCAGAGGACCCACAGATAGCACCCAGCCAGCTCATCCCTCATTTCTCAGAGAGGAGGCTGAGGCCCAGAGAAGACAAAGGGTCTGTCCGGGGGCCACAGAACAAGGAAGTGGCAGTCAGGCCTGGGACCAGCTACTCTGGACTCCCAGGCCCGCTCCACAGCCGACTGTCTCCTTCCTTTCCCTCTTTAGCTGAGACTCTCAGAGCTGTGAGCTCCAACCGAGGCCCAGGCAGGAGAAGGACTCGCTCCAGGCCGCCCAGCAAGTCTCTTGACTCCGAGCTCAAGGCTCTTCCTGGCTCCTGTGCAACTGGTGTCCACCCGTTTCCCACATCACACTCCATGGACACCTCGTTAGTAGGGGTGACCCACCAAAATGTTCCGACTCAGTTACACGTGAGAAATGCTACATTCTTCAAAGTTCAACTGCAGGACTTCTCAGGGCCTTTTCTGTGCTCCATGCATTGGGATTCTCCAAGATGAGGATAGAACAGGCACGGTTTTCAACTGCTTGTACTTCAGAACTCCTTTATCCGTGAACCCCTGTTGATTTTTCTCTAGACCTGGGGGATGGGGCTCTGAAGGCCATGGGCACCTCGAGGTCTCTCTGAAGAAAACAGAACAGTGTGGACCTGGTGGGGGCAGTGGTTTGCAGGCCCAGGTCTGCCTTCTGTGGACTCAGGAACTGAAACCATCTCTGGCCCCCATAAGAATTGGTCAAACCTCATCTTGACAGCACCCCTTAATGAACCCCTAGTTTATCTGTGCTGAGGTTTCATAGACATGTCCACCTCTCTACAGAATCATGTCGTCTTCTTTTCTTTTCTCACCCACACCTACCCTAGCCTTTAACAGTACCTTGCACCCTTCGCCTGCAGCCAAGAAAAATACAGCACACTCCTCACGCCAATTTCCATCCTCATGACGGAGCTCAGTGTTTCCAGAGGGAGCCTGAGACCTTCCAGCAGCAAGGAAAGGGGATCTGGGTTGGAGCTGTGAGTGCCCTGTCCCACGGGAAGGCTGTGCTGGTCTCCATTGTCACCTCTGGGAGGAGGCTCCACACCTGCAACCTGCCCCCAGGGCTGGGTGGCTGATCTGTGTGCTGGCCCCTTTGCAAAGAGGGGCTGAGGGTGCAGAAAGGGAAAGGTCCTCTCCAGCACTTCACTGAAAGGGCTTCACCCTGAGGCCCAACGTCGAGGATTTCAGAGTCAATAAGGCAAATGCATGGAGATGAAATGTCCCCTCCAACGTAACTTGTTTCCCAAACTGAGGGAGAGTGTTTGGCAGAGGACTTTTGCTGGAGCCCAAACTTGGCAAAGCCAGATGGATGTGGGCAATGACCCCCAACCTACAGAGGCAGAGACACACAACAAAGAATCACAACGAGGGTTGACCTTAGCATACAAGAACACTCACGTCTCAGCTCCGGGTTTACGGAGATGGAACTAAGCAATACAGAGCATTACAGCTTGGAGCCAGCAGATGCAGACTGGCGTCCATGTGGCCATTGGGTCTCCTTGTTATTCTATAGGAGCCTGCGAGCTCCATGCTTCCTCCCTTTAACAGACAGCAGATGGGGGCAAGAGGGGTGAAGGATTTTGTCCAAAGCCACACAACTATCTCGTGACAGAGCTCCCCCAGGCTCTTAGAAATATGCTTGTCAGCGGGCAGAGGACCCTCTGACTTGGCCCCCTGACACCCTGGCTGGCAGGAGAGGGGGCGGAGCCAGCTGGGGGCTGTGGGCACCACCCAACAGCCCAGGCTCCACTGCCTGCTCGGCGCCCAAGGAGACGGCTGGAAGCCAAATGGGCAGGAAGACCCTGTTATCAGCATTCAGGTTGCCTGTCATCGAAGGAAGTGTGTTCTCTGCCCTCACTGCAGGGGAATTCAGGAGCCGTGAAGCCTGTTGCTGAGTTCAGGGTCTTCCTCTCCCCCTGGGTCAGGGCTGGTGTGCTGATGACTTCGGGGGGGGGGGCGGGGGAAGGGATGGGCAAGTCCACCTGACGTCCAAGTACGTGACAGAAGGTGTGCTCTGAATTTGGCAAAGTATCCTGTTTTATTCACGAAGCAAAATGAGAGCTCTAACATGCGGCTGTCCTGGCAAAGCTTGGAAAGTAAGAAACAAAAACCTCTCAGCCACAACACTTTCCATCTCAACTTCAGGCAGGAGAGTTATGTAATTGTCACTTAGTCATACTATTAAGTATACAAACTGCCAGGCTGATAATGGGCTGGAGGAGGGTGGGGAAGGATCGGCTGCTCCTCCCAGGTCCTCAGGAACTGGGTGCCTGTGCGGCTGAGGACCTGGGATCTGGGACACGAGAGGAGCTCCCCCTTCCATGCAGCCTCGTGTGCCCCTGACAATGGCTGCAAACAGGAAGCCCTGCCCAGATCCCCTAGATGACAACTGCACTTGCAAGTTTGGGAAGACTGATGGCCAGGGAAGCTGGTTTTTCCAAAGCTTATAGGAGAGGCCAGCTCCGGAGCTGCCCTGGAAGGGGGCTGGGCTTCAGGCCACCCCCCACCACCCCCCAAGGAGCCTCACCCACTATCACCACCATGCACAGCCTCAACCTGGCTTCTGGGCCAGAATCCTGCCTGCGGTGAAGGGTTAGTCAGGGGTGATGACACTGGAAACCCCAGCACCTAAAGAAAAACGGCCTTCACTATGCTGTACTGCCCTGGACCAGATTTAGTTGTTGATCTAAGAATTGAGACACACACACACACACACACACACACAGACACACACACACACAGAGAGAGAGAGAGAGAGAGAGAGAGAGATTCTACTGGAAAAAACAAACAAACAAACAAACAACCCTTCAGAGGGTGGCAAGGATAAAAGCTCCCTAGAGCATTTCTGGCTATTAGGAGAGCATTGATGAAGCCAGCCCTGACCACACAGAAGGCAGCCTAGTGCCCAGGAGAGGACGCCAGACTGGCATCAGCAGCCTGGATGCCAGTCTCTGCTTTGCCACTTGTTAGCTGTGCGACTGTAGGCTAGTCACTAGCTCTCTGTGAGCCTCAGTGGCCTTAACTCTAAAATGGGGACAGTAAACATTCTCACCCCATAGCACTGTTGCAAGGGTCCCATCAGCTAATGGTGATGGAGATGCCTTGAAAAGCATTGTGGATGGAGAGGAGCCCTTGCCGCCATTGTGTGATCGCATGCTGTTTGCCCCCATAGACCTTAAACCATACGGCCAGAGCTCTTCCTTTTGTGCTGTTGAATGCCCGGCATTGAGTCTGGGGTCTGGCCAGAGGTGGTGCTCAGTGAATGCTGAATGAATGAATGAATGAATGAATGAAGCGTTCTGCCCGCCTCAGCAAGTCTCAACTTCTCGGAGTTGCACTTTCTGTGTCTGCTGAGTGAGAATGATGATGTTGATGTTTCTAGTGGTAATAATGGCAGCTCATTTGGAGCCTTTTGTGTGGATGATCTTCCAACAATCTTATTATTATCCACAGTCTACAAATTGGGAAACATGTTTACCACTTTCAGGCAAATCTGGTCTAGGTCACACAGCCTGTAAGGGGGAGATCCTGGAATTGAGCCCAGGTTGGCCTTACTCTGGAAGTCTCTGCATCATGTCCTTGTGTGCCCTAGGTCCCGTGGTGAGGGGCTGAAGTTATGAGGGGAGAAGGCAGGAGGAAGGGGAAAGTAAGTGGGAAGAAAGGAGAGTGGGAGAGACTAGCTTTTGAGGCAAGCTCTGGAGATCTCAGGTAGGATGGAGAGGCATATGGCACTGGTGATCACCCTGGACTGGGGAACTCGTGCCCACCTGAGGGTTCAGGCTTCCCCACGGTTCTCATCCATCACTGGCCTGTTTCTCCTAAAAGTCCATCCTGGACAGACAGACCAAGCCGGAGCAGGGAAGGACCACAGCCTGGCCCCTGCCCTGAGCCCAGCTGATGGGAGTATCACCACAGAAATCCTCATGCTGTGTTAGCTGTGATCCTTCAAGAAGCAGAGGCCAAGATGGCATCATCGTGTGAGGATTTTATCAGAGGAAACGCCTGTGAGAGAACATGGGGAGGGGGCCGGAGAGGTCTGAAGAGCCGTCAGAGCACAGAGCAGGTCTGACCCCGAGTGAAGGAGATTGGGAAAGAGGGTGGTGTGGAAACGTCGAGACTGGCCTACAGTCTAAGGAGGTCTCGGCAAAGCCATCGGGGAGCCCTCAAGCAAAAGTCAACCGCCAGAGGAGGCCGTGTCTCCCAGGAACGATCCTGACTGAGCACTCCTGCTCAGCCTCCACTGGCACCGCCTCATGTAGTGCAGAGGGCAAGGCCGAGCCCAGGCCAAGGATGCCCTTGCTGGGGCGGGGGTGCTGTGAAGTGCATTCTCACGGCTACCACAGGCTCCCTTCTGCTCACCTCTCTCCCCCAGCTTTCCCGTGGCTCTGATGTCACAGCTCACCTCCTGGGTTGACTGAGAACTTCAGCTCCTATCCTGGTCTCTGGGCCACTATTCACATCCTCTCCACAGAGGAGGCTGGGCTTGATTCCCTGCAAATCCAGCTCAGTTGGCTGGCTTGTCTGGGTGTCTGCTTTCTGTTTCAGGGCAGAACAGAGCAGCCTTTTGCCAGGTGTGAACTAGCCCAGCTTCACAGAAACCTCTCTTTGTCATGTGCTGTCAGAGATCCTGTCACAAAACAAACCTCCAGCAAAGACACTTCCCGCTTTCTTCCAAGGGCAAGGACAGACCGCCACCTTCACTTTGATTTTGGTCCCAAAGTCCCAACTCTTTCTACCTTCTTACTGGCCGGATGGGCATCTCTAATGTTTTTTCTCCAATCTCACTCTTTTTCACATTCTTTAGACTCACTCTGGTAACTGCCTCCTCTGAGAAAGAGGATGAGAGAGAGACAGAGACAGAGAGAGGCAGAGAGAGAGACAGAGACATACAGTGAGAGACATACTCGCACAGACTGAGAGACACAGTATGGGAGAGAGAGAGATTTTAGGAGAGAGAGTGAACCTGTGTGAAGGACAGGCTAGTCAGAACAGGTCTTAGTGTGAAGAAGAATGTGATGTCTGAGAGAGCTGGGGGAGAGAAGGGGAAATGGGCGTTTGGCTGTGGTGGGCAGAGCAGATGGGGAGAACGATGGAGTTGTTTGTCATGTTCCCCCAGAGGAAGCTACACTCTCAGCAGAAGAGGAAAGGAGGAAGGAGGAAGTCCAAGAAGGTAAGGGTGGAACCTAGCTTGGGCCGGGACTAAGCATCTGGGTTTCCTTTGTGAAAGAAGGTGGCTAGGTGAGGGTGCTTTTGCTTAGCATCCATCCACTTCAAGCTTGGGCCCAAGCAGGAGGCGCCATATTTACCAGAAGGCCTCTCAGTCCATAAACCTCACACATGATTTGCCTTTTAGTCTGAGGCTTGCCAAGGACAGAAGTCCCTTTGGGGGCCCTTCCAGTAGTTATAGTGACTCACCTATGTCCTTCATAACCCCTCCAGGCTAGCCTCACATCCTTGGTGAAGTGTCCTCTACTTTCTCATCCCTGTCATTTTGCCAGCTTGGAATTTCTCCCCCAGCCCTCTCCATCCATCAATCCTTCTGGGTGGTAAATCAAATGCCACCTGTTCCATGAAGTCCTCCTAAATTCCCCTGAGGGTAATGAATCGCTTCCCTCTCTATTCTCCAGGAGCAATTTGCTTTTATCTAATTTAACTCTTCATTGTTCTACTGTGTGTTTCATATTTTCTAATTACCCAAGCATGCTTATGGAGACCATCAGGCAAAACCAAAAATCATCAACAAAAAAGCCAAGGGAGAAAACCACCCATAATTCCCTCTCCTAGAAACAACTACTGTTAAGATTTTGCCATATTTCTTTCCAGTTTTATTTCCATACACAGTTTCCTTGCTGTATATACAAATTGGTATCCTGAAGCAGAGTACTATTGTGTTATAATTTTCTGCTGCAGCCATCAGCATAATTCAGAAAACTCAAGAGGAGGAAAATCTAATGTATTTACCCATATTTTTACTCTTTCTGTTGTACTTTTTTCCTCCTAATTCTCCAAGATTCCTTCTTTTATCATTTCTTTTCTATTTAGAGACCTTTCTTTAGCCATTCTTTTAAGGTAGGTCTATTGGTGACAAATTCTCTTAGTTTTCCCTCGAAAGATGTGTATTCTGGATTTAGATTTCTAGACCGACAGTTCTTGAAAAAGCTTGTGTCCCTTCGTTCTGGCCTTTGTGGTTTCCAATGAGAAATCTGGTGTCATTCAGATTGTTTTTCCCCAATAAGGAAAGTATTCTCCTTCACTCCTTTCAAGAATTGTCCTTTGTCTTTATTTTTCAGGACTGTGGTGTGTCTTGGCATATATTTCTTTGAATTTATCCTATTTGGGGTTCACTCAGCTTCTTGAATCTGTTGGTTTGTATCTTTGGACAAATTTGAAAATTTTTCAGTCATTATTTTTTAATACTTTTTCATACCCACATTCTTTTTCCTCTCCTCCTGGGACTTTAACGACATGAATTTTTAACGATCTTTCATTATAGTCCTGCAGGTCCCCGAGGGCTCTGTTCATCTTCTTCCAGTCAATTTTCTATAAATTCTATTGTTCTATCTTCAAGTTCACTGAAAATCCTCTGTTATCTCAAACCTACTATTGAGTCCATCCAGAGAGATGTTCATTTCACTTATCACAGTTTTCAGATCTAAAATTGCATCTAGTTCTTTTTGATATCTTCTACTTCTTGGCTAAGCTTTTCATACTGTTATTTGTTTCAAGCATGTTTGTCATTGTTGAAGCCTTTTTATGACAGCTGCTTTCACATTCTTGTCAGATAATTCCGACATCTGCTTTTCTCAGTGTTGATGTCTGTTGATTTTCTTTTCTCATTCAAGTTGTGATTTTCCTAGTTCTTGGTGCAACAATTGATTTTGATTCTATCCTGAACATTTAAGGTATTATGTTGTGAGGCTCTGGGTTTTATTTAAACCTTCTCTTATAGCAGGCCTTATCTGTCACTGCTCATTGGGTGAAGGGGAGTGCTAACTTATTATTGCCAGGGGGTTAGAAGTTCAGGTTTTCCACTCAATTTCCTTTGACACCCCGGGGGTGGGTGGGTGAGGATGGACACCTTGTCACTGCTGCGTGTGAATGGGAACTCAGGTTCTCCATTAGGCCTCCAAAGATTCCTTCCTGGCTGAAAGGGGCAGGGACTCCTCCTTACTGCTCCCCCTGTGGCCTCCATGACATGATGGGTGGAGGTCTCTTTAGTGATGGGGGGGAAGTAAGACCCCACCTCCCTACTTGGCCTTCTCTGATACCACCCTTGAGGGTGGAAGTATAGGCTTTCCACTCAGCCTTTGCAGATCAGGGAGTTTGGGGTGGTGAGGGTCACAGTTTTTCTGTGATGTGTGGTTAGATTAGAGCAGCTATTTCCTAAAAGTTTTCTGTCTTTTTATTCTCTCCCTTTCCTGGTCCTTTGGCCAGAGAGAGCAGGCTTTTGTTGGGGCTTTTAAAAATCTGCTCCCATTGATATTTCTGGGTTGCTGGTTTCTTCAACTCCAAGTCTGGGACTTATGAAGCAAAAAAACACCCCCAAAACCCAGGGAACTCACCACCGTGTTGTTCCCCAAGTCCCCCAGTTTCTAGCTGGTCTACTTCTTCCCTCCACCTTTCAGAGTCTTCATATATTTGTTTTATATGTAATGTCTAGGGGTTGTTGCCGTATTTAGTGAGAGGGATAGGAAGAAGTATCCATCTCATCCCAGCTGAAAATGATCTTTTTTGAGCCTCATAATGAGCTTGTAAGGCAGGTATTAACGTTATGTCCATTTTAAAGATGAGGCAACTGAGACCGAAGGAAGTCACTCAAATACCATGTACTAGAGCCAGGCTAGAACCCAGGGCTCTTACGTCCTGGTGTAGAATGTGTCCTGTGACACGAGGCACATCGCTGTGTGTTCCGTATTTTCTTGATACCCAATAACACTCAGGCAGGACATAGCAAGAGGAGTTCAGCTTATCAGCAGGTAACTCGAGGGCTTGGTATCAGAGACTGGGCACAGGGTGGGCAGTGGGTGTAGAGTTTCAAATCAGAGAAGGTTTGTCCCAGACATGGTGGTTTCCGGGGCCAATTTGGAGTAGTCAGTGGCTCTGCTTTCCACGCCCTCTCAGGGAAGGGAATGGGAACCTCTCCCAGGCCCACCTTCCCGGACAGTGTGGCTCCTATCCGTACTTCTCAGCAGAGGGTCCTGGTTCACAAACTGAAGGACAGGTGTGGGCAGGCCACGAAAACATCAGGTTGAGACCCAAGCCAAAGTTCAGCAGGCACTTTCTAAGGACCAGGTATGTGGCAGCATTCCTGGGCCCTTCTCTTGCTCCTTGGGCACTGGTGGGTGTGGTGGAGGATGGCAGGGCTCACCTATGACACTCGCTGCCTCTTTATGTTCTTGGAAGCTCTTGCGTGTGTCTTATCTTATTAGAAATTCACCTTCTGGTATTCTTGTTAGCCCCAGTTTACAGGTGAGGACATTGAGGCCCAGAGAGGTGAAGTGACTTGCTAAAAGTTCTGCAGGTTTTAAATGCTTGTGCATCTGGCGCCCCCAGTGATTGAGAAGACCCATGGGTGGGAGGTACTCTACCTGATTCAGATGAGTCACCAGCATCTAGTTCAGTGCCTGGCATAGAAGTGAAGGAGAATTTGCTTTGTGTTTGCCTCCTACCTTGGCTCATTTGTGGATGGGGTCAGGGGGGCTGGCACTCACTAGACCAACTCTCACTCATGTGCAAAAATCCAGGCCTGGGTGTGGGTAGAGGGCAAAAATGAGGGGCAAATACTCCAGCCCATCTGACCTTGGGGCTTGTTGACACATGGTCTCCCGTTGCAGAGGGACCAGGGGATGGATGGCCCAAGGCTTGGCATTAGCCAAAAGGGGCACAGTGGCATAGCAGTGGGGTCCCCGGGCAATGGGGGGCTCTTTGGCTGCCTTCTCCCCAGTGTTTGGGAAATGGTCCTTGTGGCTGGGCCCTTTGCCACCCCTCCTTTGCACCCCACCCAGGGCCCTTCCAGCGGGACGGAGCTGGTGACTTCATGCTAATTACAAGGCTTCAATTACAGGGCCCCAGACAGTGGCTAAGGCAAACATATCTCATGTTATATCTTTTTGGAGCAAGCCGAGCTTATATATGTGCTGCTAAATAGAAATATTGCCATCGGATAAGATTCATAATAAACTGCTTCTTGCTCAGAGTGGGGAGTGGCTCAGGAGACGGGCGAAGAGGATTCATCCACAGTGAGGCTCTTGGTAGCATCTAATAAACCCAGCAATTTGTTGTGCATGGCCACACAAACACACACACGCACATGCACGCGCGCACACACACACACACATGCACACGCAGCAATTCTCTGCTGTTGTTTTTCTCCCTCAGGCAGGAGGGGAGTTATTTTGCAGCATTGGAGGGTGACTGTGGGGTGACGGGGCTCAGGGTGGCTTTGGTGTGGCAAAGGTCTACTCAGAAAGAAGAAAGTCTTCTACTGATGAGTCAAATCAACTTAATGTTTCTTATTTCTCCTCAGAGATCAATGAGGCTTTTCATCTAACCAGGCATGTGAGGCCAGAGAGTTTGCAATTCTTGACAATAATGCCACCAAGTTGTGGTCATTTGTCACAGGAAACTAATACACCCCGGCAGGTGGGTTGTCAAGATTCAGGAAGAGCCTATCTCGATATGCAGGCGTGTGCTCAGCAAAGGGTGACTCAGATGAGCATCAAGAGAAAGTGCCAGGCCAAGGGGTATGATGTGGCCACAAGTCAAGGAACGCCGGGAGCCACCAGCAGCTGGTGGGAGCGAGGAATGCATTTCTTCCCTGGAGCTTCCCGAGGGACTGTGACCCCACTGACACCTTGACTTAGCCCAGTGATAACTGAGTTTGGACTTCTGTACACCAGACTGTGAAAGAAATAAATTTCTTTGTGTGTCAAATCTCCCTCTTAGAAGGACACTTGGGATTCCATTTATGGTTCCTCTGGATAATCCAGGATAATTTTCCCATCTCAAGATCCTAAAACTAATCTCAGTTTTTGGCCATATAAAGGAATGTTCCCAGATTCTGGGGATTAGCGCCTGATATCTTTGGGCAATGTTTCCACCTGCCACACAGGGGTATTATTGTCAGTTCTCCAGGGAGATGAGGTCCCCTCATCTGGCCTCCCCGGCAGAGGCATGATGGGGCTGTGAGCACTTGCCGGGTCAGGACAAAGGTGCAGGGAGACAGTGGGTCTATGTCAGATTCCTCGCTGTGCCTCTCACCAAAGAGCTCAGCCCAGGGCCACACCCAGAATCAGGGCTCAGACAGGCTTGGAGGGAGGCATCGAATGGAGGACAGAAGGATGAGTGCATAGACTAGAGGACGAGTGGATACATGGACAATGGTGGGACAGCTGGACCCGCCAGCATGCCCTGAGCCCCTCATCCTATCTGTCTGCATTTCCCCATCATCAGGATCTCTGCATGTCTCCCTGGAGTGTGTTTTCTTCCCCAGCCAAGGTCATTCTTCCCCTCCATCCAATGTTTCTCACTTGCTCTGCTTGTTGATTCTGATTCAGAGCTGAAATGCCTTTGGAAGTACAACCAATAGCCTCTTTGGTGAAGCTCACTGGCCCAGCAACACGGAGATCAGGTGCCAGCTGGGTGGCTGCGAGCCTCTCTCCATACAGCCCCAGGACCAGCTTCACAGGCCCTCCTCTCCCCTTCCCTGGCCAGGCCCTGAAGGGATGGCTGGAACCCTGGCAGGAGACCTCTCCGTGCCTCTCTTGAATTTCCTTCGAGCGTGGATGCTGTCCTGGCTGGAGCTGAATTCAGGCTTTTCTTCCCCCAGAGAGAGTGTCCCAGTCTCCATGGAGTTCTCACCACCTCTATTGAATCCAAGCTCAATGACAACACTGTCATTGGAAGAAAGTCTCTCTCTCTTTCCCAGATGCCCCGTTCTCTTTAGACTCCTCCCCTGCTTGGTCAGATGAGTCTGGGAGTTTGTTACTGCTGCTAGCAGAATCTGCTTCCAAAGCGATTTCTGCCTTTTGAGAGCCTCAAGCTCCTGACAGCCACATCCTTCGGCCAAACATAGGTGACCACTGCCTATCAGTTACACCTTATTTTTAAGCCACTCTACAAAGAAGAGTGATCTTGGGTGGTGGATATAGTAGAAAGAACATGGGCTCTTGAGTCACAGATAGGCGTTTGGCTCAGTGCCACGCTGTGTGACTTTAGGCAGCCACAGAAACTTTCTGAGCTCCCGTATTCCTCGTCTGAAAGTGAGGGTGCGGTGGTCCCAACCTTTTAGGGTTGTTGTGGGAACTGAATGGTTAATGCCCATCAGGAAATGCAGGGTCCTCCTCTGTCCTCCTCTGTGGGAGGTGATGGGGATGTGGCTAGAACTTGAACCCCAGCTCTTCAAAGTGAGCCAGGATGGTGACCTCTTCAGGGCTGGGCCCACCAGGGAGAGTTGGGAGCGGCTGTGGAGGACAAGTCCCAATGCAGATGTGAGCATGCACGGGGAGGAGGGCTTGGAAGGGAGGACAGATGTGTTC
Source organism: Mesoplodon mirus (assembly GCF_964341445.2). Taxonomy (NCBI): domain Eukaryota; kingdom Metazoa; phylum Chordata; class Mammalia; order Artiodactyla; family Ziphiidae; genus Mesoplodon; species Mesoplodon mirus. The sequence goes on along the minus strand of NC_138981.1, from coordinate 136,345,759 downwards.
ACAGGGTAGGGCTGAGTCTGGGAGCAGGTGGGCAGTTTGGAGGGCTGAGAGAGATGAGGGCTCTGAAGAGTGGACTGTGTCCATGGCTCACTCACTCCCTCCTCAGAACTCAGAAGCCCTCCAAGACCACCTAGGCCTTGCCTTAGTCAGGATTCTCCCAAGGAACAGACCCCAAAGGAGATCATCCATCTATCTATCTATCTATCTATCTATCTATCTATCTATCTATCATCTTAAGAAATTGGCTCACTTGCTTTCTGGGGGCTAGCTAGTCTGAATTTGCAGGACAGACCAGCAGGCTGGACACTCAGGTGAAAGTTGATGTCATAGTCTTGGGGCTGAAGGCTGGACACTCAGGCAGGGTTTCTACTCCACAGTCTGGAGACCAAATTCCTTTCTCAGTCTTTGCTCTTCCGGCCATCGACTGATTGGAAGAGGCCCACCCACATTATGGAGGATAATCTGCTTTGCTCAAAGTCAGTTGATTTAAATTTTAATCACATCTAAGAAATACCTTCACAGCAACATCCAGTCTGGTGTTGGACCAAATATCTGGGCACTGTGGCCTAGCCATGTTGTCACATATAAGTAACCATCACATTCTTCCTGACTTTGGCCACTTTACAACGTCCCCAGCTGCCCTCAGTCTTCAGTCGGTACCAGCTCTGTGATCGGAGAAGCCAATCCCAGGAGCCTAGGTTCTGCTCTTCAGAACTGAGATGGTGACAGCATCTTTGGTGGCCTTCAAGTCACATCAACACAAGGTAGGCAGAAGCTGGAGACTGAATTCCTGTTCACATTTTAAAATCCATCTTCCTGAGCGTGTTTTCTCTACATGGTGGGATGTGGGGCACAGGACAGGCAGACAAGGGAGTTGGGTTCTGAGGCTCTCTGTATTTTCCCCTCTGGCAACCCCCTTTTGCCCCCTAACCCGTAGGCACAGTCAGTCCCACATCTCTTAGCCTCCAGCCCTTGCTAACACACGTTGTGTTCATCCATTCCCTTTGGTGCAGCTCTTTACCACAGACCATTAGAACTCCAGCCTTGTGATGTGGCCTTGCTCGGCTTCCAAACGTGTCAGCCTTAGTTCCAGATCTCGGATGTGAAGGGCTCCTCACAGGTCAAGAGGTCAGTTGACATCCAGAACCTCAGGGTTATCAAAACGTTCTCTGCAGGTCACTGCCCCCTACCCAGCCCAGACAAGCACACACACCACACACATAGTAGCCTTGCCAAATGCTATAAAGAATGTTCTGAGGCCTTCAGAGTATTTGGGCTTGGATTCTGTGACAGATGCAGCTGGGTTCCAGTTGAAGGATAGACTCCACCGGGTGACGTTTCGAGTGGTCTGCAGGGGAATTTTGTCTTAATCTACTAGGATGTGGCTATGTTGGATACAGAGAAGGACCTCTGGGTGTTTTTCCACCAAGTTTTGACAGCTGAGAACAAGTGAATCCTGTGGAAAGATTTGACTCAACATGAGAAAGCTATAGAAGTAACCAAGGAAAGCCCAAATGGTGGTATGGTAGGCTGAAAAATGTTCCCCAAAGATATCCAAGTTGTAATCCCTTGAAACTGTGAATGTTACCTTATATGAAAAAAAAAAGACTCTGCAGATGGGATTAAGAATCATGAGATAAGAGATTACTCTAAATTATCTGAATGGGCCCTAAATGTAGTCACAATTTTCCTTAGAAGAGAGAGGCAGAGACACAACCACATAGAGGAGACAGCCAAGTGAAGATGGTGGCAGAGATTGGAGGGATGTGGCCACAATCCAAGGAGTATCAGTAGCCACCAGAGACGGGAAGAGGCAAGGCCCCGAATCTACTCTGGAGCCTCTGGAGGGAGTGTGAACTTGCCGTCACCTTGATTTCAGCCCAGTGACATTGATTTTGGACTTCTGGCTTCCAGAACCATAAAAGAATAAGTTTCTGTTGTTTTCAGCTCCCCAGCTGATGGCACTTTGTTACAGTTGCCCTATGACACTAACACAGGTGGGCTGATGTGAGTGTCCTCCTCTGAGAAAAGGAGGGAAGATCATGAATTGGCTATGCTGGAATGGTCTGGAACAATCTGGATCAGGCTAATTGATGATGGGGAAACTGAGACCCAGAGAGGGAAAGGGCCTCACCGAGGGAGAGGGTGGCTGGCTGAGACCAACTCCACTCTGCCGCCTCCTGGGCTCTGGTCTTCCTGGGTCTCAGATCCCCAGGCTCTCCTGGCCTCTCGTTTGGGCCTCCAGCTTCCCGTGGGCAGGGCTTGCTCCCTCAGACTCTGTGGCTCGGCTCCCCTGGCCAGCCCTCCCGGCCGCAGACAATCTGTCTTCTAGCTAGCTGTGTGCTGTCTCAAAGCAATCTCTCACCTGCCACCAGAACACACTTAAATAACATCGCATTAACACCAAATGTACAAAAGGTGCTTCCTGTCTGCAGCTTCAAGGGGTGTGTTCTCCTTAGCCAGCTGATACTGGGTCCAGGCTCCCCCCATCCCGTTTTGTAGGCTTCAGTCTTTCTAGGATTGCCCAGCTCAAATGCTGAGAGAGCAGGCTGGCAGGCAGGCAGGCTGGCTGGCACTCTCTCTGCCCCCTCACTGTGTGGCAGCCTACCTAGTTCGCATGCAGCACGCCACGTGGTGGGCACTCAGCAGACAGTGGCTGCTGGGCATCCTGGGCCGGACCCCGCCAGCCCCCTGCTTCACCTACACCATGGTCTGGCCACCTGGTCCTGAGCGCTGCCCCCGCGGCTGCCACCACAACCAGCACCGTGTCAGCCAGCCTTGCTATATTTATCCCTGGGAATAGATGGAAAGGGTACCGCTGCTCATTTAAAAATAAATGCCATTTCCCAAGGAAGATACCAACTGTCCTGTTCAGGATGGGTATTCTGTCTCTCTGGATTTTATTTTATTTTAGTTTTTTCAAGCATCACAATTTTTTTTTTTTTTTTGTGGTACATGGACCTCTCACTGTTGTGGCCTCTCCCATTGCGGAGCACAGGCTCTGGACACGCAGGCTCAGTGGCCATGGCTCATGGTCCCAGCTGCTCCACGGCATGTGGGATCTTCCCGGACTGGGGCACGAACCCGTGTCCCCTGCATCGGCAGGCGGACTCTCAACCACTGCGCCACCAGGGAAGCCCGAAGCATCACAATTTTATTTGTAAATCCCTAAGAAAACAAAGCCCAGACTCTGGATTACGAAGATGACCTTCACCTTGTCTTCATGCACAAACTGACTCTCACAAATCCACTTTGAAATCTTCAGATGAGGCTCCTAAATGTTCAAAACACACACTGTCGCCCGACACCCAGCCTCCTTGAGGAGGCCTCTGCAGGTGACAGAGCAGCTGTCAGGGGGGACCCACTCACTGCTCTAGAGAGGCGACGTTGGTCTCCCGAGGTGTTGCTTTCCACCTCTTAAAGCATCAAATTATGATTAAACCCATGCTCAACTTGGCCTTGAAAATGATGACATGTGCTATGGCAGAACATTTCACCTTTTGGTAGCTCTGCTGCCATCAAGCCCTTCCTTGTGGGGAATGCCGATCTGTTTCTGGATGCTTCCACAGCAGAAGCCTCAGAGTACAACCTTGTTCTCAGTCCCAGGCCAGCCTCCTGGAGAGCTGAGGACATCATTCACAGCCCTCATGCCCTCCTCAGATGCTGTGGGCCCATGTCCCCTTCCCATCTGGGGCCTGTTCCCCCAGAACACTATTGTTTGTCACCAGGCCTCTTACTGCACGGGACCCAGAGTGAGCTGGGCCATCAAGGGACAGAAGGGTAGCAGGACTTTCACCTCCTTGGTTCTGGGAGCTCCATCTCTATTAACGCTTGTCCGGCTGCCAGGGGTCCCTGGTGCCAAGGCCCACTTCCATTGCCAAGTTCTGAGGCACCTGCCCTAGGGCCTCTCATTTCAGAATCTCATATCCCTCCCTCTGACTGTGTTCTGTTTGGCCCAGACCCTTTGGGGTCCCTGGGGCTGGGGTTGGATACCTTGGTTGCCCCTCTTATCTCAGCATCACCCACATTTGATGCTCATATTTCCTCTCTCGTCTTCTGGAGTCAGGTGCCCCTCCCCTAAACAATTATGGGAGTCCCAAGCCCCCCAAGCATACCTGCTACGTGAGAACACTGAAGGGATGCGGCCGTCCCCACCCACCACGAGGAATGGATCTATTCCAGCAAAGGAGCCTGCCAAGGGCATCTCTGTGGAGCAGGGTTCACTCTTTCATGGATTGCCATTAGGTTTTTCTATAGGAGAAAAGATACTTTCTAGTTGTCTGAGTTAAAGCCTTTTGGTCAGGATGGGGTTATGGTGGGGTCTTGTCCCAGGCAGAATCTTGTGCTGGGACCAGGGCCAGAGTCGTGTCCCCTTGGCATGAACTTCCTACGTTTTTTATTATTTTTCTGCAGCTCCTGGAGCAAAGTACCATAAACTGGGTAGCTTAGAATAACAGAAATGTCTTTTACAGTTCTGGAGGCCAGAAGTCTGAAATCAAGGTGTCAACATGGCCATATTCCTTCTGGAGGCCCTTAGGGAGAAATGCTTCCTGGCCTCTTCCAGCTTCTGGTGGCCCCAGGCATTCCTTGGCTTGTGGCCACATCACTCCAGCCTCTGCCTCCGTCTCCACATGGCTGTCTTCCCTTGTGTGTCTGTTTGATAAGGATACATGTGATGACATTTAGGTCCTCTCCAGATAATCCAGGATAGTCTCTTCATCTCAAAATCCTTAACTAAATCACATACTTTGCCATATAAGGCAATATTTACAAGTTCTGGTGACAAGTCCATGGACATATTTGGGGGGCCACCATTCAACCCACTACATACCTCTAGGATCTCCCAGTAGCTCCAGATTCTGGCCGCCATGCTGGGAAGGCCCTGATTCTACTTTCCATGTTCAAAGCTCCCCATCTGCTTTACAAACTGAGGCTATAGCATGACACTGCCATGGGTGGGTGGGCAACTGCCGGGCAGCCAGGTGGATGCGCCAGAAGGAGTTGGGGTGTAGGTCCCTGCAGTCAAGGGGAGGATGCCTGTCCGAGGAAAGGTGTGCATTAGCGACTGTCCATCTTTAAATGACAACGGACCTAGGGCTGGAAAACAACATAGGTTTATTAATGGACACGTAAACCCTGAAAGAAAGAGAAAAATGCCCTAGGGTGCTGAAAAGTGATACAGCAGCAGAACAGACAATACATTCTATGTGTTGCCCCAAAGCGTCAGACCCCAGAACTGGGGGTGATAATAAGAGTCCACACAGCACATGAAGTCATGTAACTCTTCAGATAGAGATGGCACTGAGCTTGGCCTACAGGGGGTTGCTTCCTGTTGGACTCTCCCATTAGACAGGCAAGGAAACAAGGCTCTGGTCTTGTCTTTCCCTCCGTTGCCAAGCCAGTTACTCTGAACCTTCACACATATACCTCGCCCTGGATCAGTAGAAGACCCTTCTGTCACGTTTCCTCATCCCTCCTCACCGTCAGCAGACTAAGGAAAACATAGCCTATTTCTTTGCTGTGAAAAGTGGTCCTTCCCATCCTCTTATATGTTGTGTATCACCTTGAAAGTGATTGTAGCTGTCCAGCACATGAGGCTACTCAAACTGGGATGGCCTGACCCATCAGTTGAACAGGACGCTGGCTGGCAAGGCCGTGTGGGTAGACCAGTTGGCTACCGAGTCTGTCTGCAGACACTCAGGGGACCTGGTGGGGAGGCACTGGGTGAAGGATGAAGTCTGGAATCCTCACGGGGGAATTGCAAGCCCTGCCTGCTTCAGCTAATCCATCTGACTTTCCTTGATTTGTCGACACCCCAGTCTTCCACACTGGCCAGACTGGCAGTTGGAAGTCCTTTCAATAACTCCGTACACGGCCCAGCCCTGAGCCCTCGTGCCTCTTGTCCTCTCACACAGGTCATCTTCTGCCAAGTCAAATCTTTTCCCAGTCTTTCTGGGAGCTGCCCTGTCCAGGAAGCCTTTCCTGATTACTTTAGAACCTGTTTTAATTCATTTTGCCCCTTCCGTGTTTATTTAGTTACTGTGTGTGTGTTTGTGTTGATTCTCCAGCAAGCATGAAGGGCAGAGACCAAGTCTCGCTCTTCACTGCAGCCCCCTCCAGCCAGCTCAGGGCCTGGAAGGCAGAGGTATTCAATAAGTGATGGCAAAATGGACTTGACTGAGGGATAGAGTGACCTTTCTCAAATCTAATCATGCCTGAATTAAACACAGCTGTAGCTCTCTTGGAATGAGGACAAGGCTCGGGGTCAGGCTCTTCCTGGCTCCCAGCCCCTGCTTCCCTCCTCTCCCCACTTCTGCGGCAGTTTGCCCCCAACTTACAGGCTCAGCCCCAGGAACCCGAGAGCCTCCGTGGGGCCTGGAGCCTTCCTTAAAGCCCAACCCAGTTCATTCCATCTCAGCCTAGGCATTGGAGCTCTGGCCCCTGCTGACTGATCTCCAGATCCTGGTGTGTGGCCTGCTTATGAGCTGCTGCTGGCCTCTGTTTACCTGCCTATTGCAATGGGCTCGGCTTTTGCTCCTACCCTACTGGTCCTCCCTGGAGCTGCTTCTGGCTTGCTTGGGGGTTGCTATGGACTGAATTATGCCTCCTAAAATTCATATGTTGAAGCCCTAACTCTCAATGAGATGGTATTTGAAGATGAGGCCTTCGGGAAGTAATTAGGGTTAGATAAGGTGATGAGGGTGGGGCCCTCATGATGGGATTAGTGCTCTTATAAGGAGAGACACCAGAGAGCTTACTCTTGCTCTCTGCCATGTGAGGTTACAGGGAGAAGTTGTCTGTCTGCCCCAGGAAGAGGGCTCTCACCAGAACCTGACAATACTGGCACCTTGATCTCAGACTCCTATCCTCCAGAACTGTGAAAAATAAAGTTCTGTTATTTAAACCACCCAGTCTATGGTGTTTTGTTATGGTAGCCCAAGAAGACTAAGAGAGGGAGCCTATCCATTCTATGGCCCCAGTCTTTCCCAGCCTACGATAGGCTGAATAATACCCCTTTCCCCCAATGATGTCCATGTCCTAATCCCTGAAATCTGTGGATTCTACCTAATATGGCAAAAGGGACTTTGCAGATGTGATTAAGGATCCTGACAGGGGAAGATTATCCCAAATTAACTGAATGGGCTCAAAATAATCACAAAGGTCATTATAAGCAGAAGAGAGAGGTAGGAAAGAAAGATTTGAAGACACTATGCTGCTGGCTTTCAAGGTGAAGGAAGGGGCCATGAGCCAAGGAATGTGGGCGCCTCTAGAAGCTGGAAAACACGAAGAAACAGATCCTCCCTGAGAGCCTCCAGGAGAAATCAGCCCTGCTGACATCTTGATTTTAGACTTCTGACCTCCAGAACTGTAAGGGAAGAAATTTGCATTGTTTTAAGCCACTCCAGTTGCGGTAATTTATTACACCAGCTGTAGGAAACTAATACACAGCCCCATGTCTGTCCTGGCCTCTGGCACTGGCCTGACCTGCCCCTTCTTCCTGAGACAGCGTCACACTCTGTCCCGTGCCCAGCACTTGCCTCAGCTTTGCCCCAAGCTCTCCCCAGCTGGTGCAGGGAAGTCTTCCAGCTCTGTCTCCACCCTGTGACCCTGGCCCTCCTCTGCTCCAAAGGCCAGGGGTGGGGGGGAAGGTCCCAGCCACCGACCCTCACACCCCACTCTGCTGACAAGCCAAGGACCTTGGCAGAGAAGAACATCCTCCCAAGAAGGGGTGCAGCACCCAGGGGAAGAAGGGAGCAGCGCGCCCGTAGGAGGATTTCTAGAAACCGGATGAGGACAGATGCTGATCAGTGCCTATTGTCCCCAAAGGAAGGCAAGCTGAGGCCACTCAGCAGGCAGCACAAGGGTGCTCTCCACACCTCAGAGAACTGCACGGAGCTAGTGCTCAGCCAGCCCGTGGCCATCAGCTCTCACCAAGAAGGGGCTGGAGGCCAGGGAGGCTTGGCTGGCTTCGTAGTCCTGGCTGGGCCAGTGCAGGGCATGGGGGCATTGTCTGCCGTGGAGCAGCCGATCAGGAGGAGAGGGCCCAGGGCAGCATCTCAGATGGAGCCCCTGGCACAGAGCCGCTCCTGGCCGTGCCTTCCTCCTGGTGACGCCCCCCTAGCTTGCCTTGAGCCTGGGCCCTGAGAGGATGGGCTCCAATTCCTGCAGGACACGTTCCTCTTCTGGCAGTGGTGAGTAAGCTCCTTTGGGACCAACCCTCCTACAGACAACAACTACAGACTCTGGACAAATCCAAACCAAACCAAACTCATACCTGAAGGCCCTGGAGGGCCTCCCGAAGCTGGCAGCCTTGGAGGGAGTCCACCCTTGGAAGAAGGGACAAGCTCTGGGTGACCTCCCTATTCACACCACTTTCAGCCTGGGACTGCCCCACTCTGCACTTTTCAGGGTGCAAGATTCTGAGGGAAACCCCACAGTCTTTCTGGTCTGAACAACAAGAGGACCGAGGCCAGGGCACTCACAGCTGCTGCAAAGTGACGGGAACTCCCACACGGGAGAGCAGCAGGGGAGGGTCCCAGCGTCCGTGTATAAACAGTGCCCAGATCTCTGGCTGAGCCCCCAGCCAAGCCTGCACGGGGACGCCAGGCTGGGATTTCCAGAAGGTCTTCTTTCTAGTGCACCTGACCTCCTCCTGATGTTTAGTGAGCACCTACCACGTGCCAGGCTCTGTGCCAGATGCCAGAGTGCCTCCGTCTGGGTTTCCTGGAAGCAGAGTGATCCCAGGGAGCGGGAGTGAAGGGATGGAGGGAAGGCCCATGCAAGATGCCCTACCGAGTTGGTTGCTGCTGTTTCTGACTGACTGCTCGACCCTGCATAAACTGTGTCTCAGGGGAGAAAGGGGAAGAATGTATCTACAGGCCCCCATCTCCCATTGGTCAAGGGCTCACCTCACAGGGTGCGTAATCTCCCCTCATTTCCCATATGAGTGGTCTCACAGCATCCCATGCCTCTGGGCCGATTGGGAAACCCTGGGTGAGAGGTGTGAACCTCACAGTGTGGGCACGAGGTGAGACCTCTTACTTGCTGTGTGACTCTTATGGGCTGAATGTTTGTATCTCCTCCAATTTTGTATTTTGAATGCTACCCCTCAATGGGATGGTATTGGAGGTGGGGCCTTTGGGAGGTGATTAGGTTGTGAGGGTGGAGCCCCCATGAATGGGATTAGTGCCCTTGTAAGAAGAGACATGAGAGCTTGCTCCCTTTCTGCTCTTCACCGTGTGAGGACACAAGAAAGTCATCTACAAGCCTGGAAGTGGGCTCTCACCAGAACCCAACCATGCTGGGTTCTCAGACTTCTAGCCTCCAGAACTGTGGGAAATAAACGTCTGCTGTTTAGGCCACCCGGTGAGGTGTGAAGGGTACAAACTGTCTTGAGGCACTCACTCTCAGGTGCTGACCTGGCACTGTGCAACCCTGAAGTGAGGTCTCCTTAGATGTCTCATTGGCCTCACCCTAGTCCCCATCCCACACCCAAATTTCAGTGGCTTCCACATTGGTCCTGAGGGTTCCTCCATCAAACCTGGGGCCTCCTGCTCCCGCAGATGCCTCTGAGCACTTAAGCTGTCGTCTCAAGGGCAGGGCATTGAGTGTTGACAAAATTCATTGACATCCATGATCTTGTGGGGTCCTACAGCCTTCCTTTAAGGGAGGCAAGGCAGATAATCTAAGCAACTTGTCCTGGATTGGTCAGCTGACTCTCAGAGAGGGTTATCAGCTTGTCCGAGGACACACAGCCTACAGGTGGCAGAGCTGCAAAGTAAACCCAGCCCTTCACTCTGCTGTATTTCTTCCTTCTCCATCCCTCTCCTCCCCCAATCTGCTGTTTGCCCACAGCCACCAGGCAAAGCCTCTTGAGCTCAGGCCTTCAGGTAGACTTAGGCCACTGTCCCTCTTGTCCTGTAGGACCCACACCAGTGTCAGATATTTTTAGGGAAACAAAAAAGGTTATAAGGCTGAAATAATTGCCCTCATTTTGAATCTCAGAGTCTTTTTAGATAATATAATCTTGTGTGGCCCCAGAGAGGCTCCTGCCCGCTCTGCTGACTGGGATGGGAACAGGCTCAGGTAATTGCTTCTTCTGTGTAAAGACCGATTTGTCCAGGGAAATGAGCATGGTTGAGGTAATCAATTAAAACATTGAAAGCGGTGCAGAATATACTGGAAATGGAGAAGAAACTGGAGCCCTCTGCCCTCCTCACTTTCCCCAAGCTGGAGTCCTGCCTGACCAGCTGACAATTTCTTTCCTCTTCGGGTCTGACTCCTCTCAAAGAGGCTGAACTGACAGGATTCCTGGGGGCATGGAGCCCCGAGCGGCGGAGGCCCGTGGGGCTTCTCCTGGGCCCGGCCCTGGGCTGAGCACAAGCTCCCACTGGGACCTGGGCCACAGACCCGCTAGTGGTTCTTGGCTGGGTCCTCAGGTCAGGAGTGGGTGCTTGTGAGGAGCTGGGGACCAGAACCCCACAGGCATTCTGCTGGGAAGCCGTCCTCCAACGAAGCCTCTGGGCTCTGGGAAGGCTCTTGGGCTCTGTCGGGACTTTGGAGCTCCATTTGCCAGCCCTGTGCTCTCTCCGGCCGCGTCCCTGGTTCCCAAGGCAAGGGGGCGCTTGGGTGGCCCGGCTGGCCAGCAATGCTTCTGCCCCGTGGCATGGGGCCGACTCACCGGCTCGCAATCTTGTGTTTCTGGATTGGTGCCTGCAGCTGTGACACAGGCCGGGCTGCCTGGCCCCCAGGGTCCCCGCCTGCTGGAGCCCAGTGTTGTGGAAGCGAGGCCCCAGACTGGCCAGCTGAGCAGGCTCTGCACGCCTCTGTGTACCTGCCTTCAGGGCGGTCTGGGAAGTGGAGAAGGTAAGACGAGAAGCAGATACAGCTCTTCTTGCTCGTTTCGAGCCCTGATGCCCCAGCTGGAGCGCTTTCTATCCTTGGCTGCCCTTGTTCCTCTATCAGAAGAGAAGCAACAAAAGTCCCAGCCAGGCGGGAATGCCACCTGGGGCTCAGGGGCAGACTTTTGTTGCAGAGGGAACCTACCACACCAGCCTGGGGAATTGCTGGTGACCCTCCTGGGGCCACAAAGTGACATATTGACCATATTCTTGGCAAAGAATGGCATCCAGAGACTGACAAGCTTGGCCAGGGGACGGATGGCCCCATCACTCTCACGAGTGATGGGGGCCTTGAAGCCATCTGGGAGTTGGGTCTTTTCATCCGGGAGGCCAAGGTTTCTGGACAGGGTGTGTATCCCCAACTTACCTCTTAGCTTCCTGAGGGCACAGAGAGGGTCTGATTCCCAGCTTGGGTCTCAGAGAGTGTGCTCTGTTACTCCACCCCACCCAGATTTGGGGGTTCATGGCCCATGATGCCCAGGCGGCTGAGATGGGAGAGGATTCCACTCCCATTGACCTTGGCGGTGATCAGGCTCTAATGTGGCTCACCCTTCAAGGAGCATGGAACAGATGGACCACATGGCAAACACCTGCAGGCCCCACACATCTTGGAGGCACTTCTGCCTGCCGATAGGAGTGCATCCTCTCGATAACTAAGACCTTTAGACTCCAGGACAAGGAGGGCACGTGGGTCTCTCCTTAGGCTCCAACATTGACAGACTGGAAGTGGCTGAGTCCAGGCTCAGTGGGATGAACACCATGATTGCTTAGTGATACCAGGCTTGCTGGGCCAGCAGGAAGGGGTTGATGGCAATTGTTTAGGGCTCTGGCCATACTTGGTCAGGGAGCTCACAGAGATGTGCAGAGCATGTCAAAGCTTTCTAAGACCTGGTCACCTTGGCCCCTGGTGCCACTTCCTAAGCCATATTCATTCTGCGGTGGAGGAAAGAGGGAGACAGGTGTTTACCAGCAATCTTTTTGTTTCCAAAAATGCCAGATGGGTCTGTGTTTTCATTGCTATGGTAGCGGTGGCTCTGGTCCCCAAAGGTGCCGTAACACCAGACAAGAGGGCTGGCATTTTTCTGTGGGGAAGAAAACTGAGTTACCACAATGTGATACCTCTTCCTGTATCCCCCTGTGGCCTCTGTCTTCCATAGCCACTGAGGTCAAAGTTATTTCTTAGAATTGAAAGAGAATCAGTATCCCTTGAGGGAAACCATTGTTTTTCCTAATCAAAAACCTCTCAGGGGCTGCCACTGCTGGTGACTCCCTGGTCTGGTGATTCTGCTGTGATCAGTCAGATTCGTGGTCTAGAAGGCCCCAAAGGCCCTGGACACCCTTCACTGACCAACCTGGCCCGGATGTGTTGCATTCAACCAAGAGAAGATGCCGGCCTGGAAGCAGTGCTCTGTGGGGACTGCCCCAGCTGTTGAGACCAAAAGGTACATTTTTCTCCCTTTTAGGAAAACTCCTGGCCTCGAGAGACTCCTGAGGATTGCGGGGTAAACACAGTGATTTGAATGCCCAAGTTTCTCTCTGCTCCTGCCCCAAACCCCACTCAGGTGATGGTAAAGAAATAAAGAAAAGCCTATACCCACAAAAAAATGGGACAAAAAAAAGGGGAAAGGAGGCAACTACAAGAAAGAGATGCTTCTGGAAAGTCAATGGAAGAAACACAGCAAACTAGAAGACAGCAACTGGGCAGATGCAGGAAATGGAAGCAGTGGGGTCTGAAAACAGGGGTGAGATGTGTGTCCAGAGTAGTCGCCCTCTAATCTCTTCCCTGAACAAGGGCACGACCGCCCTCACAGAAGACAGGAGGTTGACTGGCGGGAGAGGTACCCAGGTGAGCGCATGGATGAAGCAGCTTCCTGAAAACAGAGGTTATTTGGAAGCCTCATAACTGATGGTGAGAAGACCCTTGGCCTTCTCCTCTGCTTGGCCTCCAGAATGCCAACAGCCAGCTTTATACTGTTCCAGGCAAAAGATGGAAGGACACCTCTGTGGGGGACCTGGCCAGCCCAATAATGGAAACAGTGAATCCTGATTTAAGTAAAAATGGTGATATGGTTTTACTGGGAGTTTGGGGTAGAAGAGGGATGATCCAAGAGAGAAAGCCTTATTTTCCATGGTAGGAAGTACATTCTAGAATATTAAGAGCTACAAGAGCTGAAAGTGGCTGCCTCTACGGAGCAGGCATTGGGGATGGGGCCGGTGCAACGGATGCCATTTTTTATATGTGTCTGGTAGTTTATTTGACTTTTTAAACTATTTACAAGTATTACTTTGATAAGTAATCTCAACAAGAGTCGCTTTAGCAAGATGAGCAATTCAAGTGCATAGACTTAGCTGACCCTTGAATGTCAGGGGCAAGATGATAGAATAACAAAGTAACTTGTATGGGTACTGGACAGACTTCGGCTCTGTGCAAAGCAGTTTCTTTTCCATGGTATTGGGTCACCCGATCCCCTTGTGTTCCTGTTACAGGGAAAGAATCTGTGCCCTAGAGAAAGGAAATGGCTTATCCGTGGTCCCATTGCGAGCATGGCAGAGCCAGGATGGAATCTGCTCGGCTGCCTTTCTAGCCTTTGCTCTCAACCTCTTTGTGACCACAGCCCCGTCACAATCTCCTGGCACTCATGGAAGCACCCATATCCTACGGAGGCTCCACAGCCATCCCTCGGAGGTGGATCCTAGTAATATACCCATTTTGCAGATATGGCCACTGAGGCACAGAGGGGTTAAGTAAAGCTTAAAAAAGGGGTCAAGGTGGGGCAAACATTCATGGATAGGTTTGTGGAAGAGACAACACATGAGATGATTTTTTTAATTAAGCTTTTTATTTTGAAATCATTATAGATTCACATGCAATTGTAAGAGAGATCCTGTCGTCTCTTTACCCAGTTTGCTATAATGGTAACAGCTCACAAAACTAGAGTGCAACACCACCATCAGGATATCAACGCTGATACAGTCAAGATACACAACAGTCCCATCACCACAAGGATCGTCTTGTTGCCCTGCCAGAGCCCCACTTACTTCCCCTTCCTCCCTCACCCTATCCTTAACCCCTGGCAGCCACTAGTCTGTTCTCCATTTCTATAATTTTGCCATCTCAAGATTATATAAATGGACTCATACAGCAGGTAACGTGTAAGGATTGGCTTTTTTCATTCAGCATAATTTTCTGAAAATCCATGCAGGTCGTGAGTATCAAAAGTTTGTGTTTTTTAAATTATTGAGTAGTATTCCATGGGATGGATGTACCACAATTGTATCCATCCACTTAGTCCCCCAGTGCTTCAGTTTTCTCCTCCAGATCTAGCTAATAATCTCACTTTCTTCCTAGGATTGTTGTGAGGATCAAATGAGTTAATATTTGGAAAGGTCTGAGAGCAGTACTGTACATGCACTAAATGCTATATACGTGTTGGTTAAGTAAAATATAGATGCATGGGTTGAGGATTCTACGTTGGATTTGTAGAAGTAGCAAAAATATTTGCCTTCCTGATTAGCAGACAGATCACCTGAGTTGGGTCTGAAAACCAGAAAGCTGTATAAACCCTTTCAGAGAGGTTGTGTTGTCCATTTAGGGCAAATGGAAAGACACTTGTAAACTGTCCCTGTTTTTCAGACTTCCTTTGGTTTAGAAGCGGGAATGTTGTTGCCAGCTCTTTTCCTGCCTCCTAAGCACGGGGTCCCTCTCCATCCCCTGGTGTCCAAAGCTACCCCTAACAGGGCAGCATTGAAAGTCCTCTGCTATGCTGCTGGCGTTTCAAGCCCTGGTCAAAACATCAATCTTGTTTGTATCAGGAGTTACCAAATGCCCAAAGCAAACGCTTACCTCAAGGGAAGCTGGTGAACTCATTGGTAAGCTATGCTGCCTCTCAGCCTTCAGGTCCCAGGTTCCTCAATAAGCACTCCATCTCTTATCGAGATATTGGAGGTGAAGATCTTGGCTAACTTGACTCCATGGTGTGAGGTGAACTGCGAGACTTATTCAGTGCAACACCTGCCGATTCCAAACCCCATGTGACGATGAGCAAATCCCAGGGAAGTCCAAGCAGCCTGGGTGGTCTCGGGAGGGTGGCATTTAAACCCACTCCTGCCAAGCAAGGACCAAGTAAAGGGGGCTGGTTTGTGGACACCCTCTCCCCCTGCTCTTGCCCCAGCCCTTCCCTCAGATTGGAACTTAAACTGGGAATTGGCAAGCCAAGTTGCACAGGACAAAAACTGGGACCAAATCTGGGCCAAAAGGGTTTGTAGTGAAAATTACATTTCTCTGCTAATTGTAATCTGTTAATTACATTCGGAAAAAGAGGTAGAAAAAGGAGACACTCTCACCCCCATATTCCAAGGAAACCCGATGCTCTGCGTGTGCACTGGCTCACCCAGCCATACACAGTTTCAAGATGGCAAAGGCACACATTGAACTGTGTCGCTATATTTAGAGATAATGGAGTTTTTCTTTCTTAAGCCTTGATATAAGCTTTGATCACATAGCATTTCTTCAATTTGTTGCTATTCAAGAAAACCCTGGGAACACCATGGCGAGCAATGCCGTGCTTTTTTCATTTGCATTTGCATTTGCATATTTTAATTTCCCTGACTACAGCTCCATACCTTGTGGGCAGTCCCTATGGGAGGAAAGAGAATACTTTTCAGGATAAATAATATCACTTTTGGGGGTGGGGGGGATAGCAGTTGAATTTAGTAATTCAAGGCATTGGAGGTAGCGTGTGGATCTTGAGAAACTTAGAGATGGCTTAGCCCCATGCCAGGCTGCCCAAGCCATGCCCAGCTAAAGACTCCCTGGAAACCACCGCATTCTCCCTCCATGGGGCATAGATGGGACCACTGAACCAGGGGCAGCCCCGTACCCCAGGGCTCCTGGCTGCTAATCCTTCAGTCTTCCCACGGGACGGGATCATGCTGCTTCTATCCTGGGAACAGAATCAGAACCTTGGCTCCATGCTCCAGCTCGGGGACATCTATTCATGGCTTCTTACTTTAGTATGTGAAACAAAATAAATCTAAAATCCACACAGCTGGAAAATCAAGACGGTCTTCATTCCATATCCCAACGTAATGCTGTGTATCAACATGGAAAATGTGTGGGACAGACTTCAGCCATCTCTAGAACATGTTCTCTATGGAAACAACAACTTCTAGTCTCTTGAGAGAAACACCAAGACCGACATTTGGGTTCCTGTTACACGGGCATTTAGAAGCATTGAGAACCTGGTTGGAGGTTGGGAGGATTAAGCAGAGTGGGCTGAAATGCTCCCTCAGTGAAGAGAGGGCTGAGGGCCATGTGCCTTTTCTGGGATATTGGCAAGGAGACCCGAGGCGGTGTCACTGAGAAGATCTCTCTTCCAAATGCTGGGACATTCACTCCAAGGTTCTTCACTGAGCACCATTCCACATGCCAGGCTGTATGTCAGGTGGCAGGGTGCAAAAGCAGGTGAGAGACTGATGAGTGAGCAAGAAATTATAATAAACCCAAAGAATCAGACTTCACGATGGGGCTGTGGCCATAACCACAAAGAGGCCAAACTCCCAAAGACTGACTTTGGAGCCAGGTAAATCTTTTCCATTATTTGAAAACGACTTTAACTACCTAAAAAGCAGTCCTTAAATATCAAAAGTAAAATGAAAGGACAAAAATCGAAAGTAACATGAAACTGGGTAGAAAAATGATTCCAAGTGACTTTAAAATGCAGTGATTTCACTGAGCATCCCTAATTGGATTTTACCTAAGGGGGAAAAAAACCAAAAAAATCTTAAAGTGTTTTCTGAAATCATCTGGGTGGTGGTAGTGTTAGTTTTGTTATTCTGAGACTGTGGTTGCATGAGTTGTGGGATAAATCACCCAAGTATGCAGGTTTTACTGGAGGGACAAAGTTAAATAAAAACCCTGTAGTCCTGAATCTGGATTGGAAGTGTTAATATGGATTTATAACATTTTTTCTCAAAAATATGTTCTACTTGTCTCTGAAACGGCCTAGAAACAAATGGCAAACCCACTGGCAATATTACCTCAAGTGCCCAGATCTTGATTTCTAAATACCACTCGCCACTGAAAGGAGCCAGAACTTCTTGGAGAGATAGCTGATTCCAGGTCTGGGGCAGGAAATGTACCAGACAATCCCAGAACATCTCGTCACACCAGAAAGCAAGGAAGCTGTCAAGGGTTATGGCAAAAGGACCCAGGAACCAGTCTGCATAATCTCACACTGGCCAAAGCTAGGAACATTTGCACATCAACAAGGAACACACCAACTATGTTGAAATCTACAAGATCCTCATGATACCAAAAAAAATTTTTTAAGACATTGGTTTCCTTGGTCCTCATCTCTGGAAGATGCTAGGGAACCAACTCCTGCTTTGGAAAAGTGGTAAATAAAGGGAGAGAGGGAAACATTTCTCCGGCCTTTCTTACATAAACTGTACTTCAGGATAACCAAAGAGCTGGTGAGGGGAAGTTTCTTTTTATAAAAGTACTCCAGCTAATAAAGGAAGAAGGAATGGAAGAAGTCGAGTATCCCCATTTAGCAACTCCCAACGAAATGCTGGACACCGATAACAGCCCACAGATCTTATTTCCATCTCTCCAGTGTTACCTGTATTCATTTGTGAGTATATTTGTATTTATTTGTATAGCATTCAAATGTATCCCATGTGTATAGGTTGGTATATCCACCACCACAGTCAACATACTGAACTATTCTAGCACCACAAGGATTCCTCACCTAAGCACCCCCTCTTCCCACACCCGCACCCGCCTTCAACCTCTGGCGACCACCAAGGTATCCTCCATTTCTAAAATTTTGTCATTTCAAAAATGTTATATAAGTGGAATCATATAGTATGTTACCTTTACAGATTAACCTTTCCACTCAGCATAATTCTCTGAAGATGCATCCAAATTGTTGTATCAAAGGTTTGTTTCTTATTGCCGAGTTGTATACTGTGATGTGGATGGATGGATGTACCGCAGCGTGTTTAACCATTCCCATCGGATGATGCTCCAGTTTGGGACTATTACAGAGAAAGTTGCTATGAGTCTTCATGAACATACATTTTCATTCCTCTGGGATAAATGTCCCAGTGTACAACTGTTGTACCACACTTGCGTATGTGAACTATGTACGCTTTCTCAAATGTCTTTATCAGTTAGAGTTGCATACTGCATCTAGATCTTTGGACTCCCTGTCTAGTGCTCTTTCCCCATCTGCTGCCTCTCAGCCCACAGAAGCCCAATAGAATATCTGTGAGTCCGCCTGAAGCTTAAAGGGCTGGGGGTAGGGAGAGGTCTTTGGCTACAACAACTCACAGGAAACTGCCTGTGCCATGCAGCATATCAACTGGCTTTGCACGCACCCGGCCCAGATGTGTCAGACCTAGAGACACAGACGCCCTTTATGAGGCTTGCTCAATGGCCGTCTGTGAGCCCAGAGTTGCCCAGCCACCTCCTGGCCCGGGGCATGCTGGGTAACTGCCAAGCCAATGACAGAGTTCACACTCTCTGGCCTTCGCTCCCCCTTCACGTTGACTGGAAAGTCTCCATCTTCCACGGCGTCAGTGGGGACACTGCAAGCACAGTTGCCCGCTGGCAGGGCTTGGGCCACTCTTCATTGTATGCGAGCCGGGGGCATTGGGCTCTCGTTCCACAAACATTTATTGAGAAGCCACTAGGTGCCCAGGAGCTCACCAGCTCAGGGCGCAGGGCTGAGGGAAGCCTGGGGATCTGTCAGTACTACTTGGGGAGGGACAGAGCCCAGCCAGATGCTGGGGGAGAGGAGGACAGCTGGCCAGGGAGGGCTTAGAAGGAGCAGCAGAGCATTATGGGAGTGGGGGAAGCCAACTGGGGCAAGGGAACAGCCTGGGCCAAGGCCACAGCCCGGGCCAAGGCCAGGAGGGCCCCACTGTGGGAAAACGAGCGGTTGCTTCTGTCCAGAGTAGAGAGTAAGCATGTCAGAAGGGAAGTGGTGGCATATGGAGGGAGGGAGGGAGCCTGGAGCCTCAGTGGAGAAGACCAACAAGGCTTGGGGAACCGCTCTTGAAGGAAAAGTGGCATTTGTGCGCAAAAGCGGGGAGGGGAGCGGAACATCACCAGAGTTAATCAAACAGTGGGATTACTTTCTACTCCCGACCACCCTTCATGACAGCACTTCGATAACATCTGTTATCACTGTGCATTTCCAGACAAGCAATTTGAAACCCTGCCATGATTAATGGGCCCAACCAAGTCGTGGGGCGCAGATTCCGAGGGAGCTTGAGACAGCAGACCTTTCATGCTAGGTTGCCCAGATCTCACAGCACGCCAGGCCTCCCTGCTACAGGGCTCCTGGCACATGGACGTGGGGACCAGGCCACAGGAACAGGGCCTACCTGCTGGGGGAGCTGTCCCGGGCAGTGTGTGCTGTAAGGTGTTTTTCGTCTAGTGGCGAGATGGCCCTGCCATCCAACCTCTTTCATGCCAGGACAAACGATACAAGCGACAAGTCACAGTAAATCAGGCTACCATTAGGTAGCTCATTGCATTGAGAGTTCGTTATGGGCCAGACCCTGAGCCAAGCACTTTTGTTTTGTATCCATCGGGATCTCCCCGCAAATCCTGTGGAGTGGGCCTTATTATTAGCCCCATTTTCCAAAGCAGGAAGCCAAGGCTCCGAGAAATGAAGTAACTTGCTCAAGTTCACACCCTACTAGGAAGAAATTGAGACAGGCTCCAAACTCAGGCCTGGTTAACTTCAAAGTCCATGTTTTCTCTTTCCAAGATAGCATAACTTAGAGCCTACTTTCTTCTTTTTAACTTTGAATTTTGAAATTATTATAAACTCACAGGAAGTTGCAAAGATACTACACAGAGATCCTGTGTACCCTTCACCCAGTTTCCCCCAATTGTTAAGTTTCATGTAACTACAGTACAATAACAAAATCAGGAAATTGATATTGGTACAACCTGTGTATAGTTCTGTGTCATTTTATCACATGTGTAGACTCCAGTAACCACCACTACAGTCCAGATGCAGAACTATTTCGCCTTACAAAGATCTTCCTTGTGCTATACCTTCTCTCTCTCCCTCCCTCCCTCCTTCCCTCCCACCATCCCTAACCCCTGGCAACAACTAATCTCTTCTCCATCTCCATAATTTTTTCATTTTGAGAATACTATGTAAATAGTTTTATTTTTCACTCAGAATAATGCCCTTGAGATCCATCCAAGTTGTTGCTCGTATCATTAGTTCATTTCTGGTGATTGCTGAGCAGTATTCTGTGATGTGGATGGACCACAATTTGTTTATCTATTCACCCAATGAAGGATAGCTGGGCTGTTTCCAGTTTGGAACTATGACAAATAAATCTGTGTATAGGTTTTTTGTGTGTGTGCGAAAAATGTTTTCATTTCTCTGGGATAAATGCCCCAAAGAGCAACTGCTGGGTTCTGTCGTAGTTCCATGTTTAGTTTTATAAAAAACTGTCAAAACTGTTTTCCAGAGGAGCTATACAATGTTAAATTCTCACCAATAATGTCTGAGTGATCTAATTTCTCAAAATTCACTCCAGCATTTGGGGTTGCCACTGCTTTTATTTTAGCCATTTTAATAGGTTTGCAGTGATATCTTATTTGGGTTTTAATTTGCATTCCCTGATGACTAATGGTATCGAGCATCTTTTCATTTACTGTCTGTGGATTATCTTCCCTGAAATGTCTTTTCATATCTTTTGACTATTTTCTAATGGGAGTGTTTTTCCCCCATTGTTTGTATTTGAGAGCTCTTTACATATTCTTTTTATTTTATTTTTTATACAGCAGGTTCTTATTAGTCATCAATCTTTACATATTCTTGATACATGCCTTTTGTTAAGCATGTGGTTTGTAAATATTTTCTCCAAGCCTGTAAATTGTCTTTTCATCCTCTTAGCTGGGTCTTTCACAAACAACATATTTAGTTTTGATGCAATTCAATTAATCTATTTTTTTCTGTATTGATTGTGGTTTTGGTATCAAGACTAAGAATTATTCACCAAGCCCTGGGTCCTGAAGATTTTCTCCTATGTTCTCTTCTGAAAGTTTTTTAGTTGTATGCTTTACATTGATGTCTATTGGAGTTCATTTTTGGATAAGGTATGGAGATTAGGTCTAGATTTCTTTTTTCTCTTTTTCTTTTAGCCTAGGGATGTTCCAGCACCATTTCTTGAAAAGACAATCCTTCCTCCATTGAACTGCTTTGGCAACTTTGTCAAAAAATCTGT
The DNA here is from genome assembly GCF_964341445.2 of Mesoplodon mirus. Taxonomy (NCBI): domain Eukaryota; kingdom Metazoa; phylum Chordata; class Mammalia; order Artiodactyla; family Ziphiidae; genus Mesoplodon; species Mesoplodon mirus. The sequence goes on along the minus strand of NC_138981.1, from coordinate 136,324,595 downwards.
TGGATGTATTTGTGTGGGCCTATTTCTGGGTTCCCTTTCTTTTCCATTGATCTATGTGTCTATCCCTCTGCCCAAGCCACACTCCCCTGATTACTGCGGTTATACAACAGGCCTTAATACTGAACAGAGTAATTACTCCTACTTATTTTTTCTTTTATCAAAAAATTACTGCTGGGATTTTGTTAGGAATTGCATTTAACCTGTGAATGAATTTGGGAAGGATTGACATCTTTACTATGTAAGGTCTTTCAATCTCTGAACATGGTATGTTTCTCCATTTATTTAGATCCTCTTTGATTTTAGATCCTCTTTGATTTCTGTCATCAGCATAATGTAGTTTTCAGCATAAAAGTACTGTACTTGTGTTGTTATATTTATAGCTAAGTATTTTTTTTAGGAGTGATTGTAAAGGTTATTGTGTTTTTGTTTTGTGTGTGTGTTTAATTATGGTTTCCACGTGCTTGTTGCTAGTATATAAAACTAGGATTGATTTTTATTTGTTGGTCTTGTATTCTGCAACATTGCTGAACTCATTACTCATTTTGTAGATGCCTTCGAATTTTTTTACATGGACAATCATGCCATCTGCAAATAGAGACAGTTTTATTTCTTCCTTTGCAATCTATATTCCTGGTACCTCCTTTTCTTGCCTTATTGAGATGGCTAGAACTTCAGGCCTATGGTGAATAAGAGCCTTTTTCTGATCTTAGAGGGAAAATATTCATTTTTTTACCATTAAGTATAATATTAGCTATAAGTTTTTGGAGATGCTCTTTGTCAAGTTGAGGAAGTTCCCCTTTGTCGTAATCTGCTTGGGCTGCCCTAACAGAATACCACAGACTTGGTGAGTTTAACAACAGAAATTTATTTCTCACAGTTCTGGAGACTAGAAGTCCAAGACTAAAGTGCCAGCAGGACTGGTGTCTGGTGAGAGCTCTCTCTTCTTGGGTTGTAGATGCCACCTTCTTGCTGTGTCCTCACATACACTTTCTTCTGTGCATATGCAGAGGAGACAGAGAGGAAGAGAGAGAGACACAGAGAGAGAGACAGAGAGAGGGAGAGAGATGAATTTCTGGTGTCTCTCTTTTTATAAGGACACCAGTCCTATTGGAGTGGGGTCCCATCCTTATGACTTCATTAAAACTTCATTATCTCCTTAAAGGCCCTCTCTCCAAATACAGTCACATTGGGGGTTAGGGCTTCAATATATAAATTTTAGGGAGACATAATTCAGTCCATAACACCCTCTATTCTTAAATGAATGAGATTTTTTTTTAATCAGGAAGGCTGTTGGATTTTGCCACATGCTTTTTTGCATTGATCAATGTGATTTTTCTTCTTTAGCCTGTTGATATAATGGATTACCTCGATTGCAAATACTGAACCAGCTTTGTATATCTGGAATCAACCCCACTTGGTGCATAAATATGTTCATATATTGCTGAATTCTATTGCTAACATATTTTCAAAGTGTTTATTTCTATATTTATGAGGGATATTGGTATATAGTTTCCTTTTTTTTGGTACTGTCTTTGTCTAGCTTTAGTATCAAGGTTAAGACTGGCCTCATTAAATAAGTTTACAGTTTCTTTCCTCTTCTATTTTCTAGAAGAAACTGTAAAATTGGTGTTAATTCTTCTTTAAATCTTTGGTAGAATATGCCAATTAAGCCATCTGGGTCTGGAGATTTCTTTCTTAGAAGTCTTTTTATAAACTATGGATTCAACTTCTTCAATGGTCTTATGGCTATTCATATTATTTTTTCATACTGGGTAACTTTTGGTAATTTCTGCTTTTCAAAGACTTGGTCCTTTATATCTAAGTTGTCAAATTTATGTATGTAAGTTGTTCATAGTATTCCCTTGTTATTCTTTTGACAACCACAGGGTCTGTAGTGATAGCCCCTGTTTCATTCATGATACTGGTAAATTGTGTCTTGTCTTTTCTTTGTCAGTATTGCTAGACATTTGTTAACCTTTGATCTTTTCAGAAAACTAGCTTTTTGTTTCATTGATTTTATCTTGTTTTCTGTTTCCAATTTCATTAATTTCTGTTATTTGGGTTTATTTTGCTCTTCCTTTTTAGGTTCTTCAAGTAGCAACTTAGACTATTTATTTGAGACTCTCCCTTTTCTCTAATATATGCATTTAGTGCTATAAATTTCCTTCTGTGCACTGATTTAGCTGTGTGTCACAAATTTTGATATGTTGTATTTTGATTTCTACTTTGATATATATTATGCATATTTTCAATTCTTTTAAATTTGTTTAGATTTGTTTTATAGCCCAGAATATGGTCTATCTTGGTGAATATTCTGTAGGCACTAGAAAAGAATTCTGCTGTTGTTGGGTGAAGTGTTCTATAACCATCAATTAGATCTTGTTGGGTGATGGTGCTGTTGAGTTCTTCTACATCCTTGCCGATGTTCTGTCTAGTTGTTCTATCAATTACTGAGAGAGGGCTGTTGACATCTCCAACTATAATTGTGGATGTATCTATTTCTCTTCTCAGTTTTATCAGTTTTTACTTCACATATTTTGCAGTGCTGTTGTTTGGTGTGTACACATTTAGGATCGAAATGTCTTCCTGGTGGATTGACCCTTTTATTATTATATAATCTTCCTCTCTGTCTTTGGTAATTTTCTTTGCTCTGAAGTCTACTTTATCTGATATTAACATAGTCCTGCTTTGCTTTGATAAATGTTTGTACGAGATTGTTTCTCCATCCTTTTGTTTTCAACCTGCCTATATTGTTATATTGAAATGAGTTTCTTATAGACATCATATAGTTGGGTCATGAGTTTCAATCCACTCTGTCAATATCTGTCTTTTTAGAATTCTATTCTGATTTTTCTATAGTGTTTTTGAGAGTATCTATTTATATAGTTTTCTTAGTGGTTGTCAACAAAGGGTGCCAACACTTTACCTGTCTTAAGTAAAATGTAGAAACCCTACCTCTGTTTATGTCCCTTTGCCTTCCCTCACTTTATAGCATAATTGTCTTAGATATTTTCTCTACATGTGTTTAGAATCCCATCAGACAGTGTCATAACTTTTGATTCAATCATCTAACATGATTTTGAAAACTTAAGAGGGGAATAGATTATTATTATTACCTGTATTGTTATTCTTTCTGTTGTTCTTCATTCCTGATGTTCCAGGCTTTCTTATTTTATCATTTACTTCCTGTTTTGAGAACTTCCTTTAGCCATTTTTTAATAGGGTAAGTGTGCTGGTGATATATTCTCTTAGTTTTCTTTTATGTGAGAATTTGTTCATTTCACCTTTATTCCTTAAGGTTATTTTCTCAGAGTATGGAATTCTAGGTGGACAGTTCTTTTCTTTTAGCATTTGAAAAATGTTATGCCACCTCCTTCTCACCTCATTCAGATTATTGAATCTTGCTACAGGCTGAATGTTTGTGTGCTCCACCCCCCAGATTCATATGTTGAAATCCTAATCCCCAATGTGATGTTATTTGGAGGCAGGGCCTTTGGGATGTAATTATGTCATGAGGTTGGAACCTTCATGAATGGGATCAGTGCCCTTATAAGAAGAGACACGAGAGAGATCCTCTCTCTCTTCACCACGTGAGAAGACAGAAGACAGAAGACAGCCATTTGCAAACTAGGAAGAGGGCTCTTACCAGAACCCAACAGTGCTGGCACCCTGATCTCGGACTTCCCAGCCTCCAGAACTATGAGAAATAAATTTGTGTCCTTTAAGCCACCCAATCTATGGTATTCTGTTATAGCAGCCCGAGCAGAGAGAACCTGGGAGGAATGGGGCTATTCTATCCTGACCAGACCTAGAAGTCCCTATATTTTATTAAAGTAATAAGAAAAACCAGAAGAACCACAAACCCATATTAAATGCTTACTATAGACCAGGCACTCTGTCTTCTAAAAGATTTCTGTCTGTCATCTGGTTCTATCCATCCAACAAGGCTGTGAAGCAGGTATTGGCACTCCTATTTGACAGATGAGAAAACTGAGTCTCAGGGTTGAAATGACTTGCCTGAGGTCACACAGCTAGAAGTTACCCTGGAGCTATCTGAGTCCTGAGCCCCGTCATAAATTTCAGTGATGAAAGGTTTCTTAGATCTAAGAACAAGCAAACTGCAGTGGGAACAGAGAGGAAGGTGAGATGAATAATTCCTGGGGAAAGAGCAGCATTCAGCAAGGGGAATGGGCACAAATATTTCTTGAGCATCCACTCTCGCTCAAGCACCATATCAATCGTTTACATGTCATGCCATCAAGGAAGGCTTTCCAGAGGAGTTGGCACTACATTAGGCCTTAAGAGATAAGTGGGATTCCCATATAGGCAGAGAACAATGTGTCCTGGTCAGATGCAAGGTCAAGATGGTCCAGTGTGCAGCCACATGTCTCTCCTCTTGCCTGTGGCTTCAGAAAAGTACAATTTTGTTTAAGCTGAAGGATGTAGTTCCTGAATACATAATATTAAACCTCTGACCAGATCTGATAATTTCAGATTAATAAAAGAGCAGGTCCAAACATGGGGAAAGGTACGGTTCCCGAGGAATGGTGAAAGGGACTGCAAAGCTGGCTGGTGGGCTGGACATCTGGGTTACTCGACTCAGAGCCCACCCATGAGCAGGCTCGGCCTCAGCACCACCTCGGCTCCAATCCATCACATGCTGTCACTCCAAGGGAGAGGAAGAAAGAGCCTCCAAAGACCCAAAAGTCCCTGTGCCACACAAAGGCTTTTTTTCAGTTCAGAAAGAGTGAATGAGCTGCTCTCACCTCTGCCTAGAATCTTCTCCCTCTCTGGCTAAGGGATATATCTTCTTTTGCAGAGAGAATGAAGGGCAGTGAGGTTGGGAGTGTCCAATCTCCCCAAAGCCCAGCCTAGTGTGTGTAGCAGGGGCTCAAAATAGACTCGTTGAGTGACTGGTTGGCTAATAGCCCTTCAAAGTGGCAGCATGCATCCCCACGGACGGCATATTTCTCCAGAATTTGAATCCTCTCTGCAGCCTGACAGGCAGGGTTTCGAGGCCCACTCCACAGATGAGGAAGCCAAACTGCTCAGCGTGAAGAAAGGAGCTGGACTGGGTGCAGCTGAGCCCCTGACTCGTAGCTTATGTGCTCGCCCAATGGGACTTCCCGCCCATCTCTGACGCGCTCTCCATTAGGCACCTCGCTTCACTGGCCCACAAGATTCCCAGCTTCTGCTGTTCTCTCCTCCAACCCTCCTTGGAAGAGAGTTTCCTTGGTGAACTTACCACCTCTGGGTGCCCAGCCTCCCCACTGCCCCCTGAACTGTTTGGTGCTATACTTGCTGGTCTCCCAGGTGATTCCTGCCTGTGGTCCTTGAGGGAAACTCACCTGCAGCTCCTTTCTGTTCCTCAGCATTAGGGTGCTCCTCACCATTGAGTCAATCACTATGCCCTCTGTGTGTGGTTCTCAGAGAGGGCCGCAAACTGGAAGGCATTGACATGCCTCCACTACGAACTCCATACCTCAGCAGAGGCACTTGGTAGGGGAGTGGCTGATGGGAGAAGCAGCTGTGGCCGCTGAGGCCTTGTTCCACCGCCATCCCCAGAAATCAGCCGAGGCGGGGACACTCCAGTGTGTGCTGGGGCATCATGAAGTGCGTTTGCTCAAAGGTATCGACAGCCCCCTGCATCCCGTTCATCCTTTCCGCTTCAGGCACCGTGGGTGATGATCCCAGGAGAGGTCCAGATTGCCTCCCAGATCTCCCAGGGGAAAGGCACTGAGATCCTGTGCCATGCCTGGAGGGCTTGGTAGGGGTAGGCACAGGTAGGGAGGATGGGAGGAGACAGGGTCAGCCTTGCTGGGAAGTAGAGCAAACTGAGAGGGCGGTGGAGGGTGGGAGGGACCGCGGTCCCTCAGAGATGTGACCTGCGGGGCCCCAGTCCTGGAGGGCAAGGTGAGTCCTGCCAGCACCCCTCAGCGTCCCCCAGCACAGAGCCCACCAGGCGCCTCTGTAAGAAGAACCACCTTCTCCCAGAGTCGAAAAGGAAGAAAATCCATCATTCTAAAAGAACAGCAGAAATTTCCTGAGGAGCAATAATGAAATCTGGAAGGGAAGAGATTTTAGTAGATCTGATCTGGGCTTTTCAGTCTGCTAGCTGATATCTCTAATTTCCAAGCAAAGAGAGCAAAGAGCCAGCTGGGCCTCCATGGACACTAATATTTTCTAACTGAAAAGTGCATCATGTTGGATGAGAGTAAACAGAACCACGCCGTAGCATCACCGTCCATGAGCGAGGTGCGAGGCGGGGGACCGGCGGGGTGGGGAGGCCGTTGTCAGTAATATGTGTGCCTTGCTCCTTGCCTTTAAGAACTGTGTATGTCCTAAATATCTTCTAAATAATTCCTTCCCAGCTTTTCTAGGTTCACTGGCACAGGCAGCTAGTGTCAGGGCAAAGTGGTCCAGAGACCTGGCTGGGGTGTAAGGACCTGGAGGTGAGCCCTGGCCCCTCCATCCCTTCCCCTGTCCTGACTAGCCATGTGACTTTGGTCGGGTCCTTGACCTCTGCTTTGAACTCCACTTAGCCCTTCTCTGCTCCAAACCTTTCCTTGGGTTCCCATTGTCCTCAAGGTAAATTCCAAGTCCCTTAGAATGGCCTGTAAGGCGCTGCACCAACTTGGCCCTCATGGGCTACCAAGCTCCCCTTGTCTTCTGGCTCGCACTCTTTCTTTAGGATTCTTCTCTGTTGCCCAGCACCCTGTTGGAATGATCTGTTCCCCCCATTAGGCTGTGGACTCACGGCGACGACTGGCTTCATTTCTAGCCGGGCCCCTCTTTGCCTGGCACAGAAATGCAGTAAGGACTCAGAATAGCTTTGTGGAAGAGATCTCAGGGACCATGTTTCTGTGTGGACACAGGTTGAGTGACACAGGCAAAAAACCCATTACAGGCCCGTGTCACCAAGAACCTGCCATTCCCACCGCTTCCCGACCCAATGGGCTCAGGACCTCATTGAGACACATGAAATTCAGACCCCTGGAGCCTGGACTCCCCGGCCCCTGTGAGTATCCCGTGGAAGAGGCCGACTCTCATGGCCTGTGGGATGGCGCCAGTCCTGAAGGCACGGGTGAAGCTGTGTCCACACTGAGATGGGAGCCTTTGCCTAGTCCTTACTCACCAACATACTGGGTGGAGTGCTGAGCGCTGTTGATGCCTCCACCAACCTTTCCTTTCCCCTCTGACTTTGGTCAGCGTTGGGTAGTGAGAGCAGGACCTTCTTCCAAGAGGGCTGGTGCCTCTGGGACACCATGTGGCAGCTCTGTGGAAGAAGTCCTCTCTCTCTCTATTGAGTACAGTCCCTTGCAACCTGACCCCGTGTCTCCTACCCGTCTCGACCCATAGGACCTAGCTGAAGGCTGAGGCCTCTGAATGCAGACTAACTCCAGTCATTGAAACAAATTGCTTCCAATTACCAACCCAAAGTGAAGGAGATATATTTGTCAAGGGGAACTAATTACCTTACTTGGGGCGCACCATGAAAAGACAATTATATGTCAACACCTTTGACCCTGAGCCAAAAAGGCAGGGGACCCCACAAACTCCGCCCCCGCTGCGACTGCACCCATGAAGGTCTGCTTGAATATGGAGCCCTAGGCTGGGCAAAAAATTGGTCTCCAAAGCAGCCTGGTGAACGTCTTCTGTATTTGTTATGAAACTCTTGACTAGTGTTCCACTCAGTATCTTTACCCTAAATCCTGGGTCTTTAAAAAATGCTTTTCTGGGGCTTCCCTGGTGGCGCAGTGGTTGAGAATCTGCCTGCTAATGCAGGGGACACGGGTTCGAGCCCTGGGCTGGGAGGATCCCACATGCCGCGGAGCAACTAGGCCCGTGCACCACAGCTACTGAGCCTGCGCGTCTGGAGCCTCTGCTCCGCAACAAGAGAGGCCGCGATGGTGAGAGGCCCGCACACTGTGATGAAGAGTGGCCCCCACTTGCCACAACTAGAGAAAGCCCTCGCACAGAAACAAAGACCCAACACAGCAAAAATAAATAAATTAATTAATAAACTCCTACCCACAACAACAACAACAAAAAAAATGCTTTTCTGGGTTTCCCTGGTGGCGCAATGGTTGAGAGTCCGCCTGCCAATGCAGGGGACACGGGTTCGTGCCCCGGTCCGGGAAGATCCCACATGCCACAGAGCGGCTGGGCCCATGAGCCATGGCCGCTGAGCCTGCGCGTCCGGAGCCTGTGCTCTGCAACGGGAGAGGCCACAGCAGTGAGAGGCCCGTGTACCGCAAAAAAAAAAAAAAAAAGATTTTATTTCTGAGTTTGGGGCTATTGGGGAAAAAGATGTCCCTTTGAAGGGAAAAATATGCTTTCATTTTTTTTCGGGTAATGAAAATTCTGGAATTCTCCATGTTTTCTCTCTTTTTTACTCTGGCTGCCAGTAAGCTCCTGGCTAAATCTTATGTTTAGTCCCCAAATTATGTTACTTCTTGGAATGATCAGGTTTGCTTCTCCCTTTCCCTCTAATTCTTTACTTTTTCTCAATATTCCTATTTTATTAATATAGCACAATGCCTGCCCTACCCCCGATCCTTTATAGAGTCAAGGGTAGGGATATACAAAGGAAAGTCTTTCTAGAACAATAATCATAACTCATCTGTGTGTTCAGAATGTAATAGATTCCCGGGACTCCCTTAGCAAAGGTGGCTGACTGACTGAGCCACCCGAGAGGCCAGAAGCATTAATCAAAGGGCTGAGAGTCTCCCTCTTCCTTTCTCCAGCCTCGTTGGGGAAACTGAGCCCAAGAGAAAGGAGAACACTTGCCCAAGGTCATGGCCCAAGGTGATGTCAGAATTGGAACGAAACTCTCCTGTCTCAGTTACTGCTGTCTTACCACGGCCCTCCTGCCCTCCAGCGTTACAAATGGGGAAACTGAGGCTCAGAAAACAAGTAGATGATAACTCTCTTTGGTCACAGAATCCCTGAGACCCCCCAAAGATGCCCAACTTCTTTTCTTGGGGCGGGGGTGCACCACACGACTTGTGGGATCTTAGTTCCCCGACCAGGGATCGAACCTGGGCCATGGCAGTGAAAGCATGGAGTCTTAACCACTGGACCACCAGGGAATTCCCAATCCAACTTCTCGATCTAACCACATGATGGGACTGATGTGTGTATTGCAAGGGGAGAAGGAGAGAATCATGCTTTGCTCCAGTGAGCCATGCACCGTTCTTCACTGTGTAAGTGGGGACATGGCTGAAGCTACAAAATAGCCAAGTCTGTGGCCTAGTGAGGTGTTTATAGCAGGGGATTCTGGGAAAGCATCAGCAACACACTGAGGACCCTCAGTTTCAATGGCCTGGCTTGGCGCTGAATAGAAGGCATTCCAGATGGCCCTTCCATCCACTTCTGAGTCTGCAGCATCCCATGCTTATCTAATCAGCTGTCCACGCACCCCTAACAATGGCACCCTGAGCAGGGCAGTCAGCCGTGCCAACACCCGTCTATCCCAGTGTTGGGCGACAGGCCTCAGTGGCCTAGTCTAAACACTTCCCAGCATTCTAGGTTGAGGCTCTGGCCCGTGGAACTGATTCCCTTCCCCCCATCGTCCTTGTCCTAATACTCACTGGAGAATATTTATATCTCACGGAGGAGCCTGAGCAGAGAGAAAGATACTGCCAAGACTAGGAGTGGACTCTGCCATTGGAAAATGGAGACTGTTATTGACTCCATTATAATTCAAAAAATAAAATGTATTTCCGGTGATTAACTGGGTCTATTTATAGACTATGAGGGCTGAACTGTGATATTTATAGAATGTCATCACATTTAGCAGTAATAGCACAATTACATGTTTATGAAGTAATGGTTTTGCAATTTTTCCTAGAATTCTCTGACATTTAGATCTGGAAATTTTACATTTTAACAAGCAAGAACAGCAGCTATTTATTTAAGGGTGAACAGCAGAAACTGTCTTCTCTGTAACTCCTTTCACTCCAAGAGGCTGCAAACCTCCCAATTCATTTTGCTTTTACATACAAAATAAGATGATGTACGGCAAATAATCTACCTTTTTTTTGTGGAGCTCTGCTCTCTCTCTCTCTCTTTTTTTTTTCCTCCTGCCCCTCCACAAGGCATGTGGGATCTTAGTTCCCCGACCAGGGATCGACCCCGTGCCCCCTGCAGTGGAAGCGCGGAATCCTAACCACTGGACCGCCAGGGAATTCCCCCTGCTCTCCTTAAATGGTGTCTCTCACTGCTTGGAATTCTCACATCCCTGAATCTTCCTCCTTGGGATGTGTGTTGAAGAGTTTCTCCTTTTCCATGATGATCTAATCCAGGTTAAAAGGCCAAGACAGATATCTTCCATATCCAAAATAATACAGTGGAGGTGAAATGAGACCCCATGTCCCAGAGTCCCCCTTTGCCCTAACTCATAATTTAAGACTTGGTGTGGCAAGTGGGGGAAGTGGAAATTCTCTTTGGGTTATTGATCTCAGCAGTAAATCAACATAACCAGTTGGGTATCCCTGGGGCAGGTGCTATAAACACTTCTTTAAGGCTCAGGCCTGAGTGCTGACCCTGAAATCCCTTTAACGTCTAATTCCAAAGCGGACGTTCTTCACATGCAGCTACCAAACCATAAGTCACAGCCCCTGGTGGTGGGCACAGCCTTAGGTCCTGGAAGATGTGTCTGCAGTGACCTGGGGCTTGTGGTTGCTCATAACATTTAATGTCCGTGGTGTAAATACTCCCATCATGGCTGATTCAAACTACCAATGTGATGTCATCTGTCAGCTGGCTCCAAATTTTCAGAAAATGGATTGATCATCTTTGAGAACCAGTACAAACCATTTCCAGCACACCACTGCCTGTGGCCAAACGATAAAGTGGCACCTAAATCAGACCGGGAGGCAGGAGTTCTGGCTCTGGGACCAGTTCTACTGGCAATAAACTCTGGAGTGGTCCCCTGCCTCTGGTCTGTCTCCCTCCAATTCATCCTCCACATCTCATGACATGACCTTTCTAAATTGCACATACAGTCATGTTACTCCCTGGCCTGCAACTCTTCTGGGGCTCCCAGCTGCTCTCATCTCCCTGAGCAAGTTCATCCAGTTCCATGATTTTAATTTACATTTCTCTGCTCACTGACAGTCCCCACATCTTTATCTCCAGCTCTAAGCCTCAGAGGCTGTAGAACCAGTGGTCCCCTAGACGTCTTCCCTGAACGTGCTACAGATTCTTCAAACCAACTTGCCCCAAACAGAACGCATCATCGCCTCTCCCTTTCCTCAAACCTTCCTCTTCCCCAGCGCTGCCCATCTCAGCAAGTGATACCATCACGCTACCAACCCCCAGTGGCTCAAGTCAGAAAGCGAAGTCATTGTTGACTTCTATCCCTCCTTCATCTGGTCTTTTCCATTCTCTAACCTAAAAATGTCCAGAATACACCCAGTTCCCTCCATCTCCACTGATACTCTCCTGGTCCAATCCATTATCATTTTTGCCTGGATTATTCTAAACTCCGCCCTCCCCCCATTCTGTCCTCTTCGTAGAAGTTCACGTGCTCTCAAAACACAGATCTCATGCTATTGAATACTTTTGCTTAAAAAAAGTTCCAGAGTATTCCATTACCTACATGATAAAATAATTTGCATATATTATCTCCAGCCGTTATAACAACCCATGAAAATAGCTGTTAGCCCAGGAAACTGATTCCCAGGGAGGAAACAATAAAGTGAGTGCCCAGTGAAGTCAGGGTTTAAATTCAACTTTGGTTGACTCTAAAGCCCACACTCTTGGGAATTCCCTGGCGGTCCGGTGGCTAGGACTCGGCATTCTCACTGCTAGGGCCTGGGTTCAGTCACTGGTCAGGGAACTAAGATCCCGCAAGCTGCGAGGCGTGGCCAAATAAATAAATAAATGAATGAAAATAAAACCCATGCTCTTTCCCCATTCCACATGGACTGGGGGGCAGGTAAACAAGGAAGAGAACCCGGGGCTTAGATGGGGGCTCCAAGGGTGCTCCCAGCTTTGGCAGTCACAAACTCCAAGACTTGGGAGCCATTTGTCCGGCACTTTGTCCTTCTTGAGGCCCATTTTCAGCTCCACTAATACTGAGGCATCAGCTCTTCAAAATGAAACATGAGTGCATGTACGGAAAGTCCACAGTCTAAGAGGTAACATGAGTGCACGTACGGAAAGTCCACAGTCTAGGAAGTAACTTCTCTTGCCCTCAGCCTCCTCAGGAATGAAATGGAAAGATGATTCCCTGCTCCACTCCCTGCCTGGGTTGTTGCATCAGTCAAGGATAAAGGTGGACATGAACATGCTTTGCAAACCCTGAAGTGCTTCATGGGTGTGTGGGTTTCCTAGATTTTTGGCAGAATCCTCTTGTTTTCCTGTTGCTGCTGAGTAGACAGCAGTGGTCCCCTGGAGCCAGAAAGCTGGCTGTGTGGCATGGTCCCTTGTCATCTGACATTTATCAGCTTAGGTAGGCTATGAGACTGGTGGGCTACTTCTCTGGTTGCTCTCTGCCCCGGGCCTCAAACCACCAGATCAGGGAGGGGCCACTTCTCTGATCCACGACAGGGGAGCAGTGGGTAGTACCCTCTGACCCTGCCAACTGTCTGCTCCCGGGCACACACCACTCCAGAGCCCAAGATGGGGATCAGCCTATCCTGAGTTCTGCTCCTAGCTCTGTCACTTACCCGTTGTGCCACCCGGACTCGTTAGCCACTCAGAGCCTCAGCCACACCCATCGAATAGACAAGAATTATTTTGGTCCAGAGTGAGTTTTGGCTTCAGTGTAAGTAATTAAAATGATCTCAACATACAATGACAGGCACGTGCTCTGCTAGCCACGGAGCCAGGTAATAATCATCACTAGCACTGGTTGGCTGCCAGGCACTTTCTGTGCCCACACTAGTGCTAGGAGAGAGGTGAGAACACTTGCCCAAAGTCACACCATGAATGAAGTGGCAGAGCGGGACCAGAACTTCCACACCACAGAGCCTCAGTCTCTGCTTTCCTGCTGTACCGTGGGGATGACGGAGGGGCAAATGGGCCACCGGTCACCACCAGCATGGATGCCCTGCCAGCTTAGGGTGGAAGTGGGTGTGGGCAGCATCTCCACGACAAACCCATCTGTAGCCCAATGAACCAAACCATGTGATCTTTGTCAACCCCCTTGAGGACCGTGGGCAAAGGGACAGACAGATCCCAGGATGGTTCCTGGCCACCCTCTTCCCGGTGGCACCATATTTAGGGCCCCCAGAGGTGACCACCTCAGTCGTAGCTAAAAAGACTGTCCAGCCCTTCCCCAGCCTCCTCCTGGCTGCTGCCTGGCAGAGCCGATGTCCAACTTGGTGTTAATGATTAACGCGCCCCGGTGGGATCACAGAGTTGCCGAGAGTCCCGTGTCCAAGAATGAACCGCATTGCTAAATCAGCGAAGACAGTTGCCAAGGTAACCCCCATGTAATCTATTTAACCGGCTCCCCAAACACCAATCAAGGTCAGATAACACACTCTAGCACCATATGAACACACTCAGACAGCATCAAGCTTTGTAGCAAGGCAGCGGGGAAGGAAGAAACCTCATTAAGAAGAAGGGGAAAAAAGCAGCCTAAATTTCATTTTGAAAAGTGTTAATTGGGAATGCAGTAAGCTCGGGTGGGGGCTGAGTTCACCACTTGGGCACGTCCTGGCCTCCGAGGAAGTCACCGGGTGCCATTTGTTAAGAGTTGCAACCGTCTTCCCACTTAGGATCAAAACAAAAGGCACAGCTAAAGTAAATTATTCATTTAATTGAGTGCTTTATTCATGCAAAAGTTTGTATTTACATTTTAACCTAACAGGGTGTTTTTTGTTTTTTTTTAAGATGTTGGGGGTAGGAGTTTATTAATTAATTAATTTATTTATTTTTGTTGTGTTGGGTCTTCGTTTCTGTGCGAGGGCTTTCTCTAGTTGTGGCAAGCGGGGGCCACTCTTCATCCCAGTGTGCGGGCCTCTCACTATCGTGGCCTCTCTTGTTGAGGAGCACAGGCTCCAGACGCGCAGGCTCAGTAGTTGTGGCTCACGGGCCTAGTTGCTCCGCGGCATGTGGGATCCTCCCAGCCCAGGGCTCGAACCCGTGTCCCCTGCATTAGCAGGCAGATTCTCAACCACTGTGCCACCAGGGAAGCCCCAACAGGGTGTTTTTTACTCCTTTTAGGTGTCCCCTTATCTGCCTGGCCCATTGAACCACTAGCCCCCACACAGCACTTCTCAATAGTTTTTTAAATGTCTTAAAAGACTCTGTGCAGCCATAGAAATTGTATTTCCTGTTCCCTCACCCCATCAGCCTCCCCGGAGGGTGGCCAGCTGAAAAAGCCACTTTGGAGACTTGCCTCTCAGGCGCCTATAGAATGGGCCCTAGGCAAGAGGTGGGGAGGGAAAAGGTGAGGGCACAGTCATGACACCCATTGTTGTCCCTGGGCTGGCCCTGGGCCAGGAAAAATAAAAGTGGCTGACCTCAAAGGAAAGCTGGAATCAAATCTCCAGGCGTCCTGGTCCCACCTTTGGGCCGGCTGGGGCCATCTTCAGAGTCCCTGGCCTGTTACAGCCCCCGGGGCCTGCCTCACTTGCTCAGCCCCGGTCTGTTGCCCAATCTTCACCCAACTCGTCATGGTGACCTTGCCCCCCACAATTCCATCACGGCACTGGGCCTGCAGGAGGATCTCAGGAAATGTTACTGAATCCCAGGGCCCACTCCTTATGGAACACATCCGGAGACCTGGCTCCCTGCTCTCTGACCTGCTAGTCATGGGAGAAGTGTATGGGCACATCCATCAAACATTTTCTCTGAAAAAGAGCAGCATTTTGCTTTTTATACCCAGAGGCCCAGCCCAGCCTCAATTGGTCAAGTTTGTGTCTTGAACCCTCTTTTTCAAACGTGATTAACTTGAAGAACTCCAGGTGGGGACTCTGAGAGCTGAGAGAGCTCTCCACGTGGTCAGTTTCATCAGAAGATTAGCAGTTTGTGTCTGGAGTTGGGTGCATCAGGCAGAATGCTCGTGCCACTCACAGTCCATGATGGAAAGGCTTCCCAGACCAACTGAGATACCCAAGGGGGAATGATCGTGCTTTGTGAAACATGGGCTGTAACTCTGGGACATTTGGGCCATCACTTCCCCATCTGTCTTGAATATGGGGATGTGGGCCATAGGACCGTGGACAGACCGCTGAGGACATACTCCTTTAGTTCAGGAATCGTCAGCCAAGGCTTCAGAAAACCCATCAATTGTCAACGTGGACGTGGGGGTCAGGGTCTTATGCTGGAGATGGACAGGGATACAAGAAAGGAGGGGACGTTCTGTGACTCCACAAATATGTGTACAGTCAAGATCCTGGATATAAGCAGAAATTTCAGATTTAGCCAATGGGCTCTCAAAGTCCGTTGCAAATTTTGTCGTGGCTGTGACGTATTTAACATGCACCAACCCAGGGACCATTGTTCTTATCTTTTTAGCCTCAGCATCAGCCTGGCAGATGCTAAGCATTAAAGACTTTTGTGGACAGATGCAAGCCTTCCTGTCCTACAAAGTTGCTCTCTGATTGGCAGACAGGCCACTCCCCTGGAAGCTTCTAGATCAAGGGTTGAAGGGTGGGTGTTGGTGGAATTGCTTCCAGAACAGGGAGGATCACAGCAGCCCTCTTTCAGTAAGGATCCTAGAAGGATGCTCATGTCAGTCACTGCTGTCTGGCTGAGGAGAGGTGGGACAGGGCCCCTCGCCTCTTAGCACAGCATCTTTCTCTCACAGGGGCTCCTTTGCCTTCTTTCCTCCTCAGCCAGGGCCAACCTTTGCCAGGTGACCAAGAGGCGTAGAAGAGAGATGAGGCCTGGGATAGGCTGACACCCTATTTCCTGCCCTTTCCCTTTCCCTCTCTCCTCGCACCATTGGACTCCTTATATAAAAGAGCCCCACTTGGGAAACAACCCAAATGTCCATTGATGGACGAATGGATAAACCAAATGTGCTCCGTGCCTACAGCAGAATATTATTCAGCCTTAAAAAAGGAAGGAAATTCTGATACCTGCTACAACATGCATGAACCTTGAAGACATTCTGTTAAGTGACAGAAGTCAGTCACAAAAACACAAATACTGTATAATTCCACTTCTATGAGGTCCCTAAAGTAGTCAAATTCATAGATACAGAAAGTAGAAGTGTGGTTGCCAGGGGCTGAGGGAGGGGGAAAGGGGAGTTAATGTTTCAGGGGGACAGAGTTTTGTTGCACAAGATGAAAAGAATTCTGGAGAAAGATGGTGGTGATGTCTGGACAATGGTTAAAATGCTAAATGTGATGTTATGTAATTTTATCACAATAAACAATTTTAAAGCAAGAGACCCACTTGGATTGGCTTGTAGGCAACAAGGAGGGACTCGCAAATCCAGTCACATTTAGGTCAACCCCCCCATTCACACTCGCTTCTGCCAGGGACCACGGTTTTCTGAAAGCATTTTGAGCCAGGCCAAAAAGCACTCTTTGACGGCGGTGTAGAGGTTTCAGCACTTGGGGAGCCGGGTGAAATGGTGAGTGCTCGGATGAGAGCTGCATAAGTGGGCTCGTCAGCACGGACTGGGGATCAAAACAAGCAACAAGGCCAGGGGTGGGGAGCCGCAAGGGCCCGAGACAGCGGCCAGCCCGGGCTCCTGTCTGGCCAGAAAGGAGAGTCGAGACCATGCCCCACCCCACAGGGTCCATGGCAGAGTCAGGACCGGGACCCTGGTCTACACCCCAGGACGGCAGCCTTGCTTGGGTAGAGAGCCCTTCCTTGGGCACGTGGGCCATGCTAGGCTCCAGTGGACCAGAGGTGAGCTAGAACAGAGGGCAGATGCTGGCCCAGGAGGCGCCATTTTGAGACATGTTGAACCGAGATCTCTGAAACAGAAATCCCGGACTAGACAGTCTAGACAGACACTTTTTCCTCATTAAAAAGGTCCCAGAAGCAGGCTGATTATAGGTGGGAAAGCAGGATGAGTTGACCTATTTTTACAAATGAAGAAACTGAGGATCAGTGAAGGGGGTGATTGCCCAAGGTCATAGCTAGTAAGTGACAGAGAAAGGATCGGAACCCCCCCAAATCAAGGGCTCCGGTTTACTGCCCACTGTGGTACCCTCCCCAGAACCCGGTCATGTGGAAGTGACCATTTATTAAATATTAATCATACAGCAGGCACTGTGTGAAGGTTTTTTATATGTATTTAATCCTCACAACAATACTGGGGAGGTGGGTGCTAGGATTACCCTGATTTTACACAAGAGGATATGGTGGCTCAGAGAGGTTAACTGACATGCCCAAGTCACACAGCCATAAAGTGGGATGCTGAAATTCCAACCAGAGACTGTTCAGCTCCAGAACATATATTCTTAACCATGAAGTTAGGCAGTTTTAGAAGCTGGAAAAGAACAGATGCCAAAAGGTACCGATTCCAGATCTCACTGAAGTTAATACCAAACACGCATTTCTTTGATAGGCAGTGAAGGCCCCTAACTGATTTAGTTTTTACTTTGTTTATTGCATTTAAAAAATTTGTGAAATAATTCACATACCATAAAATTCACCCTTTGAAATTGTACAGTGTTTAGTGTATTCTCAAGGTTGTGCAATCATCACCACTATCTAATTTCAGAATATCTCTGTCACCCTAAGAAGAAATTCGCAGATATAGTCGGCCCCCCTTGGTTCCGCGGGTTTTCAATTATTTCGGGTATGCACCTAGGAGTGGAATTGCCGGGTCAGATGGGAGCTCTGTGTTTAACTTTTTGAGGAGCTGCCAAACTGTTTTCCAA
Organism: Mesoplodon mirus; assembly: GCF_964341445.2. Classification (NCBI taxonomy): domain Eukaryota; kingdom Metazoa; phylum Chordata; class Mammalia; order Artiodactyla; family Ziphiidae; genus Mesoplodon; species Mesoplodon mirus. Next base: position 136,306,791 of record NC_138981.1, on the reverse strand, counting down.
AGTGGCTGCAGCATTTTACATTCCCACCAACGGTGTGTGTGAAGGTTCCATTTCTCCACATCCTCATACCACTTATTTTCCTTTTGAAAAAATTATAGCCTTCCTAGTGGGTGTGAAGTATCCTCTCGTTGTGATTTTGATTTGCACTTGCTTTTTCCTCATGACTAATGGTGTGGAACATATTTTCACGTGCTCATTGGCCACATGCGTATCATCTTTGGAGAGACGTCTATTTAGGTCTTTTGCCTGTTTCTAATTGGGTCATTTGCCTTTTCATTGTTGAGTTCTTTATATATTCTAGATATAAGACCCTATCAAATATATGATTTGCAAACATTTTCTCCACTAACTGACCTTTGGTTCATACAGTTCAGAAACATCAGAGCTGGGAGGATTCTTTGGGGTCCCTTGGTCTCTGGATCCCCCTGGACCTGAATGGCCCTTCAAGAATCCCAGCTGCTGTCATGGCAACCAGGTGGAAGCAGGGCGCAGACTGATGGCCAAAGTAATTTGTTCTTTAAAAAAAAATTGTAAAACTCAAAAAGTAACCTCTCCCCAATCTGCTAAGTAAAATAGATTAAAACAAGACACATGAACCATCCAGAGACAGCCACCTTCAACAAACAAACCAACAACCTACCCAGGTCTGCAGCACTCAAAGCAGCAATTCCATTCCTCCCAAGGGGTAAGAACTGCCTTGTTTTTCTCCTTAGTTGGGAAAGCCTTACCCCTGAGGCATTACAAATGAGATTTAAATTTAAATCAAATCTCATGCAAAACACACATGTCCAATCACAGCAAAGCCCCAACAAATTAGCTTAGTCCCTTTAAACAGAGTGTGGGCTCCAGCTGGGTGGATGTCTACCCAGAGTTCATTCCAATAGGCCCCATGGTAGGGAACGGCTCTGGACAGGGTGATTTGGTTGCTTGGTAGGAAAATGGCCAGGCTGTGATGGAGCCTGCTGGAAAACAGAAGCAGCTGCTTTGACAGTGAGGCACCACACCAGCCCCTGAGTTGAGAACCCACAGTGGTACACTGAGGAGAACAAGAAGATCCCACCTGGCTGTGCCCCAAGCCCAGGCTTTGGTCAGTGTCAAGGTTAGCTAGCAAATGGTACTAGATACTGGGAGAATGAGCACACCTCTCTCAGTCTCATGCTGCAGTCTGTACCTGGGACATCCCTATCTACCTCGGGCGCTGCGGCTTCTTGCCCACACTTGCCTTTAGCCAGAGCTCCCTGCCTAAGGATAAGATTTTGAAGCCAGCATTCACATCAGTCAGGGACTTGGGCCTTTGGCCGCCACAGACCCTGCTGTGACCTGGCTCCGCCCCTGGAGTGTTTGTGGTCAGAAGGTATTGTCGGGCCACCCCATCTCAGCCAGATGTGAAGACACAACGCAGCTGGGGTGGCGCCCAAGATGTGCCGTTGATCCGCCTTCCAGAGCCATCCCTTTGCCACCTTGAGGCTACACTCACTGGTCTGGCTTGGACACGTGATGGAGGGGCCTTGCACACCCCGTGCCATGACGAATGGCCAGAACTGGTCAGGAGTGAGCGGGACAGAGCAAATTCAGCCCCATCCCTGAGAGGACAAGGAGTGCTTCCTCACGCGCCTCCCTCCCAGTAGGAGAAGCACCAAAAACACGAGACACAGGAACATGAGAGCTAAGCTGTTACCGAGGCTGGTTCTCTTCTGAATTTAGATCAAATCCTCACCAGCGAGGAGACCTCAGCACTGTTATTGGTGAAGGGAAAAAACAAAGCACTGTCACCTCGACCACTGTGGAGTGGTTCGGAAAAAGCATTTTCAATTTATTTCCAAATTTGTTTGCAGTAAATAAAAAACCCATTTCACTGTTGCTACCTCTGGGGTTTGGGTCCTATCATATGGGCAGAAGGATCTAGCAACACTATAAACTTAACTCAGAAGAGCTCAAGTCCCAGAAAGAAGCCATTTTCTCCAAGGAAGTAGGGCTAACTGTGCCGGGGCCCGTCGCGGAGAGCATGTGTTTCCTCGTTTCTCTGGACCATTCGGAGGCTCTGGCCAACTACTTCTCCTCAAGCAGGCTGGAGACCACACGTGCTAACGGGGGAGCAGCCCTGCCAATAGGCAGACACTGCACTAGCAGCTCTCTCAGCCCGACTGTTTCTCACTCAAGCCAAATCCATCCACCATGGCCGCAGAGCACAGAAGCCCCGCAAGCTCTTCAGAGCTTTCCTTCCCATGTGTGCAAAGCATTTCGATCTGAAGGGATCACATGGAAACTCGCTTTGTGGTCTCACCTTGGGAAAGTCAGTGCCATGAAAAACAGTGGAGTCCCCGGTTTTGATTTTCCACAATTCCCACGTTTGAACCACTATCCCCCACCTTTCTCCTGGTCCCAGGCCCCCTCTTGCGCTGCCCACAGACTGAGTTCCTGCCCCGTGTCCTCGCTCAGAGCTGCTCCTGGGTACGCGAAGAGAGACAGAGGCCCATGCCATCTGAGGCATCAGCCCCTTGTTGAACTTCTGCGCTTTCCTCAGGGCTACCTCCTTGGACCTAGAGGGCAGTAATGTCCTTCTCTTTTCTGGAGTGAGCGCTCAAATCGGCAGCACAGTAGCTCCGGGGATGGAGTGAGCCTCTCGCTCCTGAGCCCACAGGAAGACTCGACCCATGCAAAGGCTGCCCAGGCTCTGAGTGCCACCGTTAGGGGCTCAGTTGTGTCCCCTCTTCCCCCAAACAGATTTGTTGGAGTCCTAACCCTCAATACCTCAGAATGTGACCTTACTTGGAGATACTGTCTTTACAGAGGAAATCCAAAGTAAGGTCATTAGGGTGGGCCTAATCCAATACGACTGGGGTCCTTATGAGAAGAGGAGTTTGGGACACACACAGAGGAACAACCACGTGAAGACACAGGGAGAAGGCGGCCGTCTACATGCCATGGAGAGAGGCCTGAAATTGGTCCTATCCTCACAGCCCATAGAAGGAACCAACCCTGCTGACACCTTGATCTTGGACTTCTGGCCTCCAGAACTGTAAGATGATACATTTCTGTTGTTCTAAGCCTCCCAGCTTGTGGGACTTTGTTACAACAGCCCCGGCAAAACCAATACAGCCACCTTGCTATGATAGCCAGATGATGGGTACTAAACATCCAAAGGATTCTTCTGGAATAAATGTCAAAATGCCTCTCAAATACATAATATAGTAAAACCCAATTCTCCTCCGGTATTCTCTTTTAAAAGACATCTGAAACCACTTACCACTTTTTTCAAAAAAGAAATAAGGAAAAACGAGAGCTGTGTATCCATCGAGGTACACGGCAAGCCGGACTGAAGGCTGAGGCCAGCAAGGAATGGGTACCGCCCCTCTGTGGGTGACGAGCCTGACACTAGCACTCCTGGCCAGGGCCCTGCTGGCTCTGAGCATCTGGGGCTGAGGATTAGGGGAAACTAGCACAGGAGCCTGAGAATAAAACAAAACTCATGATAGGGGCTCAGCCTCTAGAGTCAGAGCCACTCTGGGCAAAGCCAGTCTTCTCAGATGGCTGCTGGGTTGGCCTGGGGCTTCAGGGTGGGCGTCCCAGATCCCTCTGAAAACCCTATGAGGATCACGGTATGTGGATGGGAACCAGTTAAGCACCCACTGGTACGGCAGACTCACTGTCTCACTGCACCCTGAAAAAACGGCCTCAAGTTTGGGATGACAGGACGTTCCTCAGAGCCAAGTCAGGGTGCCTGGGCAGTAGCCCAGGATGAGTTGCCCCCCAACCCAAAACGTGACCTGTCTGCACGAGGATCCTTATCATGATGGATCCCAGCAGGCCAGACCCCACACACAGTGAGCGTTATGATGGGCAATTACAACCACCAAAGCCTGGGTGTGCCTTACATTCTGCAGCCCCCTTGCACCTGGACTGTGCGGCCCAGGCCTCCAGGCGACTTGCGGGTGGCCACTGTCTGGTCATTGGCTTGCCGAAGAGTGTACACCATGTGGCAGAGCCAGGACTCAAACTCAGTCCTCCTCATGGCGCTCAGGCCCCTGGTGACATTGCCCCCAAAGCTGCAGAAAAGTGGAGGATGTTGCTGTGAGATTGGAAAACAAACTAGAACAAAGTAATCAAAACAAAACCCCAAAACCGAACGCCACATATGCTTTGCAAAGAGGGCTGGGGGAGAAATGTTTGGCTTGGAAACGGAAATGTTTTTCCAAGCTACGAAAAGGAAAAGCCCAAGAGTGGAGGGTTCAAATGGGCATGTTGACTATGTTTCCAAGAGTGACACAATGGTTTCGGAATGGCTGAATTGTTTTCCTCTTTTTGGCTTCCCTGGGTGGCCAGCAGTGAGGGGGAAGCAGCCGCCATGTCCAGCCATTTGCCTGGACAACAGGCGACAAGGCTGGGGGTGCGGCCTGAGGCTTTCCTGTAGCAACCACCAGGGCCCAGGCTCCAAGGGGGCCCTAAATGATGAACTGACAGGGTCAAGTGGCCAGTGAGGCTGTGGGATGATGTCAGCCCATCCAAGCCGCCCCTGATCTTGCCCAGTGGGGCCCCACTTGATGGCAGAAGGAGAACAACACAAACTATCAAAGGGAAAGCAGGGAGGAGTCAAGCCCCAGGTCAGGGTCTTGTGCAGTGGACATGCCAAGAGGCGGAGGAGACCACCACAGCAGTCTTGCCTGCAGATTGCAGGGCTGCAGTGGGGGATGGTGGACTGGAGGCGGGGAGGGCGGCCGCTGCCAGCCCGCGGGGACCAGAGATGCAAAGATAAGGCTGGTTGTGTGTGTGAGCATGTGTGTGCATGTATATGCACGTGTGTGTGTGTCATCATATATATTCCACCAGTGAAGGCTTCCCTGGGTTCCCTGGGTTCCTCTTTCCAATGCTGCAGTTTCCACCTGACCTGGCTTCCCACCACTGGACCAAGGGAGATACTAGAAGGTAGTGGGGGGCCCCTGAGGAGGGCGGAGGAAGTGGGCAGCAAGGAGGCAGGATGCAAGACAGGAACGGGAATGGCCCAGAGTCCACGGTCCCAGCAGCAATTGACCGTGAGCCTGGTTTGGGAAGGTTCCACCAAGCAGGCTGGGTCCGTCTCACCAGTTCAGTTCAGTGTCTTCTAGACAATTCCCTGCCAGTGGTGCCAGAGGACTTGGAAAGGGAAGGGAGCAAGCCGTATTCACACATGTGCCTGCATTGTCCCAGGAGACCTCACACCCCCCAGCCACCCGCCCATGGAGCAGGCCATCAGTTACCTCCTGAAGAAAGCACCTTCCTTAGTGGCCCAGAGGTTGCTGGGTCATGAGAGAGAGCCAGTTCTCCTGCCCGTGATGCTGTAGGGTCCAGTGCAGAGTGTGATGAATTAAAAGGATTTGTAGTGAAACAAGAAGGTCTGACTATGTGCACAGGCAGAAGCTGAATTAAAAATTGAGTATAAAGTGAGTGAGAAAGAAAAGCCCTGAGTCTCAGTGCTTATTCGCCCAATCGGTCCGGGAAGAGGAGAGGTCAACTACCCCTGTAGGTTAAGTACTGTTACTGTATTCCGATTTCACAGATGATGAAACAGAGGCACAGGGAAGGGAATTAACCTGACCAGTGTCACCCCCTACCCTGATTCCCCGGGAGTTACTTGCTGAGAGGGGATTAGAACCCAGGACTTCTGACTTCTACACCACAGTTCTTTTCTCTATACCAATTGCTTCGGGACCATCACACACTTCTAAACAAAATTGCAGTGGCAAATAGAGGGGCTATCCTGAAAAGCTGAGAGGGACCATGCAGCTTTGCTCCTGGCCTCAGGCCTACCTGGGGGGGGGATGAAGGAATGGTCCTGGTCCCGATGCCCCTGTGGGGTGCATGGTGACAGGTGATGCTCAGTGGGCCAGCTCTGAGAGTGGGTGTGGCCAAGGCACCTATAAGACCCTCCTCCGTTGCCATTAACTTGAGGAAGCAGCGAGGTGTGGCCAGACTGGGGCATGGAGGAGCCTTTGTGGCAGGTTTGGCCTTTCTCCCAAACAGTGGGACGCAATGGAAGGGCTACAGGCAGGGAAGCATCACAGGCAGATGTGGGCTCAAGGAAGCTTGCTCTCTGAGTGCCAGTCTGGGCCCACGGAGACCAGCAAGGAGGCTGGAGCACTGGAGAGGCAAGGGCTAGTGAGGGGCTGGCAGCAGAAGGTGTAGGGAGAATCCAGTCTCCAGCCCTCACAGGAAACCCTCTGCCCACAAGGTCAAATGCCACCTTAAAGACAGTAATGATCATGTTGTTTTATTAACTGGCTTTTCCAGCAATTTACATATGACAGTCCCCCTACAGCAAACTCTATTGTGCTGAAAAAGTCACTTTGACAGGTGGAATTCACTGAGACTGAGTCTTGTGGAAGCATAAACACATCTTTCTGTCAAAGTTTATATTGAAAGTGGGGAAAATGGATTTCAGAACCAGGCACACTCATAATGTGAAAGGCATTCTTATTTCCTTCAGAAAATTCTAGCACTACTCACACGCATGTGGCCCCTCATCCCCCAAACCTGTCTCCCCAACAGAACACACCATTTGGATGCCCAGAAATATGGGTGGCTCTAGAAGTGGCATCACTCTGGCTCCCAGCCATGAGGTCCCCACACAAATTGGCTCCACAACTTCCACCAAAGTAACATGAGAAATCTTGGGGGGCCTTGGAGTCAAACATCCAAAGGAGAGCATGGATCCCTCAGACAGAATAAAGCACTCTAGTTCTTGACTACACTTTACTTCTTCACCTTAGATCCCTTCTGAAGCAGCCATTTCTCTCCTTCTTCCAATGCTCCCTATGCCCCTGGCACCTGAGGTCGCCAGGCTGCACCTCTTGGCTTTCCTCATTGTGTTGAAAGCCCATCTTTGGTTTCTCCTGGTTGGCCCTGGCATCTGGGCATGTGTACTGGGCACTGGCAGTCCGCTGCCTGCTCCAATTTGGGCTGGTTTTGGTTCCACCCTGTCTCTGCCTCTCCCTTCCTGGGAATCCCACAGCAAAGAGCAGCCCTATGCCTCCTTACTTTGCGTGGACACCCCAAGGGAAGGTTTGGTCGAGGTCCAATTTGCGGTTAACAGTCGGGAAGGTCCATGAGCCACCACCCTACTTTGCCTCTGCACCCAGCCCACAATGAGAGGGGATCTGCAAGATACCTGTGGTTGCCATTTATCCCAGGCCAATAAAGAGCACTAACTTGCTATGTGAAGCAACTCGGGGACAAGCAAAAGAAGCAACAATTGTGTGTGTGTGTTTTTTAATATTTATTTATTTGGTTGCACCAGGTCTTAGTTGTGGCAGGTGGACTCCTTAGTTGTGGCATGCAAACTCTTAGTTGTGGCATGCATGTGGGATCTAGTTCCCTGAGCAGGAATCAACCCTGGGCTCCCTGCACTGAGAGTGTGGAGTCTTATCCACTGTGCCACCAGGGAAGTCCCCAACAATTGTGTTCTGTATAAGTCATTTCACTGACCTTCAAAAAGTGAAAAGTATTTGGCATCTCATCAGCTCATCTCCTGAACTGATGAGATGAGTTTCAGCCTTGTGGTTTCTGGGCCGGTCAGCTGCGTGTCCAAATTGTAGAGACAGCAAAGGCGATGTGTGCAGATCAGAGATGGGTGAAGCACACTCTGGATTATCACCAGGCACCACTGAACTGCAGACCAACCCATCTGACCTGTAGAATTAACCCTTACTTGCAGAAGCAGGAGATTCTGATCATGAAATCAATGCACATCAGTAAATTAACTTTCATTGTTTTACAATAGTTTTCCCTTTACTGATTAAAGTCAAGGGTAGCAAAGAAGTGCACTGCCCTGCTTGGAGAAATTCCCATTGGTCCACGCTGTAGACCTTCTGTAATGAGACACAAGGCAGTGGAAGTGGCCCCCAGCTTGCTGAATTCCTGCACAAACACACTCATCATCCCACAGTCAGAAGGAAGAAGCCTCGTGAAAGTGCAATACGTTAGACACTTTTTAAAAAACAGCCCCTTAAGGTCCATCGACAGATGAATGGATAAAGAAGATGTGGTGTATATATACAATGGAGTATCACTCAGTCATAAAAAAGAATGAAATAAGGCCATTTGCAGCAACATGGATGAACCTAGAGATGATCAAACTAAGTGAAGTAAGTCAGACAGAGGAAGACAAATACCAAATGATATCACTTATATGTGGAATCTAAAACATGATACAAATGAACTTATTTACAAAACAAAAACAGGCTCACAGACATAGAAGACAAATTTATGGTTACCAAAGGGGAAGGTGGGGGGAGGGAGATAAATTAGGAGTTTGGGATTAACAGATACACACTACTGATATAAAATAATCAACAAGGACTTACTGCATAGCACAGGGAACTGCATTCAATATCTTGTGATAACCTATAATGGAAAAGAATCTGAAAAGGAATATATACATAATCACTTTGCTGTATACCTGAAACTAACATAACATTGTAAATCAACTATACTTCATTAAAAACAAACAAACAAACAAACAAAACCATTGCTTAGAGACGTTGGGCTACAAGCAACCCACTCTGACCGCTGTCCCCCTACAGCTAGCCCAGGACCCTAAGCCAGCGGTTCCCTGTGGCTTCAGTTAGTTATTTATCCAGTGTGTTCTGTTCCCTGTCTATACATCAAATGTCAGCTTGCACCCTCATCAATCCCAACTCCACATATCAGGTCCCATAAAAGAAACATTTGCAATACAAATAAAATGAGTGGCCGGAAAGCCAGGTTGCCCCAACACCAGACAGGAGAATTTGATTTTCGTCAAGGTTTTGCTCTGAGCGCAGGGGAAGCACCATGGAAGCCGGAGATGAGAGAGGAGAGGAGATGGGCCTCTTGGGGAAGGCCTTGGTCCTCACACCAGAGGTCCCAGTGCTTCTCGTGCCCGCCATGGGAGAGGAAATAACTTTCCCTCTACCCTTCTAGGTTCTTGGCTGAGACGCCCCCGTAACAAAAGAAAAACAAAAAGAAGTTTAATATCTTCTATTCCTCCTGTATACATGGGAGAGACCCAGGAAAACTGAGTAACTCCCAGAAAGGGCTCAAGCTGCCACCTTAAATATCATCTTCAGCTAAAGACAAAAGAAGATGTCGGGGGTGGGGGTGGGAGGGAGCCAGTTATGGGAGGTCATCAGGCAAAGCTCAGTAAACAAGGGTATGATTGTTAAGCAGATTTCAGTCTTAAATCCACTGATAAGAGTTTTTAGGGTTTGAGAGTCTTCCTTCTCTTCCCAGTATGGAGAGGGAGATGCCCTTACAAATGGACATTTCTCTTATAAATGTAAATGTGTCTTACAAAGGGGTAACCTCTACTTCATTTTCAGAGTTTCTCCTAGGTCCTCAGTTTCTTAAAAATAACCTGCTCAAGAGAATCCTTATGCCAAGGAGGCATATTTTGGGGTGCCAGTTCTGCTCCTCTTGAAAGCCCTGCGCACTGGGCACCCCTGGGGTGGGGGAGAGACTCCACCCAGAGGAAGTTCTGCCAGCCGGAAGCATCCTTGTCCTGGGCACGGCAGTCATCTGGACCTGCCCTTGCCAGAGGGCCGGTACCTCAGACACCCAAAGCTGCCTGGGCTTCACTACAGAGCCGGTGGGTGACAGTGGCTTCGGGTGTGGTGAGTGGGCTAGTTTGTCTGTAGATGTGGACATTCAAGTCACAGCAGCCCTCAGATGAGCTGGCAGAGGGGACCCAGAGCTACTAGGCCCTCTCCATGGCATAGTGGGAAGCAGGATCTAGTTTCTGTTCTTCAAGAACTCAAGAACTCATCCCAAAACTCCCTCATCTCCAACGGAGCAGGGTCATGGACAAAGTTAGGACTAGGAATATCTGAAGTTCAGAGCAGCTTTTGCTCAAGGTCACAGTCGAGGAGGAGGAGCCGGACTTACACCCCAGCTTTCTGTTCCCCAACGATTTCATCTTCCCTGTTTTGCCCAGTATGTGACCCTGTGATGCTTGGCTCCAAACTGGACATCGCCCTGGGCTTCATGAATAAAATGCAGTCCAGGGGGTCACATAGCCTCATTATTCACCAGGAGAGGAGAGGCTTGGGGTTACTTTGCTTCTTAACTGAGGAAGCAACTAGAAAGCTAGCTCTGATGATGAGCAGTAAGAAGGAGTGGGTGCTAGGCCCCCTCAAACGTCTCCACCCATCTCACTGCACACCCCTTCCCTAGGCATTGCCAAGCTCTTTGCCTATTTGCTTGGCACTTGCTGGGTCCTCCCAGGGCTCTGACTGCCCCGGGGAATTGGAGGGAAGTGGTACCTACTCCCGTGTAGAGAGGCAGAACACACCAGATGCCCTTGAAGGCAGCCACTGAGCACTTGCTCTTGGCAGATTTGGGGCTGGGCACCAGATGTGGGCTCCAGATGTTTTCCAGAGACGGAAAACACAGCCAGCACCCAAGCCTTGTCCGCACCTGGGTGGCAAGCTAGCAGGCACCAACGCAGGGCCATCGAGGCAGTGGCAGGGGGTGGGGGCCCTGGGGGCCGGGGTGGGCGGGTGATCCAGATGTTCTGAGTTTCACAGGGAGGAGGGGGACCCAGAGGTAGGAGGAGGTCACAGTCACAGGCCCACACAAAATGCAAGCTATTCTTCTCGTTCTTGGGACTGACAGATTTTGAAGCCAGCTCTGCTGTTTTGTTTGCTGGGTATTTCTACCAGCGCCTGGCTGATCCCCTTCCCAGCATGCTTAGCAGCTGCTCTGCCTCCAGCAGCTGGGGAAGGCCTGGCTCACTGCCTTACCCTGGGCCTGGCCTGACTATCACAGGGAATCCTTTGGGATAGCAAGTCCCCAGTCCGAGGAAGGCCTCAGGCAGGAGCAGGGGCAGCTGCCCCAGCCTGTGGGACTAACCTGGAGCTGCACCCCCAGATCACAGGCAAGTTCCTGGGCCCAAAGCTGCACCCACAATAAAGGCTGACACTTTTCTTTCCCTGGAAATCCTACTTTGTAGATATGAGGAAAGGAGTGTCCATCCCAAGGTCTGGCCGTCCCGCATGCCCTCCACATCGACAATGCAGGCAGGAGCTAGCCTCTTCCCCGGCTGCCTCCTGGCTTGCTCTGGGGTCTCCACATTGCGTCGGGAGACTGGGTCAGGGCACCAATGCCCAGGGCAAGAGTTCAGGCCAGAAAAAAGACACATTCTTTTTTTTAAAAATTATTTATTTACTTATCTTTTCTTTGGGTCTTCGTTGCTGCGCATGGGCTTTCTCTCTAGTTGCGGTGAGCGGGGGCTACTCTTTGTTACTGAGCATGGGCTCTAGGCGCGTGGGCTTCAGTAGTTGTGGCGCACGGGCATGGGCTCTGTAGTTGTGGCTCGTGGGCTCTAGAGCGCAGGCTCAGTAGTTGTGGTGCACCGGCTTAGTTGCTCCGCGGCATGTGGGATCTTCCTGGACCAGGGATCAAACCCCGTGTCCCCTGCAGTAGCAGGTGGATTCTTAACCACTGCGCCACCAGTAAAGTCCTCACATTCCTCTCATTGTCATTTGCACCCTTTGTCCCGAAGTGGCCCCATCTCCTCTCTGACTTGTCCCTGCGCCTTTGAAGCAGTTAATGTGGGTTTCCCTGGGGGAATGTGAGTTTCCCTGGGGGTGTTAATGACCTGCAGGTTTAAGGCCTTGGGGGATCAGTGGCCTGGGCAGTCTAGGGGCCACAAGTAACAGAACGGGCTTGGGGGAGGGGAAGGTCTATGGACATTCGAACCACTTTGGAGTGCCCAGCACTGCATTCAGTTCTCACACCCACTCTGAGAGGTGGGCATCGTTAACACCTCTTCCCAAATGGAATTTCTGAAGCTCACCGAGGTTGAGCCACTTGCCCAAAGTCACAGAGCTAGTAAGTGGCCATTGGCTGGATTCTAACGCAGACCATTAACTTCAAAAGCCTGTGCTCTTCCCACTGCTCTACCCAATACTCCTGGGTGGATAATTCAGATCCTCCCCATCAAAGTTCCTCTGGGAGTCTGCACCCATTTAACACCTTCAAGTCAAGCTGCATTTCCTGAGCTGCTGCTGTTCAGGCAGATGTCTGGGGGTGCAGCCTCAGACTAGGACTTCTTCGTGGTAGTCTTCCTCCACTAGAATATAAGCCCCAGGGCCACAGGCATCTTTGCCAGTTTTGTTCATTTTCACTCTTTAGTATCTAAAACTGTGCTGCTCAATCCAGTAGCTACTGGATCTAAATTCATTGAAATTAAACAAAATTAAAAATTTATTTCCTCATTTGTACTGGTCTCATTACAGAAGTTTCTAGAACAATGCCTGGAGCACAGTAGGCACTGAATAGATCTCTTCTGAATGTGGAATGAATAAAAGGACTTGGAAGGCTCTGACTCTGCTACAGAGTCAATGGAGCAAACATCATTCCAGGTGGAAGGCATGATATAACAAAAGTTTTATTTGGTTTCTATTTCTGATAATGGTGGACTAGGTAATTTGGATCATTCTTCTCAATGAGAACAACTAGAAAAGGTGGGTAAAAGGGTAAATTTATGGGCAAATGTAAATGAACACAAGCAGTCCAGCATAGGAAATGGAAGAGGGCAAGTAGAATTAAAGCATTTTAAGGTCCTTGCATTGTCTGCGAAGAGAGTAAAGGTACAAATGAACATTAAACTTTCATAAGTCAAGGATGAGTGTTATAATCTCTAGGGCAATGGTTTTCCAAATGTGGTCTGGGGACCCCTGGGTCTCCAAGTACATTTCAGTGGGTCTGAAAGATTGAAACTATTCTCATAATGATACTAAGATGTTAGTTGCCTTTTCCACTCTACTCTCACACCCGTACAGTGGAGTTTTCCAGAGGCTACGTGATGAGTGAGATCACAACAGATTGAATTCAGGAGCAGTTAGGAGAATCCAGCTTTCTACTATCAAGCCAGTGTTTCGTTTTGGGGACAGCAAATTATGCCCAGGGACTGAGATTGTCTTTGCCAACACAGATGCACTGCGAGAACTGCAATCTCACAAGCCAGTAACATGCAGGATAATGTCTCCTAATAAGCCAAAAAAGAAATAACATACTCCAATCCAATGATAGATTAATCACACCATTGTTCCAGGCAAGGGGAGGTGAAAGGAAGAATGTCAAAAGCCAGTTGAGTAGGGAGACGCAAAAGGGAGGGGATATGGGAACATATGTATATGTATAACTGATTAAATTTGTTATAAAGCAAAAAATAAAAATAAAAAATAAAGATGAAAAAAAAAAAGCCAGTTGAGGTGTACCTTTTCTATGAGTATTGGTTTCTTGGGAGGAGTGGCTTTGCCAACAGAGCTGACATCCAGCAGCCAGCACAAAAATAAAAGTTGCTCGTTGCTAGAGCATGTTGCTAGGGAACAACGTTGTGGTGTTGCCCAGCGGGCTGATCTCTTTCCAGGGGCGTTGCTTGGTTTGTAACCACTTCAGGAAAGTAGTTGCCTTTACCAGGGCAGGAGCTAATGTCCCAAGGTCTTCGGAGAGGTAGATTACCAAAGGGTAGCATTGCCCAGACTGAAACTCTGGCTTGTCCTCACAAACTCTTGTATTTAGAGTCTACATGCCCCCAGCCATAGTTGCCAGTTCATCTGTTCTTAGGGATGAGCTCCCAGCGGGGCCCCTCAGCAGCTGAGCTCCTGAGTGCTTATCAACAGCAACAGATGACATGATGACATCCTGACACGGCTTACTTCCTTCTGATATCAAAACAACTCTACTTCTAAAAACAACTTTTTTGGGGGGTCTTTGTTATAAACAAGTGAATTAAAACAACTTCACTTAGCTTGCTTCCATGTCTTGACTATTGTAAACAGTGCTGCTGTGAACATTGGGGTGCATGTATCTTTTCAAATTAGAGTTTTTGTGTTTTTCGGGTATATACTCAGGAGTCAAATTGCTGGATCACAGGGTAGTTCTATGTTTAGTTTTTTGAGGACCCTCCATATGCTTTTCCATAGTGGCTGCACCAACTTACACTCCAACCAACAGTGTACCAGGGTTCCCTTTTCTCCATATCCACTAACACTGGTTATTTGTAGACTTTTTAGTGATGGCCATTCTGACAGGTGTGAGGTAATATCTCATTGTAGTTTTGATTTGCATTTCTCTAATAATTAGCAATGTTGAGCATTTTCTTCATGTGCCTGGTTGGCCATACAATAGCCAAGACACGGAAGCAACTCAAGTTCCCATCAACAGATGATTGGATTAAGATGGGGCACATATATATAATAGAATATTAACCATAAAACAAAAAACGAAATTTTGCCATTTGCAGCAACATGGATGAACTTGGAGAGTATTATACGAAGTGAAATAAGTCAGACAGAGAAAGACAAATACTGCATAATATCACTTATATGTGGAATCTAAAAAATAATGCACATGGATATATGTGCAAAACAGAAACAGACTCACAGACATAGAAAACAAACTTGTTACCAAAGGGGAGAGGGAAAGGAGAGGGAAAATTAGGGATATGGGATTAACAGATACAAACTACCTTATATAAACCAGATAAGCAAAAAGAATGTACTGTATAGCACAGGAAATTATACCTATTACCTTGTAATAACCCATAATGAAGTATAATCTGCAAAAATGCTGAATCACTATGCTGTACACCTGAAATGAACATAATATTGTAAATCAGCTATACTTCAATAAAAAAACTTCACTTAGGTCATAAACAAGTGGATTTGAAATCATATCAAACCAATACACAACAGCCAGACATTAAAGAGTTTTGCAAAAATGTAAAACAATACCACTCTCCTCATTACATTTTTTGCTTAGAAGAATACAGTTATTTTTCATAAGACAAATGTTGTGTTGACATGTAATCGTGTATTAGTCAGGGTTCTCCAGAGAAACAGAACCAATAGGATATATATATATATATATATATATATATATATATAGAGAGAGAGAGAGAGAGAGAGAGAGAGAGAGAGACAGAGACAGAGACAGAGAGACAGAGAGACAGAGAGAGACAGAGAGAGAGGACAGAGACAGAGAGAGAGAGACAGAGAGATTTATTATAAGGAATTGGCTCACATGATCTTCCGATTATGGAGGCCAACAAGTCCCAAAGTCTACAGGGGGAGTAAGCAAGCTGGAGACCCAGGTGTAGTTCCAGTCTGAGTCTGAAGGCTTGAGAAATAGGGCAAATGATGGTGTGGTTCTAGTCTGAAGGCCAGCAGGCTCAAAATGAAAAGTTCTGTTTTTCAGAAGACACTGCTAAGAGAAGCAAAGACAAGTCACAAACTGGGAGAAAATATTTGCAAATCCTTTGTCTGATAAGGAATTCATATCTAAAATATATATAGAAGTCTCACAAGTCCTCTCTGTCTTTCTTGCCTTCTTTTAGACGAATTGTTTTCACTATTCCTTTCTCTCTCCTCCATCCTTGTCAATTGGTGGTTATATCTCTCTAGATTGTTAGTAGTGGTTACCAATGTTTCAGTTCAAGTTTGAAGGCAGGAAAAAGCCTCTGTCCCAGTGGGAAGACATCAGGCAGGAGGAATTCTCTTACTTGGGAAAGGGTCAGCCTTTTGTTCTCTTCAGGCCTTCAACTGAGTGGATGAGGCCCACCCACATTGGAGAGAGCAATCTGCTTTACTCAGTCTGTCAATTTAAATGTTAATCTCATCCAAAAGTACCCTCACAGAAACACTCAGAATAATGTTTGACCAAATGTGTGGGCACTCAACGAATTAACAAATAGATTTTTTAAAAAATTGTTAATGAATTGATTAATATTTTTAAATGGTCTCAGTTTTAATTGTGACATATTAAATATGATGTTTGCTTCTTCCCCATCAGTCTCACCTGTAGAGACACACCCTGATTCTCTGTGAGCAGATAGCTCTGTCTTAACACTTTTGATGGCAAGATAGGAGGAGGAATGAGAAGAGTGGGGGGAAAAGCATGGGCACTTAAAAGACACTCCCAAGACACTCCAGCCCAAGGGAGCTCTACTTGCTAATGGGTCATGATCGTTTCTACCAACAATCTCCTCAACTCTCTCACTCTCTCTTTCAATATATATATTGTATATTGTATATATGTATCCGTATATATATATATACAAATACATACTTAAACATACACAGGCAGAATCCAGAACCACATGAAGCATTTCAATGAAGCATATACACAGTTTGAAGGAGGATAATTTGTTTCAAGCGGAGATAGCGATGTGATCATTTGCAGTGGTGCAGGGGGGGTCACAAGTTTGTTAGCAAACTGGTAAATGATTTCACCAAATGCAACATGGACAAAAAAGCAAGCGCCTCAAGGGGCTTTCCGGTGTCACTGGACAAAGGGAGATGTCACTGAAGTGTAAAGACTTTGTAGATCAATTTTATTTTTTATTTTTATTTTTTGCGGTACGTGGGCCTCTCACTGTTGTGGCCTCTCCCGTTGCGGAGCACAGGCTCCGAACGTGCAGGCTCAGCGGCCATGGCTCACGGGCCCACCCACTCAGCGGCATGTGGGATCTTCCCGGACCAGGGCACGAACCCGTGTCCCCTGCATCGGCAGGCGGACTCTCAACCACTGCACCACCAGGGAAGCCCTGAAGTGTAAAGACTTTGGAGATGGGAATTGACAATGGAGCCCACTCTTTAGGAGGTTAAGACAGGCAGATGGTACCTGGGCATTCATTTGCTTGAAAGACGGAATCGGCATAAGGGGCCCCGTGCCTGGGCATATGTAAGCGGTGCTGTAGACGTAGGAATATTTGCTTCTCTGGGCTTCATGCTTACTTTTACAACATGGCCGTTTCCTTTACAAATGATACAAACCCCTCAAAGCTGCACAGAGCTCAGCGGTTGGCTCCAAAAGTGCTCTCCAGCCTCTGTGGCGTCTGGCCCTCCCAACAACTGTGGGGCTTTGATGGCTCAGCTCTTACATCCCCATCTGTGGATGGGGAAAGAGGCACAGCCAGGTCCCAGGACTGGAGGGAGGCCCCTGAGAAAGGATTTACCCCCAGGCTGCCCCCTCTTAGCCCCCGTGACACTCGTGCCCTCACCACTAACGCAGGACTTTTACTGAGGGGTGGAGCCCATCGTCCCTCCTATTCCAGGGACCGGGTGAGCAGAGGAGAGAGGCCTGTCTCACAGACTCCTGCTGTCTGTCTGCACCCAGGTCTGGATCTTCTTCACTTCACTGAGACAGCCAGCCCCCCACTGCTAGAGGACTGGGGGTGCCCTGCAGCCCACTCTGGCAGTCCTCCATCACTGGCCATTTCTCACCTGGACCCCAGGCGTGCTGGACCCAGATAACCTCTTTTCCCAATGAGAATGTACAGTTGAACAGCCAGACTCTTTCTGGATTGTGAGAAAACAACAAATAAGCTTCTAGCATGTGCCCAACTGAAATGTGGCCTATGAAGGCTTAGAAACCGCGCCCACGGGCAGTCAGGGGACCCTGCAGGGCAGATGCATCTGGGGGATGAGAGCAGGGGCCTGGGACAGGTGCAGAGGGATTAAGGTGGCTGAGGGGCAGCACAGGAGGCTACCTGATATTTTCTGAGGGTTTAAAGCCAAGCTTAGCTGCAGATCGGGTAGCGGCTACACGGTAGACTTTCCCTGACCACCTGCGCCCCTACCACCACCCTCTGCACGCATGCGCGCACAGACACGCTCGCAGGCATGCGCGGTTCTGTACGTGGTGATGCACGTGCAGACGCAGGCGCCCAGAGATGCCCCTTTCACACGCACACGTACAAGGACACACAGACCAATGCGCACACTCCCACAGGCTAGCCGTGCCAGGCGCCTCTCCTCTGTTCCCTTACAACTTTGGCCTCCCTCTGCTTCAGCACTTAGCCCACTGGCCTAGAAATGCCCATTCCTAGCAGAAGTGCCCCGATCCCCTTGTGGAAAGACCCAGGGAGGGGGTGTCAGTGCATCACCCAGGCCCCAGAGCTGGGAGTCCGAAAGACTTCCTCTCTCCTGCCTCTCACAACACCCCTGCCGCCACTCATTCAGCCCTCCCTGCTGCTGGGTCCCCCTCCCCAGGAAGCCAGCCCCTGTGGACTTCCACCCAGGCCGCCTGCTGCCTCTGCTCCCCGCTCACTCTCTCCCGTGGGAGGCCTGCCGTGCGCTGGGGCCCCAGGCCTTGGGTTGAGGTCTGTCCCAGGCAGCACGGTGCTCCCTGAACCCGGGCTCCTGTCTTTCCCAGGCCCAGTCCGGATCCGGCAGCTAGCTTCCCTTCCTCTCCTGCTGCCCCGACCCAGGAGGGGCCCCATTTGCTCCTGTTCACATCTGAGCCTAGATGAGTGTTATGGTTTGTCCCCCGCAAAGATGCTGAAGTCCTAATCTCCAGAGCCTGGGAATGTGACCTCATTTAGACATAAGGTCTTTACAGAGGTAACAAGTTAAGAGGAGGTGTTTAGAGTGGGCCCTACAGACACTTTGATTTCGGGCTTCTGGCCTCCAGGTGGAGCCTTGCAGGGCCATCTCGCCTGTGCCCTCCTGGTGAGCTACCTTGAGGTGCTGGTAGGGACCCGCTCTGCTGGCTCTGGTCTGACACTGCGATACCGCCCTGAAGCTGGCACGCATTGTTCCTGAGGGCCCTGCCTGCCTTTCTGTTTCATTCATGTGGTCCCTCCTGGTAACCTTCTGATGCTCATGAATGCAACCAAGTCCCCCCTCAACTGCCAACCCTTCGATGGCTCCTCACGGCCCCCAGATAAAGCCCCAGCCCCAGCCCTCCCGCACGCCAGCGGAGCCTGCCTGGCCGGGGCCCTGCCCCCCTCGACAGCCGTAAGGCCCCGGGAATCTGGATGTCATCCTCCCTCCCTCCCTCCCTCTCCCCCACGCCCCTACGCAACCCACGACCAAGTGCGGCCAGACTCTCTTCCAGCCAGCTCACCGCCCGCGGCCGCCCACTCCGGCCTCAGCTCCCCCGTCCCTGCCTGGATGGCTCTGCTGGCTTCCACGCTGGCCGCACTGCTGCCAGACTGCACGCCCCTCGCCGTTCTCTATGGGGCACCAGAGGGATCCTCTGCATCCGCCGCTACTTCTAACATGGGTGGCACCGAGCACGAAGGCCCAGCTCCCTGGCAAGGCCGCAGGGCACTATCTGACTACAGCCCTGTCATCCCGTCCGGCGTCGTTTTCTAGTCTCCTGCCACTTGCTGTTGTTGATCTAGGAGAGCCCCCAGGGTCCCCTGCAACGGTGGCCTGGGTTCTTCCGAGGTAGCAGAGGTGTGCTGGTGTGGCGGGGGCCTGGGTAGCCAAGGGGCCTCTGACGCCGTTACTTTCTCGGGGAGGCCCCGCCAGGCCGGCACCAGGGTCTCCAGGGCTGAGGTCAGGGTGGGGAGCACGGATCACGCTACTCAGACCCGGCTTCTCAGCGCTGTCCTTCAGCCCCGGATTCCAGAAAGTGCTTCCTGTGCCTGGCATTAACAGACGGCCTGTGGGAGCCAATGGGTGTGAGTGTGTACATGCTCACGAGTATGTAGTGTTCACTCTCCGTGTGTGTCCGGGTGTGTGAGTGTGACTATGTGTATTCAACGCTTGGATATGTACATACACCCTCCACATGCACGTATATTTGTTGTGTGTTCATGTACATGTGTAGGTGTGTGTATATGTTTATCTTTGAGTGCATTGACATGTATGGGTGTATGTGCATGTATATGTGTCTTTGTTTATGTATGTGTGTGTTCATGTCTGGGCGTGGATGTAAATGTATGCATAGTGTATACCCATGGGTGTGTATGTGTGTAGAAATGTGTGTGCATATTCATGTGTGTATAGGCATGTGCATATGTACATATATGGATGTGTGTGGGTGGGTGTGTATATTGTGGATGTCTCTGAGTGTGTATCTATATAAACAGTGTATGCGCACAGGTGTGTATGTATGTGTGTGTATGCGTTTAGGTGTGTGTAGCTACACATGAGTGTGTGTTTGGGGGTGCAGATGGCTTCGGTTCGATGGGTATGTGTCTGTATCAGGGCGTGTCTGCACAGGTGTGAGTGAGTGTGTGTGTGTGTGTGTGTGTGTGTGTGTGTAGGTACATGTATATGAGTGTGGGGCGTGTGGATGTGTATGGCTATGCATGTGTATGACCCTCTATCTGGGTGTACCTGCACTGGTGTGGATGTGTGGAGGAGACGTATCTATGTGTCCAGGTTTGGATGTGTGTGTGATGTGGATGTGTACGGGTATATGAATGTGTGTCTATATCAAGTATGTCTTCCTGGATGTGGGTATGGAGCACACATCATGTGTGTGTTGGATGCAGATGTGTATGTATATTCATGTATCTGAGTCTATCTGCACAAGTGTTGATGTTTGTGTCCCTCTGTGTGTGGGGGGGTGTGAGTGTGGATGGGTGTGTAGATGTATGCCTGTGACTGGGTGCATCTGCATGTGTGGCTGTAGGGCATATGTTTGGGTGCGTGGGTGTGTGCCTGTATCTAGGTCTATAGGTACAGGTATGTGTATGTATTTTTGACTAAGTGTATGCTTTTCTGTTCATGTATGTGTGCATGTGTGTTGGGAGTGTAGTTCAGTGTACAGGTGTGTCTTCAAATCCAGGTGTATCTGCACAATATGTTTGTCATAGGCGTGTGTATGCATATTTGCGTGTAGGTATATGTGTATCAATATGTTTGTGTGCACCCATGTGTGTTGGGAGTACAGTTGAGTGTGCAGATGTGTGTCTATACCTGGGTGTATCTGCAGAGGGGTGTGTGTGTGTTTGTGTGTATGTAAGTGTACATTGAGAGTGCAAATGGGTGTGTGGATGTGTATCTGTATCTAGCTCTATCTGCACAGGTGTAGATGTGAAGGCAGTTCGTGTGTGTGTGTGTGTGGAGGAGGTGTGTTTGTTTGGAAGGGCTGTATGGATGGTACCTGCCCGGGCACTTATGTTCCACAGCCATCTGGGCAAGTCATCACTCCTCTTTCTTCTGAGGTTTCCACGTGTAGAAAATGGGAACAGCTACAGTTCCAATCGCACAAGTTGGCTTTGAGCATTAAATCGGCTTCCCCAACATCAGATCTCTCCTGAGGGACCCCAGTCAGTGGGCTCAAAGAGATCCCTGCCTCCGACTCAGAATCATGAAGACTCTGACTTCTTATAGGCTACCTGGAAAATGCTGCAGGCAAAGTCAGTGAGAGGCTGCAGGCCTGGGCCCCCTTTTCTGGGTACTGTGGCCCCCATCTCCCTTCACCCTGGTCTGCCCGGAGCCCCAAACTGGGTTCATCCCATCAGGACAGTGACAGCTCCTCAGCCACCAACTTCCACACTTGAGCCTATCAGATGAGGCTGAGCAAAGAAACACAAAATTTAATAAAGCCCAGAAACCAGGAGAGCTCTCCAACCCAAATCAATCCTCGATGTGGTTTTAATTAAGTTATAGCCCTTGTGATTAAAGAGTGTAAATTTCATTACTGTGACCATTTATCAAAGAGCGTACCTGCTGAACCTTTGCAACAGACAGGGAAGAAGGCTTTTTATTTTCATCAGCACCAAGTGCCCTGCTTGTACAGTATCTCCATTGACTCATCAGGGAGAATTGTCACCCCTCCCAAGCTGCCACCCACATAGTAATGACATAACCACGCCCATCCCCATATTGCCCATCAATAGGCCAAGGCAGGTGAGTATGAAATCTGATTTGGTTCCAGTGTCTCTCCCAACCCTCAACCGGTGAGGCCGCCCCTCTACCAAATCCCAGTCCAAGCCTCAGGAGTCAGGGTACATAGAGCAGGGAGCCTGAACGTTCACTAGTTTCTGGATGTATGTGTGTGTACATGTGTCCTTTCAGTTTTTCAAGACTTTTAATGAAGTAGTATATACAGAAAAGCACCCAGGTCATGTGTGTACAACTAGATACATTTCACAATGTGAACACACTTGTGTAATCAGAACCCAAGTCAAGAAACAGAACATTAGGGGTCCCAAACCACCATATTACCCTGATGGTCACTAATCTCCCAGCCAGTGGTAATCAGAGTCCTGAGTTCTACCAGTGTTTGCTTATTTATGTACTTTACTTAAATGGAATCATACAGAACTTGCTCTTTTCATGTCCAGTTTTTCTCTTTTACTCAACATTATGTTTGTAAGATTTGTATGTGAATATGCCACAATTTATTTACCCACTCTACACTTGGTGAATATTTGGGTTGTTTCCAGTTGGGACAGTATGAACAATGCCGTTATGACCATTTATGTTCATGTCTGCTGGTGAACATATACATGCATTTCTGTCGGTTAGAATACTTAGTAGTGGAATAGTTGGGTCATGCGTGTATGTTTTGCTGTAGTAGATACTGCCAGATTGCCATTCTCCAAGGTGGCTGCACAATTTACCCTCCCACCAGCAGTATATGAGAAATTTGATTGGCCTACATCCGTCTACGAGAGTTTTGGTTGGTCCACAGTCTCATCAACACACCACATTATCTGTCTTTTCCATTTTAGCCATTCTGGTGGGTGTGTAGTTGTCCCACGTTCACTTCCTTGGGAAGCAGACTCTAAGATACATGTTACTGTGCAGGAAGTATATTGAGGTGTGCTCTCAGGAACAATATCTTTGAGGGAGTGGAGGAAACAGGATTAGGCAGGGGAGAGGTTGGGTTGAGATGCAGTCACACCAAAGACCTCAGGCAATCCCGTGGAGAACTCTGGAGCTGGAATGACCCTTCAGAATTGTTCCAAATTAAGGCTGGGGACTGAGCTTTTGCACCTCCTTTCAACCAGTCATTGGATGCAGGCTTCCCCTGGGGAGAGGAGGTGACTTCAGGCTAGGTGGTTCTTTCTAGCTAAGGGCGATCACCAGGAGAGGGAACTCAGCTGTGGGCTGTCAGCTAGCACTCTCAGCAAGGGGGGAGATGGGTGCTTCAGTCCTGAAGGGGGAATCTGGGAAACACACGACAGAGTCCACTACAGTAGTGGTACCGCATGGGAGTTGTCATGTGCATTTTTCTGATGACACCTGAGGTTGCACATCCTTTGGCCATTTGGATAGCCTCTTTGATGAAATGTTTATTCAGGTCCTCTGTCAAGTTTTCTATTGTCTTTTTCTTGTTGATTGGTAAGAATTCTTCATATATTCAAGATAGTTCTTTGGATTTATATTCTGGACATAAATCTCAAAGAACCATCCAGAATATACAACATATAAAGAATTCCTACAAATCAATAGGAAAAAGACAGATACATCAATAGAAAATGTGACAACGGATCTGAATAGATTATATATTGCAAATATCTTCTCCACTCTCTGAGGTTGGCCTTTTTACACTCTTCCTGTTTGTTTATTTATTTAAGTTTTATTGGAGTATAGTTGCTTTACAATGTTGTGTTAGCCTTACTATTTTTTTTGATAAACAAAAGTTGTTTATTTTAATGTAGTCTAATTATATTTTTAATATGGTTAGTGCATTTAGTGTCTCATCTAAGCTATCTTTGCCTACTCTAAAGTCATGAAGATGTTCTCCTATGTTCCCCTATAATATATATATTTTATATATATATTAAACATTTTAAACTTGACCTATGACATGAGGTGGGAGTCTCAGTGTATCTTTTTCCATATTATATTCAATTGACCCATAGTAATTTATTTATTTATTTAAATTTTATTTATTTATTTATTTATTTATTTTTTGGCTGTGTTGGGTCTTCATTGCTGCTCACGGGCTTTCTCTAGTTGCGGCGAGTGGGGGCTACTCTTCGTGGCAGTGCACGGGCTTCTCATTGTGGTGGCTTCTCTTGTTGTGGAGCACAGGCTCTAGGCGTGCGGGCTTCAGTAGTTGTGGCTCGAGGGCTCTAGAGCGCAGGCTCAGTAGTTGTGGCTCACGGGCTTAGTTGCTCCGCGGCATGTGGGATCTTCCCAGACCAGGAATCAAACCCGTGTCCCCTACATTGGCAGGCAGAATCCTAACCACCACGCCACCAGGGAAGTTCCATAGCAATTTATTGAAGAGGTAATGTTTTTCATAAATCAGGTAATGATATATGTGTGGCTTTGTTTCTGGACTTTATATGCTGTTACACTGTCAAATTGACTTTTACTGTCCTTGCACCAATATCACATTGTCTTATTTATTATAGCATTCTTGATACCTAGCTATCTACCAGTGTAAAAAAAATTTTTTTAAAGCCTGCTTGGATTTTTATTGGGATTGTGGTGAATCTATGGATTAGTATGAGGAAGATGGGTATATTTATGGCCCCTTCCAGTCTGGCCTTACATCTTTCATTTATTTCTAGTTATTTCATGTTTTCTGATACCATAAATTGTATATTTTCTAACTTTATTTTCTATTTATTTGTTGCTGATATATAAAAATATAACTGGTTCTTATATATCGACTTTGTATCTTGCTACTTTATGAATCCTTATAGTTTGTAGATTCTTTTGGATTTATTATGTACCCAATCATGTGGTTTTTGAATAAAGGATTTATTTATTTTCTATTGAACTAGGTTGGACCTCTGGGACAATGTGGAACAGAAGTGGTGATAGTGGGCAACTTGTTCTCATTCCCATTCTATGGGGAAAGATTCTAATATTTTAGTGTTGATTATGATGGCTGCTATAGTTTTTTGTAGCTTTCCTTTATTGGAGCAGAAACTTACCTTCTATTCCTAGTGTGCTAAGAGATTCTTGTTTGTTTGTTGTATCATGGGTGGCTGTTGAATGTTGTCAGATGCTTTTCTGCAACTATTTAAATAACTGTATAATTTTCTCCTTTTTCTCTGTTGATATGATTAATCACATTAATTGATTTTCTAATATTAAACCACCCTTGCATGCCTGGAATTAACCTCAGTTAGTTGTTGAATTAGGTTGTGTTTCCCCCTAAAGCAGATACTGGGTCAAAAATTGAAGTACAAGGAGGTGATTCGTGAAACCACCAGAGGAAATATGAAGTGCTTCTTTTCCATCTCTTTCTAAACACACACACAAATATATATAT
Source organism: Mesoplodon mirus (assembly GCF_964341445.2). Taxonomy (NCBI): domain Eukaryota; kingdom Metazoa; phylum Chordata; class Mammalia; order Artiodactyla; family Ziphiidae; genus Mesoplodon; species Mesoplodon mirus. The sequence continues at coordinate 136,281,852 of NC_138981.1, read as the reverse complement.
ATATATTAATGGGCATATATATGAATGGAATTTGAACAGGGATATGTCTATATGTGTATATTTATATATGATGCCTATATAAATAAATGTATCAATAAGTATTATATGTGTATATATATATACAAGATTTGATTGGTTACATTTTGCTAAGGATTTGTGAACCTACGTTCATGAGAGAAATTGGCCTATAATGTTCCTTTCATGCAATGTCCTTGTTAGGTTTGGGAATCAAGGCTATAGTGGGCTCGTCACAAAGAGAAGTGTTCCCACTTTCTCTACTCTCTGCAAGAACTTATGTAAGGTCAATGTTATTTCTTGCTTAAATGTTTGGAAGGATTCACAAATGAATCAATCTGGGCCTGGGGGTTCTTTGTGGGATGATTTTTAACTAATATTCAATTTCTTTGATAGATATTGGACTACTAAAAATTTCTGTTTCTTCTTCGGTCAGCTTTGGAAGCTGTATCTATTTTGTTTTTTAGATATAAGAAAAAGAAACCTCTAAGCACAAGAGAGCACCTAACTTGAGCTATCATGTGAGATAAATGACCCTTGCAGAGATGCAGCCAGTTTCCCTGCCGGGTCCAGGGCTGCAAAAGGTTAACTTTATTTATGATAGGAATGGACTTGTCAAATCAGAGCATAAAGTGATCTGGAGGCAAATGCTGATGCATTGACTCTGAAGCATTTCCATGTTATCAACAGCCCTCCGTGATTATGTAGATTGGAAATAAATGGCTGGCATTCACAAATTGCCTCTGAGCACATATGGATAATTAGCACAGCACTGAAGAAGCCAGTTGTAGAAGGCAATTGTGACAAATCCACAAGAAGAATGATTCTCGGTTAATAGTTAATGATACATGTCAGGGGGCGTAGAGGTGTTGGGTTTCTCCTCCTCCAGAGCGAGCTCTCCCTTTTCCCTTCTGCGCAACCCTCCCAGCAATGCTGAGCTCTACCTGACCCACCGCCAAGACTGGGAAATTGAAAACTCCAGGCCGGGAGGCCACAGAAGTGTATTGCAAAGCAAGATTCAACAGCTCCTTTCTCAACTTGCAAATGGGCTGGAAGAGAGCCAGCAAGGATGCTGCAGTGTCAAGCTTGTTTAAAAGCCACAGTGTTAAATGAGTACGCAGCTGGGGTCTCATTACTAACACGAAACGTCAGTGGTACCCAAGTCACAATCCCTCCCCTCTCATCTTTCGGTAACAATTCAAAAGTGCATGTCAACTCTGCAGCTCAGACAGTCTGATGTCTGGAATAACACAAGGGCACCGGTGCTATTAAAATCAAATGGGGTTTGATGGAAGGGCCCACAGAGCCGGAGACAGCACTTATGAACAATTTGTACACACAGGTACCTGGTGGTGGTGTGGAAATTGATGAAAGAACAAAGGCATTTAAGGGAACTGCCTGGTGTCTACAGATTTCAGATACTCTCAGCGCCATGAGGTAATCTGTGTAGCTGCAGACCTTTGAAAAACTCCCACTCCTAGGATGCAGGAGGGTGTCAGAGCAGTGAGGTAAGATGGGATGGGAATCTCCTGTGGACAGAGTTGGGGAGAGGGCTGATGGAGGGGCACTCAGCCTTTTCAAGAGTTGGCAAGCCCTGGCCAGTTTTAATACTTTTGATTGGCCCAGGGCGGGCTTTTCTCCTGGCCAGGGTCCCCAGTACAACAGCAACTGACAGGGGGTTTGGAAGCCCAGATACTGGTTCTACTGGGCCACTGGCTTGTTGCCTGGTCCGGATGAGTTTCTCTCCTTTACCATAATTCTTCAAGGCGGTAGGTGGGTAAAATCCCCTGGTGGGTAAAGAGCTGAGACTCATTGGAGGCGCCAGGATTTGGTAGCTGGGAGAAGTATGACACTGTGGGTTCATTTTGGTCTTTGCCCCAGAGCCCAGTCACTGAAGCTTTTAACAAAAATACTCTGGAAATCAAGGCTTCGACACTCAGAAGACCCGGGTTGAAGCCCTGTTTCTGCCAATAAATCACTGGATGACCTTGGGCTATTTCCTGCCCCACACAGTGTTCCCAAATGTCCAATGGGAGGGTCCCCCAGTTGGATGGGACCAAACAAGTTATCAAAGACCCCAAAAGAGTTTTTGGTTCTATAGGCATTCTCTATCTACTGATATTTACATTTTTAGGAATTTAAACTAAGAAAACTTTAAGCCATTTATTTATTAATTCATTTAAAAATAACACTAGGGCTTCCCTGGTGGCGCAGTGGTTGAGAGTCCGCCTGCCGATGCAGGGGACACGGGTTCGTGCCCCGGTCCGGGAAGATCCCACATGCCGCGGAGCGGCTGGGCCCATGAGCCCTGGCCACTGAGCCTGCGCATCCGGAGCCTGTGTTCTACCACGGGAGAGGCCACAACAGTGAGAGGCCCACGTACCGCCAAAAAAAAAAAAAAAAAAAAAAGAAGAGTGACATTGTTTTACAGTTTTGCAAATCTCTTTAACATCAGGCTTAATAGAAGACAGCTGGATTCTGGTATATGCTTCTGAGTTCAATCTGTTGTGATATCACGTGTCGTGTTGTCTCTAGAAAAATTCACTGTGCAGCTGCGAGAGGAGAGCAGAAAAGGCAAACACATCTTGATACTATTGTGAAAAAGGTTTTGATCTTGTGCGCCCCAGAAAGGGTCTCCAGGACCCTCGGGGGCCCCTGGACCACGCTGTGTGAAGCATGCCCCCTACATGCTCCAGATCAAATCCAGGACCAGGTGTCCCGTTCTCCAGAAGGTGTCTACGCATTGATGCTACAGCTTTTATCAGGAGGGGGCAACATCTCCACCCCGAAATCCTGAGAGAAGTGAGTCCTTTTGTTTCCAGAATCCTTACCTGCATTGGGGTCTGGCCACAGAGATGACTGTGTCCACCGATCAACCTGGGGTCAGTAACTGGTGCCACGTTGCCTTATACAGTCCACACCACCAAAACAACCAAAAACCAAGAGAAACAAGCAAACAAGTGTGCAAAAGTATATTTAGTTTCCTGTAAGAGAACCACCACTGCTAATTCATACATCAGGGTCATTTGGCACACTGTGTGCAGTGGTCCTGCTTTCGAGTGGAAATGAGTACGCTGTGGACTTGCTCTCAGAATGCACTGATAAGCGCTGGAGTATAACACAAAGACTTGGGTTTGGGCAGCAGGGAGTCTGCTGCCAGGTCCACGTGTGTATGATCTGGGAGAGTTAATTTCCCCTGGCTCCTTCCCTCAGTCTGTAAAATGGAAAGAGTGTCAGTGCCCCGTACCTTTTCGGGGCTGTAGGGCATCCCAGCAAGTGGAAATGTCTGGAGAATGTCCCGGGAAAAGGTGATGTGCTCTGAAGTTGTCAGAGCCCTTGGGAAGAGGCTGCAGGCCCGGACTGGGGAGGGCAGCACCCAGAGTGAAAGCTGCCAGCCTGGCTGTCTCTGGGAATAATGGCCAAGGTACCCCTAGCAGTTTCCTACTCGACCAACCACCGGTCCCCGTGAATCCCGTCTCCACACCAGCACGATGTGGGGGGAAGGGAGGGCCATGTTCAGAAAGGGTCTTTCTGGTCTCAGTTTCTCACTGACTTACCTGAAACCCCACTCCCTACTCCCTCTCAAGGTGGTATCAGATGTGACTTTCCTGGGTTTAGGGTAGAGAGGCAACTGTTCCCCTTTGAAAGGTTGCTGGTAATCTCCATGCTCTCTGCCCCGCCCAGGAGCCAGCTGTGGCCATGCACCCAGGAGGTTTTGCCAGTCTCTACATTCAGAGCCTTTGCTGTCCCTTGCCGACCTCCTATCAGCTGCTGGACAAACTGTGACCTGTCCTCAGGCAGGCTGGCCAGCTGAGCCTGACCACAGGACCTGATGCCCCACAGTGACTGTGGATAGCCACTGGCAGAGGACGGGGATGGCTCCAGCACCGTGGGGTGCGCGCTTCTGCTGCTGCAGCTGCTGGCCATGACCTCATGGTATCCTGCAGAGGAAGCAGTAAAGGATGGTTCCTGGGGCAGCAAAAAGCTGACAAGCACAGACTGCCTTAGCTGCTACTTGGAGAACAATGACCATGTACCCCTTCCTGTGTGCCAAGCAGTGTGCTTAGGGCTGCACACTCAGGATCCTATTTCTGCACCCGTGGATCTCGTTGGAACTGGCACGAAGCAGGGTGGGAAGGGAAATTTTGGCCAATTGAAATGATCACTTGCCAGTGCCTGGGATCAAAGCCAGCTTAGGAACAAGTTCAACTTCAAGAACATTTATCAAGACATGCCTGGAGAGGGTTATGAAGGCAGAGTGCCTGGGCTGTGGGTGACTAAACTGAGTGGACCTCAGCTTTTTAGGAAAGGAAACAAGAACTAGCCTAAGCACTTATGCTGGTTTTCACTCGACAGTTTACAAAATGCCACGACATCTATTGTCTCCCTGGAAACTCCCATTAAGCCCAAGTGGTGAAGAGGAGGAGCCTCATATCTTCTGTACAAATCAGGAAATTAAGTTTCAGAGAAGTGAGGCGACTTAGTCGTCCAAAGAAGGATACCTGGTGTGGGAGACTGAATCCTGGCCCCAGAGATGTTCATGCCCTAGTGCCTAGAACCTGTGCAAAGGGACCTCACAGATGTGATTAAATTAGGGATCTCAAGAAGGAGAGATTAGCCTGGATTTTCTGGATGGGCCCTAAATGCAATCACAAGTGTCAGTATAAGAGAGAGGCAGAGGGAGACCTGACACAGACAAAAGAGGACCAGGCAATGTGATGCCAGAAGCAGAGACTGGAGGGATGCCCTTTGAAGATGGAGGAAGGGGTCACAAGCCAAGGAATGCAGGCGTCCAGTGGAAGCTGGAAAGTGCCAGGAAAGAGATTCTCACCTCAGAGCTTCCAAAAGCAACCAGCTCTGCTGACACCTTGACTTTAGCCACGTGAAAGTGACTTTGGGCTTCTGCCTTCCAAAAGTATAAGTGAGAAAATTGAGAGATTTAACTATAAGAGAGTTTTTTTAAGCCACTAACTTGGTGGTGATTTGTTACAGCAGCCATAGGAAACTAATAGAATTGACTAGTGGCAGAACTGGGACAGAAACCAGTCTTCTTGTCACCTAGACAGAGGCAGAAGCCTCCCCAGGGCCTGCATGGGTGAGGGCTGGAGGATGGGAAGACTTCAGGAAAAGAAGATGCTTTAGTAGCAGGAAGCTGCTGGGAGCCACCAGCTCGAAGTCCCTTACTTGAGGCTCGTTGACTAGGCGCATGGAGGCTGCGGCCTGTCCTTGGCTGGAGAGGCTAGGACAGACAGTCCATCGCTGACCAGATGAGGATCCTGCTGACTGAGCCTGGACCAGTGATGTCTGGATTCTGTCACTGCCTCCTTCCCTGACTCCTCTGTGCCCCTGTGGACCCGAGACAGCCTCTGTGTGACTCCAGGCTCCTGGCACTGAGGTGAGTACTGTCCGGGGAGGGGAGGGGGGGTCAGCGCTCATCTCCGTTGGAGAGAGGAGACCCTTGGCAACTTTCACGGGCTCTTCCATTGTCCTTTGCATCCAAACAGCAGCAGGCAGATCTGGCTGGGACAGGAAGGAATGAGTTCCGCATCCTCCCCACCCAGAGGTCCCTCCCTGTGGCCCCAGTAGGTGGTATAATGGTTGCCTGCCTCCGGGTGCTTTGTGATGTGAAAATTAAACGCACCAGGAAACGCTGGCATTCGTTCTCTTCTCTCCCCTCCCATCTCCCTTCCTCTCAGCCTCTCTCTCTCTCCCTCCCTCCCTCCCTCTCTCTCTCTCTTTCTCTCTCCTACCTCTGATGCCTTTTTTCCTGGTTCATTTTAAGTCCCTCAAACTTCTTAGCTCTTAGAACAATTCTCTGCTTGGAGCTTGGATTTCAGAACGTTTAGAAACCACTTTGGATCCTTACGAAGTCTACAAACTTCTCCTCAATTTGAGCAATGGCTGGGGTGGGAGGTGGGATGGGGGCAAAGATCTCGGCTTCCACCACCAATTTACGCAGGGACTGCTCCCAGCCCGCGCCCCTCTCCCTTCATGGACCTTGGGCAAGTTCGAAAAATTAGTTTTAATTTCAAAACCCTATATCTAATGGGCACTTCCTAGTCATTTACATAAGCTCCTACTGTATTCCAAGCTTCGGGCCAGTTAAATTCTGTGAAGTGCCAACTTTGCCTTTTGGGAACCTACTTTTCTTGAAATGTCACAATGTAGGGAAAAGAGTTTACTTGCATCAAGCGTTCATTGGAAGCCGATCCCTGGAATAACTCCCCACCTGGAGCACACGCGCCCACTGAACAGGTTTCAGACCACCTGAGCCCTCAGATGAGAAAGAGGTGACTTTTAAGATGCTCTATTTACAGGGACATGGGCCACCGCCACTCTGTAAAAGGCACGATTTCTAAAGTACTTTCACAAACATATTTCCTTTTTACCGTTGCCATCGTTCTGGGCATGATTCAGGGCAATGTCCATATCCCACTTCATAGGTAGGTCAGGGGCATCTCCAGGGTCACTCCGCCAGCCCAGGTGTGGAGCTCCTGGAATGGTGAAACCGGAAGTGCATCAAGACTCCCTTGTTCTCTGCACGTGGACACTAAGGCCCCAAAGAGGGAACAGGCCCCGGCAGCTTGCTGGGGGCCCAGCAGGACGGAGACTCGGGTCTTGCGCACACCACTCCCCGCAACGTCCCTCCCTTCCTGGGCCCCGGCACTTGGCCACTGCGTTCACCTCCAAAGCCAGGTGCCAGCCTGGGAAGGAGCCACATCTTCTGTTTCTGAGAAATTGCCAGGGCTCCGTGTGCGAGCTAGTACAAGGACAGCTGGGGTCTTTGGCAACACCACACATCTCGGGGCTGGGAGGCTGGTCCAAAGTCAGTCCAGAAGTGCTGGTTTTACAAGGCGGAGTCTGCTGTGCAAGAGTTGGGGGCGAGTCACTGTTTTCTAAATTGAATCCTTAACACCCCTGGGGCACCATCGATAGCAGCTGCAGGAGAACTCCTCTTATGAAGCCAAGGGTCTTCTTGTGATACAAATCATCCCCCCCACCCCCGCCCCAGTTGGCTGCTTTGTAACTTCTGTGCCTTCAATTGCCTGAGGGAGCCAAGTCCCCTCGTCACCGACAGTAAGGTTTTATTATGTTTTGCACAAAGCAGGGAAGGTGCCATGGCCGCTACCGCCTCTCACCGACCAGAGGAGACCAGCCTGGGCCCCGGTGCGACACGGTCCCGCTGCTGCCCGCCCGCCCCTGGCAGGTTGTACGACGCAGTTAATCGGGAAGCCGGCAGTGCAGGTGGCACCCCGTGACACCTGGAGCCTTCTCGGAGCGAGTGCCCACATCTGCCGAGGCTGGCCAGGAATACCAATTGCTCGGTTACCGGGCCCCCTCAGGAGCCCACAAGAGGAAATTAAAAGGCATACACACGCCTGGAATAAAGGGCCCTCTTCTTGCAGCTAATCACCGAAATTGGTCACTGGGTTGTCCCCTCCCCACTTTGGTGAAAGACATGGTCTTTCTCTGGTTCTGTTCCATCACTGCGTTCTTAGAAATGTGCAAGGGGACTGAGTTCTGCCTCAGCAGCCCCTCCACCTCCGCCCTCCCCACCCTCTTTTCCTCGCTAGTCCTTGCTTTTCCCAGCGTGGAGGCCTCAGTGCTTCCCATCTAACGCGGGACTCAGATCAGCCCCACCAGCCCCCAGGCCACGCAGTGGTAGGGCAGCCGGCATCTCCATCAAGGCCTCCTGCAGGGCCCTTTGCAGGTTGCTAAAAGCTTCCACTGCCTTCGCTGTGTTGGCTTCACATCAGGCTCACTGCTGCCATTTTACCTCTTTGAAGTGGCCTAAAGTGACAGACGTGGTAGTTAAGGCTGGAACCCAGCTGGGGTGTGTCTGCAGGCCTTGGGGCGATGGGAGAGCCCATTTGCATCCCTGAGCAAAGTCTGGGCCATACCTCGGGCTTTACTTAACACTGTCCCAGCAGCAAGCGCAGAGCGTCCTCTGGGGGCCTCCCTTTTGTCTGCCAGGCTAGTGACGGCTTGGGTGATCTGATCTCCAGGGCCCCTTTCTCCTTGAGCTCTGGAGAGCTGATACAAACTGCGGCCTTGCCTCCCGTGGCTGTGGGCACTTAGCTCTGTGAGCGTCCTCCAGGGGCCCAGCCCAGGGAAAATGCGAGTGGTGTGGCCTGTGATCTTGGGAATGATGAGAAATGGGTTTTTTTTGTTGTTGTTGTTGTTGTTGTTTTTGCGGTACGCGGGCCTCCCACTGCTGTGGCCTCTCCCATTGCGGAGCACAGGCTCTGGACGTGCAGGCTCAGCGGCCATGGCTCACGGGCCCAGCCGCTCTGCGGCATGTGGGATCCTCCCGGACCGGGGCACGAACCCACGTCCCCTGCATCAGCAGGTGGACTCTCAACCACTGCGCCACCAGGGAAGCCCATGATGAGAAATCTTAATGTTCAGCCTGTAGTGTGTTAAACAGTGCTCCCTCACCAAAAGATGGGTCCACTGGGAACCTATGAATGCGACTTTATTTGAAAAAGGGTCTTTGCAGATGCATGAAGTTAAGAATCTCGAGATGGGATATTCTGGATTATCTGAGTGGGCGCTACATCCAGTAACAAGGGTTCTTATACGACAGAGGCAGAGGAAGTTTCGAGACACACAGGGAAGGAGGCCGTGTGAATACAGAGGCAGAGAGGAGTGTGATGCAACCACAAGCCAAGGAACACCTGGGTCCCCAGCAGCTGGGAGAGGCAGCTGCTGGAGGTTTCAGAGGTGGCGTGACCCTGCTGGCAACTTGATTCCGGACTCTGGCCTCCAGAACTATGAGAGAAGAAACACATACATCTATACATAAATTTCTGTATAAATGAATACATTTCTGTTGTTTAAAGCCACCAAGTTTGTGGTGATTTTGTCAGAGCAGCCACAGGAAAGCAGCAGACGGATCATAGCAACAGTATCAGGGAGAGGAATGAGCGAGAAGGAGGAGGGAGACAGCCCACCAGCAGCAGCGAAGCTAACACATGTGTAGCATCTATCAGGGCCCCGGCAAGCGCGGCTCAGATGCCATAGCACGATCCCATTTTATCGCTACTGCAACCTTACAAAGCAGGCACTTCCCTTGGCCCCAGTACACAGGGAGGGGGGGACCAAGGTGGGCACCGCAGCAGTGGGACTGCAGACCTGCCCACATGATCGGTGAGGTTGGGGGGCCATTTGCAAGGCTGCTGATGGCCCAGCCTGCAGCCTGCGTGAACTGCCCGCTACGGACCTTGAACCGTGCGTTCAGGAGAGGAAGGATGCATTTCTGACCTGGGAAAGCGACCCTGAGTCTCCCTGGTCCCTCCCCAAGCAGTACAGAGATGGCCTCACGAGAAATCGGAAAGCGGGACCCTCTGGTGGATCCAGCCCTGGGGTCCACCTGACACCTGTTTTTCTCTCCTGGGGCCCACGTCTCAGTCATTGGCCAGAAACCTGGGCCCTCCCCTGACTCCCCCGGCCCCTTTTCTCTCCACAGCCTCTCAACAGCCAATCCCATCTATCCACTGCCTAAATATTTCTCTCTTACTATCACTTTCCCGCCGCCACGTGTCAGGTACCACTGCGGTCCAGGCCTAGGACTCCTCCTGCCAGGACTCCTGTGGGACAGAAAAGAATCACTAGAATCTGCAGCTGGCTTTTGGTAATGACAGGATCAGAGTTGGAAGCTAGGGCTATGGGTGGGGGGAGGGGGGAGGAAGTGTCACCTGTGACAGATGGGTGAAGTAGGCTCTGCTGGCAGCGTGGCTGTGCCACAGGCCTCGGGCGGCTGGGAGTAGGCTGCTGAGCGAGTTTCCGGAAGCTCGAACTTTCTGCTTTCTCACATGTCAATGTTGCCATGCTGTCATTATCCATGGGCAACTCAATGCAGTGTTGCTTTTTCCTGCAAAACTGTTATTCAATTATTTGCATCTTATCACTCACACCATCTTAAAACTGAGGATGCACCGTTCTTGGGTGTTTGAGAAGCCTGACTTTGCCTTTCTGTGCTGTTCAGAAAGGGCTCCGTGGTGTTCACGTCTGTTCCGTCCATTTGGAGCAGCTGATTACCTTAGCGTGCGATAGCCAGATACACCCACAGCAATGTAAAAAACATCTCTCTCAAAAGCAAAAAAAAAAAAATCTCTCTGATTGAAATTCTTGCAAGAAAAATGGATTTTAATCACAAGTCCAGAATTCTCTAGCCCCTAGCCCTTTGCTGTGTTTTATAATATAATGCTTCAGAGGGGGACATTGCTAGGAGCTCAGTAGTCACAGAATGGGACCCCAACATTATAACCTTGGTCTCCTTCTATTATGATTATTCACGTGGCTAGTGCCTCACGAGATCAGGATGGTGAGCTCCTTGAGGGCAGGGATCTGTCCTTTTCACCACTGTACCCCAATGGTTAGCACATAGTAGGCCTGGCACCCAGTAGGTACTCCACAAAGTGGGTTTTGTGGTGGAAACAGTGGTGCTTCAAGGACAAAGGACAACCCTGCCTGAAAAAGTTTCAGTGTTACACCCCCTACCAGACTCTTAATCGCCCTCCCTGCCATGTTGTGACGGTTACAAAATTCCTGAGCCCACCTGGGCAACGGGACCTGTTCCAGTTAAGGAAAGGCATCTGCCCTGTCCCACTCCCACCCTATAGAAGGAAGGTATATGTGCCTCGACCAATCAGTAAATGAAATTTTCACCTCGGACCATTCCTTTGTTTCCTGGCTATAAAAACTGATCAATAGCACATGTTCGGGCCTGACTCTCCTAGACTACTAGGAAGTCGGCCCACGGTTCTGGCAGCGACCCTTCCCTCTAATAATTTCTATCTTCTTTACATTCTGCCTTGTGTCTGGAAATTCTTTTCCAACCCACGTTAGGACCACGACAGTTTGTTGTTGTTGTTTTATTGAGTAGGTGAATGAATGAATTCCTGGGAACTGAGGCTCAGAGCAGGTCACAGACTAGGAAAGTGCAGATCTGGGATGCAAACCCAGGGCTGACATCAGAGCTCATGGTCCATCTTCCCCCCACACCATAGTGATGGCAGCATGGAGTCCTTGAGCTGATGTCCCCAAGGGAGCAGGTGTGCAGAGCCTGAGGCACAGAGAAGAAGCTGTGGACACAGATGGCAGGTCCCTGAGCTGGCGGGTGTGCGCGGGAGCAGCTCACGATGGCTGCCCAAGGGGCAGTGCATCCTGAGAAGGGAGGTTCTAGGCACAGACTCCAGGGGTGCTGTTCAGTTGGGGTTTGGGTAGGACATCTAGCCATGGGCCTGGGGGCCTTACTTTCCCCAAAGCCAGAAGAGCTAGAAGGAAGAGGTTTGACCTTGGCTCTAAGCAGAGGGCACAGGAAGAGGACTTTGGGGACACTGGCAAAGTCTGAGGCAATCTCAGCAACCTCCGCATTCACCTGAGGTGTCAGCAGAATGAACCTCAAGTCCCTGGGCCAAGACACCTGCGGGCCTTCAAAGAGTAGGCAATGGGGGCGCCTGAGGGACTCTGGACTGGGGGTGACAGGAGAGGCCCGGGCAGGACTCAGGCTCTGTGGACGCCATCTGCTATCCTGGATGTCTCTGGATCCTGTCTCTCTCTCAGCTGGTTTTCCTACCTTTTTTTCCCCTCTTGGAATTGGTTAATTTCCTTGCCAGCTAAGCACTGGAGGAAGCAATAAGATGCATACATCACCTTCAATTCCATTCAACAAGAATCCATTGCATAGCCTACCATGTGCGAGGTGTCAGGGACCCAAGGGCAAGTTCAACTCCATCCCCTAGAGGAAGAAAGAGATTCCTGGTTAGGTGAGTGAGCCACAAGGCGGATCATAATCTTGATATGGACCCTCGGGAACAGACTAGAGCAGAGAGAGAGAGAGAGAGAGAGAGAGAGAGTCATTGTCAGCTCTTCAAGGCTGGGAAGACTTCTAGGAAGTGGTGGGGTTGGAACTGAGCCTGGCAAGATGGAAAGAAGGTGGGCAGGTGTGGAAAAGTATCCTAGGCGAAGAAGCAGGATACGTCCTGGGAGCAGAAGAGGGCAGGAGATTCTGGGGGGAAAGGGGCCAGGCTGGGTTAGGGATGTGTGTGAGGATGGGAGGTAGTGGGGAGAGACTGGCTGCAGACGTAGGCTGGGGTCCACGTGGGGATCATTGAGGGCCAGACTGAGCAGCTCAAATAGCATCTCACAGGCACCAGGGAGCCATCAAAGGCTTTTGAGCAAGGCTGGAGCCAAGCTGGCCTTGGAGAAAACAACTCTAATGGCCAAATGGAAGAATATATATATATATATATATATATATATATATATATATATATATATATATATATATATATTCCCTTTGCATGGGATGTTTTTCTTTTCCTTCTCTCTCTTCTCTTTTTTTTTTTTTTTTTTTTTTTCCCCAGAGAAGTTTTCTGGCTGGGAGAGAAAAATAACCAACTCAGAGGAAATGCAGGTTCCAGAATCTAACACACTAGAATTCCGGTGACATACAGATTACCAGCTACACACCAGTCCAGAAGAAGGAGGGCCTGGTCGAACGCCACAGCAGTGGCAGCAAGCTCTGGGGAGACTTAGCACTGGAAAAGGTCTTAAAGACCATGCGTGCCTCCCGATATTCCCAATGTTCATACTGTAGGGTGTTGCATGGTGACCCCCAAAGATGTGTCCCTCTGGAACTTGTGAATGTGGCCTTATTAGGAACCAGGGTCTTTGCGGATGTCATCAACTTAAGGATTTCAAGATCAGATCATCCTGATTCATCTGGGTGGGCCCTAAATCCAACGACAAGTGTCCTAAGAAGAGGAGAAATGCAGAGAAGGCCACATGAAGACAGAAGCAGAGATTGGAGTGACACGGCCAAGAACCAAGAAACACCTAGAGCCCCCAGAAGCTGGAGGAGGCAAGGGAGTCTCCTCCCTTAGAGCCTTAAGCGGGAGCGAGACCCTGCTGACACCTTGATTTCAGGCCAGTGATACTAACTTTCTCAAAGACCGTGCCTGAGTCCTCGGTCATCGTTGGCTGAGTGAATGAGTGGAGGCGTGATCGCTGGGAGTTCACAGACCCATGTGTACACCAAGCGCTGTCTACAGACAGATGTGTCTTCCATATCTGTAAGACTGTCCTTTTCTGTTCCTTGATAGATGATAAAAGTATTGCTAGCTGCTGTCATGTGGACTCTGCAAAACGTTTTGATACTGGAGAAGCGGTGAGAACGGCAGATGAGCAATTGAAGCCCAGCCCTGGGATTCTTCCTTTCCACCACAGCCTTCTTCTAAGCCAGACTGGAAAAGTACCAAGACTTCAAGTCCAGTGCAGCTTCTCATCAACCTGGACCCTGACCAGCCACTCTTAGCTAAAGGTGGAGCATGGGGCCGGCAGTGGTAGCCATGGTGGTGACAGGGCTTTGCAAGCGGCCCTTCTGCGGACACCCGCCAGCAGAGAACAGGCAGTCAGGAAATGTCCAAGGAGCCTCCAGTCCCATTCCGCCACTTTCTCACCCTCAGTCCCCTGGTGACAAGGCCGATTTATAATCTGTCTGTTGAGAAGAGTCTAGTCAAATAAGCCTGTTCCCCGGACCTTTCCCCATATCCTGTCTGGAGGCGTCTTTGCGGTCTGCCCAGGGTAATAATTTGTAATTTACTCGTCAGTTCTTCCTTACAGATACCGGTTCCAGGAGGGATTCCAAAGACAGGCTTTTGAGCACATGCATCCCTTGCAGGCCCCTGGGCTGCTGTGCTGGTGGAGGAGAAATGGCTTAGACCAATGAGTCTCCTTTCTTTATTCATTAGGGATATTTGCACCTAAATAGCCTCTTTGTCTCTTGGGATTTGGGTCCCGGGCCAAGGCTGGGAGTGGGAAATGACAGAGCTGGGGCTCAGGAGGGAGGCAAGGGCAGCAAAGTTTGCCAAATTGAGATGTGTCTGTAAAGACAAAGATGCGCCCTCTGAGGCACCTCAAGGATTTTTAAACTCAAGCCTTAAAAAAAACAAAAGACTGAGGTCTGAGGGGTTTTCCTTGGGCCACAGAAGCCAAAAGCCAAGGATCTGGAGTCAGGCACCTCTCAGATTGTATCCTGGCTTCTTCACGGGGCCAACCGAGGGGCACAGACAAGCCCTGTCTTGGCTCAGTGGTCTGGTCTGTCAAGGCAGGGATGCTAAGGAGAAAGGTTGGCAGGAGGCTCCAGCAAGGAGAAGGGACGCTTGGGGCAGGAGGCACTTGTTCTGCGGCGCCTGGGACCTGGGACTGGGGCCGCCTGGCTGCAGGGCTCTCACCCAACCATGCTGGGCCGAAGGGGCCTCTCAGAGAAACGTTTTCTGAAATTAAGGCTGCAGGAGGAAAGGTGCCCTTCCTGAACTTCTTTCTTGGAATATGAACCTTTTCCTAGAGCAGTAAAGCTCCTTGAATACATTGTGGATTGGAGTTTCATTCATTTTCTTGTCTCGCAGCAGTCTTCCTGTTCTCACCACGTGTTTGCTGATGTATCTGAGGAGACGAGAAAAAAGAAGCTTCTATACAAATTAGCTACATTTTCATTCAGTTTGTTTTCTGAGCATGAAAGGTTTAAACATAAAGTTTCCAGATTGCATGGATTAATTAGATGTTTTATGTAAACACACACACACACACACACACACAAGAAAATAAGTTGTCGAGTGTGATTAAAAAAAAAACCCAAAATTCAGCAGGCTTTGATTTTCTGCCGTGAAGCAATTCGAAAAAATAATAATTTAGACGCGAACAGTAAACAAATTGTGTGCATAAATTAGAGTTATCAAAGGCAAATGTTTGCTTTTAGATTATGTTGTATATAGATTTAGCCCTAAACTGTGGGTTTGAGATGTTAATTGAGCTAAACTGAGCGCTCTCAGACAAGTGCCAGGGCCTGACGGGCCAGGGTAACCCAGGGCTGGGGCGGCTTTTCGGAGGCTCTGCCACCTCTGTGTGGACTCCACAGAAACTGACTCCCCGGCCCCCAACTCTGTCAGGAATTGAAATTTGCTATTGCTGGGTCCCATTAGCAAGGCAAAGAGATCTCCTGGGAGGAGCTCCAGATCTGGGGGACTTTTCTCTGGCGAAGTTGTGAGGTGTCTACACCTGTCCTGAAACTGTCTCCCATTAGGAAGTGGCCCAGATGGCAGCCCTTGCTCCAAAAACCACAAGGAGGCGTGGCAGATGGCTAAAATGCTTATTGATAAGCGTCCCCACACCTCGCCATTATAGCAGACTACATACAAGGGCACCTGAGATGCAAACAGCTCACAGTGGAAACAGCTTTAATATTATATGAGGAAGTTTCTCCGTTTGCTTGTTCAGACATCTGATGACAGCCCCGAGCCTACCACCCGTCCGCAGCCTGCCCCTCGGGAGGCTCACTCCCACCTGTCAGCCCCTCTGCCAGGTAGTGGCAGAATCAGGGTGGATCTGAGCTGCAATGATCCTCCCTCAAAGAGAGGCCCTTTCAATCCCCCTTCCCATGCCTGCACCACAGGGGCCTCTAAGGCCCAGAGACCCAGCCGGCCTTGGCTTGGCAGCTGCACAGATGCAGCTGGGCCGGGGCGGTCTGCACCTGCTCAGAGGCGGGGTGCAGGGTTCCCGTCGGATGCTTACAGGGCCTGGGCAAAGGGGGAGGGGGCTTGCAAACCTCGAATGCCACCTTCCTGAATAGTGGGAAGGAACCCTGGGCCCCAGCTCTGGCCCCAACCTGGCCACTGCGCTCCTTGTGGGGTATCCAGCAACTTCCGCAGCTGCGGGGTAGCGGCGGGAGAGGAGTCTCCCTTTTCCCAGGTGTGAAACCCTTGCTCGATTGTCTGCCACATTTTCTGCAGGCTTTTTCTGTCCTTTGCTTGTATTGACCCTTACCACCTACAGCCCCAATTCACATCTGAGAACGCGGACCCTGGACCCTGCACACGGAGGGGTGTGGGCGTGGTGATGGTGATGTCTGCATCCCTGGCAGTCTTGGTGAGGTCTGTGACTACTGAGCATTTCTTACTTTCAGGGCTGGACACACACCAACTTTTTTTTTTTATCTAGAGAACCACAGCTGTCCCTGGAGGGTTAAAATAGAAATATTTTATAAAATGAACAAGAGGCAGAAAGCAAGCAGCCACCACCCAAGCCAAGGACGCCGTCTGCCCGAGGACCAACCCTCAGCCCCAGGAGCCCACATGGCGTGGTCTGGAAGGGCCTTGGTCTCCCTGGGCTCTCTGACACCAGTCTGACACCCAGACTGGTGTCACCTGGTGGGGGGAGAAACTGGGGGTAGTACTCTTGATCACCACCACGGTGGGAGGGAGCACCCTGTCCCTAGAGCTGTGATGGGACCGGGGCAGGGGGACACAGAGGGGCGCAAGGCTGGCATGGCCTCCTGTCCCGGGGCAGCAGGCAGCCAGAGCCGACCCAGGGTGGCCCAGGGGACAGGCCCTGGCACACCTGGAGCCCTGAGCGGGTTGGTCTCAGTCGCCAGGGGCCTATGGGATGGACAGGCAGGGCCCTTCCGGTCGGCCAGCCACCCCGCCCCCGAAAGCTGCTGACAGGTGGGAAGACCGGGCCCACAGGGGCCAGGGCTGTGACCAAGGTCACATGCAAGTCAGGGCCACCACGTGATCCCTGTGTCCCGGGCCAGGGCCTTGGCAGGGCCTCCCCAGGTGCCCATGGGCTCCGGAAGCTTCGGTAGGCAGCCTTATCCCCAGCAGTAGCTGGTCTAACACTGGGGCCCGGTGGGGTTTTTCTCCTCAGAGACTCTGTCAGCCGGGTCTGGGCAACTCTGGTCACCTGCTGCAGGTGGCATCTGCTGAGCACACAGTCCCTAAAGGGACAGGATGCGTCTCAGAAGCAGCGCCCTGGCCCCGCTTTGGTCCTGGTGCTGGCTAATGGGCTTTCCCAGGGGTGCCTGCCCCACAGCACAGAGACGGCTGGGTTCCTGTCCCCGCAAGGCGGAGCAGGACACAGTGACACAGCCTGCAGAGGCGGCCTCTCCTCCCCACGGGCTCCCACCTGGCCATCCACAGAGGGCCAGCGGGAGTGGCAGCCACAGGGCAGAGGACAGGCTTGGGGGCGTGAGACGCCCCCAGGACAAGCATGAGGATGGAGGCATGAGAGCGGAGAGAGGCCAGCCGGGCAGGAGCCCTGGGCCCCCCGGGGCCAGCAGCTGAGGCCCCCAGAGAAGCCCCACCCGGGCAGTGAGGGACCCGAAGGACCAGGCACGGGGCTCCAGGGATCCAGAGAGGTTGGATTGAACCAGAAACCCCACTGTGAGAACCTGTTGGCCATGGTGACAAGGGAGAAGGTGAGGGTGGACGAGGGGACCGTCACTCCGTCGGGCTCCCCTGCCCTCCCTCTCCCCTCCGTGCCGGGGTTGTGTATCCAAAAGATTGCTGGACTTGTCCCCCTGCAGATTCCTTAAGCTCCTCTAACCGACTGTGTCCAAACTTGAAGTTCAGCGCGCTCCCCCCGGGCTCCAGTCCACTGAGGAGACGCCTGAAGGGAGTTCCCCAATCTCCATCTGGATTCCCACCTCCTTCCCTGCCCCTCCTCCAGGATGACCCGTGGGCTCCTGGATCTTACTGGGCTCCAGCTGGACTTTTCATCTTTCACCCCAGGCCCCACTGCTGCTCCCCATCTAGCAACGATACCACCGGAGCCAGGTGCCAAGGCCAAACCCCTCTTGGGTCTTGGCCTCCCGACCCACTCACATCCTATCCCTCTGTACTGATGGGAAACCTTTGCTTTTCAACCTTAAATACATTGAGTGGCTTTGCTGGGCTTCGTGGGGTTGGGGTCCAGCTCAGATCATGCTACACTCACACTTTCCAGACAGTGGAATTCAGTCAAACCAGAGAAATAACCAATTAGAGCTTATTTGAGGTGTGTGTTTATTTTGTTTTTCATGACTGGTTCTGGTGATTGTGTAGTAAGCAGTTGTTTGATGGGTCATAGCTCTTTTCCCTAAGCTGGTTTCCTTGCGGAGGCCCAGCTTCTGTGTCAGGAATGACGCCCAACGCTGCTGGCCTCCCATGGGCCCCACTTGCACAGACCTAAGCAGGGCAGCCCAGCTGAGCATTTTGGAATGGGGGCTTCCCTCCCAGCTGCCTGTGGGATGGACTTTTGTGAAAACTGAGACTTGTTTATGGCAAGAATGTCCCTGTGGTCCTTTAGACTACAGCTCTACCTCTCTTACTGCCTCTTTTTGGAAGCAAAGTTTGGAAGGAACCTGGTCTTTGATTTCTTCTTGGCCTAGAGGAGCCATCCTCTTCACGAAGCAAAAAGAAAAGATCAGAAACCAACCCCCAGACCCTGGCCTGTGCAGAGACTGCTGTTTTGCATTCCTGAAAGAGCTGCTGACATCTAGAAGCAAAAAGTCTGCTGAGCGACCATTAGGCTGATGCAGGCTCTCCGGATTTCCATTCCGTGCCTTTTTAACTGCCTCAGTGCCAGCTGTACTACCAGCCCTGGGAGGTGACATGGAACCCAAGGATTTCCCCAGCTAACTGAAATGAAGCTTTCACTTCTATAATTAGAGTGCCAGAATGTCAGGGCTGCAGGGGCCCTTGGGATCAGCTGGCCTGTCCCCGTCACGGGACTGACAGCCAGGACGGGAGGCCCAGCTTGAGCCCTACCCCTTACCTCTCTCCCTGCCAGGGCCCTCCCTGCTACACCTTCTGCTGCTAATTCCTTCCACAGTGTTAGTCTTTTCTTGCAGACCCAGGGGGTGCCCACTAGGTCCTGGGTAGAGGGAATTGGAGCTCTTCTGTTTTCTTTTAGGGTGCAAGCCAGACTGTCAGCCATTTCAGTAAATGCAGGTCCTATTTCTTTCTCTAGAGTCCCCAGCACTTGCAGGAGAACACAGAGCACTTCCACCTGGCTTTCAGTGCTCTCGGAGGTCTGGTCCCAAGCTTATCTGGCATCCTTCTCACCTGGTGTCCTATATTCGTCTCCGCTGGACAACTCTGTTCCTTGAACACACCAGGCAACTTCCCACCCCCAGGCTCGTACTCCAGCTGTTCCCTCCAACCAAGATACAATTAAATCCTGGCTGTTCTCCAGGAGCCTTCTATTTTGGCAAAGCCCGTCTCCAGGATCCTCTCCTCTGTGAAGCTTTTCCAAAGAGAGCTCCATCAAGTTGCTCCCTCCTTCTCCCATGATTCACTTATTTATTCAACCGATATTTTAATGGGCACTCACCGAGTACCAGGCACTGTTCTAGGCACCGGGGAATCCAGGAGTGAACAAGACACATAAAAACCTCTGCCCTCACGGAGCTGACCTTCTAGTGGGGAAGAGAGACAAAAAATAAGACAAGTAAACGACGCAGAATTTAGCAGTAGAACTTCTTCTGCACTGCCTGGATCCTCTTGTCTCCATGTTGCCCTTGTTTTCCTTTGCTGTGGTGACTTTGTCTGTACTTCTGTCGCCCACTAGAAGGTGAGCTCCTTGAGAGTAGGGACCAAGGCCTGGCCTGTTCTGCAGGCCCCTCAGCACCAGGCATACAGCAAACACTCAAGAAATGCTTGTAGGGACTTCCCTGGTGGCGCAGTGGTTAAGATTCTGCCTGCCAATGCAGGGGACACAGGGTCGAGCCCTGGTCCGGGAAGATCCCACATGGAGTAACTAAGCCCATGCGCCACAACTACTGAGCCTGAGCTGTAGAGCCCGTGAGCCACAACTACTGAGCCTGCGCGCCTAGAGCTCGTGCTCCACAACAAGAGAAGCCACCGCAGTGAGAAGCCTGCGCACCGCAACGAAGAGCAGCCCCCGCTCACTGCAACTAGAGGAAGCCTGCGTACAGCAACGAAGACACAACACAGCCAAAAATACATAAATAAAATAAATAAATTAATTTTAAAAAAAGAGAAATGCTTGTGAAGTGAGTAAATGAATGACTGACTGAGTAGATGGATGAGGGAGTGAGTGACAGGGATGAGTATCTAGACTCAGAACACTTGTGCGTTTTGGCTTTTCTGAAACAAGTCTTCTACGTTTGAAGGTTGAGTGGCTTGAGCATAAGTTTTCAGAGACCCAGGAGAAGAGTCAGCACTGGCTCTCACAGCACGTTTCAGCCTCATCTGGCTGTGGGCTCTGGCTGTCTTTCAGGGGAAGGCACCTCCAGGGGCCTAGCCTTCCTGACTCAGGCCCTGGCGCCCAGGGCATGCTTTCCCAGCACCTTTGATTTCATCTGCAAACATTAGTAGTACTACAAAGGAGAGGCTTTGCTCTTTTCTGATAGCCAAAGAAAGCTGTAAACACCAACTCCTCCCATAATCCATTCTTTATTAAATATGTGCTAGAATTAGCTGTTATTATGTTACCAAATCCCTTTTAATTATTTGCTGAAGATTTTCATATAATTTCTAATCAAGAATTTATCTTAAATCTTAATTTTATTTGATGTTTAAAGGATTAAGTGAATGATTTTATGACCTAAAATGTGGATGGCTTCCTTTTAAAAACCCAACTGATGGCGTTATGGAGTTGCGAACACTCTTTTCGTCTTTTCACCACATAATCTGCTCTGGGACTTTATTTTCTCAAGAGATTTGACTTATCTTCTCTTTAGACACATTCAGTCTCTGTAAATATACTTTTGGCTTTTCAGTAATAATATTAGACCTGAAAGCTTCGGCAGGGGAAGGAGATTGAGAGGGATGTTGCTACATGCATTTAAACATACAAGGCCAACAGCAAAGAGCACATGTACAAGGACTGACAAGGATTCAATGTACCTTTTACACATGTTTCATAGTCTCCCATGAAATAGCCTAGAGCTACCTGTTGTTTTTTTTAAGTGAGTTTTCCCTTGAGTTTTGGTCTCTATTTTTGCTGCTGCTATGGTTTTAGTCTGGGTGACTTTTGCCATCAGAATGATCAAATAGTGTGCATGAAGATATTCTTATGATTCAACTGGGTTTAGACTGCAAAGCAGATCCAATCAACAAGGCGCAAGGGGGACTGAATAGGGCTCAAAGTCCTGCTTCAACTCCCCAAAGTCCAAAGCCATGGGTGACCTCTCAACAGCCCGGCTGAACGAATCTGTGTACAGGCAGGACTCCTCTGCCTGATTCTCTGGAACATGAATTGAACTTTCAGGATTGAGTGGTGGAAAACGCACTCCCCCGACTACTTTATGAGCCTCTTTCATCAAACCAGAAGCATCCCTCAGTTTCTGGGCTGGAAAGCTTGGCGTCATTTTTCAGTCTCCAGCTCCCTCTTCCACTGACTCATAACAAAGTGCCATTCTTTCAGCTTTCTCTTCTAAATGTCTCTTGGATGCATCCCTTCCTTTCTCTTTCCACTGCCACCTCCTTCATCCGGGCCCCTGTGATCTCAACCTTCAGCCCCTCCAATAACCTCCACATTCTTTTCTAGGCTCTGTGCTCTCGTGCTGAGACTCGACTCCCAGAGTTATCTTCCTAAGACGCTTATTCATAATCTCTCTCTTATGCTCTTATGCTCCCTGACATGCTGGGGAACTCCTTTGCTCCGTGGGTCAGGTCCAAGCCTTTCCAGCTGATTTTCAAGATCCTTACTAATCTGGCTATACCTAACTTTTAGCCTTCTAATCCCTAATGAGCACAGCCTGGGCCAGTAATTGTTGCGAGACATCTGCCTGCTGTGGTTTTGGTATAAGGCTGGATAAACAGACCAATGAACAGAGTGAAGAAACAAACCTCAAATTGGGAAAAAGTATCTGGAACATATAAAACTGACACAGGGCTTGTAGCCAGAATTTTTTTTTTACAAGTCCTACAAGTTATTAACAAAAAGGCAGATGACCCAATAGAAAAACTGGCAAACGACTTGAGTCATTTACAAATCAGGAAATCCAAATGGCCAATACATGTGTGAAATGCTGCTTGATTTCCTAGTAACAAGGGAAATGCAAATGAAACCCACAATGAGACCCACTGCTTACCCACCTGAACGGCTAAAATTAACAAGTGTCAGTGAGGATGTGGAGCCCTGGAACATGCGTGCATCGCTGGGGGGAGTGTACAATGGGACAGGCACTTTGGAAAAGTTTGTATTATCTAGTAAAATTGAAGATAGCCACAGGCAATGCCCCAGTGATTCCATTCCTAGTTATATACACAAGGGAAACGAGTACACATGTGCATCAGGAGACACGACGACAATGCTCGCAGTATCCAAACCCTGGAGCCACCCAACAGTCCACTGCAGTAGAATTCGTAAATAGAGTGTGGTGCATTCATAGGAAAAGTAGGCTATGAAAATAAATATTGAGGAAACTCAAGAGTACAATGTTACGTGAAAGAGGTCAGATAAAAAAGAATGTGGATGGGGCAGAAAAGTATACACATATATATACACACAAATGAGTGCTGAACCCTGAATAAGGTCAGTGGACTGTACCAGTGTCAGTGTCCTGTGTGATACTGTGCTCTAGTGTTGCAGGACGGTACCACTGGGAGAAACTAGGTGAAGGGTGCAGAGGACCTCCATGTACTGTTTTTGCAACTTACTGTAAATTTATAATGATTTCAAAACAAAAAGTTTAACAATTTGAGTTAAAAATTATGTATGGCATTATTCCATTTCTATAAACTTCAAAATAGGCAAAAGTAATCCATGGGGTTCCACAATGCACCCTTAGAGGATAATGTATAAAGACGTAATCACCACAGAAGTCAGGGATATGACTGGGGGTTGTGATTGTGAGTGGAAGGGCATGTGGGGCTTCCGGGGAGCTGGCAAAGTTATATGTTTTGATCCGGGTGGTGGTTACACAAGAGTTGACAACAATTTGTTAAGCTGTACGCTTATGTGTTAAACACTTTTCTTTGTGTGCTATATTACACAATAAAAAAGTTCAATTACAGCCATCTATGTGAGGACTGCTTAAGGATCATTTTGAACCGTTAAAAGTATTCCCACTAAGGAAAAGGATAGTCTCTTCAATAAATGGTGTTGGGAAAACTGGATATCCACATGAAAAACAATGAGACTGACCCCACCTTACACCATTCACAAAAACCAACTCAAAATGGATTAAAGACTTGAACATAAGACCTGAAACCATAAAAATTCTGGAAGAAAACGTAGGGGATAAGCGCCTTGACATCGGTCTTGGTAAGGAGTTTTTGGATTTAACGCCAAAAGCAAAGGCAACAAAAGCAAAAATAAAGAAGTGGAATGGCATAAAGTTAAAAAGCTTCTGCACAGCTGAGAAAACCATTAACAAAATGAAAAGGCAACCTATGGAATGGGAAAGAATATTTGCAAATAGCATATCCAACAAGGGGTTAATATACAAATATAAAAGGAACTCATACAGGTCAACATCAAAAAAAAAAACCCACCCGATTAAAAAATGGACAAAGGCTCTGAATATTCATTTTTCTGAAGAAGATATACAGATGGCCAAGAGGCACATGAATAGATGCTCAACATTAGTAATCATCAGGGAAATGCAAACCAAAACCACAATGAGACATCATCTCACACCTGTTAGGATATGGCTATCATCAAAAAGACAAGAGATAACAAGTGCTGGCGAGGGTGTGGAGAAAAGGGAGCCCCCCTACACTGTTGGTGGGAATGTAAATTGGTGCAGTCACTGTGGAAAACAGTGTGGAGTTTCCTCAAGAAATTAAAAATAGAACTACCGTATGATCCAGCAATCTCACTTCTGGGTATACAGATATCCAAAATAAATGTAATCAGGATCTTGAAGAGATATCTGTACTCCCATGTTCATTGCAGCATTATTCACAATAGTCAACATGGAAACAACCTAAGTTTCAGCTGATGGATGAAGGGATGAAGAAAATGTGATACACACACACACACACACACACACACATTATAAAGCCTTAAAAAGGAAGGAAATCCTGCCATTTGAGACAACTCGGACAGACTTGGGGGGCATTATGCTAAGTGAAAGAAGCCAGATCTCACTTACATGTGGAATCTGAAAAAAAAAAAAGTCAGACTCATTGAAACAGAGAGAAAGATGGTTGCCAGGGGCTGAGGGGTAGGAGAAATAGGAAGAGGTTGGTAAAAGGGTACAAACTTTCAGTTATAAGATGAATGCGGTCTGAGGATCTAATGTATAACATGGTGACTATAGTTGATAACACTGTATGGTAGAATTGAAAATTGCTAGGGGAGTAGAAATTGTGTTCTCATAGAAAAAAAGTAAATATGTCAGGTGATGGATGTGTTAATTAACTCCATTGAGAGAATCCTTTCACAATGCACATGTATATCAAAACATCAAATTGTATACTTTAAACATATTACAATTTTATTTGTCAATTATGCTCCAATAAAACTGGGGAAAAAACCCTAGCATAAGGCCCACCTCAGAGCAGGCACTCAGGGGAGGTCTGGTTGCTGGAATTAGAGGGACTCTCTCAAGAAGCGTTGCCCTTAATCTGCTTTAGAGGGCAAAGCAAGCAGGGCATGAAAACCGGGACCGTTGGTTCCAGAGCCATTTTGTCATCTGACCCCAAGTGTTGTGTTTTAGGGGCTGCCATTTGCAGCTTGTGGTGGCTATGTAGCCCCCAAGCCTCGGACAGTACCTCTGGGGACCCTGCTGGGAGTACAGCTTGGCCCTGGTTGGTCTCAGGGTAATTGCTGCCCACAGCTAGGCCTAGAGTACAATGTGGGTGTCGCTGGCTAGAGTTGTGTGACAGAGCAGCCCTGGAGAAGTTTATATGTATGTGGTAGTGCCACTGCTTCCACCACTGAGTCCTCCAGGAGAGGACAAGCTGTGGCTGCAGGCCGGGGCCACAGCCTACCCTGGCACCATCTACGGCTTACCCACGTGGCCCCTGGCCACACCCATATACGTAAGCAACTTGGGCTACTGTTACAATGACCACCATTAGTGTTCTCAGTCCTCAGCCTGCTGGGCCAGAAGGGGCCCAAGAGAGCATTTGGCAATGAAGGGAGGGGTCTTGCTGAAGTTTCTAGTGGGGGCCTGAAACCAGGTCCCTTCTCCCTTCTGAACTGAGGTCAGGTTTAAAAGGGATGACCATGACGGCCAATGGCAATGTGCAATGGGATGCAGAGGGCACAAGAGATGGGCTGCATTGATAAGTATGTGTCTCGGTAACATTTACTTGTGATGGAAAGAGGCATCCTCATTTCCCTAAACTCTAAGGAAACGCTATTCCAAGAAGGGCTGCTGTTTTGTGAACTGCTCCACTCTCCTATTGATCTCTCGTGAGGCCCTGATACCAGGGCCCCAAAGTAAGCTGAATGACCCTCATCTTGCTATACATGGGATGCTCAAATTGGGCCAAATTGTGTTCACCACTCAACAAAGTTTGCATTATCCTGGCAGATTTTTCTTCTTCTAAATGGAAGTTTTCGGAAGGTTATAAGGACAGCCAGGCCCATGGTTGGGACATAAAGACCTAGCTGGAACGTCTATGTTCCCTAATCTGGTAAAGAATGAACAGTGTTAGGAGGGGTGTGGTCCTCTTGAGAGCCTGCGCTGAGCTTCCATCTTAACTGAGAAGATGCTGGGAGGGAATCAGGACCACTTTCCTTTCGAGGATGGAGCACAGAGACATTTTATCTAGTGGGGGTTGAGACCAGGAAAGGGGGATAAGTGGGTAGGTTAACACTCAAATTCCCAGTTAATTGCTGAGGGACTCAGCCTGGGGACTTACAAACAGCCCACAGAGCTTTCCAGACATGCTTGGAGGCATCCTGGAGGCCTGAGTCGCAGGTGGTGGAAGAAGGTATAGGAGTTAGGTGGCTTGGACTGGGAATCCCAGAGCAACCACTTCAACCAAAGCAGCCTGAGTTACAGGTCTGTTGAGAGACCTGCAGCCTCTGGGACCAAAGTGTCTTGCTTCTCAGAGCTCAGAGCACAAAATATGCCCAAGATAGAGAGTCAAGGCTGTTTTTCCTTTCCCCACTAGAACCTCCCTCTGATGTGTCATGAGGAGGCTTGGGCAGTTGGGGCAGTATCAGGGCCAGACTCTTTGGCAAGGCCTTTGGCCAACTAGCATTGTGGTTTCTGTAAAGGGCTTCCTGGGCAGCAGATGTCGGCAAATGGGAATGGATTCTGGAAAGGAAGAAAGGAAGAAGTGGACAGACATGATTGTGAACACTAACGAGAGTTTCTTTGGGGATTGCCAGAAATACTTGAGGGGTGTATTAGTCAATGGGGGTGCTATAACAAAATATCACAGACTGGGTGGCTTAAACAATAAACATTTCTTTGGCAGATTCAGTTCCTGGGGAGAACCCCTTCTTGGTTGACAGACAGCTGCCATCTTGCTGTGTCCTCAATGGTAGAGAGAAAGCTCTGGTCCCTTACTCTTCTTATAAGGGCACTAATCCCATCACAGGTGCTCCACTCTCATGACCTCATCTAAACCCAATTACCTCCCAAAGGCCTTACCTCCAAATACCATCACGTTGGGAGCTAGTATGATTTTGGGGGGACACAAACACTCAGTTCATAACCAGGGGTAAGGCAGGAGCCTAAGTGAACAGGCAGGGGCAAGAACTGGGCTTGTTAGTGTTCTGGGGATCCTGAACAGGCAGGTGAGGCCCTGAACCTGCAGACGACATGCCCCCCTCCCATCAGGCCCTGTACAGAAGGACACTCAACCAGTCTCAGGATGTCGGGGTTATCTAGATTTCCAGCCCCTGCTGTTTCTTCTCTTAGGCACTATATTTATTCAGAGAGCTAAAAATGGCTAAAAACTGTGGCTTTGGAGTGAAACTGGAGCTTCAGTGCCTGGAATTCCCTTCCCTGTTCAATTTTGGGTTAGTGGGAGCCACGTGAGAATAGGATGACTTTGGAAGACAGAAGCAAAGCAAGAAGCCAGTGCCGTGGCAGCTAGGGCAGTGTCCCTCATACGCTGATTTCTCTTGTCGTCATGGGGCAGCCCTGGCCCCCCATGCCCCGCTGCCTTAGCTCCCGCCAGATCTCCTCCTTCAGCCGGGTCACGTGTGTGTGCAGCTCTTGGTGAGGGGGCCAGCTTCCCTTGCAGGTCGCCCACTGTATCGAGGTTGGAGGTGGTCAGAGACAGATGGGGTGCCGGTTTGTTCTTGCTCTTGCCTGCGGCCCATTTTCCCTCCTGACTGTTGGTCCGGGCGACTTCAGGCTCAATACCTGATGCGCAGGCCCTCCCACCAGCTCCCACGGCCAGCGGGTCCCATCCCCATGGTAACCCTCTCATTCTACATCACCTTGACCACTCTGCTTTTCTAACTGAACCCTGACTGGTACAGAGATATCTCAAAAGAAAGAAAAGTTAGAAACCAGGGGAGTGGATGGTGAGCAGGCAGAAACATACAAAAAGCCAGCATCCTCTAAGGGTAAAATCACTTTGCATATGCAGTTGCAACCCAAAGGTGAACGCACTTTTTTCTTTTGTGATGTTTTTTTCTTCAGCTTTATTGAGGTTTAATTGACAAATAAAAATTGTATATACTTAAGGTGCACAACTTGATGTTTTGATACATGTATACATTGTAAAATGATCACCAGTTCTGTGCTGTTTATTTGAATGCACTTTAGAAAGCCTTTTCTGTTTGCTTCTCCAAGATGTGCTTAGGATTGTTTGGGGATCCTGAGCTTCCCTGGTAGTGTCAAGTCCTGGAGCCCCGGGTGGCTATTGCCACTGCCCGGCAGCCTGCATGGAGCACATGGGCTCAGGTCAGGAGGCCACTTGAATTCCCATCCTTCTCTGTTTTTCCTCATTACAACACCTTAAACATGTCCCATCCCTAATTTAGACCCCAGTCTCTTCATCTGCCCAATGGCTTGTTTGGATACAATGGTGACTTTCAAACATATTTATAGTAAGACATATATTTTGTATCAAGACTCAATACAAATACACATACACTGTAACAAAAGCTTTATGAACGAATACCTAACCATTACTACATAAGATACTCCTATGCACTGAATGTCTGTATCCTTCTAAAATTCGTGTGTTAAAACCTAATCCTCAGTGTGATGGTATTTGGACTTTGGGAGGGGATTAGGTCATGAGGGTGGTACCCTTATGAATGAGATTAGTTCCCTTATAAAAGAGACCCCCACAGAGCTCTTTGTCCCTTCTGCCATGATGTGAGGTCACAGTGAAAAGATGGCCATCTGTGGACCAAGAAGACGGCCGTCACCAGACACTGAATCTGTTGGTGCCCTGATCTTGCACTTCCCAGCCTCCAGAACTGTGAGAAATAAATGTTTGCTGTTTAAGCCACCCAGTCTGTGGTATTGTATTACAGCACCCTGAATAGACTAAGAAATTGGTACTGTGAAGTTGGGGTGCAGCTATAACAAATATCTACAAACAGAGAGCCTCAGTCTTCTTAGAGAATACCTGGTATGCATGAACAGAATGCTGGCAGAAATATGGACGGTAAAGGCCATTCTGATGAGGTCTCAGATGGAAATGAGGAGCATGTCATTAGAGACTAGAGGAAAGGAGATCGCTGATATTAAATGGCAAAGAAGCTGACTGAATTGTGTTCACGTCCTAGTGTTTTGTAGAAGGAAGAACTTGCAAGTGATAAAACTGGTTGAAGCAATTTCTAAGCAGTGTTGAAGGTATGGCTTGACTCTTCCTGACTGCTTATAGTAAAATGTGAGAAGAGAGAAATGACTTAAAGATGGAATTGTTAAGCAAAAAGGGAGCAGAAGAAGATTTGGAAAATTCTCAGCCTCTTCATATTGCAAAAAAATGAGAGTACTAAGGGTGTGGCCAGATGACTCTTTCATAAGGAAATTAGTGTGGATGTAAACTCCAGATGTAATCGACCTTCTCCACAAAAGCTAGGAATAGAGATGGGATTATGCCAGCTGAAACACTGCCAGCTGGTACTAAAGGAAACAGAGAAAATGGGACAAAATGAAGGGAGAATATTAACTTCTTAGACCCTACAAGATGGGACCATAGAGCTATTCAGCCGTGAATATGGACTATTCTTCAAACCAAGGAAAGAAGGACCCCAGAGGTGATGGAGAGATCATCAGGGCTGCTACTCTAACCATAGGCTCAGAGTGTACTGGCCTGGGGGGCATGGCTGCTTCCACCTAGGTTCCAAAGGACAGGGTGGCCAAGCAGAGCCATGAGCTTGGGATTCCAGCCCACGAGAGCTTCAGGGCACCAGCAAAGAGCTGTCATGGGGCAAGGCCTGCAAAAGCACTACTGCAGGCCATCCCGCTGAGCTGTGGAGGTGCCCTGGCCATCCCAGTGGGTCTGAAAGGCAAAGCATGGTGCCAAAGAGGATTATTCTTGAGCCTTAAGGTTTAATGTTGTTTGCCCTGTTAGGTTTTGGACTTACTTAGGACCTATTTAACCCTTTCTTCTTTCCTATTTCTCCCTTTTGGAATAGGAATGTCTATCCCGTGCCTGCCCCACTGCTGGATTTTGGAAGCCTATAACTTGGTTGGTTTCACAGTTCACAGCTGGGGAATTTTGCCTCCAGATGAATTGTACCTTGAGTCTCACCCACATCTGATTTAGATTTAGATGATATTTAGATGAGACTTTGGACTAAGAACTAAGACTTTAGAGTTAATGCCAGAAAGAGTTAAGACTTTTGGGGCTATTGGGTGGAATGTATTTTGTGTGCGAGAGGGACATGAATTTTGAGGGTCCAGGGACAGAATTCTATAGACTAAATGTTTGTGTCTCCCCTCAAGTTCATATGTTGAAATTTTTTTTTTTTTTTTTTTTTTTTGCAGTACGCGGGCCTCTCACTGTTGTGGCCTCTCCCATTGTGGAGCACAGGCTCCGGACGCGCAGGCTCAGCGGCCATGGCTCACGGGCCCAGCCGCTCCACGGCATGTGGGATCTTCCCGGACCAGGTCACGAACCCATGTCCCCTGCATCGGCAGGAGGTCTCTCAACCACTGCGCCACCAGAGAAGCCCATATGTTGAAATTTAATCCCCAGTGTGATGGTGTTAGGAGTGAGGCCTTTGAGAGGTGATTAGGTCATGGGGGTGGAGCCCTCATGAATAAGAGTGATGCCCTTATAATGAGACTCCACAGAGCTCCCTCAACATTTCTGCCACTTGAGGACACAGCTAGAACATGGCTATCTATCAACCAGGAGGATATCTGTGAACCTCGCCAGACACCAAATCTGTTGGTGCCTTGATCTTGGATTTCTTAGCTTCGAGACCTGAGACTTTGTTGTTTAAGCCACCCAATCTATGTTATTTCTGTTACAAGAAAGGCAGTGTACTTGGATGTTTTGTATTATCTTCTTTTTATTCTGTTTCATGTTTCCAAATATATGCTGGTTGAGACTTGCTAACTTGATTTTAGGACGACCACATATGGGTTACAAGTTGCAGTTTGAACAGTTCTAGATGCTTCCAGGGTATCCAGCCAGCTCCTCAGCTCCAGGACACCAAGGGGGTTTTAGGGGGCTTGTGCTGGTAGCCTGCCTCAAAGTGGCTTCCTCTGACTATGGACCCTTGAAGGGGCTGTGTTTTCCCCCTGTTTTTCACTCTGACCCAGCTAAAGAGCCAGATACTGAGCTCTGGGTGTTCAAGGTCCTTCCTAGCTGAGAACCTGACTTAGGCCTTCCTGGTCAGGGGGGCAAGAGGGTAATTATAGAGGATTCAAGTGGCCAAATAAGCTACCAAGGCCTGACCTTGGCCAGTGTGGCATAGGCTATAGTCCCCAGTTTTTCAATCAAACACTCATCTGAATGTTGCTGTGAAGGTATTTTGTAGTTGTGATTAACATCTACAGTCAGTTGACTCTAAATAAAGAAGACTACTAAGACTTGATATTGTGGGTGGGTCTCATCCAATCAGTTGAAGGCCTTAAGAGCAAAGATTGAGGTTTCCCAGAGAAGAAGAAAATCTGCCTCCAGACTGCATTATAAACCCCTGCCAGAGTTTATAGTTTGCTGGCCTGCGTATAGATTTTGGACTTGCCAGGGCCCACAGTTGAGGGAGTCCGTTCCTTAAAAATCAATCGATCTATCTATGTATCTATCCATCCATGTACTATCTATCCACCTATCTATCTATCCATCCATCATCTATCTATTTGTCATTATCTATCTATCATCTATGTATTGATGACTCTATCATCTATCTATCTATCTATCCATCCAGCCAGCCAGCCAGCCATCTATCTCATCTTCTATTGGTCTGTTTCTCTGGAGAACCCTGACTGAGCCAGGAGATTACTCTGTGAGCATTCCTAAGGCACTTCTTATTTCCAAACCTTGGCCCTTTGGTGTGGAAAATGCGACAAAATTCACCATACTGGTTACTTTTGCGATCAGAATTGGAAAAGAGGCATGGACATATATACACTACCAAATGTAAAATAGATAGCTAGTGGGAAGCAGCGGAGTAGCACAGGGAGATCAGCTCGGTGTTTTGTGACCACCTAGAGGGGTGGGGTAGGGAGGGTGGAAGGGAGACGCAAGAGGGAGGGGATATGGGAACATATGCATATGTATAGCTGATTCACTTTGTTATAAAGCAGAAACTAACACACCACCGTAAAGCAATTATACTCCAATAAAGATGTTAAAAAAAAAAAAAAAGAATTGGGAAAGAGACGACAAGTGGGAAAGAGCCTTGGGAGAGGACAGCACATCCGTCCATAGGAGGCATCGTACTGCTGGAGCCCCCAAGGCTGCACTGTGACTTCCGTGGACCCTGCGCACAGCCCCTCCCTCATGACACCTTAGCCAGGTGGTGGGCTTCTGGCTCCTTGCACTTTCCTGTTCACCACTGTGTGTTCACCACCACAGCTCTAGCTCCCAGCTGAGTGCTGGACAAGCAGTACATTTGGGTCTGAAGCAGCGCACAGAAGACTGGACTAAAGGACTGAAGGATGTTCAGGCTTCTTGCCAACAGACGGGCACTCCCACCCCAGGGGCACAGACAGTACATCCCACTCACAGACTGAGGAGCTGCATCTGTGAGTCACTGGCAGGCAAAGGCCATCCTGCCTGAGGGCATGAGTCATAACAGACCACAGCTGACGATGGGCAACTCTGAAGATGTCACGGATGCAGCTCCTCAGCCTTGGCAGCGGCGGGGCCTGATGACACAGGGGAGAGAGGCCCGCCGTGCGAGGCATGAGCCACAGTTCCGGGCCCAGTCTATGATGACTCGCTGTGTGAGCTGGCCCTGGCCTCCCCAGTCTGTAGAATTCGTCAGAAGCACCTGAAGAGCCCTTTAAAAGTGCAGCTGTCTGTCCCCCTCTCCCACCCACACAGGGATTCTGGCACAGGGCCTGGGAAATCTGCATTCTTATCAGCAGCCCCCGTGCCCAGGATGCCCAACCTGGCTTGGAGGCTCCACTAGAGCCGCTTTGGGGGCCCTGTCCACTGTCCCAGTCTTTTGGTTCTAGTATTCTAGAATATCTTTTCATCACATATTCTAAGAAGTTCCTTGAAGGAAGGGCCAGCTCACTTTCTTTTCCTTGAGCACTTATTCCAGGCCCCGGGGGTAGGCAGCAGTGGGGGACACAATGACCCAGGCCTACTTCGTTGCTGCCTGATACACTCCGCCACCTGCGACACTTCCCTTCTAAGCCACACACACTCTGCGACAAGGGCTGGAATCCCGAAGCGCAAACCCAGGGTGTCCGGCAGGCAGGGGGACGTGGCAAAACCCCTCCAGACGGGTATATGGGGGAGGCCTGGGTGGCGGCACTGCTGGGCTTTGAGCAATACCCTGGGAAAGTTACTGGGGAGAAGGTGGCAACTTATGGCCCTGCTTTGGGGAGGGTAGGGGCAGGAGGTACAGGGAAGCGTGAAAAGCCTGGTAGGAGCTGCACTGTGGAGGGAAAAGGAAGGTTCTAGAATATGAGGTGGGGGGAGGTGGTCACGGCCATATCCTGGAGGACCTCAAGTACTGGAGCAGCTAAGGAGCTCACCCTAGACCCTGTTGTGCCTGGGGAGCCATGGGCCCAGGAGCATGGGCTACCAGGAGCCGAGCTCTGGGAGTTCGAGGCTGCGGCATTTGGGATGGTCTGGGGTCCCTCTTCTTTGCGTTGCCCCCAGTCAGCAGTCTGCACCCAAAGACACTGCCTCCCCATCGGGGATGGTCTCAGTGGCTTGAGGCCTGAGCTGGGGCTTCCGGGAGGCTGCTTCCCCCTCTGCTGGCTTTCTGTTCAGGGCAGGGAACAGCCCATCTCTACCCTCTCACCACCTCCGGCAAGCCGCTCACCCTCTCTAAGGCTCAGTCTGCTCCTCCGTGAAATGGGGATATGATTGGCACCTGCCTTAGGATTTCCATGACCTTAAATGGGAAGCTGCACAGAGATCCTGGGTGCCGGGCCTCTTCCAAGGAGACCCTGTAGCCCTCCTCCCGTCCTTCGCGGCAGAGAAACCCCACTAGACCTGCCGGCCTGCGGCCAGGCCCTGGGGAAGAGAACTCCACCTAGAGGAGCCCAGAGAAAGGCTGGAGAGAACGCACATTCCCAGGCACAGGCATGAGGTGGCCAGAGCAGCAGCTTGCGGAGAACCATTCTCAGCTCATGCTGAGAGGACACGCAGAGGGGCAGGGGACACCAAAGAGAGTGTCATTGCTTGGGGCAGAAAACCAGGGGACAGCTAGAAGGGGGCAGATGGGGGGGCGGGGCTGACCGGGCTGCCAGCAGGCGGGGGAGAGGGTGTGTTTGCACAAATCTGGGCTCCTCGTGCCTGGCCTTGGCCTGCTCTGTCCTCTTCATGCAAGGTTGGGCTGGGAGCTGGAATCCAAGGGTGTGACCACTATGGGCTGGGTCGGGGAGGAGAGATGCAAAGATGGGTGTCCCCAGGGGGGCAGAGTTAGGCCAAGCCCCGAGCCAGGCCCAGACTCCAACGGAGAATTTGCCGACACCTAGCACGGCTCATGGGAGGCTGAGCCCTGGACGGAGGCCAGCCTCTTAGGCCAAGGGCAGCTGCGGGAGGTGGGGAAGCAGCCGCCACAGGGTCTCAGGCTGCCCAGGCCCTGGTCAAGGCCATCTCCCCTCCCCTCCCCTCCCCGGCAGGCTACCACCCAGCGGCACCTTTTACTTTTCTGGGTCTCTGATTTATGAGCTACACCCAGGGCCTTCGGCGGCTCCAGGCCCTTGTCTCTATGCCTCCTGGACGTCCTCCAGCGAATCCCTCTAAACTAAGTGGGGACCAAGTCATCTGCTGTCAGGATCTGCCATGCCTCTTCCCCGCCTCCCCCGGTCCCAGGCTTCAGGACTCCTCCCCCATGTCACGCTGCTGAGAACTGGCTAGATCCACTGCCAGCGGGCCCTGTCCCCTGAACACAGGGCACCTACTTCTTCTTGCCACCCCAGGGGGCCCGTCCTCTTGCTGAGCCTCCCGGTGCCCATCAGCTGACCTTCTGTTCCCCAGCCCTCCCGGCACTGCCACCCTCTCCCCACTCCCGGCCGTGGCTCACAATCTGCTGGGCCAAAGCCAACCTGAGCTGGTGCAGAGGGGATGGTGGACATGATGGTGAATTCTATGTTGTCAATTTGGTCAGGCCACGGTTGCCCAATTGTTTGGTCAAACACCAGTCTAGATGTGGCTGTGAAAGTATTTTTTAGATGTGATTAACGTTTATAATCAGTAGACTCTGAGGAAAGCAGATTATCCTCCATAACGTGGGTGGGCCTCACCCAATCAGTTGAAGGTTTTAACAGCAAAGACTGAGGTTCCCCTAAGGAGGAATTCCGCCCCCAGACTGCAGCCTACAAGCCCCACTTGAATTTCCAGCTGTCAGAGTCAAGACTGCAGCCCGCTGGCCTGCCCTGCGGAGTTTAGACTGGCCAGTCCCCAGAATAGCACAAGCTGCTTCCTTAAAATCAATCTCCCTCTGCCCCTCTCTGGGTCCGTTTCTGCCTCTTCTTCCTGAATACGGTGGACAAGAGAGAGAAGTGAGTCGGCTGGACTGGCATGTGGCAGCCAGTGCCATGCATGGGGAATGTGAACACCCTTGGGGACCCCACACCTGTGGACCATGTTCCCAGCCTGCACCCAGTCCCTCCCCCACTCCCCATGGACTCAAGCCTCTTCCGCACCCAGCTGGTGCAGGCCTCACAGGCATGGTCTGCAGAGGCCACTGGCCTCTGGTGAGGAGGGCTGTGTTCCGACCCTGGGCAAGGTCCTTCCCCTCCCTGGGCCTCAGTGTCCCCATTGCTCAACAGCAGAGCCGGATGAAAGTAGTTGCTTGTAAATGTTTTACAGCAGCAGATTGCTTTGTGCCGAAGGGAATCGTATACAGTAGGTCAACTTGTCAAGCTGTCCAAATAGGGCTTCCCCAACTTCTGTGGAGTGAAGGAGCTGCGGAGAGCTCGCCTGCATCCGCGCCTCACTCCTGCCTTAACTTTGGACTTTGACCCCCAAAGTCTGGCCGCCCCTGCCTGCTGGACACCTGCGGGCTGTACTCACCACGCTTTCGGGGTGAACCATCTCCCCTGGAGCCTTGCCTCGTTTGATGTGCGTCTGGGCTGGTGGAGGGAAGCTCATTACTGCTTGTGACTCATAAAAGTCTAAAACTGACGGACAAAAGCTCCTTTCAGAGCTCCCTTTGAACCCCAGGGTCTCGTTATGTGACAAAGATATTTAGAGGCTGGAGGCCAGAGAGATCACATATGAGGCAGGAAAATGCAGCCCTGTCTCCTGGGGCAAGTGGCAGCTGGAGTCCTCCTCCCTGTCCTCACACTCGGGCCCTGCTCTTTGGTGAGTGGGCCAGAAAAGGTGTCCCTGGTCTAAGGTCGCACTCCACCACCTGATGGGCCCACTCGAAGGCTAGGAGCCCAGATGCCCAGCAGCTTTACAAGATGACTTCCTGTCCCTGGGGATCCTTGTGGTCCGGGAGCTCGATGCTGCTCATGTTCTAGATAACCTGTCAGCTCTCCTGGGGACCGGCATATGTCAGTCTTGAGCCCCCCAAAGGCCAGAGGCAGCTGACCTGAGAGATCAGAAAGGTGGCTTTGGCCTCCTTCTCCCTCCACCCTCGAGTAAACAAAGACCCTTCCCAGAATGTGTCTAGACAACACGTAAGGAACTGGTGAACGTAGTCAAAATGTGATTCTTACCTGGGCCTCACTCAAGGTGACCCTATGCAGGATGTTATTCGTCTAACACAAAGAATAACCTCCCCGCATGCACCTTTCTGCCACCTCTGCCTCTGCAGGAGCCTCTGAAGGCTCAGGAATAAAGAGCAGATGAAGAACTGTAAATAATATAATCAGAATTCCAAAAGTATATGAGAAGAGGTGGTAAGAGCTCACTCTGAAGGTCAAGGGAAGCCTTTGTGGTTTTTGCATTCCCTGACCACAGGGGTACACCACCAAATGCCAGTGGTTTTGTTATGGGTAGGCTCTCAAATGGAATCCCAGGCACCAGTGTGTCTGGGCCAACAGGGATCAGAGCTGTCATTTTCAGAGCCCAGCTGGTACAGAGGCGTCCCAGGAGTCCCTGGCTCTTTGGCAGCTCTGGCTTGCCACCTGCTGCCTGTGGTCTGGCCCTCCCTGGCTTTCTTCCCCCCTACAAGGGACACCCAGGACATCAGTGGCCCATGGACACCATGGCGGTGGGTGTGGCTATCTCAGCCAAGGCCTGGTCTCACCTGCTGGGTACTCCCTGCTACACGCTGGGTAGCTGGTCTCAAGCAGAGGACATCAGTGGG
Organism: Mesoplodon mirus; assembly: GCF_964341445.2. NCBI lineage: Eukaryota > Metazoa > Chordata > Mammalia > Artiodactyla > Ziphiidae > Mesoplodon > Mesoplodon mirus. The sequence continues at coordinate 136,245,270 of NC_138981.1, read as the reverse complement.
GCCAGGCAAGGGTCCCTGGATAGCACCTCTCTGGTATCACTATGCCTTGGGCTGGCACTTTGGCAAAGCAAAGCAGAAGCCAGGACGCTGAGGTGCAAAGCCGGAGGTGTGAACATGGGCTGCTGCCAGCCATCACCAATGAGCTGGTGTGGCACCTGAGCTATACTTTGTCTTGCTGGGACATGCCACTGCTGTCAATGGCTTTTTGGGAGGTGCCCTGGGATCCAGGGAATCTTCACTCAAATCAAAATTCCCTGGACTGCTGGAATTTCCCCTCTCAGGAGAGAATCACTTTGTTCCCAAAGGCTCAGGAGGGCAATCATCCTCCTTCTGTCTCCTCCTCCTCAGCACCCCTCCCTCCAGGCCAAGAGCCCTGCCCTGTCCAGAGTATTCGGGCTTATAGAATGTGTGCACATGCTTGAACTCCAACCACTCTGGAGAAGGATCATCATCCCATTTGAAAAGGAGGAAACTGAGGCCCAGATAGGAGAAGGGCCACTCTGAGAACCCAAGACCATAGAGTACAACCTTGTCAATCCCACCCCCACCCCCAGCCCAGGCCAGCTTGCTTTCTGCTCCTGGGGACCCTGAATGGCTACCCAGTGATTGCAATGCCTCGTTTTCAGATTCAGTTGGCTGTCTCGCAGCAGCCACTGGGCCAGTGCCTTGGTCCACTGGGCTTGCCCTGCTGGCTTAAACAATAGACATTTATTTCTCACAGTTCTGGAGGCTAGAAGTCCAAGATCAAGGTGTCAACAGATCTGGTTCCAGGTGATGGCTGCTTCCTGGCTTGTAACAGCTACCTCCCTGCTGTGTCCTCACATGGTTTTTCCTTGGTGCATGTGCACGGAGAGAGAGGCAGCTCTGGTGTCTTTTCTTATAAGGACACTAATCCCATCATGGGGACCCCACCCTCATGACCTCTTCTAACCCTAATCACTTCCCAAAGGCCCCACCTCCAAATACCATCACATGGGGGGGAGGGGGGAGGGCTTCAACATATGAATTTGTGGGGGGGATGCAAACATTCAACCAGTATCAGCCAGGGAGAGTGGAGATGAAGGTAAATTACTAATCCTAACCCTGGTGAATTCCCCTCCTCAAACACAAATGACCCCAAGGCCCTGGTCCAGCAGCAGGGAATGGAGCAGCTCAGGCAGAGGCCGAGAGTTCCAAACCCCATGTGCCTTTCTCTGCGGGCTCCAGTGCTGGGCAGGTTTGTTTTTATTAATCAAATTATTGTCTATTCACAGGTTTCATATGCTTACCTCACCTTCCAAAGCAATTAAGTAGAAAGTCCCCTTTGCAATTCCAACAGGGATGCCTTTGGTTGGCCTGGGGCTTGGGGGTCCCTAGGAATGGCCGTTCCCCTCACTGAGAGCCAAGCCAGAGCAGAAAGCCTTTGGAGTGGCAGCCCGGGGTGGGGACAGGACAAAGCTGAGCTTCAGACAGCCCAGAGGCCTGGCCTGACTGCCACTCCCTGCCCCCCTGTCCTGTAACTCGTCTGACCTGTGGCCGCCTCATCCCCCTGGTATGCCTCCGTCAGAAGGAACCTGGAGAAGTCATTCCCTCTGTTGCACCGGAAGCTGCATCTCAGTCACTTCCACCACCCACATCCCAGTCCTCAAGGAAGCTACCGGCTACATCAGGAGATGCCCTCTCTCCCAATGGGCAAATGGTCATTCTTCTCCCTGCCCCCAGCCTTCCCTCCTCCAGATATGCTCCAGTTTGTCAGGGTCCTTCTGAGTGTGAGTCCCAGAACTAGCCAGAATATCTGGTTGGTGTGTGGGCAGAGTTGAGGCAAGCCATGTACAGCAGACGCTGCCAAACATTTGGCACCCAGTATCTCATTGAATCCTCCTAAGAGCACTTTTAAGTAGTTTCACCCTTTGTTTTGTTTTTTTTTTTTTTTTTTGCGGTACGTGGGCCTCTCACTGTTGTGGCTTCTCCCGTTGCGGAGCACAGGCTCTGGACGCGCAGGCTCAGCAGCCATGGCTCACGGGCCCAGCTGCTCCACGGCATGTGGGATCTTCCCGGACCAGGGCACGAACCCATGTCCCCTGCATCGGCAGGCGGACTCTCAACCACTGCGCCACCAGGGAGTTTCACCCTTTGAAAAGATGAAAAAGACCATCTGCGTCTCAGAGGGGTTAAGTCATTTGCCCAAAGTCACAGAGACAGTAAGTGGTAGAGTCAAAAGTCTAATCAGACAACCTGGTTCCAGAGCCCATGCCTTACACACTAAACTGCAGAAGGGAGCAGCACACTCACCTCCCTTGCTCTGAATACTTTGCCTTTGTTGATACAGCCCAGGGCCCTGATTGCTTATCTGGCCCCTCCATTGTGGCACCAACTCATGCTGAGTGTTGAGTCTTCTCGCCCATCTCCATGCCTTGCCCTGTGTTCTCTGGGCCCTGGTGCAGAGTTCCCCGGTCTCCACTGCCCACGTCCCCTCCTCCAACTGAGCCCTGCTCCAGCCTGTGCAGGTCCCTCTGTCTCCCCGCTCCACACCCCTGCCAGCTAACGTGATCACTGAGTAAAGTTAGAGCACAGCAGGTGGGCCGAGGCCTGTGCACAGAGCTGTGAGCTGGCAACCACTAAATTGAGAACAATTCCTGGAAATCAGGAAACAGCTATTGAGGCCAAAGGCACCAAAATTAAATCGGCCTTTGAAACAAGTGCATCTCCGCAGGCATCAGCTATGATTCTGCAAGTTTCCAAAATGAGTCCTTAAATGAGATAAAGTCTTCCAGCTCAGGTTGGACTGGGCACGTGGGCGCAGAGGGCTGGGTGATCTACGGAAGCATCAGGGCCTCAGGTCTTCCCCGTGGCACAGCACCCAACCTTCCTGCAGGGGCGTGGACTGTGTCATCTGAAAAATGGACGGCAAGAGACATAGCACTTTCAGTGGAGCCTGGTGCCAGGGGGTTTCCTCCCTCTCGAGAATGCTTCCAGCCCTACGAGCTGAGATTCCTGGGGTCCGAGTGGTTCACAAGTGTTATCCCCTTTCCTTATCCCTGAAATAAGATCATTTGTAAGAAGCACGGACAAATATCGATACCAATGGAGACGTTTCTTGGAGACTCACAAAAGTCAGAAGATGCTCCTTGAGCTCAGAGCAGGTGCAGCTGCAGCCACCTGGCATTTTCCAGTTTGACGTTGCGGGCACTGGCCTCGCGATCCAGTGCAATTCAACAAACGCCCCCCAACCCCGGGGATGAACAAGGTTGCACTGCAGGGAAATGGAGAGGAAAGACTCGGTGCCTACCTTTGGGGAGCTCACAGGCAAGGAAACACCTCCTTCTAATAGAACACCCAGCCTGCTAAGTGCTAAAGAAGATGTTCCAAGAGTGGGCTCAGGAAGCTCGGAGGAAAACAGGGTGGTTTCCACTTACAAACCTGGGAAGTCTTCCTAGAAGAGGCAGTAGTTGATCTGGACCTCGGAGAATAAAGAGTGTCTCAGTGGTCTGAGCTGACGAGGAGGGCATTGTCGATGAGGAGAGAGCATGGGCAAGGGCATGGAAGGACATCCTTGGAAAATGGCAAGTGACCCACTTGGCTGGAACCCCGTGTCCTGGGCCATCAGCCTGGACTGAGGTCAGGCCTGATTGTGCAGACAACCGGAAGCCATCAAAAGTCCTGATTAAGGGAGGTGGCACAAGAAGATGTACGCAGAGCCTCTTACAGCTGTTCTCAGAGTGAGATCTGAGGAATCCTGGAGGTCTCTAACACTCTCTTAGGGGATCCATGACATCAAACCGATTTTCACAGCAATGCTAAAATGTTCTTTGACTTTCCCACCAGCTTGACATTGGAGCCGATGGTGCAAAAGCAGTGGTGGGTGAAACAGCAGGGGCCTGAGTACGAATCACAGCGCTGGCATCAAATCGTCCTAGTCATCATTGGATTCTTCGTCATCATGAGCTTGCAGTTAAAAAACAAAAAGCCGTCCTCTCCTTAGAATGTTGTTAGCGAAGCAGTAATAATTAACTTTATTAAATATTGACCCTTGAGTACCCATGTTTTAAAAATTCTGTGTGACAAATGAGAAATATGCTTAGAGCCCTTCTGCTAGCAACCCAAGTACAAGTTCGAGTCAAGGCAGAACACTCATGTGATGGTTCTGAGTTGTGAGTTGAGCTGGCTGATTTTTCACAGAACATCATATTTACTTGAAATAATGACTAACTAATGTTATTCTGATTTGGAGATCTGGCAGACATTTTCTTGTAAATGAACAAAGTGAGCCCATCAATTCAAGGAAAACAACTGACAGTATTTTTGCCAATGATAAAATTTAAGATTTCAAGCAACATTAAGAATTTTGAAAAACCAGCACTGTGAACAGGACAGCTTCCCAATAGATAAAGACTTTGCCCAATGAGATGGGTGGTGGTAGTAACACATGTGATGTTCTGATATAGAATGAAATGCGTCAACACAGGGAAGGTCTGCATAAGGCAGGGCACTAACATTTTCCCAGGGACCAGTGCACGATGCTCCCAAACCACGACCAGTAAAAGATACATTCAAAGGATAAAAGAAGGGGGTTCACTGGGGTCAAGGATGGAAGATTCATTAATATGGTTTCATACTCAGCACTGCACTTAACCTGTAAGAAACAACCAATGGCTGAATTTTTGTCTCGTATCAAACAAGAATGTCCATAATTACATGAAAAGTCGATTGAAATAGTCCTCTTTTTTCTTTTCTTTTTTTTTTCTTGGCCACCCCACACGGCCTGCGGGATCTTAGTTCCCTGACCAGGGATGGATCCTGTGCCCCATGCAACGGAAGCGCACAGTCTTAACCACTGGACCACCAGGGAAGTCCCTAGTCGTCCTTTTTCTAGTTCCATGTCTACATGAGGCCAGATTTCCTTCATATACTTCAACCATAACAATGCAGCGTAACTGAATAGAGAAGTATATGTGAGACTCTGGCTGTCTTTTCTCAAGCTAGATATTGGAGAAATTCGAAAAAAATGTAAAATAATGCAACTCTTTTCAACACAACTTTTTGTTTTGAAAACTACGCTTATTTTCATTCCATTATTTATATTTACATGAAATCAGTTTATTATTTTAATTTCATATTAATAAATAAATATTTTAACAATCTTATTTCTAATCTGGTTAACATGAAGAGATAAAACCCACATAAACAAAAAAGCTCTTTGGAGTCCTCAACAAATTTTGTTGTTGTTGCTGATTTACCTCATTGTACCCTGCTTTTTAAAGAAATTAAGGTGAAATTCATGTGACATAAAATTAATTTTTTTTTTTTTTTTTCCGTACGCGGGCCTCTCACTGTTGTGGCCTCTCCCGTTGCGGAGCACAGGCTCCGGACGCGCAGGCTCAGCGGCCATGGCTCACGGGCCCAGCCGCTCCGCGGCATATGGGATCCTCCCAGACCGGGGCACGAACCCGTATTCCCTGCATCGGCAGGCGGACTCTCAATCACTGCGCCACCAGGGAGGCCCAAAATTAATTATTTTAAAGCGTACAATTCACTGGCGTTTTGTACATTCACAGTGTTGTGTAACTATCACCTCTATCTAGTTCCAGAACATTTTCTTCTCCCCGAAAGGAAACTCCATACTCATTAAGCACTCACTTGCCTTTTCACCCTCCCACTGGCCCCTGGCAACCACTAATCTGCTTTCTGTCTCTGCGGATTTACTCTCAATAAGTTCTAAGAGTATAAAAGGGTCTGAGACCAAGTAGTCTGAGAGCCACTAGCTTACTGTTTCAAATCCCAGCTCTGCTTTTTAGCTGTGATACCTTGGTCAAGTTGGGTAATTTCTAGAAGACTCGTTTTCCTGACCCCTAAAATGGAGATAATAATAGTACCATCTTCATGGGGCTATTGTGAGCATTCAGTGGGAAAAGGAACTTAAAGTTCCTGGAACATAGTAGATACTCAATAAGCGGGAGTTCACATCAACCCCTGGGAGGGAGCATTGATTCCATTTCCGTACACTCTGTCTCTAGATGTGACGGGCAATAGCTCAAGAAGGAGAGCCAGGTATCATTTTTGCTCACCAGCCATGAGACTCTGATGAGTAACTTCACCTCTCTGAGCATTGCTTTCCTCATCTATAAAGTGGAACTAATATAATCCCCATCTTGCAGGGTAGTTGTGAGAATCAGTGTAGGAGTGAATGCTTATAACATTCTCAGCACATAGGAGGCACTCAATGGCAGGCAGTCATGGGGGGCTTTGGTTTGCAGTGATGACAATGACATTGATGGAAATGGGAAAGTGCTGACACCATCCTCTAGGCTCTCACACCCTGTGTGCAGTTCAGTGGCCACCACTCTGGCTGGGTCCTTCCTCAGAACTGTTGGAGTGATGGGCACCTGATCCCAGCACAGGGCAAGATTATGGCAGCACAGTCTGCCTAGTGCCCCAGGGGCCTTCATCTTGGCTCGGCTGCTCTCTGTGCACAGGCTGCTTGGGCTTTAGAAGAGCAAATAAGTTTACACTAAGCTTTCCTGCTAGAGCCATATTTTAGCTCCAGCCCCAGAAGACACTCCAGTCCCCCAGTTCTGGAAAGACCCCAGGGGTTCAAACTTGAGAGGTGCTCTTAAACATGCCTGGTGGCTCCCCATGGCCACTTCTGCAACACCCCTTCTCTTCTCAAAGGAAAGAAACATGGTATCCTACTGGAGTCCATGCCAACGGTGCAGGGCTCCCTGGGGTAAATCTGTCTCTGCTGCCATTGGCTCTGAGCCTCACAGTTATGGGCTGACGCCTGTCAAGCTAGAGATGCCCCCCGTCAGCCCCCCTTCACTGCCACGTTCACGCCACTAACGGGGCTGTTACTTGAAATCTGAGTTCTTTTTTTTTTTTTTTTGCGGTACGCGGGCCTCTCACTGTTGTGGCCCCTCCCGTTGCGGAGTACAGGATCCGGACACGCAGGCTTAGCGGCCATGGCTCACGGGCCCAGCCGCTCCGTGGCATGTGGGATCCTCCTGGACCGGGGCATGAACCCGTGTCCCCTGCATCGGCAGGCGGACTCTCAACCACTGCACCACCAGGGAAGCCCCTTGAGTTCTTTTTTTGATGTGGACCATTTTTAAGGTATTTATTGAATTTGTTACAATATTGCTTCTGTTTTATGTTTTGGTTTTTTTGGCCCAGAGGCATGTGGGATCTTAGTTCCCTGACCAGGGATAGAACCCAAGTTCCCTGCGTTGGAAGGAGGATTCTTAACCACTGGACCACCAGGGAAGTCCCGAAACCTGAGTTCTTGTCGAAGTGATTTTGAGAGTGGGAAGCTGAGGAAGGCCGGTGGGGTGGAGGGTGCATGGAATCAGGAGATATGGATTCAACCCTGCTGACGACTGGAGACCTCCCTGGGCCTTGGGTTCCCCACCTGAAGAATGACAAGGTCGGACTAGCTCTGGCTTCTTGGATTTTAGGGAGCAATGACCACTGAGTATTCACTGTCCTGAGCCCTTGAGGACATTCTACCTGATTCACTTTGCCCTGGAGAGGCTTGCTCTGGTCCCGTGGACCTGAATAAGACAGGAAAGGGACAGTTCTACACTGGGTGGGTAACAGAAGTCATCACATGTCACGGAGTAGGCTGGCCAGCCCCAAGCTTCACCCAAATGGGAAGGGGGTATCTTCCTGCTCTGTGCACAGACAGAGAACCCATGGGGGCAGTGAGCCGAAGGCAGATCGGTATACCTATTGATGGCAGATGGCAGCAGGTGAACGTAGGGTGGGGAACTGGGAATGTACCTCAGTCAAGGGCCTGGGGCGGTTTATTGGGTAGTCTTAGGGACCTCTGAAAACTTAGCTTGGGGATAATATAGACTGGGTCCTCGACATACTGCATGCTCCATGGCCCGTGGGTTCTGATGCCTGTGAGTATCAGCTCCAGGCACTCGATCCGATGATCCTCACTGATGTACTCCAAAGATGCTGAAGCCATAGTGGTGGCTGGGCCGTGAGTGCAATGGCCATCATGGGAGGGAGGAAAGATAGAGCCAGGAGCCAGCTGGAGAAAGATGGGATGGAGGTCCTGGATGACCTATCCAGATGAGGAACGGCTTTTAGATCTGCTTTTGATTGGGCAGAGGAGGGAACCACAGGTATGCCTTGGAGTAGGAGAGCCAGTAGACAAGAGGCCTCAGCACTCAGACTGGATTTCTCTTCCCTGGGATGGAAGATAATACTGAGTATGTCATTTCTCTTTCTACTCTCCCCTAGACACTGCAGTGACAAAATGTTCATTCAGGTCTCAGATTTATTCCCCCCAAACCAAACTCACTAATCTTCCCAAGGAATTTAGGCTTTTCTTAATTTCCATCTACCACCATCACCTCTCTGGGGAGGTAAATGTGGGAAAGAAGATAGAAATTGTATGTAGTCCTAAAGTTGGCACCAAGGAAATCTCAGGCTACAAAGCAAACATGTGCAAAATCTCTCCCATAGCTGTCACAGCAATATTAAATTACCTGCTTTATTCATTTACAAAGCTCAATGTAAGCAGCAAATCTCTTAGCCTCCAGGTCCCAGGTATGGGCGGTTGAGAGGCAGGGGTGGTACATGATGGCTCCCAGGGGCCTGATTCCTCCTATAGGGACAGCCCAGGCTTCAGGCCATGGCACCACTTGCTGCCAGGAGTACATGCTTGGCTGGCCATCAGTGTTCACCTCTACAGGTGGATAAAGAGCATGCACACGTGGCCTCTGCCCTGTGAGGTAGGCAACAATGATATCCATAGTCCCATTTCAAAGACAAAGAAACTGAGGCCCAGAGAGGTAAATGATTGGTCACACCCAAAACTCAGCTTTCTTGACTCCAAGCTCAGCCACCTGGTGGTTCTGCCTGCTGCCACCCAAGCTGGCAGTTAACATTGTTTTCTGAGGTTATCTTAGGGCAAGGGCACAGGTTGGGGAATCTGTTTCCACAATTCCCTATTCACTCTTCATATGTAAACATGAATTTATGTTCAAGGCATATCAGTGAACATATCACTTTCATAGGCAATTAAGAAATTGGCCCTCAAAATTACAGCACAGGATGAAACTTCTGGGTTTATGAATTCAGGAATCAAAGGGTCAGACCTTTCTGGTGAGTCCTGGTGTGGTTTTAACTTTCCTCTGCTCCACAGTACCCCTCCAGGACTCTTTACTTTCACCTGTCTGTAGTCCAAGTAGCCCCTCCATACTCTAATAAAAGTGAGATTATGGGGTATTTAAAGGAGAGTTACAGCCATGGGAATACACAGTTGCAAGTCTTAAGTGGTGCCCAAAACTACTGTTGTAGGCTGAATAATGGCTCTCAGTGTGGAACCTGTAGATGTGACCTTATATGGAACAAGTATCTTTGCAGGTATGATTAAGTTAAGGATCTTGAGATGGGGAGATTATCCTATACAATCTGCATGTATCCTTTTAAGAGAGTGGCAGGAGACTTGTCACAGACACACAGAGGAGAAGGCAGTGTGACCATGGAAGCAGAGATTGGAGTGATAAGGCCACAAGCCAAGGAATGCTGGAAGCTTAGGTACCAGGAGAGGCAAAGAGCAGATTCTCCCCTGGAGGGAGTGCAGTCCTGATGACACTTTAATTTTGGCCTAGTGATAGAAATTTTGGACTTCTGGCTTCAAGAACTATGATAGAGTACATTTCTGTTGTTTTAAGGCACCCAGTTTGTGATAATTTGTTACAGTAACCAACCACAGGAAATACAGAGGTCTATTAGGGGGCATAATGGGAGACCTGGTAAATGGAGAAACATGCCTTGTTCTTAGATATGAAGATTCAATATTAAAAATACATCAGTTGTCTGTAAATTGACCTATAAATTCAAGAAAATCTCAAAGCTTCTAAAAGGATTCTTGGAACTGGATAAAACTATTCAAAAGATCATCTAGAAGAATAAGCACATGGCAAGAATATTCAGAAAGAAAAGCAATGAGGACAAACTCTCCCTACTGGATAGAGGAGCATATTGTAAAGTTCTTGCACAGGGAAAAAAACCCAACAGATCAACTGGTTAAAGCACAAAGCCCCCCAGTATACCCAAGTATATATGCAAATTTAGTATATGATGAAGTTGATATTTCAAATCAGTGTTGAAAGGTTGAATTATTCCATAAGTGGTGATGGCTATTTCAAAATGGCTACTTAGAAAACAATAGAGTCAGATCTCTACCTCACTCCCTACACTAAAATAAATGCCAGCTATGTCAAAGATTTAAATGTTAAATATGAAACCATAAAAGTACAAGAAGAATAAACACATGGAGTTTTTCTCATTATATAAGTTATAATTTGGGGTTTGGGAAGGTTTTTCCAAACAGGACATAAAAACTTGAAGTCATACAGAAAAAGGTTATCAATCTGACTGCATATAAATGAAAAACTTTTAGATGGAAAAATGCCATAAACAATATATAATATATAATATCTACAATATTTATAATATTTGTAGTTTATAATATTTATTATAAATGGTATGTATTATATAAAATATAAATATTATATACAATATGTAATATATTACATATAAAGCATATTATATCTTAAGTATATATTATATCTCAATGCTATATATTATATAGAATATTACATACATTAAATACATATGTTATATCTCAATGTGAGAAAAATATTTCTAACAGATATGACACAGGCTTTATAACCCTCTGTACAATGAGCTCTTACAAATCCATAAGGAAGAGAACAAACATCCCAATAGAAAAATAGGCAGTAGGCCCTGAAGAGATCATTCCCCAAGAGAATAAGTACAGATGGCCAATAAATATGTGGAAAGATACTATCACCAATAATCAAAGCAATGCCAAGAAAAAAATCTTATTTTTCACTTATCAAATTGCCAAAGGTTTAAAAGCTTGACTAAACTGGTGATTTTCTTGCACTTTTGGTAGTGTAAATTAGTATATTTTTGAGGGCTGTTTGGCAATGCGTATCAGCATGTATAATGCGCACAGCCTTTGACCCAGCAAGCCCATTTTGAGGAATCTACAAGTATTGATATAGGAAGATACTCATGGTGTAGAGTGGAGATAAAGTGCTTTATAGAACAATATTTATGATTCATAGACAGCTGTCTGGAGTATGTACACCAAATGTTAAGAATAGTTATCCTTGGAAAATGAGATTTGGGTGTGATTTTCATCTTCTTTGTACTTTCAGTATTGTTTGCTGGTTTTAAATAGCATGTATCTTTTTTTCTGAAAAAAACAATAAAGCTATTTTCAAAAAAAGAAATGTAGAAGATGAAACATTAACATAGAGCTTTGTAACAAAAGTGGTTGGCTGTTTAGGAACAGATATGGAGGCGGAAGGTATAGCCCCAAGAATAGGTGCTCCCTCAAGGCCTGCCATGTGGCAACTGAAAAGATAGGGATGGAACATGCCCTCTTAGCGTCCCTGCAAGACTTAAATGTGAAAATATATGGCAGATAGTAAGCACCCAAAAGGAGTGTGCTATTGTCTTCATCATTAGTTTTTCATGAAAACATAAGAACCCTTCTCATATGTGGTTGGTTAAGTAATGGCTCCCCAATGATGTCCACGTCCTAATCCTCAGAACCTGTGAATACGTTACCTTGCATGGCAAAAGGGACTTTGCAAATGTGATTGACTTAAGGATCTTGAGATGGGGAGGTCATCCTGGATTTTCTGGATTGGCCCTAAATCACCCAGGGGTCCTTATAAGAGGGATGCCGGAGAGTCAGAGTCAGAGAAAGAGATGTGATGAAAGAAGCAGAGGTAGCATTGATGTGGGGCCATGACCCAAGAATGTGGGCAGCCTCTAGAAGCTGGAAAAGGCAAATAACTGGATTCTCCCCTAGAGCTTCCATAAGGAACACAGCCCTGACAATCCATGTCAGTCTTCTACCCTTCAGAACTGTAAGATAATACATCTGTGTTGTTCTAAGCCACTAAGTTGGTGGTAATTTGTTACAGCAGCCACAGGAAACTCATACATGATACAAGGAGAAGGAAGTCAATTTCCCTTGCATTACGTCCTTGTCTTAGGTTTCCTTCCACATGCTAAGCTCTTGAGGGAAGGGGCTGTATTTGGTTCATCTTATGTGCCCCAGAGCCCTTCACAGAACCTGGTCCTGACAGGAGCTCTCCAATCCGTTCTCTTCATTCTATGCTGGGGCCAATGACCCTGCTCAGGCCCATATCAGCTTTCTCCAGGACTATTCACACAGCCTCCTCATGGGCTTCACGGCCTCACTGCCTCCAATTTCAGGGCCAATGTCTCCACAGCCCTCAACATGATCTCTCTAACACATCAAGTCTGCCATGTCACCCCTCTGCTCTTTAATATTTAGTGACTCCCCATCACCTATAGGATGAAACCCAGTGCCACAACCCATTCCAACCCCATCTATCTCTTCTGCCTTTTCTGTTGCTATTCACTGACACCTACTCTCACACATCAGCCATCCCAAACCTCTTGCTCTTCCCTTTCACCCTCCATATCATCACACAAGCTGTCCTCTCTGGTTGGCAAACTCTTGCATCCTCTCTGCCTGGCCATTCTCAGCCATCCTTCAAACCTCATCTTCCCATAAAAGCCTTCCCCTGGGGCCCCCACGACTCTCTCTTGGAGTGGGTCTGGATTGTACCACAGGCACTGGTTCTGTGTCTGCCCCCAAGTGACCATGAGCTATTGGTGGGAAGGGACTGTGGCTGTTTCATTTCTGCTTCCCTATAGCAGGAGCTCAGCAAATGCCTTCTGCATTGGCCCACTGCTGAACTAGTGTTTATCAAGATAAATTACTTAGCATGGATTGAGTCCTGATACAATTCAACTTCACTTGGCGTCAGCAAAAGTATCACACACTTTCTGTCTCTTCTATTGTCTCTCCAGCACCAGGCTTCAGGGACTGATGGATTTATCTGAGAAGATTCCCAGCCCCTGTGTGACCCTGTTTATTGATCTTAGTCAGGCTACAATCATTACATCTGTTACCCAGCTCTGGACAAGTGCCATTAATAGTCCTTCTCTTTCCTCTCTTGTATCCTTTGCTTCAGCCCTGTCAACCACATATATGTTGCTCTTTCTTCTTCTTTGCTTAGTCCATGCTGTACTGATTATTTTTTCACCAGTCTGGGAGCCCCTGAATCTCTTATGTGGTCCCATGGAGCCTTTTAGAAAACCAGCTATAACACCAAGAGAGAGTATGCCCAACACTGAATGCAGCACCTGGTGCGTTGTAAGAACATATTACACAAATGTCTATGCGGGCAGTTCTCAAATGTGAGCATGCATCAGAATCATCCTAGGGCTTGTTAAAACACAAACTGCTGGGTGCCACCCCCAGAGATTCTGATTCAGTAAGTCTAGGGTGGGGCCCAAGAATTTGCATTTCTAACAAGTTCCTAGGTGATGGAGATGCTGTTGGTCCAGGGACCACATATTGAGAAATACTGGTCTTTATAAAGAGTGTGAATGAGTATACAAAAGGGAATTTGTGAAATTAGTCACTGTACCATGGGAACCGTAGAACTCTTATTAGTTAGTAGGGAATACACATGGATGCTGGAAGTGGGAGGTGCTCATGTGGTAGAGAATGGGATTTTGAGGAATGCACACAGGACAGGGAGGTTGAGGGAGAATGCATAGAGAAGGAAGGGCAGGCTAATGGACAAGACACTGGGGGTCTGGTTGTGTGTGAATCAATTGACATCCTATATCCAATGTACCCAGTGATGTTTGGCAAACTCATAGATTAGCTGCTTGCTTACCTGCTCCTTAATCCATCTCTAGCCACAAATTAAGGAGTCTGCAGAGCAGAAGTGGGTCTAGGCAAGAAAAAGATAAATGCTAGTAAGAATGTGACATATAGGGTTGTTGGATTAGGTGAGCTAGACCTAGCATCCTAGAGACCTGATAATGCAGGGAGGAGCAAATATAAGCAGAAATATCCATAGTGTCTAAATGGTTCTTTTTCATGTCTACTTGTTCTTGTTTCATTTATGCCTAGTTTGGTACAGGATTTCTTAGTTTTTTTTTTAATAGATGTTATTTCTTTGAGGATGCTAAACATATCTTTTATTAAGTCATTTTCAGATTGCAGTATTATTTTCATTTTATCAGGATTAAATTCATCTCCTGAGTGTTGATTTTTTAAGCTGACATTCCTAGTATTAGTGTTCGTGATGTGTTTTGAAATTTTGGCTCATCTCATGTAGTAGTACATTTTCATCTTTTCTCTGCCCATATCCCTGCCTGTTGAGCAGTCTTGCTAATGTCTCCACTTAGCACCCTAGAGCCCCCAGTCAAGAAGCAGGTTGTAAGCTGGTGGCTCAAGGCCTCCATTCTTCTGTGATTTGGGGAATGCCACTAAATTTACAGGCAGCTTGAGCCAGGTCCTGGCTGCCAGCTTGTGTTTGGTTCATCCTACATCACTAGGTTTGCAGCTTGATGTAAACCATAGCCCCTGTCAGGGGGTTGGTTGTAGTATTTATAAATGCTTTTATGAAAGGGGAAGCACCACCCTAGGATCTGATTTCAAGCAGGGTGTCCAAAATCTCCCTACTGGCCTTGATGAGTCTTTTTTTTTTTTTAAATTGAAATGTAGTTGATTTACAATGTTGTGTTAGTTTCCCAGTCTGTAGGTTGTCTTTTCATTTTGTTTAGGGTTTCCTTTGTTGTGCAAGCTTATAAGTTTGATTAGGTTCTATTTGTTTATTTTTGCTTTTATTTCTATTGTCTTGGGAGACTGACCTAAGAAAACATTGGTACAATTTATGTCAGAGAATGTTTTGTGTATGTTCTCTTCTAGGAGTTTTATGGTGTCATGTATTATATTTAAGTCTTTAAGCCATCTTGAGTTTATTTTTGTGTATGGTGTGAGGGTATGTTCTAAGTTCATTGATTTACATGTGGCTGTCCAGCTTTCCCAACACCACTTGCTGAAGACACTGTCTTTTCTCCATTGTATATTCTTGCCTCCTTTGTCAAAGATGAATTGTTCATAGGTGTGTGGGTTTATTTCTGGGCTCTCTATTCTGTTCCATTGATCTATGTGTCTGTTTTTGTGCCAATACCATGCTGTTTTGATTGCTGTAGCTTTGCAGTATTGCCTGAAGTCTGGGAGGGTTACGCCTCCAGCTTTGTTCTTTTTCCTTAGGATGGTTTTGGCAATTTTGGGTCTTTTTTTGTTCCATATACATTTTAGGATTTTTTGTTCCAGTTCTGTGAAAAATGTCATGGGTAATTTGATAGGGATTGCATTAAAGCTATAGATTGCTTCGGGTAGTATGGCCATTTTAACAATATTAATTCTTCCAATCCAAAAGCATGGGGTATCTTTCCATTTCTTTGAATCATCTTCAGTTTCCTTTATTAATGTTTTATAGTTCTCAGCATATGCCTTTCTTGGTGAGTCTTGTATTATGTTCACCTGGACTGCAAGAGTATTTAAATTGGTTTCTCACAAAGGGAATTTGCCCATGAATTGTTGCTGAATTGGTGTGTTTGTGAGGGGAAGGAGGGTACAGAGCTTCTTACTCCATTATCTTACTGATGTTAGTCTGGCTATTAGCCTTCTGCTCACCCATTTACTCAGCATCAAAAAATGCTTGTAGTTTCCTGTCTTTCCCCCCACTTTCCAGACACAGTAGCATAAGAAACAAACATGTCTTCTGTTCCTGCTGAGAGATTGCTAATAAGCACTAGTTTTTAGCTCCATGTGATGCAAAATGAGTCAGTAATACAGCTGCAGTGTTTATGACAGTAGACATATGTGACTAGCCCTTCCTGAGTCTGCCCCTGGCCCCCTTTATCCAACTTCTAAGTCTCTCAAGGCTGTAGGCAGCAAGCGCAAATTGGTAGCTCACTCCTCTGTAGGCCCAGGCAGCAAGAAGTCCCCAAGCTCAGCATCTCACAAGTACTGGGAAGAGCTGGGAATAACTGTCTTCTCTGCCCTTTGAAGAGCTTCTTAAAGATCTTAAGAAAAAGAAGGGAAGTCTTATTCCCTTCCCTCCTGCCTCTCCACATCTTCCCCTTGCCCACTCACCACCCCAGTCAGGGTCTGAGCAAACAGATGGATAAGCAGCTACTGCTACAAAAGGGCAAACATGAGGGTTCTGATATTGGAACCATACTCCTGTTCAGACTTTGGCAGCCATTTCCACAGCACTTTTGACGTTTTCAAAGTCATTTCCTGACTTTTAAAAATATGATCCCCATTTTAGAGGTGGAGAAACTAAGGCAGTGACTGAGGCAGAGAAGGAAGAGGATCCCTGTGTGAGTCAGCAGTTGAAGTAGGGCCAGAGCCCTGGTTTCTCGCTTCTTTGAGTTATTTCCATACCATGTGGGCCACATTAATCGGGAGTGAAATATTCTGAGAATGGTGACAAACGTGTCCATTACCCCTTAAGTAGCCAGCCTGAGCTTCCTTGGAGACTCCAGGAACATGGGGCTCCCCTCTAAGCAAAGAGCTTGCCGGGATTATGGGGGACTAATGTTCTCATCATGGTTTTGCCACTTAAGCTCTAGACCTTTAGAGAGTACATTTCCTGGGCCCAGATCACTGGCCTGGCCACGTGTGGAGAGTGGGCCTGGAGAGGTTACCAGGGGAAGAGCTGAGGTGAGAAGCCAAACCCTCTCCTTCTCTGGGTCACTCAAAGAGCACTTACATATTCTGCCAAGCTGTAGTTGCCTTTTTGAGCTTCACTTTCCTCATCTGTAAAGCGGACATAACATCCTCATCAACCACACTATAGAGGATGTTAGGAGGCTCAGAGGTGATCGGGTATAAGTGTGTGATCTGTAACCTGTGAAGTAGCATCTGAATCTGACTTTTCTACTCAATCCTATTCATGGAGCAGCTACTGGAGGACAGGTGCTGAGTTAGGCATAGTATGTGAATCACCCCAAGTCACTTGTCTTATCCATTAATACACAGCTGTTCAGTGACAGAAATGAGATGAGAGCCTTTTCTGATCAGTCCCAGAGAGCTGGAGATCATATTGCTGTGTGCATAAGGTTGTTAGCATTAACACATTTAAAAAAGACTCAAGTTAAACTTGAATTTTAGATAAATAATGAAAAAATAAATATAAATATACACTTATACACAGTTATATGAAAATATTATTTTTTTTATCTAAAATTCAAATTTAACCAGGCATCCTGTATTTTATTTGGCAACCATATGTGTATATGGAGTTGGCATTGAAGGGGCAGCAGGTGGGCAGGTTGTTTGTATATTCATTTTGAAGTGAGGGAGTCAGCAGGCCATATGCCAGGGAGAGAAGTGATCTTCCCACCCAAGCAAGGCACCACTCCTGTTCTCAACCTGGGGGCAACCAAGAACATATACAGACCTGATACTTTGTCCTGATGACAAACACTCACGTAGAATTAAGCCTCTTCCCTTCCCCTTCCTGAATGTTCCCAAGATGCTATTTTCCCCCATTCATGTGGGCTCCTTTGGAGGTATTTAAAAGATATTTTATCAAGGATAAAAAGGGTATTTTAAAAATAAATAAAGGTTTAAATTTCATAAGGACCTACTCTATAGCACAGGGAACTCTACTCAGTATTCTGTAATGGCCTATATGGGAAAATAATCTAAAAAGAGTGGATATATGTATTTGTATAACAGATTCACTTTGCTGTACACCTGAAACTAACATAATATTGTAAATCAATTATATACCCTAGTAAAATTTTTTTAAAAGGTTTAAATTTCAAGTTTATATAAAGATAAGGCCTAGGATTTGTTTTTTAAATTGTATTTATTTATTTATTTATGGCTGCATTGGGTCTTCGTTGCGGTGCGCGGGCTTCTCATTGCAGTGGCTTCTCTTGTTGCGGAGCACAGGCTCTATGCACGCGGGCTTCAGTAATCGTGGCTCACAGGCTCTAGAGCACAGGCTCAGTAGTTGTGGCTTCGTAGCTCCACGGTATGTGGGATCTTCCCGGACCAGGGCTCAAACCTGTGTCCCCTGCATTGGCAGGCGGATTCTTAATCACTGTGCCACCAGGGAAGCCCCAGCCCTAGGAGTTTTAAAAAGGGTTGTAGACTTCTGCTTCTGGTCAAGGTGGGGTAACAGGGAATGAATTTACCCTCCTTCCTGGAACAATCAATAGACAAAATATTTTTTTAAAAAGCCAGTACTTTGCAAAATGCTGGACATCAGGGAATGAAAGACAGGGATGGGAAGCAAATGAGGTGAGTGCTACAGTGCCCCAATTTGTTGCCTAGAGAGAGATTGCAGGCTGTAGAACAGGGAGGGAAAACCCAGGCAAGGAACTCAGTGTTTTTCCTGAGTTGAGGAAACAGAGTGGGGAATCCAGGAAGTCCAAGGAAACTTAATTTCACAGGACAGAGTGCTAGAGAGCTGAACATAGAAAGTGCTCCAGAAATCCGCTGTATTGAAAGTATTCAGTAGAGTATTGATTGGTGCATGCATATGAGGGAACTACCTGAGGCCTAGAAAAGGAACATCCAGAGCAATTACAAGAAAACAGTGCCTGGCACTTATGCAACTATGGGGATTATGCCTGCTCCCACCTGCCAGTCTGAAAAATCTCAGATTTACAGGGCCTTGGGTAGAGCATACAAGTGGTTCGTATTTCAGTATTGGGGGATAGTTAGCCCTAGGCTGATAACTGCTCCAGTCCTGCCTAACAAGTCATAAAAGCAAACCTGAACAGTTCAAACTATTTTCAACTGAACTGTATCCCATAAGAAAGTTCAAGAATATTTATAGGAATACAAAAATATCTGGCACCTAATAAGGTAAAATGCACAGTGTTTGGCATCCAATAGAAAATGATCAAGCACACAAAAAAGCAGGAAAATATGACCCATAATGAGGAAATAAATCAATTGGCACCAATCCAGAATTGAAACAGGTGTTAGAATTAGTAGAACACTAAAGCAGTCATTATAACAGTATTCCATTATGTTCAAAAGTTAAGTAGAAACATGTGAGATATACTAAGACCCAAATTAATTGCTTCTAGAGATGAAAACAATAGTATCTGAGACGAAAAATACACTAGATGGGAATAATGGAAGATTGGACATTGTAGGATAAGAGATTAGTGAATTTGAAGACACAGTAACAGAAACCATCCAAATGAAACAAAGAAAAGAGTACATAAAAAAGAACAAAGCATTACTGAGCTGTGGGACAATTTGGAAGGCTTAATATATGTGTAATTGGAGTCCCTGAAGAACAGTAAGGGGCAGAAAATACATTTGAAGACAATGGATAAAATTTTCCCATATTTGATGAATATTATAAACATATAGATTCAAGAATTTCAATGAACCCCAAGCACAAGAAACATGAAGGAACTATACCAAGGCATGTTAAAATCAAATTGCTCAAAAGTAGTGGTAATTATAAAAAGCTTAAAAACAACCAGAGGAAAAAGATATATTATGTACAGAGAAACAAAGATACAGATCAAAGCAGATTTCTTGTCAGAAACAATACAAATAAGAAGATGGTGGATCAACATCTTCAAAGTACTGGATCAAAAAACAAACAAAAAAACTCGTTGATCTCATATGAGATCTCATACGAGTCTATACTCAGTGAAAATATCTTTCAAAAATGAAGGTGAAATAAAGACTTTTTCAGGCAAACTGAAGCTGAAAGAATTCATCAGCAGGAGACCTGCACTATAAGAAATTTTAATGGAAGTCATTCAGACAGAAGAAAAGTGCACCAGATGGAAATATAGATTTATACAAAGGAAAGGAGAGCACTGGAAATGGTAACTACTTGGGTAAATATATAAGATTTTTCTTATTATTTATATTTTTTAAAAGATAATTGCAGGCTTTCCTGGTGGCACAGTGGTTGAGAGTCCTCCTGCCAATGCAGGGGACACGGATTTGTGCCCTGGTCTGGGAGGATCCCACATGCCACGGAGCGGCTGGGCCCATGAGCCATGGCCGCTGAGCCTGTGCATCCGAAGCCTGTGCTCTGCAATGGGAGAGGCCACAACAGTGAGAGGCCCGCGTACCGCAAAAAAAAAAAAAAAAAAAAAAAAGATAATTGCCTATTTAAACAAAAATAATAACAACTGAGTGTAGGGTTTACAACATAAGTAAATTATATAATAGTACAAAAGACAGGAGGGGACAAATGGAAGTATACTGTAAATACATTCTTATATTATATATGAAATGGTATACTATTACCTAATATTACTTAAAGGCAGATTGTGGTAAGTTAATGATGTATACTGTAAATCCTAAATCGACCACTAAAATAACAAAACAAAGAGTAATAGCTAAAAAATCAACAAAGGAGGTGACACAGAACCTAGGAAATATTCAATTAATCCCAAAGAAGATTTAAAAATAGAGGAAAGGGTACACACATAATATATGGGACAAATAAAAGGCAAATAGCACGATAGTAGACTTAAATCTAATAATACCAATAATCATATTAAGTATAAATAGTCTAAACACCATATTAAATTAAAAAGACAGAGATCATCAGATAGGATTAAAAAAACAAAACCTGACTGTATACTCCCTGCAAGAAATGCATTTCAAATATAATGACAAAAGTAGATTAAAAATAAAAGGATGGGCTTCCCTGGTGGCGCAGTGGTTGAGAGTCCGCCTGCCAATGCAGGGGACACGGGTTCGTGCCCCGATCCCGGAGGATCCCACATGCCGCGGAGCGGCTGGGCCCGCGAGCCATGGCCGCGGAGCCTGTGTGTCCGGAGCCTGTGCTCCGCAACGGGAGAGGCCACAGCAGTGAGAGGCCCGCGTACAGCAAAAAAAAAAAATAAATAAAAAAAAAAAAATAAATAAAAGGATGAAAAACATGATGCCAACACTAATCAAAAGAAATCTGGAGCAGGAATATTAATATCAAAGTAGATTTCAGAATAAAGAATGTTATCAGGAATAAAGAAGGTCATTCATAATGATAAAGGGGTCAATTCCCCAAGAATATGAGTTTATAAATGTAATAAGAGAGCTTCACATTACACGAGGCAAAAACTGACACAACATAAGGATTAATAGACAGATACATAATTAAAATTGGAGATTTCAATGCCCTTCTCTCAATAATTGATAGAACAAGTATACAAAAAAATCATTAAAGATATAGAAGATCTGAAAAACACTATAAACAAAATCGATCTATTTGACATTTATAGAATATCTCACCCAATCAGAGAAGAATACACATTCTTTTAAAATCTACATAGAACATTTACCAAGATAGACAACATTTGGGGCTATAAAACAAGTTCCAATAGAATTAAAAGGATTCAAGCCATATCAAGTATGTTCTCTGACCACAATGGAGTTAAATTAAAAATCCATAGCAGAAAGATCTCTGGAAAATTCCCAATTACTTGGAAATTAAATAATATAGTTCTAAATAATCCACACATGAAACAGGAAATAAAGGAAATTAGAAAGTATTTTGAATTGAATAAAAATGAAAAGACAACGTATAAAAATTTGGTGGATGTGCTGCTAAAGTAGTACTTAGGGGAAATTTTATAGGACCAAATGCCTATACTAGAAAAGAAGAAACATCTCAAATCAATGATCTCAGCTTCTATCTTAAGGAAAGAGAAAAAGGAAGCAGGTTAAACTCAAAGTAAGTGGAATAAAGGAAATAATAAAGACCAGAGCAGAAATCAATGGAATAGAAAATAAAAACAATAAGGAGTCATTGCAACCAATCTTATAAGTGAGATTGATAAACATTTAGCCACACTGATCAGGGAAAAAAGAGATAAGACACAAATTACTAATATCAGAAATTGAGAGGTGACATCACTACAGATTCTACAGATATTAAAAGGATAAGATAATATCATAAACAACTTTATGACAATACATTTGGCAACTTAGATGAAATGGACCCATTTATTAAAAGACATAAACTACTAAAGCTGACTCCTGGAGAAATAGATAAACTGAATAGCTCTATATCTATTAAAGAAACTGAATTTTTAGTTAAAAACTTTCCCACACAGAAAACTCTAGGACCAGATGGCCTCACTGGTGAATTCCATCAAACATTTAAGGATTGAATAAAAGTAACCCTACAAAAAAACACTCCTAGAAAATGAAAGCAAAAGGAATGCTTTCCAAGGCATTCTATGAGGCCAACATTATCCTGATACCAAAGCCAGAATATAACGTTCTATAAGAAAAGAAAATTACAGACCAATATGCCTCATAAATGTAAATGCAAAAATTCTGAACAAAAGTTTACCAAATCAAATCCAACAATACATTAAATGGATAATACATCATGACCAAGCAGGATTTATCTGAAGAATTCAAGGTTGGTCTAAAGTTTTAAAATCAATCAATTTACTTTACCATATTAACAAATTAAAAAAAGGAAAATTGCATTATCATTGCAATGGATGTCAAAAAAGCGTTTGACAAAATTGAACACGTACTGATAAAAATTCTCAACAAACTTTGAATAGAATGGAACTTCAACCTGATGATGGGCAGCTACAAAAAGCCTACAGCTAACTTAAACCTTAATGGTAAATAAACAAAAACAGAAACAAAATAAATGAAAGCTTTCTCCGTAAAATTGGGAACTCTGCAAGAATGTCGACTCTTACCACTTCCACCCAATATTGTACTGAAGGTTCTAGCTAGGGCAATCAAAAAAGAAAGAAAAAAAAAGAAAGCAAGACAGGAAGTGGGGGGGAGGGCAATGGAGATTGGACAGGAAGAACTAAAACTGGCTACATTCACAACCAATATGACTGTCTATTCACAACCAATGAATTGTCTATGTAGAAAATCTGATGGAATCTACAAAAAAGCTAGTAAAACTAATAAGTGAGTTTAGCAAGGTTATAGGATACAAGATCAATATACAAAATTCAGTTTTATTCCTATTTATTACCAATGAACAATCTGAAATTGAAATTAAAAATTACTCTAAAAAACAGCATAAGAGACATGAAATACTTGGGGATAAACCTGTGAAAATATGTGAGAGACCTCCACAGTAAAAACTATGAAATACTACTAAGAGAAAATAAAAAGACCAAATAAACAGAGACATATACCATGTTTATGGGGCAGAAGGTTTACTATGTTAAAATGTCAATTCCCCCCAAATTGATTTATAGATTTAATTCAATACCAATCAAAATTCTAGGAGGTGTTTGCATAGAAATTAACAACTTGATTCTAAAATTCATATGGAAATGCAAAGGACGTAGCATAGCTAAGTCAACTCTGCAAAAAAGAAAGGCAGAGTTGGAAAACTTACACTACTTGATTATAAACACTTATTATAAAGCTATAATAATCAAGACAGAGTAGCGTTGGTGTCAAGAAAGACAAATAGATCGATGGAACAGAATAGAGTTTAGAAAGACTCACACATATGTGGAAAACTGATTTTTGACGAAGGAGTAAAAGCAATTCAGTGGAGAAATGATACTCTTTTCAATAAATTATGCTGGAATGATTAGATATACATGTGCAAAAAATGAATTTTTACCCATACTACATGACATATAAAAAATCAACTCAAAATGTGTCATAAACCTAAATATAAAATCTAAAATTGTAAAACTTCTAGAAGGAAACATTGGAGAAAACCTTTGCAACCTTGGTTAGGTAAAGGTTTCTTAGCCACCAAAAGCACAATCTATAAAGGAAAAAAGTTGATAAATTGGACTTCATCCAAAATTTTAAATATCTACTCTTCAAAAGATAGTGTTAAGAGAATGAAGACAGAAGACCATGAGAAGAAATTTGTAAATCATACATCCTGTAAGAGACTTATAACTAGTGTATGTAAAGAACTGTTACAACTCACCAATAAAAAGACAACACAATTTTTAAAAAGGATGAAAGATTTGAATAGTCCTTTCCCCAAAGAGGATATGCAAATGACCAATAAGCACAGGAAAGATGCTCAACGTCATTAGCCATCAGGGAAATGCAAATCAAAACCACAACGAGATACCACTTTATAGGCACTACAATGGCTACAACCAAAATGATGGACAACAACAAGCATTGGCAAGAATGTGGAGAAATTGGAACCCTCGTACATTACTGGTGGGAATGTAAAATGGTGCAGCCACTTTGGAAATCAGTCTGACAGTTCCTCGAAGGGTTAAATGTCACCATATGACCTAGCAATTCCACTCCTAGGCATATGCCCAAGAGAAATGAAAACATATGTTCACACAAAAACTTGTACGTGAATGTCCACAGCAGCATTATTCATAATAACCAAAAGAAGGAAACAACCCAGATGTTCATCAACTGATATATGGATAAACAAAATGTGGTATAGCTGTACACTGCAATATTATCCAGCCATAAAAAGGAATGAAGTACTGGTACATACTACAACATAGATGAACCCTGAAAACATCAAGCTAAGTGAAAGAAGCCAGTCACAAAAGCCCACACATCGGGACTTCCCTGGTGGCGCGGTGGTTAGGAGTCAGCCTGCCAATGCCAGGGACACGGGTTCGAGCCCTGGTCCGGGAAGATCCCACATGCCGCAGAGCAACTAAGCCCGAGTGTCACAACTACTGAGCCTGAGCTCTAGAGCCCGCGAGCCACAACTACTGAAGCCCACGCGCCTAGAGCCCGTGCTCCACAACAAGAGAAGCCACCACAGTGAGAAGCCCGCGCACCACAAAGAAGAGTAGCCCCGGCTCACCGCAAATAGATAAAACCCCCGCGCAGCAATGAAGACCCAACGCAGCCAAAAATAAATAATAAAAAAAGCCCACACATTGTATGATTCCACTTACATTAAATGTCCAGAATAAGACATATCCATAGAGATGGTAAGTGGATTAGTGGCTACCAGGGGCGGGGTGGTAGTGGAAATAGAAATAGGGAGTGACTGCTTAATTGGTATGGAGTTTCTTTTTGGAGTGATGAAAATATGTGGAATTAGATAGTGGTGATGATTGCACAACTTCGTGAATATACTAAAGTCACTGAACCGTATAATTTTAAAGGGTGAGTTTTATGGTATGTGAATTATGTCTCATTAAAGCCATTATTTAAAAAAAAGAAGAAAAGATTCTGAGTTATTTCCATTTTTGTTTAGCCCTTTATTTTTTATTACATAGAATCTCTGGACAGTGGGAAGTGAGAGGGAAGAAGGACAGTACAAATCCACACTTACTTACTGTGCGGAGTGACCTTATGGAGTTAAGATGTACTGTTTCACTTATTTGTTTTTAATCTCTAAAAGAGACCTTTTATTAAAACAAGGAAGCTGAGGCAGGCCTTATTGGAATGGGTTCAGAAAAGTCATAGTAATATGTCTGAGCGCTGTGGAAGATGCGAATGCATTGGCAATACATGGGTTCAGCTCCCACTACACTCACACTGATTGGATAGTGTGAACTGTGTGCCCAGGTGAAAGCAGCTTTGGCCCTTGGCTGGGGAAGGAACAAGGGGAACAGGATGGGGTTTGGAGCCATATTTCCCCTGCTTTTGCTCAGCTTGTCCATCATCCAATGAAAACATCCAAGTCTATCAGAAAACCTGAGAGGTTGTTCAGGATAGGTGGTAGTGGCCAACCTGCAGAGAGGAGAGTGAGCACTGGACTTTGGTTGGAGTTCCAGGTCCACCACTTCCCAGCTGGGTGATCTTGGGAAATTCACACAGCCTCTCCAACCTCATTTTTCTCATCTGCAAAATAGGAATAATAACGCTTGCAAGGTTGTCTGTGTATTGCCCCAGAAGATGTATGTGAAAGTGCTTGACAATGCTTGTTGATTGCATTTGCATCTGAAACTCCTGGTAGAGTCATTACTGTAATGTCCCAAAATAGCCAGTTTAAATGTGTATAAACCATCCATATTCCTCCACATACCACACATGCAAGAATAGGATGTAAATACTGTCACGTACACTATTTACAACAGTAAGAATGTATGGGGCATGCACTGTGTAACGGGCTCTTCTCACAAATTTAATCCCTGCAACAACTGTGAGGTAGGTCCTGTTGGTTTCCCCTCATGTAGATAAATAAATTGAGATTCAGAGGTTAGACAATGTAACTTGTCAAGCTACAAAGTAATGGGGAGAATAGAAAGTGCCAAGTACTGTTGACCTTTGAACAACATGGGTTTGAACTGTGCAGGTCCACTGATTTGCTGATATGTTTCAGTAGTAAATACTACAGTACCTACGACCTGTGGTTGGTTGAATCAGCAGATGTGCAACCACAGATACAGAGGAACCATGGATGTGGAGGGCTGACTATAAGTTATATGCAAATTTTCAACTGCAGCCAGGGCCCCCCTAACCCCCACGTTGTTCAAGGATCAACTGTATTTGAATAGGAGGTAGAAGAGAACAGTGGTTAAATGTATGGCCTGTCTGAAACTAGCCCCACCACTCACTAGCTGTGTGACCCTGAGCACACCTGTCATTTGTAAAAGGGGCTAACAATAGTATCCACCTCATTAACCTTAGTGGATGTTATAAGGATGAAATGGGTTAATATACTTATGATACAGAGAATAGTATCTGGCACAGAGAGTTAGCTATGATCAATAATCCATGATAAAAGCTTTTAATCATTAAGGAAACATCAATCTAAAAATGTTAGGATGCTGATAATGAATATAATCTGCCTAATGGGACTTCTGTGTTTGTTCACTGTTTAGCAGTTGCTTAATATTGGGAGTTCTTTTGGCTGTTGATATGTTTTATGACAACTTCCCAGGCCACCAAAAATGGCTTCATCCTCAGAGCACAGGTTAGTCATCCCCACCTAGGGGAGAATGACCTTCATGCCACCTCTGTGGAACCTGGAGCCCAGAGAGTGAGAAGAGCCTGTAAAATGTGACACACCAAATGCATGAAAAACTCGGGCTGGAAACTGGATCTTCATTGATTCAAGCCCATTTGAAAGCCAGGTCTAGGATTCAGAAGGACTTGAAGACTGTAGGACTACAGTGAGCAGCTTCTAGGAATTGGTGAAGACTGTCAAGACATTTTTCCAAGAAAGGTACATGATGTTTGCCTTGGTTCTTTGGTGACCTGCTGACAGGAAAACCTGTACATGGTACTTCTGACAATGTTTTCAGATAAAGACAGAGATACTAAATACCTAGCTGTCAGAGAAAAGAGGGGGCAGTAAATCCCTCATGGCACATGTTCATGGAAGAGATAGGTGGTTTATCAATACTGTAATGGTACAGATGCCCCATGGCCTGCTGGGGTCTGGGTAGTGTGAATAGAGTGGTGCTTATGTCTGGGTAGTGGGAGGGCTCTGTCCTAGGACCCACTTTCCAAAGGGGCTGAGGGGTATGGGGGTGGCATCCCCCCTCTGGAGTGGCCACTGCCCACCAAGTGGTCTGGGCCAAGGAGATGAGAACTGCTGTTTGTCTTCCCTCACCCAGGAATTCTCCGTCAACACACAACTCCGTCAGTCCTTTTCCTTTCCTGTCTTCAGCTCCTCAGCTTTGACCTGGGCCCAATTTCCTGGGCCCTGTCTCCTCCTCAAGTTGGTTGGCTGGGTACCAGGGAGTCAGCGGGGGATGTTCTTGGATCCTCAGCATGGGATGGGGATGGTCCCTGTGCTAAGGCTGCTCTGAGCTCACCTCCCACTCAATCTGCCAGAAGGCCAGCGTCTTCTTGGTGTGACGGGGGAGCATTCAGCAGTAAAAGGATTCTAAGTCCACAGAGGTTAGCACTTCCTAGCCCTCTTTCCTAGGGACTGGGCTCCATCTTCTAGCACGGCGTCCCTGCCTGCTCTAGGAAAGGACCAGGAGAAGAAAAGGGCCCAGTCTTAGAATCAGGGCATTGGGTTCCTGCCCTGGTACCATCAAGTCATGTGGACCCTGGGTGAGTCTGAGCCTGCCCCTCCCCGGGGCTCAGCTGCCCATCTGCAGAGCAAGGGGGAGAAGGAAAGAGCCTCACCCATCCTAGAAAGTGACGGCAGTCATGGAACCTGTCATTGACAGGCACAGGCGGTTGAATGAGACCTGGGCTCTGGGCTGTGTCTTGACTCCCTGCCTGGCTCCACTTCCTCTAAGGACTCTTCCAGCTGGAAACCCTGAAGACTCCACCAGGCAGCTACTGCCTGCTTGCTGTCTTCGGGGTCCTGCCTCCAGCTGCCCCAGACAGGGTCGCTGCTTAGATGGGGTCTATTCCTCAGACACAACTGCCCAGGGCTGCCTTAAAGCTGCCCCGGAAGTAGGCAGTCTGGGGAATCGGGGTGGCTTACACGGAACTCTCCAGGCTTCATTCTGACTGGGGCTGGAGCTGATCAGGGTGGTGCAGAGGACAGCCCCCTCCTTTCTCCCTGGAGAGCCACACCCTCTTCAGACTGGCTGCCATGGTCCTCCTCTCAGCGGCTCGAGCTACTCCCAGCCCTCCCCCGACCCTGCTCCTCTACTCTGGTTCCTCCTCCTCACCCACCCCCTGCCTCACTCAGCTGCCCACTCCCCCCGGCACACTTGGCAAAACTTCGAGGCTCTGCACATCCCAGGGGGCAGAGGCCTTGAGCAGGGCCTTGGGTCCCGGCGCTGAGCTGAGCCCACAGCTGCCTGAGCAGATGTTGCCACAGAGGGCGGCCTGGCCGGGTGGAGCCCGAGCTGTCGGGACCGGGCCTCCTGAGCGAGCCAGGACCGCAGGCAGGGCAGTCGGCCGGAAGCAGCCCGGGTCCACAGGGAGCCCCACTCCACAAGACCGTGTCTCTGTCAACCAAACCTCCGTGTGGCCATGAGGGTTGCGTCTACCTGATACGAGGTTCTGCCAGGGGACACAGCCTGCGTCTGCATGGAGCTGGGCCCTCTAAGGAGGTGCAGATGGTGTCCACGCAGGAGGAGACTCCCCGAGAAAAGGAGGGCTGTATCCCCAAAGCACAAGACTCTATAAGATGCGGTCTGGATCTGCACAGGGCCCAGATTGGCCAGAAGACACAGATGGAACCAATGGAGAACGAACGGCTCTCACCCTGGAGACACAGGCGGAGCCAACACCAGGGACTGCGGCTCTTCTGGGCAATGCAGACCACCACTGCATGGACCACAGTCCTGCAGAGAACTGATGGCTGGTCCATCTGCGGACAAGGCAGCGCACGGCGTCGGAGGTCATGTCACCTGTGGATGTGGCTGCCCTGGGCACACGGCTCTGCCTGTTGGTGCTGGCGGCTGGGTCAGCGCTGTGCGAAGCCTCAGTGGAGAGACGTGTGTTGGGGCAGCACAGCCACGAAGGCGGTGGCTCTGTCCTTGGGCACAAACTGTGTCTCCAGCTCAAGCTACATCTGTACAGGACAAGACTCCACAAGAAGATGTGGGCTGTGCGGCCAGCTGCTCTGCCTGTGGACAGAAGCTGTGTCTATATGAGCCCAGAGCTCTGGGTGGAGACAAAGGCTGAGTCTGCGCACAGCCCGACCTCGGCTGCCCAGGACAAGGTGGGGCAGCCCCAGAGGAGGCTGCATCTGCCCAAGACGAGACTCTCTGTCCCGGATGAAGTTGCATCCATCCTGAATACGGTTATGTCTGCAGAGAACGAGGCTCTGTCTACTCACAAGGAGGTTGCGACGGCACACCAGCTGGTGTCTACACAGAACCGTGCAGATTCCACAGAAAGCAAGGCTTCTCAAGGAACTGCAACCTGCACCGGCACAGCCAAGCCCCTGCCTGCATAAACGCACCGGGCTGTCTTGTGTAGATGTGGCCCATGTTGAGAGGGTGCATGGCCCTGCTGAGCACTGCCACCTGGATCTGCACCTAATTACAGCCAGTATGTGGCTGATCCAGGGCTGCTGGGGGATCTGCAGCCTGTGTCTACACAGGAGTGTGTGTGGCTCCAAGCTGGATCAGCAGGGAGCAAGGCTTTGCAACTTGTCATGGATGAACCCGGGCTCTATCTGCCAGTGTGACCTGTCTCTACAGCCAGCACATGGATGAACTCAGAACTAGCCAGTGCAAGGGAAAATCGGTTGCACTGAACTCAACTGCGGATCTCTGTGGACACTTGTCCTGCGTCCACACCACGTGCAGCACC
The DNA here is from genome assembly GCF_964341445.2 of Mesoplodon mirus. NCBI lineage: Eukaryota > Metazoa > Chordata > Mammalia > Artiodactyla > Ziphiidae > Mesoplodon > Mesoplodon mirus. The sequence goes on along the minus strand of NC_138981.1, from coordinate 136,215,263 downwards.
TCAAGGAAGTGCAGCTCAAGTGAGGGAAGCAGAGACAGCCGCTGCAGACGGCCGCCGGCTGCGTCCACCTGACCCAGGGGTGCTGCTCTCCCGGAGGTGCAGCCTGGGTTGGCAGAGCAGAGGAGGTGCTGCCAGGGGGCGCTGACTAATTCTCACTGAACCAGGGCACCAGCTGGAGTCTCAGCCCAGGTCTACACTGAGCCTGGCTCTGCAAGGAGCTCAATGCCAGCTCAGGGTGGCCTCTGCCACGGAGTGCAGGCTGCTTCTTAATGGAGCAGAGGGCCACGTGCAGGACCAGCCCGCCTCCGTGCCCAGCACAGTGCTGCTAAGAAACATCACCTGGATCAGGGCTGCCGAACAAACCTCTGTGTGGGGCCGCTGGCAGAGCCTCACCAGAGCTGAGCTCCAAGCCCAGGCCGGGATTCACCGACACACAGCACAGCCAGCGTCCTCCATCCCGGTCCTTCCCACCCCCAGCACCAGGCAGCTGGAAGCAGCCTTCCCAGGGCTGCATCCAGCCCTCCCAGTCAGCGTTTGCTTCTCTACCACTGCCTGCAGGATTCTCCCCCCACACCATTTCATTGCATCCCCCACTCTCTCTGAGTGTCCCTGAGGCCACTGTGCAAGTCTTCTCTCCTGGGTTCCAGAAGTCTGGTGACCCCAGATTTGGACAGACTCCCATACCACGTACCAAGGTACAGACTGATTCCCTCATGCAAATCCTTCCGCAGGTCTTAATCTGTAAAAAGGCTTCCTAATAGGGCTTCCCTGGTGGCACAGTGGTTGAGAGTCTGCCTGCCGATGCAGGGGACACGGGTTCGTGCCCCGGTCCAGGAAGATCTCACATGCCGCGGAGCGGCTGGGCCCGTGAGCCATGGCTGCTGAGCCTGCGCGTCTGGAGCCTGTGCTCCACAACGGGAGAGGCCACAACAGTGAGAGGCCCGCGTAGCACAAAAAAAAAAAAAAAAAAAAAAGCTTCCTAATGAATCTGAAAAACCACCAGAGCCTGATTCTCTCTGGTTGGGAGATCCGGGATTCATACACCCTGGGCAGTGTTTGGACGGGGTTGGCGGGGTTGGCAGTGAGCATTCCCAGCAGAAGAGATTTCATGAAGAAAGGCCCGGGGGTAGGAAAGCATGGACTATTTGAGGAAACAGCAAGGCAGGCCTATTTCCTGGAATGCGGTTGGCTGCTGTCTCTTGGGCTCCCTCAGCACTCTGTAGAGCTCTCTGTCGGCACTTGTTGCCCGGGACCCCAGTGCAATCTCCTCCTCTGCTCCCCCGCCCTCAGAGGTGAGCTCCTCACAGGGCTGCCCCACCCTCTTCCTTTCCCCTCTCCCTCCACGCTCCCCAGCAATCCCAGAAAAAGCCCCAGGCTTCTGCTCACTCCAGCAGTGTTGCCCGACAGAGCTTGCTGTCCAACACACTAGCCCCGACTCACACGTGGCTGTTGAGCTACTGGATCTATGGCGCATGTGAGCGAGGACCTGAATTTTAAATCATTATGAATCTTTTTTCTTTTCTATTTTAAAGTTGTGGTAAATATATATATATATATATATATATATATATATATATAAAATATATAATATATATATATATATATATATAATTTGCCATTTTAGCCATTGTTTGTGTACATTTCAATGATATTAATTACATTCACAGCATTGGGCAACCACCACCACTGCCTATTCCCAAAGCTTTTTCATCATCCCACACAGAAACTCTGTTTTCAGTTTTTTACAATTAAAATTAGTTTACATTTAAATAGTCCCATGTGGCTAGTAGCCAACATATTGGACAGGACCAGTCTAGAAGCCAACGAGCTCCAAATCGACATCTCCTGCCTAGACCTCCCCTCTGCCCGGAGCCCCAGTCCTGGATACCCAACTGCGTAATGGGCATCTCCAACTCAACAAACTTTCCACAATTGAATTCATCATCTCCATCCTCACCTCCCAATACTGCTCCTTCTGGGTTCCCTTTTTACAAAATGGCACCACCAGCCACCCCAAGGCCTGGGTCAGAAACCCATGGGTCATCTCAGGGTCATCCCATATCTCCCATTTACTTCGCTTCCACAGCCAATTATTTCCGAGCTCCACAGATTCTGCTTCCTTAAAGTATCTCATCTGAGCCCCATCTCCTCCTTCCCTATTGCCACTCTTCAGGGCTGGCTCCCCCCTCCCATCCCTTCGCCACCACACCCCCGGCCGCCCCCTTCCCCGAGCCCCTGCTGCCGGAGGCTGTCCGAGCTCCCAGCCCCTGCCCCTCAGCACTACCCAAGTGTGGGGAGACCAGAGGGATGCTCTCTGTGAAGACCACGACCTCGGCAAGCTTGGGAAAATCAGAACAAGGGCTAGGAGGAGGCTAGCCAGGCTTCTGGGACAGGCCCTCAGGCTAGACAAGAGGTGGGGGAGCAGACTTCTTATGTGGGACCCTGCAGATTGGAGCTTGAACTCTGGCTCTGCCTCTGAACATCTGCCTCCACTTCTCACCTGTAGGACGAGGACGATTTTCTTCCACCCTCACTGTGCTGTGAGGCTGGCCAAAAGCAACGCAGGGGAAGGGGTCTGCCACATCCTAGGTAACAGGTCAGCCTCCCTAGGGGGCAGGGGTTACTAGTCCCAGCTCACAGGGGTGGGGAGTGCCGTGGCAGCACCTTGGAGATTATTCCAAGAGGTGACAGACTTGTCAACTGGAGTTCAGAGAGGGGTAAATGCCCTCCAGGAAAAGTGGCCAAATGAGGTCACAAACAACTCCATTTCCAGAAATGCCTCACCAAGCCCCTGGGGGTTTCCTGGGGGATGTCAGCTTGGCTAATGGGCAAGCCCTCCCAGCAGGGAGGTTTCTGTCTCTGGGACTTTGTCACTCTTAATCCTGGCGAGTTTAATGGGGGAAATGTGTGCCTGCTGACTGCTGCCTGCTGGTCCCTGGGTGAGCCCCACGCACTGGGGCCTGAGGGGTGCTTCCTTCTCTCAGAGCCTAGAGGTCATGAACTCATTAAAAAGGAGTGAAGCTTTTACTTGGAAAGAAATAAAGAAACTCAAAATTTGAGAAAGTGAGTTATCAGTACCAAATGTCTAGCTTAACCTTCTGGTAGCAAAGACAGTTTTTTTTTTTTTCCTGTAAGTTCATTCTGCAGGCAGGCAGTGCCAAGAGCATCACCCCTGCTCCTTTAGTGAAAATGCAGCTATTCCCGAGACCGAGACAGGCACCCTGGGACCGCCCTCCCCTTCGGTGATCTCTGGACACGATACACAATAGGCCCCCTGAGGGTGGTAACAGGCCCTCTTCACTGTAGCCAGTCTACAGGGACCTTTGTTTCAAAGACCTTCCTGGGCTAAGGTGAGCAGGGCTTAGAAGCCACGCCTTTGGCCCAGGCTCCTGCTTTGCTCTTAGCCCCTGAGGCCACAGGCTAGGACTCTCACCTAGAGAAGGCCTGGGGCCTGGCCAGGTATTTCTGGAAATGGAGTTGTGTGGCCTCACTTGGTCACTTCCCTGGGCAGTGTGCAGCCAGTGGGCAGGGTACAGATAGCTGATGAACAAGCCCTAAAAATGGGCTCCCAGCTTGGCCTGGCTGTGGGACCTTAGGCGTTACTTGGCCTCCCTTATTTTATGGCTGGGGAAACTGAAGCTTGGAGGACAGAGGCAACTTGCCGAGGGTCTGCACCCCACAGCACGCGCTGCATTTGCCACCCTGAACGGGGGTCCCTTCCTCAACGGCCAAAGAGGGCTGTCGTCCAAGCCAGTATCTAATTCCCATAGGAAAACCTAATCTCAACATAACCACACACACCGTACAGCTTGAGCCTCTGTCCCCTATGGGTGAGGCCATCCTGCGCCCTGGCTGGGGATGGGGACACGCACACACACACACACAAGCTCTTAAGCTGAATACCTAATCCTGCACAGAATGCTGGATCTTTCCAACCACCCGCCCGTTCCTCCTTTGGCCCACAGATCTCCCCTGTGACTTCCACAGAAATCTTCGCTGCCATAAAAATAGACTACTCAGGCATTTGGATGCATAGTTCTCACTCTCCTTCTAAATTGAGGAACTCATTCTAATATAGTGTTAGCTGCACAGTCGTGAAAAGAGAACGCAAGGGAGGGAGTGGAGCGGGACAGGAGGCCTGGCTCCTTTGCCAACCATGACTTCTAGGCCTGGGCCTTGGGGCCTTGGGCCTGGCAGCTGGGATGCTACTCACCTGACCATTCAAAAGATACTCACAGTACAACCTTCCTACACTGTTGGTGGGAATGTAAATTGATGCAGCCACTATGGAGAACAGTATGGAGGTTCCTTAAAAAGCTAAAAATAGGGGCTTCCCTGGTGGCGTAGTGGTTGAGAATCCGCTTGCTAGTGCAGGGGACACGGGTTCGAGCCCTGGTCCGGGAGGATCCCACATGCCGCGGAGCAACAGGTCCCATGCGCCACAGCTGCTGAGCCTGGGCTCTGGAACCCGTGAGCTGCAGTGCTGGGCCCGCGTGTCACAACTACTGGGGCCCGCATGCCTGGAGCCTGTGCTCTGCAGCAGGAGAGGCCACCACAGTGAGAGGCCAGCGCAGCCCCAGCAAAGACCTAACACAACCAAAAATAAATAAATAAATTTATTAAAAACCCCAAAAGCTAAAAAACTAAAAATAGAGTTGCCATATGAGCCAGCAATCCCACTCCTGGGCGTATATCCAGAGAAAGGCATAATTCGAAAAGATACATGCACCCCAATATTCATAGCAGCACTATTCACAATAGCCAAGACATGGAAACAACCTAAATTTGTTGTCAACCTTTGACAGATGAATGGATAAAGAAGATGTGGTACATATACACAATGGAATACTACTCAGCCATAAAAAAGAACGAAATAATGCCACTTGCAGCAACATGGATGGACCTAGAGATTATCATACTGAGTGAAGTAAGTCAGACAGAGAAAAACAAATACCATAGGATATCACTTATATGTGGAGTCTAAAACATGACATAAATGAACTTATCCATGCAACGGAGAGACTCATAGACATAGAGAACAGATTTGTGGTTGCTGAGAGGGGGAGGGGTGAGGGAGGGATGGATTGGGAGTTTGGAATTAGCAGATGCAAACTATCATATATAGAATGGATAAACAACAAGGTCCTACTGTATAGCACAGGGAACTATATTCAATATCCTGTGATAAACCACAATGGAAAAGCATATAAAAAACTGTATATATGTATAACTGAATCACTTTGCTGTATAGCAGAAATTAGCACAACCTTGTAAATCAACTATACTTCAATTAAAAAGAAAAGATACTCCCAGATGAGGGCATGCCCTTTGGAAACACGTCTAGTCATAGACCATCAAAAGTTTGGAAACCATCGAACCTAATCATCCCCTCAACTTTTATATTACAAACGTGCCTACTGAGGCTGAGAGAATCAGGTCAGGTCAGCACACATTTTTCTGACTCTCTCCAGAGACTGACAGCCCCAAATGAGGGCTCCTTCCCCAACAGAAACATGAAGGCATCACCATACCGGCACCTTACGCTTTCCTGACAAGTCAAGCAGTGGCCTCTACCTGGAGCTTTCTGCAGGCAGACCTGGGGTAAGCGACCCAAGCCTATGGGACTCGTTCCAGGGTCAAGTTGCTCTATTTGACACCCACCCCCCACCCCCGCTTCCTGGTAATCATATCCATGAAGGTGATGGGAGTTAGTTCTCCCAGACCATGTGCTCATTTCAAAGCCCATCCAGGGCTCTGGGGCACACTTGGGCAAAGCAGAAGCTTGGCAAAGTTAAGCCTGGGAGTGCCACGGGCAAAGGTCCCAGCTAACATCAGGTTTGGGGCAAATCAGGCAGATTGTACCCAGCAGGCAGAGACCAGACTGCACCCCTCAGACCCACCAGCCTGGCAGGAATAGGAAAGCATTGGCGGCTCTGCTTGCCCTCGCCCTAAGGCATCTCAAGCCACGTTGTGGGCACTGATACCTCTCTTGTCTCAAAGTGTTGGAGAAGATGAGCTAGGTTAGCAGTTTCTTCTTCTTTCAGTGTCAGTTCACTGCAATTGGTGGATTCCAATCATCAATGCCCATCTGGAAAGGGAGGGGATTCGGGGGAGACAGGAAGCAGGAGGAAGAAGCGCATCATTCCGCTGGATGCCAGTCAGGGCGGTGCCTGTGATCTGCCTGCAAGGTATGGCTGCAGAGGCCCCCAGAGCTGCCCATCCTCCTGCCTGCCCGGGGCCCTGCAGGCCTTCTGCGGATGGGCCCTCTCCCTGTTTGCCCCAATGCTTTAGCTCAGAAAATGTGTGTGTATTTGGCGTGGTGGGGAGGGGTGGGGACAGGCACAGAAACTGGCTTGGAGCAGCCAAAGGCCTTTCATGTGAAGACACAGGGAGTCGATTGCATCTGAGTGATTTTAGGGGCCCCTCGCCGGCTGATGGAAGCTGCATCCAGGGAGGCCTGTTTCTCATCACACATCTCAGAGAGGAGAGAATGTCTCATCATAGGGGAGGGTTCAAGCAAGGACTAAACCACCGTGTGCCAGGGAATGCCTCCCAGGGGTAGGAGGCTGAAGACCAGGTGCTTGGGGGCCCTCTCCCTGGGATGTTGAGAATGCTCAGCTCCCGGGCCAGAGCCGGTCCCCCAGCCAATCACCATTCTGGAGCTCTGCAGCCCCCAGCACGAGTCTGGGTTGCCATGGATTTCTGCAAGTCGTCTTCCCCAGGGCTCCCTGTGGGCGTGGTGGCTCTACCTGATCCAGTCCAGAGAGGGGGTGGCGGGTTCCATCCCAGGCCCGCGGGGAAGGCGGTCTAGGCCTGCCTTATGATTTGTGATAAGAATTGGAACAGGCTCCAAAGGGCTCCACAAGCCTTGGGCAGTCTTTATGTTCCTAGCCACAGTGGAGGCTTGGGACACCAAGGCCTTGCAGTTGTCAGATTGGTCTGGAATCTATGCCCCACTGGGGACATGCTGATGATAACATGGATGGACCTAGAGATCATCATACTAAGTAAAGTAAGTCTGCCATTGTGGAAAGGCAGTTTCTTGCTTGCTTTCTCACTTTCTCTTCAGTTCACACATTTTGGCTTCAGTATTCTCTTCACAAAGAACTTCTGTCCTTAACAGCCATAAGATAAACTTCTTTCTTCCTCTCTTGCCAGCCTGTGCCATCAGGGGTTCCAATATGCCTCAGTGGCCAGCCTGAACCTGGCATGAGATGCCTTTTACTCTGACCTCCTCCTCCTTGACTTTGAGCTCATGTATGGCTCAGGGAGGCTGAATAATGACCCCCCCAAGATGTCCCCATCCTAATCCCCAGAATCTGTGAATACGTTACCTTATGTGCCAAAGGTAATTTGCAGATGTGATAAGTTAAGGATCTTAAAAGATGGAGAGTGATCCTGGATGATCTGGGTGGGCTCAGTGGAATCACAGGGGTCCTTAAAAGAGGAAAGAGAGAGGCAGAAGAGTCAGAGAAGGAGATGTGATAATGGAAGCAGAGATCAGAATGATGCCTTGCTGGCTTTGAAAGTGGAGGACAGGGCCACAAGCCGATGAATGCTGGAAAGGGCCAGGAAATGATATTCCCCTAGGGCCGCTAGCAGGGGCACCATCCTGCCCACACCTTGATTTTGGCCCAGTGCAACTCATTTTGGACTTCCGACCTCTGAGACTATAAGATAATAAATGTGTGTTGCTTTTAAGCCACTAAACGTGTGGTAATTTGCTACAGCATCAGTAGGAAACCGGTACAGTGGTTAACGGTGTTTAAACACCAGCCAGACACACAGCCAGCAGCTGTCACTGGTTGAAACTAATGTGCTGTAGTGGACAGGGTGGGCAGGCAACCCCGAGTTCAAATCCCAACTCCTCTGCTTCCTGGGAGTGGGGCCTTGGGTAAAGTCACTTCAGTTCTCTGAGCCTCAGTTTCCTCATCTGTAAAATGGCAAAATAAAATCACAATTTTCAGGTGTGTGGTTGAGTTAATAGCATTGTACCAACACTGATTACCTGCTTCTAATAACTGTACCAAGGTAACATAAGATGTTACCACTAGGGCAGCTGGGCAAAGGGTATGTGTGAACTCTCTGTACTGCTTTTGCAACTTCTCTAAAATAATGTCCAATTTGAATATATTTACCAATTTGAATTAAGATTATTTTAAAACCTTTAAAATCACAATCCTTAGGGATATTGTCAGGGCTGTGGTTAAGTTCTTAGTAGAATGAACAGACAGTACCAGCTGCGACTAATGCCTGCCATTGCTGTTAGATGCCAGGCTGCCTTCAGAAACATTACAGAAAAAGCACTTTCTTCATGGGTGAACCCATCAAAAATACCATATAAGCAGGGAAGAAAGGATATAGTACTGTATGAGATCCTTGCCAGGTCTGGATTGGAATTGAACTAGTTGGTGTCAAGACACAGCTCAGGTGAAGAGAGATGGGTGCTCATGGGGCATTTCGTTCTGGGGGAGCCTTTCTGCCACCGGTCTGGCCTGCTATCCAGTTGGGCTGGCCTGGGGTAGGGACAGCCATCACCCCTCTGGAGCAGCGTAGCCCTTCCTGCCAACCTCTTGGCCCTCGCAGGCTGCATCTTGGCCAGAGATGATCCTGCAGGTTTCTTTGAACATTCTTCGTCCACAGACTCTTGTTGGCCTTTTCTTTCTTAACATAAGCAGTTTATCATGCAGCTCCCAGGACCTGGAGGGATATTGGCTCTTTAACCAAGATTCTTTGCTTTTAAAAGCCCCATTGTGCATTCAGGGCCCTTAAGCTAGGAACAGACTGCCTCAGTCTAGACTTGCGCCTCCCAATCTAGAAAGAACTCCGTGGACCAGAAGGCATTCGGCAGCCTCCCAGGCAGCTCGAGCCCTGTCGACCAGGCCCTCCGATAGCAGGGGTTACCAGTGTTCAGAAAGCACAGGCCTAAGGCAGGCCTCCCTGTCCCCTTCATTCAGACTGAAAGAGGAATGCCCAGAGGAGGGCCGGGGCCCAGGTCCCCAGTGGGGCTGACAGGGTCCTGCCCAAGCTGGCCCTGCCCTGTCACCCCACCAGGCCTCACTTCCAGGCCCTCTAACCTTACTGTTCTCCACCCTCCCGGGCACATTGGGCCATCACCAATCCCCTGTCCCATCCTTCCAAACATAGGCACACGTGGCCTTTCCATCTGGCAACATGCTACTCCTCCTGGGCATCCTCCAAAGTCACCTGCCTCAGGTCGAGTGAGCTGGCCCTGCTCGGGGGACTCCTATCCCATCCCGGCACTCAGCACGCTGGACTAAGATTATTTGAAGACCTGCCTCCCCATAGGTGGTGGGTTCCTCGAGAATATAGCCCAAGCCTCCGCCCCCAGCTCCTGGCACAGGAAATGGCGGTGAAGTGGATGAGGGAGCGAGCGAGTGTGTGTGCGGGGTTTGGGGGGCCGGGGAGTGTGGAGCTCCGGCCATTGCAGAAGCCCGATTCAGGAGATCTCTCCAGGGCCACCTTTCATTTGTCGCATTCATAGGCAAGGATTCAGGAGTGAAATGAGACAGATTTCTATCCGTGGCATGACTAATGCAGGGGCTTTTTTACTGTCGATTACAAAAATAGCCCAAATGTGTGGAGGCCCCCTAGGGATGGATGACATCATGCTAGCCTCTGTGAAGTTGGCTGCTTTTGGGGGGGAAGTTACATTGTTATTAGCTATTTTGACTATGTGGAGGAAAGGGTCCTTGGTGAAAGGCCAGCCTGCATCTTCCCACCGGCCCAGGTCCCAGAGGCTGCAGGTCCCACTGGCAAGGAGCAAGCACCAGATCCTCTGCCATCCGTCCCAGTCCTGGGGCCTCTGAGGGCAGCAGGGGGGCCTCTGGCTCCCAGGCCCTATGCCACGGCCCTCCTGGTACCAATGGGGCTCCCCATCCATCTACTCTCGGGTCAGAAGGGAAGAAGCTCTCCTCGGGGGCCTTCTGAGCAACCTGATGCTCAAGCATCTTCACAAATGCATCTCCGAGCCCCTCTGCAAGCTGCTGCAGAGACAGGCAGGGAAGGACCGTCTCGAGCCTCGCCAGATGCCGGCTCCAGCTCCAGTGCATGGTCAGTAGGCACAGGGCGAGGCCTCTGCTTTAAAGGAAACTTGGTTGTGATAGGGGCCGTGAGGCTGCTCTATTTTCCTCCCTCAACAAAGGGCTTAAAATGCACGTGCTCTGCCACTTCCAATAGACCTGGCTGGCTGGAAGTTCTTTTCCCAGATAAATCAATCCCCGGCAGTCATCCCCCACGAGGTGAACGGGAGGCAGCAGACTAAACAATCTTTGCAGGAGAGACAGGAAAGCGAGCCTGCTGCCCTGGGATGGCCAGCGGCAGGCACACAGTGGGACCAGGAAGCTTGGTCCTGAGCTGAAGCCCCGGTCCCCAGTGTGGCGGTTTCTGGTGCCCAAAGGACAGCCCCGGTGCTGTATCCTGCTGTCCCACCTTTCAGTGTGTCTGCCCTGCGCACCTCCCAACTTTCTGGGTTTCCTTGTGTCTCCAAGGATGAGGCAGGAGAGAAGCCCCAGGAGAAAACGCCTGCGGCATGACGTCTCCCCCGCCCCCAGCCGGTAGGATGGGACATCACATGGGACCCGGGAGCCTGGATCCAGAGCGGTGGGACCTGACTTCCAGACTCAACCCCTGCGCCTACAGGCAGAGTGACCCCGAACAAACCTGATGATTTTTCTGGCCTCTTCTTCCCTGCTGTCAAATGGAGATGCAGCCCCTGGTCAGAACACCCCGTGGCTGTCCCCAGAAGAGCTGTTGCCCAGGGCCCTCCTAGGTTCTTGTTGGCTGGCGTTCTGGCCCCGGCAGAGACTGGCTGCTCCATCAGTCCCATTTTACAGAGAAGGAAACTGAGGCCCAGAGTAGGATGGGATTGGCCTGAGGTGCCCCCAGCCGGGAACCGACTTCCTCTCATCTCTCTGTTTTTTAAAATGAAGTTTTTAATTTTGACTTAATAGTAGATTCACATGCTGTTGTAAGAAATAATACAGAGAGACAGCGTGCACCCTTTACCCCCAGTGAGACAGATCTCATTTTTGAAAGTGAGTCTGAGCTGGGGGTGGGGTGCATATGTGCGCTAGCACAAGGGACAAGGGAACAGGAAGATAGTAAAGGCTATTGTTCACTCAAAGCCAGGTCTGATATGCTTGATCCCAAGCTGAAGCTGCAAAAAGAATCCTTCTCTTTTTGCAGCATCCAAAGCAATGGAGAAAGTGAGTTCTGAGTAGCCCGTGTGGCCCATTTGCCCCTTTGGTTCCTCCCAGGCCTTCTCCTGTGCCACCCCTGCTCCTGTGTCCACTGCCCTGCATTTGAAGACTGGGGGGGTCGCTGGACAGCCCAGCATCCCCCTGCATCGGAGACCTCCCCGCAGCCCACAAGCAGGCAGCTGGAGATGTCCACACGGCTGCAACACGGGCCTCGGGAATCACCAGCTTTCTGCGGAAACCTCGCTTCTGTTCTGGACCCCCGCCCTCTCCCAAGTGCCTGCAGACACCCGCGATTTCCACCACCTGCCCTTTATCAGGAAGACGGGCTCTCGACTGTCAGGCCTCAATGGTCAAGTCTCATCTTTATTTCCTCTCAGATTCCTAAATACCAGCAAGGGATTCGAGTTCATCTTGACAGACAACAGCACTTAAGAAACATTTTTAGCTATAAAAAAAAAAAAAAAGCTGTGACCCTCTTCCTTGGGGTGGACGAACGGAGTCCCTTTGATAGCCTCTTGAGTACTGATGATTTTTTTTTTTTTTTTTTTTTTTTTGCGGTACGTGGTCCTCTCACTGTTGTGGCCTCTCCCGTTGCGGAGCACAGGCTCTGGACGCGCAGGCTCAGCGGCCATGGCTCACGGGCCCAGCCGCTCTGCGGCATGTGGGATCCTCCCGGACTGGGGCACGAACCCGTGTCCCCTGCATCAGCAGGCGGACTCTCAACCACTGCGCCACCAGGGAAGCCCCGAGTACTGATGATATTTTGATTTGCTTTTCAGAGTCGTGGGCAGTTGCTTCCACCCAACTTTTGTATAAACCGCCGTCAGGAGTGTCTAACGAGTTCACCTAGTTGGTGTAAATGATCCTCTAGTAAAGCTCTTTACTTGCTAGCTACAGGGAAAGTGAACGTGAGCTCCAGGGCAAAGCAAGATGGGCAAGAAAACCCGAGCGCTGGAGAGGGTGGAGGTGAGGTGCTGTCACTAACACACTTCCAGGTGGTGCCAGAGAGAGAGCCTTAAGTTACAATCCATTTGGCCTCTCCCAGCGTGGCCTGGGGAGCTTTGCTCATCACCCCCAAACCAGCCAAGGTGGACTCCTAGCTCCCACCAGGGCACCCGACGTTGGCCTGGACGGTGCTAAGCCTGGGCTGGGTGCTGGAGGAATGAGTGAGAGAAAGAGAGACCAGGAACGCTGGCATCCAAGGACTCCGATCCAGTGCAGTGGGGGAGCAGGGAAAAAAGGAGGGGGAACCGTGGTCCCAGAGGGAAGCTTGGAGGTGGGCCCTAGCGAGCAAAAGTGGTGCAGAGTGGAAGGGACAGGGATCAGAGTCACACGGCTCTGAGTACGAATCTCAGCTCGGCCCTGTGTTAGCCGGGGGTGTGCAGCTTACCTTTCTGTGCCTCGGCTTCCTCATCTGTAAAACAAGTGTAATAACTGTCCCCATGTTTTAGGGCTGACACGGGGAATTGGCCAAATAAAAAATTACATGTAAAGCACTTAATCCATACCTGGATATACAAGGCCCTCACTACGAAGTAGAGTTTCTTCTAAGCATAAGAGAAGGGTAGGCTGTGTCAGACCTGGGAAGAGAAGGCCAGTTTGGGCCAGGGCCGTTCAGAGAAAAGTTGAGGCCACCACTAGGGGGTCTCAAGCAGGCCAGGGGAGCAGGTTATGTCATGAGAGGGGAGGCTGGGCCCGCAGGCTGGACCCAGATCGCAGAGGGCTTCGGAAGCTGCACCTGGCTTTGGACTACAGCCTCTGGGGTGCGGGGCTCACGGAACCCTCTGAGCGAGGAAGTAACAAGGGGCGAGTTGGGCTGGAACAATACAGACAGTGGAAAATCATGAAGAGGTTTGAATGGCTCATTTTGCGGGGCTGCTGGGGGAGAAGCCTTGGGAGTTCAGAGCCCTGCAGAACTCCCAGGGAAGAGGATCCAAGTGGAGCCCGCCTTGGTGGCTGCGTGGTCAGCTGAGGAGGACGCTGGCACAGCCGAGCCACTGTTGGCAGAAAGGGGGCACCAGGGACCTGCTGGGTCAGCAACCACCTGCCCTTTCCGAGCACCCAGGGAAAGGGCCTGAGCTCTCACTCCGCCTTCAGGCTTTCTCTTGCACCTGAGCTGGGCTGCTGCCCGGGGGCAAACTGAATGGACACTCTCTGTAGCCCTAGCTCCTCTGGACACTCCAGAGAACTCGCCTCGGGAGGAGATAACTCTAGGGCCGTGCCCCTCGGAGGCACAGGGACGGGTAGAGGCGGAGGCAGGATCTCAGCAGAAGGGGCCCTGGCACTGGAACCCAGTGTCGGGCAGTCAGGGAAGCAGGGAGCAAGTTGAAGAACTGGGTCCCAGGCCAGGTGTCTGCCCCCTCCTGCCGCATCTCCCATCAGAGGCTCTCTGCCACTGCTTAGCACCCAAACCTCTGCCTCCTGGGTACCAACTTCCCGACTGACAGGCTGCTGCTCTGCCGCATGGCCTCATGACTGGGCGCCCCGTCGGGCACCGTGCCCGGTGCCCCGTGCCAGTGGTGGAGGAGGATTTAAGAGCCCGGCCCCCTGCACAGGGAGCAGCCTGTTGGTGGAGCTGAAGAGGCCTCAGCATAAGTGGGAGGCTCTAGAAAATACTGAGGATGAATCCGAAGGGCCTTTCACCTCATTCCCCTCCCTGAAAAGGCCAATTTTTAAAAAAAGAGTGCCCCTCCCAGGCACTCCCATTGAGAAGCTAAGACAGGCCCTTGTGGGGAATTGCCCCCCTTGCACACTCCCGCGTGACGGGAGGGCATTCACCGGCCAGCACCAGCCCCTGGAGCAAGCCCACAGGAGCTGGTATCCTCAAGAGGCCGACATGGCATAAGCTCTTATCCTCTGGTAGCAGCACATGCTTTTATGGGCCGAGAGAGCCAAGACTTTTGATAGGTCGCTGGGGAATGGGCCTCACACACATCTAGAATGTTCTGGTTGGTGCCAAGCTATTTTTTGATTTTTGTCTCATGATCAAATCATGCAGCCAAAAATACAAACAGCGTTCCAACTTCTAACATGAGTATCACTTTACCCTGGTAACAAATATGATCATTTAAGAAGTAGGATAAAGAACACATTCGTGTATCTGGTTTTTGCATATTCCACAAGACACACAAAGATGAGAGCTTGTCAGGGAGGGTGGAGACCTACGGGGCCTTGAGGCTGACCTCTGCACTTTCGTGATGGGGAAGCTGAGTCCCAGAACAAATGAAAATACAGGCAGCATCCTTTGAACTGCGGTTGTACCTTAACATTTACAAAACTTTTCATCATCTCTTGAACTTTCACTTGCACCGTGAGAGGCAGTCTATGCGGTGGATAAGAGTCGGTAATTAGGAGCCAGATCCTTGGAGTTGGAAACTTACTCATTGTGTGAGCTGGGGCAAGTCTCTGAATCTCTGAGCCTCATGGGGATGATAATAGAACCTAATTTTTAGGGTTGTTATCAGGGTTCAATGAAATAATACATACAACGTGTTTAGAATGGTGCCCGCCTCACAGTATGGACTATGAAGGTGTCAGCTACTGCTTTTTAAAAAAATCTTATCAGGATCCACAAAAGCCTCCTGAAGTGGGAAGAGCTAGATTATTATTCCATTTGACAGATCATAAAATTGAGGCTCGGGGAGATACACTGATTTGCTTGATTTTATATAGGTAGTCAGTGGTCAAGCCAGGAATCAATCCCAGATCTCTAGACTCGACACACTGGGGTCCTTTCCACCAGACCACCCAAATCCTGTGACAACCCCTCCAGCTTGCTCACCCACCTAACTTATAAATAAGTCAAGGAAACACTTTTTTTTTTTACTACTTCTCTAAAGATCTGAGGTGGCCTACAACGAAGACACAGATTAAAGAGGGCAGTGGGACTAAACCTTTGAGAGAGAAGTCAGAAACGTTCAGAGAAAAGAGAGAAGTCATTTCACTGAGACCCGGGGCTGAGATCACTGGGACCAAAATCCGCTTGGCTCTGAGCTTCTTGGCATCCAGAGAACAGGAATGATGGGGCCAGATTCTGACCAGTATTGTCAATAGGAAAGTTTCTGGGTTAAGAAGTGACCAGGGATGGCAGGGGGTGGGAAGGCCGTGCTGCATCATTGCTAAGCCTGCCCCATGGCTGGGCTGTACAGACACAAGGGAAAGGGAAGCAGGGATGCCATGGGCATGCAGATCCAGGCTGAAGACCTCAGAGGCAATTTGGTCACACCAGCTGTCCCCAGCAGGAACACTTTTTAGGGGAGGCATGTGACAGGCCAGGTCCAGGAGGGCTGCAGAGGTCTAGGAGCTGAAAAGTGCTCCTTCAAGAGATGGTCAGGCCGCAGCAGTGCAGAGAAGGAGGCGGCCCCAGCAGGGAAGAGAATGCAGTTAGTTCAAAGAGCGTCGGGAGCTCCGTCCTGGTCCAGGCAGGCGGGCGTGCAGGGCTACAGGGCTCGGCAGTTCTCTGCCCCTCCACACACCTCTCTGTCAGCCACCTGGCCCCTGGATGGAGCCTAGGCTTCCTTCCACCTGTGTCAGGGCTGGGCCACCGGGAATGAGGAAACGCTGAAGAGCTGGGAGAGTGGACAGGGCCCAGTGGCTTGGAACTCAGGTACCCTTTAAAGACAGTGCTTCATCAAAACATACATATATATTGTTTGGGGTTGAATTGTATCCCCCTAAAATTCATATGGTAAAGTCCTGACACCCAGGACCTCAGAATGCAACCTTATTTGAAAATAGAGTCATTGCAGATGTAAGTAGTTAAGTTGAAGTTGGACTGGGGTAGGCGGGCCCTCATCCACTATGACTGTGTCCTTATACAAAGAGGAAATTAGAGCACAGACACACACAGAGAGAACACCATGTGAAGATGAAGACAGAGATCAGGGTGATGCTTCTACAAGCCAAGGAACACTCAAGATGGCTGGTAAACAATTAGAAGCTGGGAGAGAGGCCTGGAACATGTTCTCCCTCATGGCCCTTAGAAGGAACCAACCCTGCCCACACCTTCATCTTGGACTCCAGCTCCCAGAACTGGGAGACAATACATTTCTGTTGTATAACCCTCCCAGCTTGTGGTACTTTATTACAGCAGCCCCAGCAAACTAATACACGTGTGTGTGCGCACACACACACACCACCCCCTCCCTGTAGGTACAAATGCGCTTTTCCAGGCCTGTGACACAGAGAGGCACATTTCCCGGAGAAGCATGGCCGAAGCAGGGCCATGTGTGTGCAAAACATTTAGCAGGTTTAAATCAACTTCCCATTTCTAGTTGACGCTGACACAGATGCAGGATGAAAACAAACCCGTTCTTTCCATGCTGCTCTCTAGACGCAAGGGCACTTCTATATTCACAACATCACTTAAGCCCCATCAACACAGAGCGGGTGCAGATGAAGAAAGCCTGAGCCTGAAAGGTGGGCGCTGCCTGCATGGGGAGGGTGGGGCAGCCTAACGTGTGAATATTCCTGCCCCGCTGCGTGTGGGCGCAGAGGTAGCGGCAGTGACTGGGAGAGCGCAGGGCCGTTGTTTTAGAAAAGACCACTTGGGGCTTCCCTGGTAGCTCAGTGGTTAAGAATCTGCCTGCCAATGCAGGGGACATGGGTTCGAGCCCTGGTCCGGGAAGATCCCACATGCTGCGGAGCAACTAAGCCCGTGCACCACAACTACTGAGCCTGCGCCCTAGAGCCCGGGAGCCACAACTACTGAGCTTGCGTGCCACAACTACTGAAGCCTGCAAGCCTAGAGCCCGTGCTCCGCAATAAGAGAAGCCACTGCAATGAGAAGCCCGCACCCCACAACGAAGAGTAGCCAGTGCTCGTCGCAACTAGAGAAAGCCCGCTCGCAGCAACAGAGACCCAGCCCAGCCAAAAATAAATAAATAAGTAAGCAAATAAATAAATAAATAAATAATTTGAAAAAGAAAAGACCACTTGACTTCTTTGCACGTTTCCCCGAGTGTCCACCCGGCCAGCATGGCACACGGTGTGCTCTGCTCATTATGATGTGCTTCCTTTCCACTGGGACAATCCCCTCTCCCTCTGGGGCAGCAGTTGACAGGAATCAAAGCTCTTTCAGGTTGTTTACCTCATTGTCAGCTCGGTTCTAAGGAGGCAGGCAAAGAAAGGAGGAGTGATTTGTCGTTCATTCCTGAGGTAGCCGGGGCTCAAATTCCAGTCTTCAAGTTCAGTGTTATTTTTATAACAATGAGTATGGATTATTGAGCACCTACTATGAGCCAGGCCCTGCCCCAGGGGCTTTGTGGACGCTCTCCTGGGGAAGCCGGGAGGCATCTGCAGGTCTCGCTGACTCTGTGGCCTGGCTGGACACAATCCCCCAAGGCTGTCCCCTCTGGGCGACCTCCAGAGAGGAACACTTGAACAAGTGGCCAGGCTGACAACTTGTTCCCAGGCCCCAGGAGATGCTTGTGAGGAATGACCCCAAATGCCCAGCACCCAGCTGGTAGACCAGTAATCCACGCAGGAAGTCCTCTGGCTAGGGGCCCAGCTCCCAAGGGCTGTTTAGAGACAGTCTCATTCCCTCCTTGTAACTCCTGAAACCCGAGGGCCAGCTCTCTTGGGTGCTAGTGAGCAGCAACCACCCAGGAATGCTCCGGTGACACATACCCGCTCACCCAGAGCTGGCCTGGAGCCCAGCTGGCAGAAACCATGGCCCAGTGCAGGTGACAGAAACCCTGGCAAGTGAGTTATCCTTGGAACCTTTCTGGGCTAGAGGGTCCCTGGAAGCAGCAGTCCCTCTGGCCTGGGACATTCCCTCTGCCGAGGGGAGGGGTGCTCAGTGGCCCCACCTGCTGGAGCTGTTGGCGCAGCTCACCCGCCTGTGATGTAAGAAATTAGCCCCAGAGGATAGTTAAGGGGACAAAAGGAAATCTTCCTAGAGAGAGAGAAATCATTTCCTCTAAGAATTGTAAGCTCTGGAGATTTGCAAGGGAACAGCGCGGATGTTAAACTAACATGCTGGGGAGGAAGGCAGGTGCCAGGCTAAATAAAGACATGTTCAGGCCATACACAGAGAACACACTTCTTTATTTCCACAGGGAGACACAAATGTATATTAATAAGGATTCTGAACGCCAAGAAATCAAATAATGACATAAACATCACGTAAACACCAAAGCCCCAGAGTTGGCTGCAATCATTTGCTATGGAAGGAATAGAGGATTTTGACTGTCTGCCCTGCTCAGCAGCCTTCCAAACCTTCACAAAAGACAACTGCCCTGGGACTTGACACTCTATATGAGAAGCTCCTGGCCTCAGCCCTTGACACTGGGGAGAAGCCCTAGGAAGGCACTGCAAGCACTAAATGCACAACAGCAAGGATGTGAACTGGGATTCATATTCTGGGCAAGGAGCTCTGTATTTAAGTCTTGAGGCAAGTTGGCTTCCTAACCCCAAGGGGCACACAGACCTTCAGATGTGGTAGGACATTGGTGGGGAGAGGGGACCTGAAGAGGACAGCCTCTCCACATGGGCCCCACACACAAGAGGACGGGCCTTTGTGTACAGCATGGGAGGACATAGGCGTGAGTGGCTGCTCCCATCCACACCTGTGCCCAGCTTTGGCCTGCTGGACAGATCGCCATAGATGGGCCAGTTGCACCGAGGCCACACAATCCTGATGTGGGCCTGAGGTAGATATCTATCTCTTTTTGCCTGCCAAGCATCTTAACTCTGTTTGCAGGTTTGAGGAAGCTGAAAGCACCTGCTACTCTCCTAGCTTCCTGTTGAAGCTAGAGTGGGGTGTATGACTGAGGCTTAGGCCATTAGATTTGGGGTCAGTGCTAATACTGAAGACAAGCAGGGCCAGCAGAGAATCTGCCACAGCATCCCATTTCCTGGAGCAGCTGTACCAGGGATGCCAGAGGCCATCCATGGTGATGCTAGTGGACAAACTACAAGGTCTACTGCTCAGTGGTGCCAACACAGGTGTCCTTATCAGACTAATTCTGTGCCATGATTTTGTCTGTGGATCTAGCCACGTGGCCGACAAGCCTGATTCTCTAATTCTCCCAGCAATTCTGTGAGCTACCCAATATCCTTCCTATAAATTCCTTTATCTAAAGGCGCCACATGTTCATTAATTTTTCTGATTCTGTGTTCTTTCAGATCTTACCTCCCTAATCCCTAGTATTTTATTAGATCTTTAATATTTTGGAGAGACTGTTTTTTAATGTTTTAACTAGAATTTTTATTTCTCTTCAGTGGGAGGGCTAATCCTCCACTATCAAAACTGGAAGCCTCAATGTTTCAAATCTGATTTCCCCATGGGTCAGGCAGCCATGAGCCAGGGATTCACCAAGCCTCTAGTACCACCCTTATCACATTTTTTGATCATCCATTTATTATCATAACAGGAACTCTTTGAGTAAATGAACAAGGTCCAATTTATTTATACATCCTTGGCACTTAGCACAGAGCCTGGCTCAAAACAAATATGCAGGAAATGCTGTTAGGATGAATGGAGTACTTAGGCTGTGGTTCTTAGAAGAGAGATTTGTGTTGGACCTCAAAGGATGGCTAGGTTGTGGAGAGAATAGGGAAGGATATATTCCAAGTTCTCAACAAGGGTTTATGGGTCCTCTATCTATCAGGGTTCTTCGTTGTAAGCAACAGAAACTGACTCTGGATGATTTTCTGAAGAAAGAATTAATGAACTGGAAAAAAAATAGAAGATGCACAGAGAAACAACTGAACAGAAAGGGACAAAGAGGATAGAATGAGACGATCTAACCTATGTGTAATTGGTATCCAAGGAAGAAAAAGGAAAGGAAAGAGAAAATGGGAGCAGAAGAAGTATTTGAAGAGTTAGTGGTTAAAGACTTAACAAAAGTGATAAAAGGCATCAAACCACAGATTCAAGAGGCCTACAGACCTAAACAAGAATCATATACTGAGGTGTATCACAGTAAAACTGCTGAAATAAAAGACAAACAGGAAATATCAAACACAGCCATAAATTAAATTATATGATGTTTGGGATTTACTTTGAAATGATGCAATAGTACTAGAAGAAGTGGGCAGGGTTATAGATAAAAATATATGGGGAACTTTCACTTCCAGAAGTGTTACCAATTATGTAGCAGAGGAGTACTCCCACAGTAAACAATGGTAAAACTGGACAAAATATATGAAGCAATTGCTTTCAGGCATTATAAATTTGACATTAGACCTTAGGCAACAGATAGCACAAGTCTTCAGTCCCTGAAAGCAAAGGACAAGCTCCACAATTGCTCCAGTTCTCTGCGTGGGGAAAATTCCCTAACTGCAGGGAGGCAATCTGGAATTCCAGCAGAGAATGGTGGTCCTACTCAGGTGAGAAAGCAGCGATCAGAGTTAGGGGAAGCTAAAATGGTTGTGATCTTTGGGATAGGGTACTGGAGAGGAGAGAGCTACAAGTGGGAATAAGCACAAAAAGTCCATGTATCAGTTTGCTAGAGATGTCATAATAAACTACCACAAACTGGGTGGCTTAAACAAATACATTGTTTCACAGTTCTGGAGGCGAGAAGTCCAAAATGAAGGTGTGGGCAGAGTTGGTTCCTTCTGAGGGCTATGAGGGAAGGATACGTTCCAGGTCTTTCTCCTGGGCTTGTAGACGGCCATCTCATCCTTATATCTCTTCACATCACCTTCCACCTATAGGTATCTCTGTGTCCAAATTTCCTCTTCTTATAAGGACACCAGTAATATCGGATGAGGGCCCACCTTCATGACCTCACTTTAATTTGATTACTTCCATAAAGACCTTCTCTACAAATATGGTCACACTCTGAGGTACTGGTGGTTAAGACTTCAACATGTGAATTTGGAAGGAACATAATTCAACATACAAGAGTCCATCTGGGGGCTTCCTTGGTGGTGCAGCGGTTGAGAGTCCGCCTGCTGATGCAGGGGACACGGGTTCGTGACCCGGTCTGTGAAGACCCCACATGCCACGGAGTGGCTGGGCCCATGAACCATGGCCGCTGAACCTGTGCGTCCGGAGCCTGTGCTCCGCAATGGGAGAGGCCACAACAGTGAGAGGCCCGTGTGCCCCACACACACACAAAAAAAAAGAGTCCATGTGGGATCCCCTGAAAGTCTTTGGCTGAGTCTGGGCTATAAATAGGCAGAACAAGATATCATCCCTGATGTTAAGTATACAATAAAAACTTACTAAACCTACAAGGAACCGTGAAATTGTGAAAAGAGCAGTCAACTGGAATCAACCTTGAGACGGTCCAGATGTTGGATTTTGCAAAGACTTTAAAGCAACCATGAAAAAAATATGTTCTAAGAATAAAAGGCAAATATAGTATTGATGAATGAACTACCCAAAATAACCAAATGAAAGTCTAGAATTGAAAAAGGACAATAACTGAAATGAATAATTCACTGGGTGGGATTAATATTAGTTTGAAAAAGACAGAAGACAGACTCAGTAAGTTTGAAGACAAATGAACAGAATTTATTCAATGTGATGGACAGAGAAAAAAATTGAAAAAAAATGAACAGAACCTCAGGGACCTTGAGAAATCAAATAGTATAATATGCATGCAATTTGTAGTCTCAGAAGGAGAAGAGAGTGAGAATGAGGCAGAAGAAATATGTTAAGAAATTATGGACAAGTTTGCCCTAAAGTTTGAGGAAAATTATGACTTATAGAACCAAGGAGTGCAGTGAACCTCAAGCAGAATAGATACAAAGAAAACCATGCCTAGCCATATCATAGTCAAACCATTGGAAACAAAAGGTAAGAGAAAGTCTCAAAAGAAGTCAGGAGAAAAACATATACATCACACACAAGGGAACAATGATACACACTGTGCTGGAGCAATTGGATAGCCACCAGAAAAAAAAAGAAAAAAGAAAAAATCACCACATGGATCCCTCATGTTGCCCTTTTATAGCCTTTCCTTCCCCTACCCGTCCTTCACCCTATTAAACAGCAATCTGTTCTCTATTTCCATAATTTTGTCATTTCAAGAATGTTATATAAATGGAATCATACATATAAAAAAGCCAATCATAAATGGGATTGGCAATTTTCATTTAGCAGAATACTCTGGAGATTTATTCAGGTTGTTGCATACATTGATAGTACTTTCCTTTTATTGCTGAATAGTATTTCATGGTATAGATGTATCACAGTTTGTTTAACCACTCGCTTGTTGAAGGACATCTGGATCATTTCCAATTTTAGGCTATTATGAATAAAGCTGCTGTAACATTTGTGTACAGGTTTTGTGTGGACATAAGTTTTTATTTCTCTGGGATAAATGCCAAGAGTGCATTTGCTAGATTGCATGGTAGTTGCATGTTTAGCTTTTTAGGAAACTGCCAAACTATTTTCCAGAATGTCTGTACCATTTTATGTTCTCAGCAATAACATATGAGTGATCCAGTTTCTCTGCATCTTCCTCTAGGCTGCCCCTAGATTGAGTTGTTCTGTATTTTTATTGTTGTGGTAGTTATCAATACATCAATCTATCTTTGTGTAAAATTCACAGAAATATATATGAAAATGTCAATTTACAAATAAAAATTTAAGAATGAAGAGCAAAATTGTAGGAGTTATATTGACAGACTTTTAAAGACTCATTATAAAGACTGAATAATCAGAAAAGTGTGGTATTGGTGTAAGAATAGACAAATACATCAATGGAAAAGAATAGAAAGTCCAGAAATAGCCTCACGCACATTTGGCCAATTGATTTTCAACAAAGGTGCCAAGGTAATTCAATGGGCGATAACACAAACTTTAAAAAAAAATGGTGCAATTACAACTGAATATTCATATGGGGAAAAGTGAACCTGAACCCTTATCATATACCATATATAAAAATTAACTTGTAATGGGTCATAAATCTAAATATAAAAGCTAAATCTATTGAAAAGTTCAGAAGAAAAATAGAAAAATATTTGCAAATATGGGATAGGCAAACATTTTCTTGATAGGACACAAAAAGGATTTACCATATTAAAAAAATGATACGTTGGGTCTCATCAAATTTTGCTCTGTGAAAGAACCACTAAGAAAATTAAATGATAAATTTGCCAACTATATATCTGAAAAAAGACTTGTATAGAGAATATACAAATTACACTTACAATTTAATAACGAGACAAGGAACCCAATTTAAAAATGGGCAAACAATTTAAATAGGACACTTCACAAAAGAAGACATACGAATGTCCAAAAAATACATGAGAATATACTCACTATCATTTGTTATCAAGGAAGTACAAATTAAAACATAAAGAGAGATCACTTCACACTCACTTGAATGGCAAAAATTTAAAAGCTGGACAATAACAAGTGTTGGCAAGGACGTGGAGCAACTGGATCTCTTAAGCTTTGCATTGGGCGAACACAGAGTGGCATGATCACTTTGGAAAACCCTTTGGCAGTTTCTTGTAAAGTTTAACATATAGTGACCATACAGCTCAGAAATTCCATTACTAAATATTAGCCAAGAGAAACGAAAACATATGTTCACACATATTTGTATACAAATGTTCATAACAGCTTCATTTTTAGTGGACAAAAACTGGAAACAACACAAATGCCATCGACAGATGAATGGATAAACAAGTTGTAGTATATGCACAATATGGAATATGACACAGCTTTGGAGAAAACCAAACTTCCTATACATGCAACAGCATGAATGTGCTCAAAAAAATTGTGGTGAGCAAAAGAAACATAGGACAAAAGAGTACGTACCACATTGTTCCATTTATATGAAATTCTACAAAAGGCAAGACTAATCTATAGTGACAGAAAGCAGATGAGTTCTTGCCTGGGGCCGGGGCAGGAGGGATTCAACTGCAAGAGGGCACCAGGGAGCTTTTTGAGGTAATAGAAATGTTCTATACCAACAACATGGATCAATCTTGCAAACAATAGAAGGAAGGCACACACAAAAGAATACATATTGCATGATTTCATTTATATTAAGTTCAAAAAAATAGGCAAAGCTAAGGTATAGTGCTTAGGGATCTATACTTCAGTTATCACTTAACCAAACTAAGAAGGTAAGTGAGGAAGTGATTGCAGGAAAAGTCAGGCTAATGGTTTCCTACAGTAGGGATCGGAGGTGTCATGCTTGGGAAGGGACATGTGCACAGCATCCGGGATGCTAGCAATGTTATCTTTCTGATCTGGATGGCAGTTACATGAGTTTTACTCTAGAGCAATTTGTTAATCTGTATTGTTTTGACTATGTACCTTTTTGCTTGTCTGTTATATTTTACGAATAAAGACATTAAAATAAAAAGAAGAGCAAAAATGGTAACTGAGAGGCAAAGCTGAGGCTGGTACAGGGGATGAGGTCACGAGAGTTGAAAGCTGCACAGAACAAGCAGCTTTGGGACTAAGCCTGTGAAGTATTTCTAGGGCTACCCTTGAACTTGCTGGGGGCAGGTGGACAATGCATCTTCTTAACTGCTGTCCCATCGCATACTCAGCACAGGGATGGGCATATAGTACACTCACCTGAGGCTTGTGCATACATTGGTGGTATTAGGGTGTGCCATTAAGACACGCCTAGGTCAGAGCACACTCCCCAGGGGCCACCTACCATAAAGCACCAGACTTGAAGGCAAGAGGCCTGGGCTAAGGCACCAGCAATGTCACTTCTAGCTACATGACCTTGGACAGGTCATTTCACCTCTCAGTATTAGTTTCCTTATTACTAGTCCTGGCTATGAGGGTCAGTATATATCTATATATCTGTATCCTTCTGCACCCAAATCCAACCTTTAGGAATGGCCAATGCAGTGTCTCGAAGCAGGAACACCAAAAGCCTCAACCCAAGGCAGCCAACTGGTCCCCCACATCTCGTCACCCCTGGGTTTAAATGCCTCTGGGTGTGAGTTAGCATGGCGACGTGAGGGACTGCGCGCCAGCTATTCCAAGCTGAATATCTCAAAAGGTGCCAATTCTGAAAGGGGTAGCAGGAATGGGGAAGTGGGAAGGTAGGAAAGCCAAATGCTCTGAACCTCGGCCGAGTTCACTGCACCCAAGGTGGGTGCATGAGGTGGGGATCACCACTGTTGCCTCCAAAAACCGCTCTGGTCCCCGACAAAACATTCAAGCTGGGAACTTGGGACAAGCTTCCTTATCCTGTTGGGGAAGGAATGCCCACTTCCTTTGGTTCATCTGAGAGAGAAGCTCTGGGTTCACCCCTGTTCACTGATAGGCAGGAACGTTTTGCAAATTAAAGACTTAAGATGAGGGCTGGCTGGCAATGTAGGAATGGCAACAATGGACCAGATGCTACAGCCTTATCCATTTCAAAGGTTCATGAATAGCCAGCTGTACCATGGAAGGATCCAGGCTTCTTTTTAATAACATGACACGGTCCTGATCAGGCATCAAGTGGTGCCAGCACCTGTTTTCTTCTTGTTCCTGTTCCTCATATATATACTTTTATTCTCAAGTAGATGTAGAAATCCACTGCAAATAGATTTAACTTTGGGGAGAAATGATTTGCTGATTCCCCCTGCCCCCCGACACACACTATTCCATTTGGAAATGTGAAAACAATATAACTATGATTAAGACATTTTTAAAAAAAGAAATCACTCAAATCCCATCACCCTAACAGAGCTTTTTATATTTAAGCGTTTACTGTGCAGAAAGTGTTTGTAAGTTGCAAGACCACAATGTAAATACAATGGCACCTTCTTCTTTACAAAACCTTCTTCTGTTCCACGTATTCCTCAGCCTGCTGCAAATTTCAGAATGAGCATATTAAATGGCCTCATAATATGCAATGGAATGGATATGCCATAATTTAATTAGCCACCCCTTATTGTTGGGCGATTCATTTGTTCCCAGTGTTATAGGGCTACAGCCACTCTCGTCATGAACATCTTCATGCACATATCTTCTCAATTCTGTTGAGATGCTTCCTGAGGAATCAAATCTCAGGAGGGAGAATTATTGGGTTAAAGGGTAGGAACAGCCCCAGGGCCACTGCTTCAGTTGCCTGGGCTGCCTTCCACCGGGCTGGGCCCCTTTCTGAAATGCACATACCCTCCATACTAGCCGGCCTTCCCCTTCAGCCCCCCAAAGCTGTCCCACGCACTCTCGGTGCCTTGGTTACTGCCTGTTGTGTGGGGATAAACTTCTATTTGCTCTCTGGGTGCCCTGCACCATGGTTTCAAAACAATGCAAACTTGTTTGGGGAAACAGAGTGAGCCGATGTGGAATACGCTCTGAGCTTCAACAGCTGAGACTCCACAATAATTATCTTTGGGGGATGCCAGCCTTGGGAAGTAAGGAGCAGATGCGTTTGTTTCTCTGAGCCTACATGGCAGAGAACTTTACCCCGCACCCTGACGAGTGAAACACAATGCTCTGACACAGGCAGCCTCGCGCTGACTACCAGGCTCCCCTCAGCACCCACTGTATGCCAGGTCCTGCCATGAACCAGAAATGGCCCTTGCCCTCAAAGAGCCCACCACCTGGTAGAGCAAAATGAGTGAACAACTGACAGGGATGCAATGTGGTGTCACGGTCAAGAGCAGGTGCATTGCAAACCAGGCCGACTTGCGTCTGGGAGCCCACCTTTGCCATCCCCTTGTTGCATGGCCTCGAGCAAGTTAGTTTACATACTGTTTTTGGCCTTGGTTTCTCCGTCTACAAAATAGGCGTAATGTCAGTACTGAGCCCTGTGGGGTTGTGATGAGGAGTTAGTGAGTCAGGGCATGGAAAGCCTGCAGCACCGCGCCTGCCACGTAGTCCAGTAAGTGAAATATTTCCTGAAAGGGACTGATGGAGTCGACGAAACCCCATTCTTCCTGCCTGGGGGATGAGGAAATGCTTTTTGCCCTCGTCCCAGCCCAGGCAGTGAGGGGTGCTGGGGGACCCCAGCAGGCCAGAGGGTCTGGTCACTGCCACCGGCCCCAGGACAGGAAGGCGTGCAGGTGAACCCCAGTGAGCAGCCCTGCAGTGGCTAGAGAGGAGAGGACCTCAGTGACTTGGGGCTGCCTGAAAAGCCATTCATGGAAGCTTCTCCTGACTCTGCCTATGTGATTTCTACCAGGAGGGGAGAGCAACTTGGCCCAGCTGACTAGTCTTTCCCAAGCGCTAACTTGGCCTACTTGATTAGAAAAACACAGCCCTGGGCGGACCGCCTGGCCAGCCATCAGTGTTAATGCAAGGCCCAGCTGAGGAATACAGCCGGCCAGGCCCACGCCCAGTGCCACGAAGCCTTTTGCCTTGTCCAGGACGTGGTCCAGAGATATAAAAGAGCTGATTTAATAGCAGAGCTACTTAGAGTCGACATTTACAAGGGCCAGCAATGCCTTATATGCAATGAAAGGAACATGAGTGGGGCAGCTTCTCTCCACACCACCCCTGAGTCCCAGGGTAAAGTTTCCCAGAGGAGCTGTCAATTGGGAATGGCCTTGAACCGACGCAGCTGGCCGCGCAGGCACATAGACCACAGAAGTCCCCATCACCACTGTGCTTAGCGTCCTCTTCCCATCAAGCCTCATACTCACTTCTTTCTGGGAACAATCTGCTCTCCTCTTGTGGCTGGGAATCTATTGTCTGCATCCAAAGTAGCCCCTCTTTCAATCCAATTCATCCATTTCTTATTACACCCCGTCTTTAATGCCCATTATCTGAGCACCTACCGTGGCAGATGCAGACCTGAGACAGACGTCATCCTCTTCCCTCAGACAGTTAACTTTAGCGGAATCACCACCTAGCAAAGCAGCGCAGGCCCTGGGTAATCATCCCCTCCAGCGTTTCCCAAAGCATGAGCCACACTTAGGGGCTTTACAATATTCTAATAGACGCTCAGCTCCAAAAAGGTGGCGTGGTGACGAAAGTTTGAGTAAAGCTGAGTGGAGGAAAGTCAGCAAGCTTTTTTTTTTTTTTTTTTTGCAGTACGCCAGCCTCCCACTGTTGTGGCCTCTCCCGTTGCGGAGCACAGGCTCCAGATGCGCAGGCTCAGCAGCCATGGCTCATGGGCCCAGCCGCCCTGCGGCATGTGGGATCTTCCCGGACCGGGGCATGAACCCGTGTCCCCTGCATCGGCAGGCAGACTCTCAACCACTGCGCCACCAGGGAAGCACCAGGGAGCTTTCTTGATTGCCCAACTTCCCAGGGCCTGTGATAGGCCAAGGTGCACTGTGACTCTCCCATGGAGAACGCAGCACCCCCCAAGTATATTGGACTCCAGGCCCACGTGGAAAAAGCACTGCAGGAGATTCGCAGCCAACCAACACCCGCTGGGACACACAGAACTATTCCCAGCACCTTATTTATTCGATGAAGAGACTAAGGCCCAGAGAAGAAAAGGATGTCTGAACTAGTTCAGCTTGTAGCACCTTCAAGAGGGCTGGCTGTCTCTACCCTCCACCACCCCCATTTTTCAGAGGGCTGAGCCATTAGAGGGTTTTAAGCGTGGGGTTGGTATGGTTGAATGAGCATTTTGGCAAATCGCTCTGACTGATGTGTAGAGGAGGATGCAGAGGGTGCCAGTGAGAGGACGATTATAGTAACACAGGTGAGACGTGCTGAAGACCTAAAGTAGAGCAGTGGTGGGCGTGCTTTCCAGGAGGAGATACATCCTAGAAATAATTCGAAAGTAAATTGGCAGGAATTGGTGGCTGACTAGTTGGGGGAGAGGGAGGAGTTAAGGGTGATGCTGAGAAGTCTTGCCTGGGTGACCGGGTAGATGTGGGTGCCATGTGCTGGAGAAAGAGCTGGCTGCCTGGCGTTAGAGGGTGTTAGAGACTTCATCCCAGTGGCTGTGGAATGCTCAGTGTGGACATCCAACAGGCATTTGGCTTTGTGGGGAGAGAGAGGTTTAGGCTAGAGACCTCCATCAGGGAGATAACTGCAGAGAGATGGAAGTTAAAGCAGAAGAATGGAAGAAATGGCCCAGGGAGAACCTGTAGAGGGTGGAAAGGCAATGGGCCAGGGCCTCAAGGAGGCTCCAAAGAGCTCACCGTCTCGAGCTTACCCTTTTCTGACGTTCCTCTCACATTGCACCTCCTCCAGGCAAGGAATGCTCCCAGAACAGAAATACAAGGTGCTGAGGGGATTTAAAGGATAGACAATTCACCAAAAACGTGACAAAAAGAGTAAAGAAAAAAAGCCACAGATTCTACTTCCACCAATGAACAAGTAAATTCTTGTTGAACCAGTCCTCCTGCAGATAAAACCAAAAACATGGAGAGTAAACAAATAAACAAAAAAATAAAAACACATTACCTGAAGACAGTAGGGAGAGATTGAAAGCAGGCAGATACTAGAGGGGAGCAAACAGTTGGAAGAAGAAGATGACACTGGGTCACTCTCCCACTTTTTATGATGTTTAGCTTTGAGGACAGGACCTACTCGGCACCAGGCAGGGCAACTAAAACTCTGCTGGAAAACTTGCAGCCTTTTGAGATTGAAGAACTTCAGCATGGAGTTCAGAGCAACCACGGCAGCTGAATAGTAGGGAGAAAGTCCCCCAAATGAGAGCCAGAAAGAAAGAGCCTCAAATCCTATGTGTAAACTATACCCAACTCTCTGCTGACCTCAAATCATGCCTGTACGGGATAGACTTCAAGAAGTCTAGCGTGTGTTTTTTCTGACACCAAATATGGTGTCTTTCCTAAACAACAATGAATTCAATTCTCTAACACCACTTGGCACAAAAACAGAAATATAGATCAATGGAACAGGATAGAAAGCCCAGAGAGAAACGCCCACACCTATGGTCACCTTATCTTTGAAAAAGGAGGCAATACTATACAATGGAGAAAAGACAGCCTCTTCAATAAGTGGTGCTGGGAAAACTGGACAGCTACATGTAAAAGAATGAAATTAGAACACTCCCTAACACCATACACAAAAAGAAACTCGAAATGGATTAGAGACCTAAATGTAAGGCCAGACTATAAAACTCTTAGAGGAAAACATAAGCAGAACAAACACTCTTTGACATAAATTGCAGCAATATCTTTTCAGATCCGTTTCTCAGTGTAATGGAAATAAAAACAAAAATAAACAAATGGAACCTAATTAAACTTCAAAGCTTTTGCACAGCAAAGGAAACCGTAAACAAAACAAAAAGACAACCTACAGAATGGGAGAAAATATTTGCAAATGATGTGACCAACAAGGGATTAATCTCCAAAATATACAAACAGCTCATACAGCTCAATATCAAAAGAACAAACAACCCAGTCGCAAAATGGGCAGAAGATCTAAATAGATATTTCTCCAAAAAAGACATACAGATGGCCAACAGGCGCATGGAAAAATGCTCAACATCACTAATCATTAGAGAAATGCAAATCAAAACTACAATGCGGTATCACCTCACACTGGTCAGAATGGCCATCATTAAAAAGTCTACAAACAATAAATGCTGGAGAGGGTGTGCAGAAAAGGGAACCCTCCTGCACTGTTGGTGGGAATGTAAATTGGTGCAGCCACTATGGAGAACAGTGTGTGGAGGTTCCTTAAAAAACTAAAAACAGGGCTTCCCTGGTGGCGCAGTGGTTGAGAGTCCGCCTGCCGATGCAGGGGACACGGGTTCGTGCCCCGATCCCGGAAGATCCCACATGCCGCGGAGCGGCTGGGCCCGCGAGCCATGGCCGCGGAGCCTGTGTGTCCGGAGCCTGTGCTCCGCAACGGGAGAGGCCACAGCAGTGAGAGGCCCGCGTACAGCAAAAAAAAAAAAAAAAAAAAAAAAAAAAAAAAACTAAAAACAGAATTACTGTATGATCCAGGAATCCCACTCCTGGGTATATATCTGGAGAAAACCATAATCTGAAAAGATACATGCACCCCCATGTTCATTGCAGCACTATTTACAATAGCCAAGACATGGAGGC
The DNA here is from genome assembly GCF_964341445.2 of Mesoplodon mirus. Classification (NCBI taxonomy): domain Eukaryota; kingdom Metazoa; phylum Chordata; class Mammalia; order Artiodactyla; family Ziphiidae; genus Mesoplodon; species Mesoplodon mirus. Next base: position 136,184,187 of record NC_138981.1, on the reverse strand, counting down.
AACCTAAATGCCCATCGACAGATGAATGGATAAAGAAGATGTGGTACATGTATACAGTGGAATATTACTCAGCCATGATGAAAAAGGAAATCTTGCCATTTGTGACAACATGGATGGACCCAGAGGGCATTATGCTAAGTGACCTAAGTCAGACAGAGAAAGACAAATACCACATGATCTCACTTACATGTGGTATCTAAAAGTCAAAACAACCAGAAAAACAATATAAAATGAAACCAGACTCATAGATACAAACAGATGGTTGCCAGAGGGGAGGGGGCATGGATGGGTGGGTGAAATAGGTGAAGGGGATTATGAGATACAAACCACCAGTTACAAAATAAGTGAATCACAGGGATGTAATGTACAGAACAGGGAATATGGTCAATATCATTGTACATCAACTATATCTCAATCAAAATAATTTTTTCCCAACTGCTCTCCTAGGTTGGTGCCCAGGAATTGGCCACATTTCAGCACTGGCACTGGAAGATCTGACCCTCATTCTTCTGCTGTAATTGATGCTCGGGTTATGGCCAGGCAACAGTGAAATGCAATGAAGAAAAAAAAAGCAGCAAATGACCGAACTGGGACTCAAGCCCAAGATTCTAACACCCTCTGTAGCACCACTGCCCTCGGAGGAGATCCTCTGATTTAGCTCCCAGTGGCTGCTAAAATGGAATGCCATCTACTTAGAGAAGCCATTGTGATGATCAAACCTAAAGTCACTCCCTCTGCTTTCTTAACAATGAAAATTATATCATCAACAAAAAACTGTTACCAGCTCCTCCCACCCCCAGGTAATGATGCACTGTCACGTCCACAGAGTGAAAATTGTAGGCAATGAGAGATTGGTAAGCTAGAAGTCCTCAGATGGCTTTATTGATGGGTGACTCTAGAAGGGCTTGATAGACACATATACAAGTGACTTGATATACACAAAGCTCATGGCCATATTACGAAGGAGCCTCTATCACCCCACCAGGTGGCAGGTGAGCTCCCCAAATTGTCGAATTCTGTTCTCTGACCAGGGCTGGGAGCATCTTCCTCGAAGACGCTTCCTTGTGCTTGTGACACTGATCAACACCTGACTGTAACAGCTGGCACAGCTGCACTAGTGCCATCTCTGAGTTTGGGACCTTGAGCCTTGCCCAAGCTCAGGCCATGAGTTGGGAACAGAGCGGGGGCTGAGGGCTGGGCCTTTACTCCTCCCCTCCATGCTCCGCAGAGGCTTCTCCCAACCCTCAGCTGTGGCTGCCTGACAAGCGCTGTGGCTGGGGTTAGGGCCATCAGTGATGTCCCTAAGGAATGAGGGAGCCCATGGGCCTCGGGTACCACGGAGGACAGAAAAGAAGGAGCCAGATGGGAATTGGTGCCCCCATCCCAAGCCAGCCACCTTGGCTGTGGGCACAGCACTGCAGCTAACAAGCATCTCACTCTGCCAAGGAGAGAAGGTAGGGAGCAGGGTGATGTGTGTGTGTGTGTGTGCGTGAGCACACGTACGCATGCAGTGGAAGTCCATCCCACCAAGACGTCTGGCACCAGCTTCAAGCTGGGCATAGACAAGGGCTTTCAGAGGCAAGGGCTGGCAAAGACAAGTGTCTCTTGGGGAACTGCTCACGACCCACATATATTTGTGACAATTAATGGTTCTGGCAAATTTTTTATTCAGATGAGAGACTTTTGATTTCAGAACCAGCCAAAACTAATGCAGAGTCAAGTGGCATGAGGAAAAGTGTGTGGGTTGGCAGCCGGTCCACCCTGGGTGAGAATCCAAGTTCTGCCAGTAAGTGCCTTTGCGATCTTAGACAAGTAATTGTAAACCTCACTGGGCCTCTGTTGTCTTGTCTGTAAAATGGAGCTGTAAGAGCTACCATTTGTGGAGCGTCTGCTTTGGCCAGGCTCTGGGCATGTGAAGAAATTCTCATTCCAGCCCCACAAGAGCTTTGCAAGTTACACTGTTTTAATGCTGCTTCTCACGCCAGCTTCATGGCCCGAGAGCCCCTGGCAGGGATGACAGTCACGCGGCGCCTCCTCACCCTGTCTGTTCACGCAGCTTGTCCGAGCCACTCCCGATGGAGGAACAGGCTGTCTCCTCACTCAGATCAGGAACGGCCAGCTCCTGGGTGCGTTACCGAGGTGATCAAGGTGCACAGGCAACTGCTCAATGCTTGTTTCACAGGCCAGTTGTCCCAGCCCAACTGGGAGCCCCCAGGATAGGGGCAGGGTGGGCCTCCCCACTGGAGCCTCAGCACCTAGCCCAGGGCCAGCACACGGACCGCCTCAGTAGATGTATGCCGAATGGACAATGATGTACTCTTGCTCTGTCACAGATAACTTCCTTGGTGGCTCAGGAAAGTTAGGATGGTCCCAGGTCCCTGGCAGAAGCCAGGACAGAGATGCTAGAATTTCAGACGTCACAACTAGGGAGGCGCCGCAGGAGATGGCCTAGTTACTAGACAGATAGAGGTCCGCAGCCAGTGCCAGGAAGGGATGACCCCAAGTCAGCAACAAGCTGTCGACAGAGCCTGACCCAGACCTCACAGCTCTTGAGCCTGGGGGACCCTGCAGCCCGTCCAGTCCTCTGACCTCCTCCGATGCAGCCAAGCTGGCTCCAGTACCTCCAGATTCCACAAGGGCCCTGGCGGACCGTACTGCAGCATCCCTCTGGCAGTCGTATGCTGGGCGTGGGGCTGGAAGAGCAGCAGAGCTGCTTCCCAGTGAGGCCCCAGGTTCCGCCCTGGCTTCAAGCCCTCCCCCTGACCTTGCAGGCACCTCAGGAAATCCCATTCTGGCCACTATCTGCTTCCTCCCAGCATCCGGGCCCCTCTGCTCTGACAGGCTTGATGCCAGCCCATCCCCCAGCCACTCTACCCTCAGGCCAAAGCTCAGGTTCAGGATCCCCAGGATCCTGGTCAGCAACCAGAGTTGCTTCCCAGATTCCTTCCCAGAGTTCTGAGGAGACAGCCGGGGGTCACTACCAGCCTGTTGTAGCCAATTCCTCACCTGAAGGGCCCGTGCCTATGGCCTGTCAGCTTCTGATGCAAAGCCTGGGGGAACCAAGGGTTCTAGAGACTTGGGGCCAGGCTGACCGTGCCCTCACCCCCTTCCCAACTGTGTGGCTTAGGGTAGGTGGTGCAAGGCCTGCTTCCCAGGCAGCTGGGAGGGTTCAATGAGACAATGGGTTTGCAAGGCCCTGGCAATACGACTGGTACCCACGAGCGGCTCTGTGAGGCCGGCTTTCCTTCCATGGGGAGGGCTTCTTAACCAGGGGCCCCAGATGGATTTCCAGGAGTGCCAGGAACCCCCATAGATGACCCACATGTGTGTGCATGAGTCTTTTTCTGAGGAGAAGCTCCCATGGCTTTGATCGGAGCCTCAAAGCGGTTCTGTGACACACCAAAGGTTAAGAACCTCTAATCTAGAGCGTCCCCTCTCAGGTGCGGAGTGCGTGGAGCTTAGTCGAGAATCCCCTACCCCCTGTCACGTGGGGCCTGCACTGAGTCAGCCCAGCAGGTCATGGGGCTCTGAGATGTAAGAACCGCAGCAGCCATGGGGCCCCTGAGCTGAGCCCAGACATCCCGACACGGGAGCAGCCCACACTGCCGTCCAGAACCCCGCAAGGTGCACTGACTGCGGAGATAAGACATGAGAAGAGTGGGGGTGGAGGAGGGGTGGCGAGGGCAGGAGCCAGGCTTGAATGAGAAGCCGGCTCGGGTCAGAGCAGCAGGGACAAAGGCCCAGAGGACACAGGACAGCAGCACAGGGTATTCTGAGAGGTGGTGTAACACAGTGGTGCAAACCGTGGGCCCTGCTCGCTGCTGATTCACCGTGGACCTGGTAAATTACCGCCCTGCTCCACGCCTGTTTCCTTCCTCATAAAATGGAGACAGTCAGAGTAGCTGCATGCAGGGCTGTTGTGCGGACTGAGCTCAGACAGGGAAAGCCCTCAGAACTGGGCCCGCGACTGCCTTCATTCCTGTCAGCCTAGTGGGGCCAGCGGGCAGGGCTCGTGGATAAGTCCCGTGAGACTCCTGTAAGCCGGGCTCACACAGGCTGGCCTGAGGAGCCTGGGCTTGAATACGTGCACTCAGGGGCGCCACTGGCTGTTTCTGAACACACCACGGCCATGTGCTGACGGATGCCGTGTGAAGGTCCTGTGAACACGGTGGGTGGGGCAGCAGGTCATTCTTCAGCCAGTCATTCATTCACTAAATTCTTATTCATGCCAGGCCCATAAGGGACCTAAAAGAAGAGTTTCTGGGAACTAGATGCTTCGAATACCACACGTGGGGCTGTTCTGTGTGGTGGAGCTGCGTGCACTCCGCCCCTCCCCCCGGTAGAGCAGCGCCCCTCTGTGAGCGGAGGCCGGGGCCCCGGGTGGGCACAAAGGGATGGGAGCCCCACATGACTCTATCCACACTCAACGAAGCTCATCCTGCTAACTGATGACGCCATGGCTTTGCAGCAGGAGTCTGTGGTAGCAGAATGATGACTGCCCCCCAAAGTTGTCCATGCCCCAATCCCTGGAACCTGCAAATATGTTACCTTAAATGGAAAAATGTACTTTGCAGATGTGATTAAATTAAAGATCTTTGGGGCTTCCCTGGTGGCGCAGTGGTTGGGAGTCTGCCTGCCAATGCAGGGGACACGGGTTCGAGCCCTGGTCTGGGAAGATCCCACATGCCGCGGAGCAACTAAACCTGTGCGCCACAACTACTGAGCCCACGTGCCACAACTACTGAAGCCCGCGCGCCTAGAGCCCATGCTCTGCAACAAGAGAAGCCACTGCAATGAGAAGGTCACGCACCGCAATGAAGAGTAGCCCCCGCTTGCCGCAACTAGAGAAAGCCCACGCACAGCAATGAAGACCCAACGCAGCCAAAAAAAAAAAAAAAAAAAGATCTTTGGATGGGGAGATGTTTCTGGATTCATCTGGGTCTGTTCAATGGAATCACAAGGTTCCTAGTAAGTGAAAGAGGGAGTCAGAAAAATGGGTCAGAGTAAGATGTCATAATGGAAGCAGAGTCAGGGAGAGAGGCCTTGAAGACAAAGGAAGGGGCCATGATCCAAGGGATGGGAGAGGCTTCTAGAAACTGGAAAAGGCCAGGAGACCAACTGTTCCCTAGAACCTTCTGGAGGAAAGCAGCCCTGCCCACACCATGATTTTAACCAAGTGAGACCCATTTTGGACTTCTGGCCTCGGAAACGGTTAGATAATAAACGTGTATTGTTTTAAGCCACAAAGTGTGTGGTACTTAGTTACAGTAGCAATAGGAAAGCGATACAGAGTCTGAAGGAAAAAAGGGAAAGTAAAGCCATGGATGAAACCTATTTTAGAAAGAGCACCAAACCAGGTGAAAGAGAACCTCGGGGAAATGAAAGTTTATTTAGCAAGTGCTCCAGGGGAACCCGGATGTGAATACAAGGGGAAATCCACTTAGATCTTTACCTCTCCTTGAACAATCCAATTTATTCCAAACAAGTTACAGAATTAGCTGTGTGGAGAGAAACTAGAAGTGAACAGAAGGGAGAACAGGCTGGTGAAGGGTCCTGGAATCATGACAGAAGAGGAACGAACGATCGATCAACCTGGAGAAAAGAAGTTGAGAGTCCACAGCTGCCATCTCCAGCTTAGGCCAGAGCTGTCATGGGCAAGTGCACGCAGAGGATAGGACCGGGGCTGGTGGATAGATGTTTCAGAGAGAAGTTCAGCTCAAAGGGAAACTTCCACACAACTGGCACTGCCTGAGCCTGGAGCAGGCTGCCGCTGGAAGCCGGGGGAGCATGTCCTTAGAGGTATTCCGATAGAAACCCAACCTGGAGAGGGGAGTCCTGCACTGCACCGGGCAGAGGACTTGGGAACTGATGGGCCCCTCCGTGATCCTGGCGGTGTCAGCTGCCTTCTGCAGCTTGGTGAAGATCAGGGCAATCAGTGCTCTTCTGTCTGGATTTGACAGAAAGACAGAAAGTAGCGTCCGTCCAGGGACCAATTCCTCTCAGCTCCCTGACACCTGCAGTATCAGAGAGGACAAACAGAGCACACAAACCTGAAATGTGTCCATGGGTCTCACTCACAACCCATTCCTCGGCGCTCAGGGGAATTAAAAGCAAAAGTTAACCATGTGCCTTACAGGCTGTGGCACCATGACAAATGGGTTGGCCACCGCATTCTGGGAGGGCAGGTGAACGCCAAGGCCAGAGGAGCTTCCCTGTGGTGAGGATGGAGGACCAGGGAACTTCAAGGCTGCTGTGCCAGTGGGACGAGCCAGATGCCAGCCCTGGGCCGGCTTCCCCCTCATTTCAACATATTTGGGTCACCAGCCAGGGTCACCTCCTTTTCCCCAAGTTAAGTTCACAGCCGAGAGGGTCAGCCTGAGGCCAGGGCCTTCCTTGTGTTCCCACACCTCTGTCTAGTTGCCTTACTGAGAACCACAGGCACTTGATTTAGACGCCTGTGCAGATGAGGAAACTGAGGCAGGGAGGCTGGAGAACATACCAGAGTCAAGAGGAGGCGACTAGGCTGCTCAGACCATGACTTGCCTTGGTTCCTTGAACAGCCCACTAAATCACGCCTCCTGAGAGAGGAGGGGCCTGGGAGGGGCCAGCCCTTGCCCTCTGGGTGCACAGGCTAAATCTCTCTCACCAGGCTGACAGCATGGCCTCCCTCCTGCTTGGCCTTCCCCTCCCCCACTTTCAACCTGCCCTGACTGATCTCCTTAAAAGAACCCCACCTTAAATACCAGACAAAGCCTGGCGTGCTTCTGGAAGATGCTTCTGGAGATTTGGAAGTCACAAAACCCCGTGTCTCCTCGCCCCAGGGCTGCATGCCTCCCCTCCCCTCTCTAGACCCCCCTCCTGATTTCTTCTCACCTAGAAAATGCTTCCAAACCCCCTTCCCTAGGAAGGCCAGCATGGCCATAAAACGTGATAAGCCAGCTGCTTGGCTGGTTTAAGTCAATCTGACATCAAAGGTCTGCGAGGTATAATTTTCCCTTTCTTTTATCCCCTTCTTCGAGCAAACACGATTTACAGTCCCAGCCATGACATCTTGCTGGCTGACGGTGCACGTAGTTCACTGACAGCCTGCAGAGAGCCCCTTCTGAGGAAAACCTGCCCTCCACAGCGGGCTGGAGCCCTGGCTTGACTTCAGTTCTGCTCTTCTCAATGGCCTGGACGAGGCAGGGACAAGTGAGGAAGCGTTGGGGACCTGGCTTCCGCGGCCTCTGTCACTTCACTGGACCCTGAGCAAGGCCCCTCACGTCTCAGAGCCCGTTTCCAGGCTGAGAGAAGGGCAGTCATCCACACGAAGCTGTGGTCAACACACTACGACGACACCTCCACCGTCTTCCACTGTCCGCACCCCAGGACTCACATGTAGGGTGCCTCGCATGGGCCACGGCCTGTGGCAAGTACACAGAGATCAGCCTCCTGTGGGACGGAATGCTACTGCCCGCATTTACAGAAGAGGCAACTGAGCTCAGAGACATGGAGTAACCTGCCCAAGATCTCAGAGCTACGCAATGGGGGAGCCCAGGGCTCCCCACTACCGCCTCTCGAATGGCAGGCTTGCCTTGAACCTGCTTTACCAAAGACCACGGTCATGCAGAAACCCAGGGATGAGTCCCCATACGTGGCCCCCACTGGCCCGGCCCCAGTGGAGATTCCAGGACGGGGACCTCTCTCTTGCCTGGCCTCCCTGAGAGAGGCCTTTTCATGAGGCAAGCCACTCCCCCACGGTCACCACCTCTTCCTGCTCTGAGGCCTCACTGAGGGCCTTCCATGTCCAGCCTGCCACACCCACAGCTGCCAGGCCTGGAGCCCAGGTCTGCCCCGGGCCCTGTGCACCCTGCCTGCAGTAGAGCTGCCTAAGCACACACATCCATGAAGCCAGCTAGGTAGCCCCAGGTGGGTTCATGCCACTGAGTGCACTTTGCTTTTCAAATATGGTAAAGGGTGCTAACCACACGATGCCAGAGCAAGGAAAAAAGAAGGGGAGAAGGTTAGCAGTTAATTTTATGGATTCGTGTATGAGGTTTGAAATGATAGAAAATGCATTTCATAGCATGTGTAGTATCACAGCTCCGTTAAGCAGCGAAGGAGAAGGAGAGAAAAAGAGAATGACATTAGGTTACTGTTTCTCCTTTAAATCTTCGGGGGTTAGCCATCACTGAGGAATGAGAATGCATGAATTTGTCTACAATTTCTTCTCTGCTAAAATCTGAAATGCTAATGCAATTTAATATAAAAATGAATCCATTCTAACTCACTCTTAGTATGTAGTTTAGCACAGAAGACTTTTTACTGTTACCATATCCATTTTCATTCATTCATTCATTCTTTCATTCATTCAATAAACATGCACTGAACTCCTATTCTATGCCAGGCCCTGGCTGGGCCCCCAAAGGAGCAGGAAGAAAACAGACACACATCAGGCTCAGGACTTGACCTTGAGCCTTGTGGTCTAGCAGAGGAGACAAGGCAGGGACCTAAACAATTAAGTGGAATGTGGTCACAGTGCCCCGGGAACAGCAGGGCACTAGGCCAGAGGATCTGGAGAGGGGCAGAGAACTTACAGCTAGAAAAATAACTTAGGAGGTTCGCTGCACTCTTGGATTCTAGGATGACCAGGAAGTGGATCTAAGCCTGCCTGGCAACACAGGCCGGAAAGAGCCTGCTTCTCAGTCTCAGCTTGGCAGACAGCAGGGTGTACAGCCTGGGGCGAGTCCCTGCTTCCCTCTGGGCCGGTTTTCTCAAGTGTGACCTAAGAGCTTTGGACCTCGAAAGAACCTATACGCGCGTCCAGGCTGAGGAGCCCGAGCTGAGTCCCAGACGTCTGGGATTCAATCCCTGGCCCTTCCACCATCTTTTTGTTATTTCCAACCACCCAGCAGCTCCCATCTGCTCAGTCTTTGAGTGGGAACCATGGAGCCTGGGAAGGATGGCTGAACTTAGTAGATGGCCATTCTACTTTCTGTGGCCCTCAGATCCTGAGAATATTAATAGAAGACCTGTGTTCCCAAAATTTCTCCAGGCAAGAGCGATACCAATGCCAATAATGTCAAAATGTCCAGCAAACAAACAAATACACTTCTCTTCTGTCCTCTCTCCCTTCCCATCCCCTTTACAAGGTACAAAACAAAATACGCCAGAAGGGATGAAATACGGCTCAAGCGAGCAGAAAGGTAAATTAAGCAGAATGCAGGAGCCCTCTTGAGGGCCATTATGACTGGCCACTCTTGGGGTTTCCTGGATACCACTGGGAACCAAGGCCCCTCTTGAGCAGCTCTGAGCACTGGGCTGGAAGCCTCTGAATGGAGAGGGCTGTGGACCCGGAAGGAGCCGATTTCACCTTCTACCACTCTTGTGGACACTTCCAAATGGTCGGTAGTATTGCTACCCGCCCCCATACTGACCTTGACCCTCAAATCAATTTGAGGAGCAATGGTGCATCGAGACTCCTCCTGGGGGCTCACTCCCTGTATTCATTTCCTAGGGCTGCCATACAAATTGCTGCAAACTAGGTGCCTTAAAGCGACAGAAATGTATTCTCTCATGTTTGGAGGCAAAAGTCCCAAATCGAGGTGTCAGAGGGACCACACTCCTTCCAAAGGCTCTGGGATAGAATATGCCCCATGGCACTCTCCTAGCTTTGGGCAGCTGTCAGCAGTCCTTGGCTTTCCTTGGCTGCAGTCGCATTGCTCCAATTTCTGCCTCCGTTTTCACATTGCCTTCTTATCCGTGTGTCTCTCCTCTGCTGTCTCATAAAGACCCTTGTCATTGGACGTAGGCCCCTTCCTGAATCCAGGATGGTCTCATGTTGAGATCCTTAAACTAATTACATCTGCAAAGACACTTTTTGCAAATGAGATCACAGCCACAGGTTCTGGGCAGACATATCTTTTTGTGGGGGGACAGCACTCAATGCACTATACCCCCCTCCAGAGCTCTTGTGTTTTTGAGAGCCAAGTGGCAGCACTGAGACAAAGAGAGATTCTGCCCTGGGCAACTGGTGCTCTCATCAGTTCTGTTGGATAAGAACATTCTGGAAGACTCAGCTCACAAGACCCCTTCCAATAGAGTAAAGCATGGACTCTAGCGTCAGTCTCCCTGAGTTTGCATCCTGGCTCTACCACTTCCTAGCTGCTGTGTGACCCTAGGCAAATCACTTTACCTCTCTGTTCCTTAGTTTCCTCATCTGTAAAATAAGGATGATTGACAGTGCCTACCTCGTGGGAAGAGTAAGGCTCTATAAGTGTTTGCTCTTATTCCCACTATCCTGCTGTGAGCACTACCGAGGCAAGCTCCTATCATCACACCCATGTTCCCAGAAGCAAAATCATAACTGGAACATAGAACCGGAAGCAGTCCTACAGACCTACAGACTATCGATTCTCCAGTAGCCTCAGTCAATTGAAAAATGGAGGCTCACAGGATGCAACTGACTAGACATTTACATGGATGCTCTTTTATACTGGAAATCATGATAATGATACTTTTTTTAATAGCAAAGGAGCCAGAATTTATGCCATCAAGGAAATGTCTCCCTTCAAAGTTGTCCCTTGAGAGGCTCTACACGTTTTCTCACAGCTGCTGTTGTTCAAACCCTGTGGGGCTGTAGAGGTGGCCCTTGGAGAGTAGAGGTGGCCCTTGGAGACTGTGAATTATACCACCCTTTGTAGCCCAATCCAGCCTTTCCTGGTTTAACCATCCACCTTTCTCCATATTCTCTCAGAAAGCCTTTTGGGTTACTGATAATTGAACCTACCCTCCAGTGATACAGAGGTGTTCTAGGACTGGCTGGTCAGCTCTAAAGGCAGACTCTCAAGACAAGTCCCACAGATGCTATGAGCATGGAGTACCTACTTACAGCTCCTCATGGGGGTTTTGATGATGGTGAGCCTGTGGCCACTTTCTAGTACTGCCACATCCCTTACCTCATTTTATCCTGAACAAGCCTGTGGCTAGATGCTTTACCATCCCTTTACTAATGACGTAATGGAGGACTGGAGAGGGTGACCAGCTTTCCCAAGGTCACACAGCTAGTCCATGGCAAAGGGGAGACTTGAACATAGACTTTCTGCCTCCAAACTTATCAATGTTTCCATCACCCCAGGATGAACACAAATGAGTCACATTACTTTAGAGGCATTTCTTACATGTTTAAAATAATTTTCTGATTGTCTACTTTGTCCTTATTCCCAGTCTGAATTTGGGGAAAACGGGGATCGGTCTGCTCTGTGGTGCGGGCTGAGCCTGGCACTTTGCTTTGCAATCAACAACCGAGTGTGCACATATCGAGATGCTGGTGCAGTCTGGTGCCACTGGCCTTTAAGACGTCCTAGTCTTTGCAGTCCCAGGTGCCCCTCTGTTCATGTGTAAATAAAAAAAAAAGAAACCAAACAAAAAAACTTAGTATTAACGAATTACTGTTACATTTTGAAAAAAAAAAATACGTTTTGCCAAAAAAAAAAAACCCCAAAAAATCCCCATAGTGATAACAGATGAGAGAACGTTGGCCTCAGAGGGATTTTGTGAATCCCAGTCTTTCTTAGAATTAGTGATTGGAAGTGTTCTCCACTGGGGGTATGCAGAGGTACCTTTGAGCTGTCCTACAAATAACAGCACTGGCCCAGGAGTGAGGTGGCACTCAGAGTCCTTCCAGCCAAGTAAATGGGCCTGGATGGATCACTAGCAGAAGGTGCTAAGAGCAGGTGGCTGTAGAGGTGGACATGTGATTCCTGAGGCTGCACCAAGGTTGCTTGTCACAATGGCTGTATGAAACTGGAACAAAATGAGAGAGGGAGGGAGGCAAGTGGGGGACAAGGGCATTTTCTTATTCTATGTAGAAAAATAGGACATTTTAGGATGGAAGGAGGCCAGAAAGTGCACTGAGAGCTGCCTCCTCTTTTCTGAGCCCTGAGTTCTGGCACAGTGTAATTTTCCTCCCGACACCTGTCGAAACATTTTTAAAAGCAAAACAGCTGTTCCCACTAGTGACTCCTATTATTGCCTTTGGTGAATTTCCTGCGCTGGAACCATCCTCTCTGGGAGGGGATGGTAGTGCCTTTCCCTGGATGCTGTTCCTCCACGGGGCCCCAGCCGCAGGGCATTACTGTCCTCTCCTGCATTTCCAGGGGCTGAAGTTCTCACTCCCCGGCAAGCCATGCTTGCCATTCTTCATCCCATTTCAAAATAAAATCCAAGTCCCTGGATCATCAGAAGGGAAATCTTTGGTCCCAGGAGGATCTAGGGCCTTCTCATATGCTTCTCTGCAGGAAAACTCCAGCTCATCCCAGAGGGAGAAGGTGCCTAAGCCTCCCTGGGAGCTTCATTTTCCCATGACACTTTGCTGCTAACTTGGCCATTTCTGCTCTTTTTCCCCCGAGGCTCTGGTCTCAGCTGTGAGAATCAAATGAAACCAGTCCTTGTGAGGAGTCTAGAATTTCCTACACTTTGTATTTGAGAAGACTGCTGGACTCCCGTGTTGCCCTGTGCAGACTCTCATCGTCCTTGCCAATCCCGGTGGACAGAGGGAGGCCTCTGAGGAGAGAGCCACGGTCTCAGTGTCACTAGTCGGCTCAGAATACAGGAGAGGGCCTCATGGGAGCGGCTGCCCAGTAAGTAAATATTGGTTGAACGAATGAGGAAAAATGTAGCCAAGTAACATTTAAAAGGGTGTCCAAGTGAAAATAAACAAAGAGCTAAGAGGGAATTGGGTCAGCTGATCTATCAGTCTCTGCCAGCACGTGGCCCTCACAGCCAGGCTCTGGGCCTCTCCGCACAACCCCAGCCTGTCCCCATCCCAACCACACTGGCCCAGTCCACACAGATGAGCTTCTGCCTCAGGTTCCCTGCTGAGTACATCAGCCCTCGCTGGACCTGGAGCCCTGCACTGAGCCCCAGTGTGCTGGGATCGGGTCCTGTCTCCCTGCCTGGCTTCTGTCTGGTCCCTCCACAGAGGTGACAGAGAGCCCCTCTCCCCACCAGCTGCCGGCCAACTTTTGCTGCAAAAGTTTCCACGTCTGGCAATATACCTCCAAGCCCAGACTTTGAGGGTCACCAGGCTCCCACTGCCATGCTGACCCGCAAGATGAGCCCTGCCTCAGAGGCCAGTACCTGCGGAAGCCATACCCACATTGCCTCACCACTCTGACTACTGGGCCTTCTCAGTCCCAGCTGTCTCCTTGTCTCCAGCAGGCTACCCTGCTAAGGACACGGCCTAGCCCACCACTGAGCCCCACCAGGATTCTTCCCAGGGACTGGAAACTGGTCCCCCAGGCCCACAGAGGACAAAGCACTAGGTTTTAAATGGGAGCTGTGCCGATTTCATCCTTGTGTCAGATGCAACGGGGCACCTGTCACCAAACCTTCCTCACTGGTCCCCATCACCACCCAATCACATCGGTCACAGGCAGCTCTTTCTGGAAGAGACACACCAATGACATCCCAGTGGCCAGCTTTCACCACAGCACTAAGTGAGATCATCACAAACTGACCTCATGTCAACACATCCTTAGAAACAGCCTCTACGTCTAGCCACTGGGGCCTCTCTGAACTGCTTTCCTCAGGGCCCATGTCTCAGGGTAGCCTCGTGGGCAAGGCCTCACTGCAAAAGTGTACTTTGGCACTTCTAGATACAAGTTCCCTTGAATGGGACCCAAGAAAAGCCCATCTGTGCCACAGTACTTTCTATGGTGGTAGGACAAATACCACTAGCCCACTAATGAGCCTTTATGGAGTACCCACCATGTGTACCACCCTGGGCCTGGCCCTTCCCACTCAGTCCCCGGAAACACTCCACGGAGGGGTGAAGTGATTGGCCCAGGGTCACAAGTCACTAGTAAGGGGGAAAGAATCAGGGTTATGACCCAGGTCTCTCTCACTCGGAAGTCTTAGCTCTCATTGCCACCTCGATTATCTCCCCGTCCTTGGCCCGGCTCGACCTGTCTGAATCAGAAGCTTCAAAGCAACACGGGAAGGTGGGGTCCTTGATGAGCAACCTGTGGGTCTCTCTGTAGGTAGGTGAGCATGAGGCAGCTACTTAGGATCCAAACCTAGATACGCTGCTAGCAGGGGCCCCGTTTCTCTGCTTCCTCAACAGACTGAGCTCCTTGAAGGTAGCTAGAGAGTCTGAGCCGCGATACACTGTAGCACTGAGTACAAGGCTTGAGATAGAGTGGTGTTTTGGGCAGGATGCATGATCGGCACCACGAGAGGGCTGAAGGGCTACAGGGACACAGAGGTAAAATGATCATATTAAGCTGAGGGTCCAGATCGATCTGCTCTGACCTGGGACTTGAAATATAGGTTGGTTGGTTGGTTGGTTTTAAATTGAGGTATAGTTTATTTACAATATTGTGATAGTTTCAGGTGTAGAGCAAAGTGATTCAGGTATCTATATCTGTATCTGAATCTATGTAATCTATCTATAGATAGATTCAGATATATTGATAGATACAGATATAGATTCTTTTCCAGATTCTTTTCCCTTATAGGTTATTACAAGATACTGAATATAGTCCTGTGCTATACAGTAGGACCTTGTCATTTATCTATTTAATATATAGGAGTGTGTATCTGTTAATCCCTAACTCCTAATTTATCCCTCCCCCCTTTCCCCTTTGGTAACCATAAGTTTGTTTTCTATGGTCGGTGAGTCTATTGAAATAAATGTTTGATTTTAGACAGGTGAATCTAAGGGGGAAGATGTGCCAGGTAAAGGGATGGGCATAAGCTAAGGCATGAAGTCAAAGCAGAGGCTCAGAGAGTCTTAGGGTAACACCAGAGACTAAATCTGGCTGGAGCACAGGGAGTGTGGAAGGGGTGAGATGAAAAGCTGGCGGGCGGGTTGGGGCCAAACTGTGCACGAGAGAGTCACAGTGTTGTTCACAGCCACTGACGACGGAGCAGCTGTGATGGGTCAAGTGCTGGGCCAGATGCTCTGCATTTATTATTATTATTATTTATATTTTAATTAGAGAACAGTTGATCTACAATGTTGAGTTACTTTCTGCTGTACAGCAAAGTGTATCAGTTATATGTGCACATATATCCACTCTGTTTTAGATTCTCTTCGATCCTTACAACAGCTCCATGATGCATTATTATCTCCCTTTGACATATGAAAAAACAGAGGCTCAGAAGGAAAAGTATAGTAAGGTCAAGTATAAGATAGAGCTGGCATTTGAAGTCAGATCTGCTTAGATCTAAAGCCCAGCATCTTCTCCCCTGTTCTCCACTGAACAGATGAACTAGGGAAGGCTTTGAATGTCAGGTGGAGGAGGGCCTGCTCCTGGGAGGTGATGGAAGGCAGGACAGTAGGTTGAAAGAGTGGAATCTGAGAAGGGGAAGACTCTCGGCTTTTCGTGGTAGCAACTATTCTAACTGCTCTATCAAAATGGCTTCCACTGGGGCAGCATCTTGGATCCTGGGTTTCATGAGGATGAAGAGGATGTGAGGAAGCCTTCTAGGAAGTCAAACCCCACAGCAAGGCTAACAGGAGTCAAGGTGAAGTTTCTGTAGACCTGTTTCTTTCATGGTCTGGTAGCAGCCAAATGGAGGAAAAAACATAAGCCCTTCATAAATGGTTTGCAATGGTCAACAATGAGTTTCCTGTGTATTTAAATCAGGCCCATTGGAAGTATGTAAATTTTCATCTAAATACTTTGATCCTTCCGATTGGGAGGTTCTTTGAGAAACTGTCCTGAGTCTGTGGCCTTCTGTTTATTTGATCTCTGGGCTGGCTGGGCTGGGGAGGCTGCCCCTAGAATTGTCTCCATCGAGGCCTAGACGACTGTTGCATAGGAGCCCGTGGCTCTCCCTCCAGAACTCATGCTATTTGACCACAACACTGGCCTTTTCTCTAGCAAAGGCTAGGCTAGAGTAGACCTGAGGTGCAGACGGGCCTGCTGTTCAAAAGGCTGGGCCTACAGCAACGTGGAAGTTCCTACT
The DNA here is from genome assembly GCF_964341445.2 of Mesoplodon mirus. Taxonomy (NCBI): domain Eukaryota; kingdom Metazoa; phylum Chordata; class Mammalia; order Artiodactyla; family Ziphiidae; genus Mesoplodon; species Mesoplodon mirus. The sequence goes on along the minus strand of NC_138981.1, from coordinate 136,168,233 downwards.
GGCAAAGGCCCAGTGCCGTGTGAGAAACCTCTGGAAAGCGTGATCAATGTGCACCAGACAGCAAGCTGCCTCACACTAGAAGGGGCTGCAGAGGGTGTCTAGACCACATGGTACAGATGCGGAAAGTGAGAGCATCTGGGCAGGGCAGCAGGCTCCCACAGGCCACAGAGTGTGTTCAAGCTGCTCTCTGGCCTAAAGCCCCGGGCTCAGAAGTTCTTAAGAACAATTTGACAAGTTCCAAAAGACTTCTTTCGGATGAGTTGTTTTGAGTTCAAATCACCTCAAAACAGAACTGCTGCCTATTTGCTCTTTTGACTTTCTTTGGCTTCCTCACCTAATAACATAAACAATAACAGTAAGACAGTTGACAGCAACTTGCATATGCATTTTCCCCTGGACTCTTCACAACAGCCCTATGAGGTTGATAGAGTGGAGATTTTTAAGCCCGTTTATACCAAGGAGAAAACTGAGGTTCCAAGGAGTTAAGAAACTCATCCAAGTCAAGTGGTAGAGCTGAAACTTGAATCGAGTAATTCTATTCCAAGCCCAGTACTCTTTCCCCTCCCATGGCCTTCTCCGGGAGTGGTACCAGTGAAGCGGTTTTCTGCAAAAGCAAATCATGGTCTTTCCCAAGCTGCGCTCAGTTGAGATAAAGTATTTGCATGTGACCTTGTCCCCTCAGCAGCCCCTAGAGATCACACCCCTAGCCACCTGGGGCCCAGCACAACCGCTCTAAGTCCCAGCTAAGGCCTTACCCTGATCCAAGATCACCTGGGGACTTGAGCTGGCTCTTCCACCCCTCCCTCTGTGGCAGAAAAGACTCACATGCAAATGAAGTGGGACATTCGTATTTGCATTGGGGGAGATGCAGCCAAATCAAACATGATGACCACATCCACTAAATATTCCAGGCATTTCCTTTCCAGTTTTCCTGCCTGTCACCCATTCAATCTGGTGTAAAACGGCCATGCAAGAATGTGATAAATATTTTTTCCTTCCTAAACTGGCATTTAGCATGAAGAGAGAAGGACTGGAGTCAGAAAGTTAACTGTTGAAATATTTGCTTTCATTGGGCCAAGTATCTGTGGGAAGGAGTTGGGGTCGTTCAGGATCAAGGTATCACTGGAGGGGAAATGTAGGCGCGATTTTTAAGGCAGGCTTTGTCCCAAATCCACGGCTGGGACACATACCATCTTTGTTGTGCTTCAGGCTACTCAGAGGCAGATGGGCCAAGAGGTGGACACGCTTTATGAAGAAATAGGTTTGTGCCTAGTTGCTGCTTGGCTGCTTAAAAGCGTGTTACTTTTCCTACGTGGAATTTGTCTCGAAGGACAGTGAACGGGTGTCTGCTTAGGACTTGTGAAAAGGCTGACCAGCAGTATGCGTGAGGCAGGCGCAGGCAGGACACGCATGAAACCCTCAACTGGGCTGGCAGGAGGCCACTTCGTACCCTGACCAGAAGGCCTGTCAGCTCCCTGATCACAGAGCTGGATCACAGGCCTGGAGGCAGGGAGGTTTTGCGTGAGAAGGGAGCTCAGGGATGGGATGAGTCAACGCCCTCAATCTGAGGCCAGAGAGGGGAGGGGACTTGTGCAAAACCAAGAGCAAAGCTGGGGCCAGCGCTCAGGCTTCCAGACCCGGGGCCACGGTGCTTCTCATGCTCCAGGCCACGTCCCACCATGTGGGCCACAGAGCTCAGGGGTGGACAAGCTACCTTCTTTCTCTCTTGCTGCTTGTCCCGAGGGAAGGCCCCTCCCAGGGCTTAGGAGGAAGAAAGTGATGGCACGGATGACAATGTCCCCAGCAAAGAGGAGCTCTGAGTAGATCTAGGACCTGTTTGCAATAGAAACAGGAGAAGCGCCACCTCCCGACAAGCCCTTTCCCACTGGACTGGACCTTCCTTCTCAGATATGCTCCGTTCAAAGTTCACCAACTCTGCACTTGACTCCTGGGGCCCAGCTCAGCCAGGGTTTCCTGTGGGTCTGATGGACATAGAAGGCAGCAACCTTCTAGAGGACGGGGCAGACGAGTTGCACTTAGAACGTGGTTTTTGAGTGAGTGACTGACAAACTGGGCCTATCATCCCGGTGTGTGTGTGTGTGTGTGTGTGTGTCTGTGTGTGTGAGAGAGAGGGAGAGAGAGAGACAGAGACAGAGAGAGAGACAGAGAGACAGAGAGAGACAGAGGGAGACAGAGAGAGAGACAGAGAGACAGAAGAAGAGGTTTATAATGAACTCTTTTTCTCCCAAAGGGGTTCTGGGCCAGACCAGAGGAAGCAAGGGGCCTGGGCTTCTCAACTGGAAGCCTCCGTGGCTGAGCTGACAAAAGAGCTACATGCAACCACATGGCTGTGAGGTTCAATCCACGACTGCCTCTTACTAGCAGTCTGCTCAATTCAAGGTAGGCCTTGGCAGTGGTAGTCCTGGCTGGCAGTGTGCAGTGTGGTCAAGAAAGCATGCCCCAGAACCTCCATCCCCTTATGGCCCTTACTATCCTAAACTCCCATTACCCACTGTTATGGGCTGAACTGTGTCCCCCACTTTTCCTACGTTGAAGTCCAATACCTCAGAATGTGACTGGATTTGGAGATAGGGTGTTGAAAAGGGCAATTAGGTCAAAATGAAGTCATTAGGGGGAGCCCTAATCCAATATGACTGGTGTCCTTATAAAAAGAAGAGATTAAGACACAGACGTGTAGAGGAAAGATCATGTGAAGACATGGGGAGAAGGCCATCTATCAGCCAAGGAGAGAGGGCTGGAACAGATCTTTTCCTGACAGACCTCAGAAGGAACCAACTCTGCAAGCACCTTGATTTTGGACTTCCAGCCTCCAGAAGTAGGAGACAATAAATTTCTGTTGTTCAAGCCAGCCAGTCTGTGGTACCTTATTACGGCAATCCTACCAAATGAATGTACCCACTTATACAGATCTATCCTCCCTGCTGGATCATGAGCTCCTTGAAGGCAGCAGCCCAGCACCAGCCCAGTGCCTGGTGCCCAGTGGATGGTCAGTTAAGAGTCACTGAAGAGGCTTCCCTGGTGGCGCAGTGCTTAAGAACCCGCCTGCCAATGCAGGGGACATGGGTTCGAGCCCTAGTCTGGGAGGATCCCACATGCCACGGAGCAACTAAGCCCGTGCGCCACAACTACTGAGCCTGCACTCTAGAACCCGCGAGCCACAACTACTGAGCCCGTGCACCTAGAGCTCATGCTCCACAGCAAGAGAAGCCACCATAATGAGAAGCCCGCGCACTGCAACGAAGAGTGGCCCCTGCTCACTGCAGCTAAAGGAAGCCCACGCACAGCAACAATGACCCACGCAGCCAAAAATAATTAATTAATTAATTAATTAATTTAAAAAAAAAGAGTTGCTGAAGGCAACCTTGCCTGGGGTGGGCGGGAGGATATCAGACTGGGAGGCAGGCTCCCCATTCCTCTCAGGACAGGTCTGGGGGTGCCTGCCTGCTGGCCCCTCCCTCCCTTGATCTTTTGCAGTCAGAGGGGTTCTCCTTCATGGAAGAGGGTGTGAGCAGCTGCAGCAAGAAGCCTGGTAGCCCGTGTCCCTGGAGACTCCAGGTTGCTCCGGGAAATACTCTGTGCCGGTTCGCTTCTCCATACAGTGTGGGGCAAGGGCCTTGACAATCAGGCTCTGGTACCTGAGCATCCCGTGTACCCGTAAGTCTGGGATGTCTGAAGCATGACGATTTGGGGAAAGGGGTGGTCGAGATCTTGGAAGTTAAGTACGAAGTAGAATGTTGGGGTGAGGAGGGCGCTGAACACCAGGCCTCGGCTGGGACTTCGTTCTGAAGCCAGGGGAGAGCCAGGCCTTCGGAGTGGGAGGCATGACTTCACAGTGCGAGGAATGTCCTTCACAGTGGGGACAGCCTGGAGCAAGGGAGACAAGAGAGTGGCCTTTGCCAGCACCCATGTGCGATGTAACTAGTCTGAACCCCAGAAGCCAAATGGTGAGTGATGGCTGAGGGAGTGAGGCGTTTCTAACTGGGCAGCTGGGGCTATGGTAGGCTTCCTGGCCATGAACTGAAACCATCCAGCCCTGTGTGCTCCCCAAGGTCAGAGGAACTTCCATTGTCTCCACAGAGTCCACTGCCAAGCTCAATCCGAGGGCCCAGCATAGAATCAAGAGTCTCTCAGGAGAGGTTTGTGGACCAAATTAATTTGCAGAAGAAGGAACGAATGCTAAGTTTCTGTTTTAACCCTGTAGAATGACCTTCTGCCCCCCAAAAGATGCAGGGAATGAAAAGTGGGGAGACTTCATTGTGAAAACCAGCTAATATTTAAACTCAAAACTTCAGAGGCACTCATGGAAGTCAGTTCCTGAGAGCAAAGAGGAGCTGCAACTTCCAAAGGGCAGTAGCCCTCTGTGATTTCTACAGACATGCAGAAGAGGAGAGTCCAGATCTACAGTGAACAAGCTCCAGCCAGCAGCATTAATCATCGATGATGCCTTTGCATCTGTTTGGGTCTAGCAATACAGGAAGAAGAGGCCTTTCCGGGGTCAAAGAAAATGCTGTGTTCAGTGTCACCCTTTGTTTATCTCCGAGCTCCTTTCTGTGAAAGTTCTGCAAAGCCCTCAGGGGCATGCAGGACAAGCCCCATCCCCTGGGAAGAACAAAGGGCTTGTCTGTGAGTCCTTGGTCCTGCTGCCTGGGTATATATACTCTGACATACAAATGACATCCCATGCCACAGGTGAGATGGCTGATCAGTAAGAGAGGACTTGCAGCTCTTCTGGAATTTGTCCTCAGTAAAGCTGGCAAGACCTTCAAAGACTGGGGTCCACAGGGGGAGTGGTTAGCACAGGTTGGTGGTAGGGCTGCGAGTACAATGCAGAGAGCTTGACTCCTGGGCCCAGGCTCCTCGCACTGGACCATCCGGCCTACTTCTCAGGCTAGACCCACAAGTCCCATCAGTCTGACCATCTTGATAGAATTGTCTGGTCAAGTCAATGACAATTAATTTGGCTAATTTCTTTTCTGATCCCAATGATCAGTTGTTTGCATTGGCCAGGAAATGAGTTTAAATGGACTGGTTGTCCAAATAGGTCCTTGACTACGGTTGGGCATAGAGGGCTTTGTAATTTAGAATCCAGGGTTGTCTGTCACAGTTAACGGTACATCAAAGAGCAACAGATTAAGAATAGGCCTAACTGGTCCATCCAGACAACGGAATACTATTCAGGAATAAAAAGAAATGAGCTATCAAGCCATGGAAAGACATGGAGGAACCTTAAATGCATATTGCTAAGTGAAAGAAGCCAGTCTGAAAAGGCTACATGTTGTATGGTTCAATATATATGACATTCTGGAAAAGGTAAAACTATGAAGACAAAAAAAAAAAAAAGAAACGTCCACGGTTGCCAGGAATTTGAGGGTAAATGGGGAGTGACGGGGGTGGAACACAGGGGATATTTAGGGCAGAGAAACTACTCCATGTGGTACTGTCATGGTGGATGCATGACATTATGCATTTACTGAAAACCATAAAATTGTACAACACAAACGGTGACCCAAATGTAAACTATGGATTTGAGTTAATGATACTATATCAATATTGGTTCATCAATTGTAACAAATGCACCACACCGATGCAAGATGTTAATAATAGGGGAAACTGAGGGAGTATATGGGAACTCTCTGTATTTTCTGCTCCATTTCTCTGTAAACCTAAAACTCCCCAAAAAGTCTATTAATTAAAAAAAATAAACATTGATAGAATAGGCCTAAGTGTCCAGATATGGGAGGAAGCAGTGCAGGGCTGGAAAGCTTCTGTTCCATAGCAGACCAATAGGCAAATGCCTGGTAGACTCTGAAACCGTGGCTAAAAGTCTTCACCAACACATGAGGGTAAACACTGGACAATTTGGTCCTGTATCTAAGTACTTAGGAATAACTTTATATAGGCATTATGTAGTCATGGTCTTTGGTGATACGCTGTATGTAGCTGAACAATAGCCCCAGAGCATATGAAAATGGAAAAAGCAAAACAAGCTAGGAACTTAGAGGAGAGTTGTCAGCTTTTATATCAAAAGACTTCAAAATTTTCCCTTTCAGTCTAGACCAACTGCATTACACCCTATGATTTTCTCACTGAAGGCAGAGAATGTGGGTATATACCAAGAAGTGGAACTCTTTAGCCTCTCATTGTTCTTCTCCAGCCTTGGTTTTTGTGCTAAGTCCTTGAGTGCCTAAGACCTGGAGCAAATAAACAGATATGGCAATAAAAACATAAAAGAACACAGGAGACAAACACTACTGGGTTGACCTTATATGTACAATTGACAATTATGGAACATAGCACTTAGACTAAATTCTACACACAGTTCAAGGTACTTCAGCATAAGTATCATTAGCTCTGGCTTTTGTTGAGTGAGATCCCTGGAGGTGGGACCACTTTCAGATAGTTCAAGAGATCCCTCTAAAACACATTCTTTTCACAAGAGAGGAGACTTGGTATTACAGAGACGGCAATTCTTCCAAAATTGATCCATAAATTCATTTCAATTTCAATAAAAATTCAAATAGATTTTTTCATCAAACTTGACAAGCTGACAATAAAATTTACATGGAAGAGCAAAGGGGCAAGGATATGAAAAAAAACACTCACGAAGAAGAAGAAAAGAATGAGCAGGGGCTTCCGCTATCAGAGAGCAACATTTCTTATGAGCCTACAGTAATAAAACTATGTGGTATGAGCATAGGGGCAAAGTAAGTCAGACCATTGAAACAGAACAGAAAGCTCAGATGTAGGGAACCTTCAAATACGACAATGATAGAACAGCAGAGAGGCAGGGAATGGATAGACTATTTAATAAATAGTGCTTAGATGATTGGATAGCCATGTGAAAAAAAAAGGAAATCCCTATACAAAAATAAGTTCCAGGTGAATTATAAAGCAATATGTAAAAATAAAACATTAAAACACTAAAAGAAAATAAAGAAGACTATATTTATGATAAGGTAGGACTCCTTAAGAGAAAAACACAAGCCATACCATAAAATAATAACAAATTTGACTTCTTTTAATTAAAACATTTATAGAACAAAGACAACATGAAGTTCAAAGATACCTACAGACTGCGAGAAGATATTTTCAACAGATATAAGTGGCAAATATTCGCATTTATAACATCATAAAACATTCTCAGGTCAAAAAGTAAAAGACAAACAACCCAACTAAAATGGAGAAAAACAAAACAAACAAACAAAAAAACCATGATCAGGCACTGCATAGAGGATAAGACCTGAAAGACCATTCAAGATATGAAAAGCTAGTCAACTCCCTACCTATCAGGGAAATACAAACTAAAGCAAGAAGACACCTTTCATGCCCATCTATTTGGCAAAATAGTAAAGTCTAACAGTATCAGGAATGTTGTTGACGATGTGGACATACACTGTTGCTGCAAGCACAAGCTTGGCCTGACTGCTTTGGAGACCACTCTGATGATGCTTCGTAGGCAGTTGCTTAAACGACTACTTACAGTGGAGCTCAGATAGCTCACTTTAGACCTTTGCTCTTTTCTAAATTAAGTACTGAACACTAAACATTTCTCTATAAGCACTGTTTTAGCTGCACCCCACAAATTTTGTAATGTTGTGTCTTCATTTCCATTTAGTTCAAAACATTTTCTAATTTATCTTGAAATGGGTTATTTAGAAATGTGTCATTTAATAACCATATATTGAAATAATCAAGAAAGTGAGAAGATGACCCACAGAATGGGAGAAAATATTTGCAAACCATACACCTGATAAGGGACTTGTATGTAGATATATATAAAGAACTCTTTTTAAAAAAATGTTATCGAAGTATAGTCGATTTACAATGTTGTATCTAATTTCTGCTGTACAGCAAAGTGACTCAGTTATACATACATACATATATATATATATATATATTCCATTCATATTCTTTTCCATTATGGTTTATCACAGGATATTGAATAGAGTTTCCTGTGCTATACAGTAGGACCTTGTTGGTTATCCCTTCTATATATAATAGTTTGCATCTGCTGATCCCAAACTCCCACTATGTCCCTCCCCCACCCTCCCTCCCTCTTGGCAACCACAAGTCTGCTCTCTATATCTGTGAGTCTGTTTTTGCTTCGTAGATAGGTTCACTTGTGTTGTATTTTAGATTCCACATTTAAGTGATATCATACGGTATTTGTCTTTCTCTGTCTGACTTACTTCACTTAGTATGATAATCTCTAGGTCCATCCATGTTGCTGCAAAAGGCATTATTTCCTTCTTCTAATGGCTGAGTAATATTCCATTGTACACATATACCACATCTTCTCATAAAGAACTCTTACAACTCAACAATAAAAAGACAAACAACCATATTAAAAATGGACAAAGGATCTGAACAGACATTGCTCCAATGAAGATATGCAAATGGCCAAGAGCACATGAAATGATGTTCAATATCATTAGTTATCAGGAAAATGTAAATCAAAACCATAACAAGATATCACTTCATACCCACAAGGATGGCTAGAATCAAAAAGTCAGGCAACAACATGTGTTAGAGAGGATGTAGACAAATCAGAACCCTCATACACTGTTGGTGTGAATGTGAAATGGTGCAGCTGCTTTGGAAAAACAACTAAACAAAGAGTTACAATAAGACCCAGTTAATTCCACTCTTATGTATATACTCAAGAAAAATTAGAATATATGTCCACACAGAGATTTGTACATGAATGATCATAGCAGCATTATTCATTAGCCAAAAGGTAAAAACAATTCAAATGACCATCAATGGATGAATGGATAAACAAAACATAGTATATCTATATAACAAATATTATTTGGCCATAAAAAAGGAATAAAGCACTGATACATCCTACAATACAGATGAACCCTGAAAGCATTATGCTAAGTGAAAGAAACCAGTCACGAAAAACTACATACTATATAATTTTATTTATATGAAAGTCCAGAATAGAGAAATCTATAGAGACAGAAATTAGATTAGTTCTTGCTTAGGCCTGGGTTGGGTGGGGAGAGAGATTCGAAAAGAGAGGGGTGATAGTTAAAGGATACAAAGTTTTTTCTTGAGGTGATAAAAATGTTCTATAATTGTGTGATGCTTATGCTGGACATCTGTTCTCTAGAGCAGGGGTCAGTAAACATTTTCTGTAAAGAGCCACATAGTAAATATTTTAGTTTTTGCAAGACATTTGGTTTCTGTGACAACTACTCAACTCTGCTGTTGTAGCACAAAAGCAGTCACAGGCAGTATGGAAACAAATGGGTGTGGACATGTGCTAACAAAACTTTACAAAAGCAGGCGGTGGGCCACATTTGACCTGGGGGCCATTGTTTGCCAACCTCTGCACTGGATCTTTGCTAAGAAAGATGATCTTTGTTAGCTTAGGGACATGCACCCAAGATGCATCTTGTGTAGTACAGTGAATAGGAGATATGTTAGTATTCTCACCTGGGCAACAGTATTGGAGTGGAGGTCGTGATGGTGAGATCTCCTAAAATGAAGAAAGAATCACAATAGTGATAAGGTCTCTATGTCTCTTTGTGTTACATTGGCCCAAGCAGAGGATGATCAAGTAGTATAAAGAATGTCAAAGGGCTTCCCTGGTGGCACAGTGGTTGAGAGTCCACCTGCCAGTGCAGGGGACACGGGTTCATGCCCCAGTTCGGGAAGATCTCACGTGCCACAGAGTGGCTGGGCCCGTGAGCTATGGCCGCTGAGCCTGCGTGTCCGGAGCCTGGGCTCTGCAACGGGAGAGGCCACAACAGTGAGAGGCCCGCGTATGGCAAAAAAAAAAAAAGAATGTCAAAGACAATAACCCATAAATGGAAAGATGAACAGTTATCCCTTTGACATTTCATTATGTCCTTCTGGCAAAGTCGGGGGGGTGGGTTGCTATAGAACCACCTAGAGCTGTGGAGCTTTCAAAGACAATGAATTAAATGTAATTTCAAAATAGTTGGTCTTTATGCTAAAACATACACACACACGTAGAGGAACAAAGTGTTGTAATCTAAAATGGTTAGAAAAAATGACAGAATAAAAAGAATAATTACATTAAGAGAGCATGATTTATTATAAATCTGTTTAGTATTGACAGAAAGCAGGCATGCAGGAGCAGCCTGAAAGCAAGAGAAAGAGTATTTTAAAAAATACAATGTTTAGGAGAAAACTCTAATTCGAAAAGATACATGCACCCCAATGTTCATAGCAGCACTATTTACAATAGCCAAGACATGGAAGCAACCTAAGTGTCCATTGACAGATGAGTAGATAAAGAAGATGTGGTCTATATATACAATGGAATATTACTCAGCCATAAAAAGAATGAAATAATGCCATTTGCAGCAACATGGATGGACCTAGAGATTACCATATTAAGTGAAGTCAGACAGAGAAAGACAAATATCATATGATATCACTTATATGTGGAATCTAAAATATGACACAAATGGACTTATTTACGAAACAGAAATAGATTCACAGACATAGAAAACAAACTTACAGTTACCAAAGGGGACAGCAGGGGGTGGGGGAGAGATAAATTAGGAGCTTGGGATTAACAGATACACACTACTATATATAAAATAGATAACCAACAAGGACCTACTTGTTAGGTAGGTAGCACAGGGAACTCTACTCAATATCCTGTAATAACCTATAATGGAAAAGAATCTGAAAAAGTATATATATATATATATATATACATATATATACGTATATATATATATATGTATATATATATGTGTGTGTATATATGTATGTGTGTGTATATATATATATAACCGAATCACTTTGCTGTACACTTGAAACTAACACATTGTAAATTAACTATACAATTTAAAAAATACAATGTTTAATGTTATTCCCAAAGAAAATGTTTCCCAACTGAACTCTCCTATCAACAAAATGTGTTCTATTTAATAATGGTTATCACCTATTATACAGATGCCCTGTGACAAAAATAATCTTTTGAGATGAGGTAAAAACCTCAATAGTATCTCTCCTTCTCATTTTTTTCCTCATTTATCTGCAATCCTTAATCACAAAGTAAAACAAACAAGAAAAATACTAAATATACTGAGCACGTGTTCAAATAATTTCTACTCCTGACAGTTACTTGGCATTGACACGATGCTTCCATGGGTCTGATTGGCTCAGATTAAATATTTCATACCCCAATTTGGCTTCCTTCTCTATTTGATCACAGCCTTACATGGTGACACAGCTTTTTGTTCCAGCATCAATCCTGAAAAATACGGTGGCCCATTTGGTTAGAGCAATGTGGACTGCAGATGCAGTCTGTCCAGGGCTCAGCTAGCAGACCAACCACACTGTACCTGTCAGTCCCGGGGGTAACCGCACCATTCCTGGAAGGCCACTGGAGTAAATGACAAGATGGCAGGAAAGGAGTCAGTGAGGACTCAAAGCTATGTTAACCAAGAACACCAGATTTCCCAGGACAGGAGCACTTCCAATAGTTGGCTTCATTGACCCGGCTCTAAATACATTTGTTCTTATCAGACTATGGTCTAGAATTTTAACTTCAGGGCTAGGAGATCTCAGATCCAGCCAGAATCACCTTTCCTTATTTGGTATACTTGCCCTCCCCTGCCTATTTCCCATTAGGGGCTGATTGGCAGTGAAGTCCCTAAGATGAAAGAAAAGTCAGCTAGGAAGTGGAGTCTGGGGTAAGAGTAGCCAGGACAAAGCCGGGGAGGACAAGCATCTGTGACATGACACTGAGTCTCTCTGGACCTTCAATTCCTCGTCTATCAAATGAGCATCTCATACCCACCCTGCCACACCAGATATGAGGATTCAGTGTCAGAATGCATAGAAAGAGCCCCTAAAAGCTCTGGCACAGAGGCAGCCCTTATGTTGATTAAGAGTCGACCCCTGGGGCTTATGGGAAGGGGATCCTGGGTAGCCAGCCCAAGATGGGAAATAGCTCCAGAGCTGAGTCCTCAGTCAGCACAGCTTCCTCCACCCCACACAGGACGACAGCTTGGAGAACAGGCCTCATGGGCGGGTGGTCACACAGCTTGCCCTAGTTGAAAGTCAGCATCTTCTCAGTGCACAGGACCATATGACAACATGTTCACTGGGTACTTTGGGGGAAGCAGCCACCGGGCAAAAGAATCGTCCAGCAAGTCCTCTCAAAATCCCAATTCAACCTAGAATAGATGCTATGCAAGGCCACTGCAGGATACTGCTTAACTGAGGGGACTCTTTTCCTCACCACTCTTTCCACCTTCATCCGGTATCTTTTAGTTAATTGTCAAAAGGTTGTGCTCTTTGCAGCACCTGCTGTTCCTGTGGCTGCTACAGCTGGGACGTTGAGGCTGCCTGACAATTTCCTAATTCTGATCCTAAGTTGAGGACACTGCCAGAGCAACACATGAGTGGCAGAATATCTAGGGTAACAGTGTCATGCCACGTTAACTTCTGTGGCTTGTTCAGTACATTCTGGATTTATTAACCTCTTTAGCTGCTGTGACCTTGAGGAAAAGCCATCTGAATTGTAGTGTAAGTATAGCTCACTTAAGAAGGGGGATCTGCTATACATATATTAAATGATGTCTTTCAAACTGAAATGAGTGTCTTTGGAGTGACACTGTCTTGGATTACCCTTTTGAATTATCCATGCTCCTTCCTTTAACACAACGGAAGGCTGGCATCACCATCACACCTCATTCTGGGGAGTTGGGCAGAGATAGTTAGAAGGAATTTTTATTAATATCTGTGAATGGGTACTCTAAAAATAAAGGAAATGCTTTTTAAAAAAACAACTGCATTGAGACAATGCCTACTTCCACAGAGCTTAACACATGTTGCCATCATCTATTTGATGGCATCTATCCTTAAAATCAATTTGTAAGTATGTATTGAGTATCTGCCATATGTGAAAGAGAACATTCCATACTTTAAACACAGAAGTTTAAGTAATCATAGAAGACGTGATGCTGTCACTTGAGTAAGAAGAGTACAAGAAATGGAGAAGGAACTTGAATTTCTGTGTACCTACTATGTGCCAAGCTCTATGCTAGGTTCTCTCTCTCTCTCTCTCTCTCTCTCTCTCTCTCTCTCTCTCTCTCCATATATATATATATATATATACACACACACACACATATATTTATAGTTACATGTCTATAATTTTAATTTTCTTAAGAACCATAGAAAATAGGTGTTATTAGCTCCTTTTAATAATGAAGAAAGTTGAAGTGGGTAGATATTAAGCAGGTTATACATGGCCATACAAGCAGTATGAGATACAGGTAGAATTCCATCCCAGTCTATCTGACTCCAATGACTGTGTTCTTTTTACTATACTGCGTTGATATCTAAAAATATGGTTCTTCAGATCTGGGGCAGGAAATGTCCATGATGATCCTGGATTATCTTACCATACCTAGCAAGGAAGCAAAGACTACTAAAGTCATGTAAAAAGGACTTAAGGAGCCAGTTTAAAGAGGCTCCCAATGGCCAATGCAAGCCTCAATATGCATAAGAACAATGGATTAAAACACATCAAATATGTTTAAATCCATAAATTCGTCACTATACTTTAAAAAAAATCACTCACTGACTTTACTTGCAGATGCTGGCGAACTAGCTCAGTATTTTGAATCAGGCATTTATCTTACCTTCTTATATAAGCTGTGCCTTCAGATAACCAAGTAGTAGATAAACAGACATATTCCAGCTAACAAATAAAGAAGGAAATATAAAATAAGAATATAACAATTTTGCAATCCTTCATGAATGAATGAATCTAGACTTGATCATCAGTGGCTGACATAAAAAGAGACAACCAGATAATATGTGTCTCTTAATGGAGAGCACAAAACCACGTCTGACATAGTCTCACCAAAAACAAACCAAAAAGCAAAAAGCTTAAACATGAATCTGATTAAGCCTCTAAAATCAACTACTAATTTAGAGAAAACACGTAGTCTGAGGATACTTAGCATACCTATTCAATGTAACGATGGGGATGCAATCAGCAAAATTCAGAGTGTGGGAAATGCTACAGGGAAAAGAATACATTTTCTTCAAAAAATAAATTGCAAGATGAAGAAAGATCAAGGGGGGAACCTGTAGGTTAAAAGAGACTAAAAGGCTATATCAATCAATTACAGTATCTATTCTTATTTAGAGCTTTATTCAAACAAACAAGAATCCTTTTACCCCAATTGTAAGATAATTGGAAATTGGAACACTGGCTGGATATTTGTTGATTTTAATGAAGGTTTGTTCATTTTGAGCTGTGATAATTGCATAGTGAATATTTTTTTAAGAGTCCTAACACTTTAGAAATACATACTGAACTATTTACAGCTGAGGTCTGCAATTTGCTTCAAGATATTACAGAAAGACGGAAAGTGAATGTGGTATAGATGAAAGAGTGGCCATGGGTTGATCATTTTTGAGGTTTGGTGATGGGATTAAGGGTGTCCTTATATAATTCTATCTGCTTTTGTATGTCTTTTTCATAATGAAATGATATAAAACATACATAAGATTTGAAGAGACATACATACAAAATCCCACATCTTGGAATTGATCCTACAGATATACAGTGGAATCACACCATATGCATATGCGAGTCATACAGATTCAAAAGTAGGCACTCAGCATACAGAGAGGGAGAGGGGAGAAAGGTGTGAGAGAGACAGAAAGAGACAGAGACAGAAAGATAGAGGAGAGTTGAGAGAGACAGAAGACAACAATTGAAATGGTGTAGCAAGTTGTGCCTACCATTCTTCTCAATGACCCTGCTCTGCCCTAGAGAGAACGTAAAGTAGATGCTGTGATTCTGTTAATCCCTCAGTAAGTCTCAATCCCCATGTGCCTCTCACAGAGTGAGCATCTCATTGTGATGCTGGTATTTAAAGATGCATACACGTCATTCAACATGGCTCATAACTACAAGCTCATCTCCTCATCAGGTGCTGAGCCAAAGACTCAGAGATCTACTTCAATACTGGAGGACAAACAGGCAAACAGACTCTGCTGGAATGATAAAGATATGGTATGTTAGCCTTCCTAAGGGAATTTTAAGGGTGTTTTTGACTATATAGGATTTTCACTGTATGTGGTAGTTCAATAATCTAACAAAAGATGCCGAAGTCCACTGTACCCCACACGAGTGTGCAAGGATATGTGTAAAATATTTTTAATATTTAATATATCATTGTCATATTTTAAAAACTGGAGAAATCCCAAATGTTCACTAATAGAGGATTGGTTAAACACAGTGCATCCCCACAATGGAATACTTTATGGAGTCTTTACAGAGAAGAAGGTAGATATTTCCCAACCACTGATAGGAAAAGATGTCCAAGACATAGTGTTACATGGAAAAAGCATGTGGCAGGACAATGCATATGGTGTGCTTCCATTTTTGTAAATAACAAAAGGAATAAAGATATACCTATGGATACGTACACACCATTGTTTATTACAGGACATTTCAAGAATACACAGGAAGCTGGCAATAGTAATAGACTCTGATGAGAGGGGATGGGAATTTAGAGTGGGAGAGTTACTTCCCTTGCACTGTACACTCTTCTATATAGTTTGAAATCTTATCATGTTCATGTATCAATACTGAAACTTTTGCTGAAGTATAACACACGTATAGAAAAGTGCATAGTTCATACCTGTACAGCTCAATGAATGAGCATAAAGTGAACACACCCAAGTAACCACTACCCGGGCCCCCAGACAGAACGTTACCAGTCTCCAGAAGCCCATTCAGGCCCATCATCTTCCTCCCCTTCCTCCTGAAAGTTAGCACTATTCCTGATTTCTAATACAATCGTTTCATTTTGTCTCTTTCTGAATTTTATAGAAATTGAGTCACACAGTGCATGCATTCTTTAGGGTCTGACTTATTTTGATCAACATGATGTTTGTAAGAGTTCTCCATGTTCTTGTTAATTTGTACAGTATTCCATTGTATACATGCACCATAATTTATTTATATATTCACTGCTGATGGACATTTAGGATGTTTCTGTTATTTGGCTGGTACTAAATAATGCTCTAATGGACATCCTCGTATATGTCTTTTGGTGAATACATGCAGTGGAATTATGGGGTAGATTGCTGGGTCATAGGGTCGATGTTTGTTTAACTTTAGTAGATACTGCCAAACAGCTTTCCAAAGTGGTTGTATCAGTTCAGCCTTCAGCTAGCAGTGTATGCAAGTTGAATTAACTTTTCAAACAAACAAGAACAAGAAAAAAAACAAAACCCTAATTCAATTCATATAAGCATCGTTGATTTGATTGGTATTTCTGTGTTATATTCTGCGTTTCACTTGTAAAAGTTAAAGACATGGGTCACTATGTTACCACATGTGCTTATGCAAGGTTCTTGTGACAAATCCTCATTTGAGTTTCATGTCAGGGAGAAGATGATCGTAAAAGAGGAATATAGCTGCTTTCTGGTTCTCAGATAATACATACCACTGTAACCCTTAACCCTGACTGCCAAGAAATCCGGAGTTAATGCCAGTGTTCAACAGCTATAGCATTCCACTCATCCAAAGTATTTGGTGATATCGACTCTTTCTTTTTCAAATAGACAATTCTGTTCTATGTCTTACTTTGCAATATGCTTAAACTGGTAAGCTTCTGCAAATCCTTTTGGAAATAAAGGGGAAAGGCTAACTTGTAAATAAATAAAGCAAAAATAGTTCTAGTCCCAGATGGTGAAGTTTTAAAACAAAATTTAGGAAACTAAGGCTAATGCAACCCCAACAAGAAAAGTACAGAAAAGAAGCAGTATAGAATGCAGTGTTCTGTAATTTGTGATTGGCCAATCACCCTGTCACATGGCTGGCGGCCTAGGCAATGTCAGGCTTGTATGAGTCCTAGGTTCTCACCAAACAAAATGCCGTGTTTTATCTTGATGGGAGAAAGGTGGCAAAAGCAGTGCTCTCCCAGGATTTGGGAATTTTTGACTCAATAGCCTTTGGACAAGACCCTCTCCCCAGACAAAAGTCCAATTTCTTCTCCTTGAACTGGAATTAAATCCACATTTGGAAGGGACACACAATCTACTACCACATTTCTCAGTCAAGTATTGCCCCCTTGGAACATCTTCCTAGCTGTGCTTCCAGGCAGATAGAATCCCACATCCTTCTTGGTCACTGTGAATGGCTAGAATGAACCCTAGCCAATCCAGAGGTCCACTTTCATCACCTTTGGATGCTGCTCTGATATTCAGTTAATGCTTCATGAATGTATGAATGAATTTCTTAGATCTCACATTAGTGACCAGATGGTCCTAATAAGAGCTTTCCATTTGGCTTGGGGCTAAGTCTATGCTCAGTTTCAAATGGATATCACAAAGAATAGCAGCTCAAGGGAGAAAGAGAGCCTGGGCTGAGGTTCCAGTAGGGTTTCCAAAGATCTGGAATTTTAATGGAATTTTGAAAAATAGATAAGGTATAAAGGTAATAATAAACCTGATATTTGGTAAATCACATATGCAGAGCAATATGCCTACAGACCAAAGTAGAGGGAATGAATATCAGGAAAGGAAATTTGGGTCAGCTCACAAGGCCTTGAATGCCAAACAAAGGAATTTAGATTTTATGTGATTATTGAAGATTTTTGAGTAGGCTGAGAAGAGATCACAAGAAAAGAACTATTTCAGGAGATGAATATGGCTGTGGTGTGCAGCATAGACTGGCTTGGGGAAGAAAATAAGTAGAGATTCTACTGCTATTGCTATTATCCAGGCAAAGACAACTAGTGCCTGAAGTTGGGAGAGACCAACAGAGGCAGAAAGGCAGAAACAAGAAGGGTACAAAGGAATAATCACCAGGGTTCAGAAGTGATTACATGTACAGAAGGAGACAGAAGGGAGAGTTGAGAATGCCACTGAGGCTTGAAGCCAGGAGAACCATGGGACAGACACCTCTACCACATGTGGTGGCATCCTTTGTAATAACAAAAGACTAGAACCAACCCAAATATCTGTCAATATGGACTGACTGGTTGAACAAACTATGGTTCCTCTTTGGGATGGCATGCTATACAGTTTAAAAAAAAATAGGAGCAAGGAAGATCCCCATACAGTGACATGGAACAATCTCTAGGACATGTTAAGTGGAAAAGGGGGAGCAGAGCAATGTTTGTAGTACATGCTACATTTGTGTAAGAAATAGGGGGTGGAAAACTACTTATTCTCACTTGTTTAATATTCAAACATACAACGGATGCATAAACCAAAACCTAATAAACATGATTGCTGTAGAGGGAGGGAGGATAAAGAATGGAGGCAGGATGGAAGCAGGACTTTTAGAATATCTCCTGTTATATGGTTTTGACTTTGGAACTATGTAAATGTTTTATACAAATTAAATTTAACAGGGGAAGGAAAAACAATCCCCAAAACCCAGAAAAAAATGAAGCAAATGAATCAAACTGTGGATCAACTTGGTAACATAACCACACAGAGAAAAATTACTTCAAGTGACTTTAAAACACAGTACTTTGACTACCTCCCTAGCAGGATTTATTCTAAAGGCAAAAGGAAGAGCAAAGACATCTTAAATTGCATTCGGTAGTCTTGGTAGTAACACTGGAATTGTTCCTTTGAAATTGTTACAGATATAATATAGTGGAATGCAAGTAATTATATTAATATCATTAGGAACCAAGACTTTCAGAGTGGGAGAGAAGAGACAGTTACAAAATCAAAGATGTTAAGTAAAAGCCTATACTCTTAAATTCAACTTTGAACTATCAGTAGGAACTCATCACTTCCCCCTTTTAAAAAATACGCATTTTCTAAACTCTTTTAACTAAAAAGAAAAGACCTGACAACCTAGCAGCGGTGAGGAAACCCAGCCCTCAGAAGGGATTTAACCTGCACACCACAGTGAAACTTCCAAGTCTTAACCACTGGACCACCAGGGAATTCCCAGGCTGTGCTTTCTTAATACCATTTTACATCAAGAGGAACTAGAGGTCCTTGGAGAAATGGCTGACTCCAGGACTGGGTTTGGGATTGTACAAGATGAGCCTGAAACATCTCATCAAACCAAAAATCAAGAAATCTATCATGACAAAAGAAAACAGAAGCCAACTTGAAAGGACCCTCACTGACCTAAGATGAGACAACTTTAGCAACCAAATGAATGACTAAAAGGGATCAAAACACATTAAAAATCCATTGGTTCATAGCAATACTTAAAAGACTTGGTTGGTCACCATTGGAGGTTGCTAGGATACCAACTCATTCTGAAAATTGATGTTTTTAAAAGGAAGGTATCAAACATTTATCCTGCCTTTCTTTTTTGTTTACACTGTAATTCGAGGTAACTAAATGGCTGATAAGTAAAATTCTTCTTTATAGAAAAGCCCCAACTAATAAATGAAGAAAGAATAACAATTAGAAAAATGCCATTTTGCAACTCTTAATGAAATAATGGACCTAAGCAGTAATCATCACTGGTTGTTAAAGCCATTAGGGGAAGGGGTGATGGGATCTTTATAATGGAGGACTCCAGGTGATACTATCTGAGCCCACTGATCAATGTTAGTATAGCTAAAAAGTGGGGGCAATCAGACATTATTTGCCTCATGAAGTAACGGGATAGAAGGTACACAGTCCTGACTGTGAAGTATTCTTTCCCCAGAATTTCAACCTGGATCTAATCAAAGCCTCTAGACATAACTACCAGTTTACAGGGGATAGAGAAACAAGTTCAAGGGACAATATGAGGAAACAATCAAGCAAATTGAGAATGTGAGACATTCTTCAGGGCAAATGACCTGGTTTCTCCAACAACTCAACAGCAATATAAGACTTAACGAGACATAACCAAGTGCAATGCGTGGGCTTTGTTTGGATGCTAACTCCAACAAATTAACTATAAAATGATATCCTTGGGAAAATCAGGGATATTTGAATATGGATTGGGAATTAAATGATATTAATGAATTATTGCTAATTTTGTTAGATGTAATAATAGCATAGTAGTTATTACATTACATATAACATATGTAATGTATTATAACTACATATAATATATATGACGATGTATTATAATGACTATGCCATATATATGTATATATATATTATATATATGAGCTAAAAAAATTGAAAGGCACTACTGCTAATGAGAAAAGAGAAGATGGAGGAAATGAGAAAAGAGAAGATGGGGAAAGAGGTTAGTTTAGGGGAAAAGGGATGAGAATTTTATTTTTATTTTTATTTATTTATATTTTTTAAGTCCTTTCTCTGCCAGTTGCTAGCTGTGTGACTCTGGGCAAGTTACTTAACCTCTCTGTGCTTCACTTTTTTTATAACACTTCTTTTTGATGCTTTTTTTAAAATTTTATTTATTTTTGGCTGTGTTGGGTCTTCATTGCAGCACGCAGGTTTTCTCTAGTTGCAGTGAGCGGGGCTGCTCTTTGTTGTGGTGCGCGGGCTTCTCATTGCAGTGCCATGGAGCATGGGCTCTAGGCGCACGGGCTTCAGTAGTTGCAGCATGTGGGCTCAGTAGTTGTGGCACGCAGGCTTAGTTGCTCCGCGGCATGTGGGATCTTCCCAGACCAGGGCTCGAACCCGCGTCCCCTGCATTGGCAGGCGGATTCTTAACCACTGCGCCACCAGGGAAGTCCCGGGATGAGAATTTTAAACATGAAGTTCAGGAAGACAGCCAAAGAACCAGGTATAGATGTGCAGCAGGAGCTTAAAAATGCACACTTGAAGCTCAGAAGAAATGTCAGAGCTGGAGAGAGATTTGGGAGTCGTTCATATAGATGCCTCTAAGGAGTGAAACCTTGGGATTCGGTTAATTTCACTGGGAAAGAAGAAAGGGCCCAATTGAAACCCTAGAGAATACTTAGATCACAGTGAGGTGGGTAGTGGAAGTGGAAGAGCAAATGGAAGACTCAACACCAACAAAACGAAACGAGGAATGAGGAAGGGGTCAGAAAAGTGGGAGAAAACCCCAAATAGTTCAATCTCATGGACACTAAACAAGGAAAGGATTTCAAGGAAATGGTGGTCAACAGTGTTGAATCCTCGAACAAGACTGTGGAGGATCAGGCCTCAGAAAGTAGAGTATCCCTTACCTTACATTCCTACTATCCATCCAAATTAATTTCAAGCTGACAGTGACCTCGCTAGTAACAGTGAGCCTCTAAGAAACCGTCTTAATCATCAGCCTCCATCTGTTCCTTCATTCATTCCTTCCCTCATGCACCCACTCGTCCAGCCACTCATTTAATCAGCATTACTGAGTTCCTGCTCCAAGCCAAACCCCTGCCGTGTTCTGCAGATACTGAAACAAATACAGTATCTGCCCTCCAGCTTAACGAGGAAGACAGACTTGGAAAAATAATGACCACATAGTGCTAACATTTCAGCATCGACTTATTGAATGTATATTCTGGGCCAGGGAGGCACTAGATATACAAACACAAACAAGAGGTTCCTGCCTCCAGGGCTCAGAAAAACAGCTGGGAAGGCAGATGGAATTAGAATATGCTGCAATACAGACTAGAAATATGAGGAATGTACAAATTATGTGAGAACGCAGAGCAGAAGATGAAGCTTGTGAGGAAGTCTGTGAAATAGGGACTATTCATATGTCCATTTCACACACAAGGAAACTGAGGTACAGGGAAGTGGGGTTACAGCTGTAAGTGGCAGAGCCAGGGTTCAAGTGTGGGTCTGTGAGACTCAGGAGTTCAGGTTACCCACTCTGTCATCCTGCCTGAGGGCCTCTTCCAATACTCCCATTCCCTTTCCACTGTGCCACGCTGGTCACACCTCCAAGGGCACAGAGCAGGTGATCAATGAGGGTCTGCTGAATGAATAAGTGAACTGTGCAACCTCACAGGGCTGTTGGAAAGGTTCACTGAGATAAGTACTAGGTCATCTGAGGTCACAGTGTAGGGTGGCAGGTGAGAATATAAAGACCCCACACCCAGAGGATCTCTGCTGGGTGGGCCACTATTACCGAAAAGAGCAGCCAGGTAACCAGTGTGTCTGGACAGCTAGTGATAGGCATCGGGGAGCTTTGAGACTGGGGGGCAGGACCTCAGTCACAGGGACTGGGACGGGAAGGGGCAAGGGCTAGGCACAGTCACAGCCCTGGAGGGCTCATGCTCTGAATGCAGGGGCTCAGGGACCCAGATCTAGTTACCCAAACTAGGCCAGCAGCACAGAGAGGCGACAGCCTGCCAGGCTGACCTGGTCCCTAGTCCACCAAGCCACTAGAAAGCCCTCTGATGGTGAAGGAGGAGGAAAAAGAGGGGAAATAGAATGGGGAGGAGGCAGAGAAAGACGAAGAAGAGGAGGGTGGAGGAGAGGGAAAGGAGAATAATGGCAGCTGACGTTTACCCAATGCTGAGGGTGGGCCAGGTGCTGGGCTGAGTGCTTTACAGGCAGTCAGGTAACCCAACCATCCCGTGAGGCAGAAACTAACATTTAACTCTCCATTTTACAGACGAGGCATTAAGTAACCTACTTGATGTTACAAAGCCAGGATTTGAACTCCAGCAGCCTGACCCCCAGGCAGGGTTCTAATCCACTGAACTTTCCTGGATCTCACGGTCTTACTGAGATGGGCTAAGCTTGCTAGGGGCCAGGGGCTCTGCCCGCCTCTTCCTGCACCTATCCGAGCCCTGCGGGCAGGTAGCAGTGGCCCTGGCTGATGATGTACATGTGACTAGTCAGCACAGCAGAGAATTAAGAATCTGCTCCAAATATTTCTTTTGAATTGCAGAGAGAAGGTGCTGGGGCAGGCGGGGAGCGGAAATGCTTCCATCTCCTCCTGTGAACTCCTGAGGCTGCTAATCCCTTGATCTGTAACAATGAAGATGTTAACAAGGCCTTGCGCCGGGGTCCTGCCCTGTAGTTTACAAAGCCTTTCACATACGTTACTTAACGTGTCACTTTGGAGAAAACAATTGGAAAAAAAAAAAAAAAGCTGG
This sequence comes from Mesoplodon mirus, assembly GCF_964341445.2. Lineage (NCBI taxonomy): Eukaryota > Metazoa > Chordata > Mammalia > Artiodactyla > Ziphiidae > Mesoplodon > Mesoplodon mirus. The sequence continues at coordinate 136,145,245 of NC_138981.1, read as the reverse complement.
TTCTTGATCCTGGAAACTTTCCCCAAAAGATTGTGTATTCCTCTCCATTTCAATCCACATATATTTCCCAGATGTCTCTGGTCTTCCTGGAATTTCTATTAAGAATTTCAGCAATCCCAACAAGAATGTTCAGACATCACAGTTTCTACTAACATATGGAGCCCAGATCTCCTGGTGTCAAATTAATTTCGCTTTCTACCCCAGCTGGAGCCAATGCCTCCACAGGAATAGTAGAGGGGAAACAGGCTCCACAGGAGCTGAGGTGTCATTCCTGGTTTCTGTTCCATTAGCCCCCAGTTCAATTCCCCCACTCTACTCAGATCCCCACAGCTAGACCCACTTATCCTTACACCTAGAGGCTCAAGCCCAACCCAGTTCCCAGACCAACCGATTCACAGGCATAGGAGCCAATGCCTGGCCTTAGCCCTGAGGCTGGGGGATTAGGAATAGGCTGCTTTCCTGGATCTGGTACCCCCAGAACAGCTGCCTGAGAGGCCATGATGCTCCCAGACCAGAACTCTCCCCAAGCCCGCCTCTTACACTGACACAGTCTTAACAACTAGCCTCTTGCCTCGATTCCTATCCCTAAGTCCTACGTGTTGTCCTACCAACTATCTCAGCCCCCTTTAGAACTAGCACCCTGGCAGATGAGAATATCTTACTTGTCTCTTCCCCCAACACGTGGCACAGAGGATGGTTCTCAATGCATACCTGCTGGGTGGATGAGCCCTTCCGCCCTGCCTTGGTCTTGCCCACCCTTTTCTCTGGAGCTGGCACCTTGGCCCACTGATGGGTCTGGCCACTAAGGAGGGGCCTTCTAGATGATCATTCCCCAATTGGCTGAAGATCCAAGCAATACTCACATACCCACTCTTTAGCTGTGTGATTTTGAGCAGGTTACTGAACCTCTTGGTGTCTCGGTTTCCTCATTCGTAAAGTGGGGAGAGAGCATTGCTACCTAATGGGATTGGTGTGAAGATCAGAAGAGTAAAGCTATGTTAAGTGCTTGGTACAGCGTCCATCCATATAAGTATCAGCTCCTGCCATTGCTATTACTGTTGAGTTAGTTACTGTGGACCCTTCAATGTTGACCATTTCCCAGAATGTCACTGTGGCCCCTGGGCCTGCTACCTTGCTCCGCACCCACTTGCCTGCCTCTGTCTGTACCAAGGCCACTTCCCCAAGCATGTATTCTGGCCCAGTGTCTGTATCCAGCACCAGGGCTCGATTACCTCTCCCCCACTGCCTGGCCTGTTTCTGCCATTAAGCCCATCATTCCAGATGCACAAGCCTTAGCAGGATGAACACCATCCTTCTAACAACCGAAGTTTGGGTAAGCAGACTGTTCTCTCGGGACCGGGCCATCCCTAGGGTGAGCAGAGGTGGGAGAAAGCACCAGCGTGGTCTGGAGAAGCAGTGGGGTTAGAGGGGTAAAGCAGCAGCACAAAAAGCTGGGCCACGTCCCTGGGAATTAGGTGTGGCTGGACAACCCTCTGCAAGCCAGAAAGACCACTTCCCCTGATGGTAGAGCCACCCTGGGAAGAGTTTGTCAAAAAGCAGGAAGGCAGCTGGGCTATTTGCTTCGTGGGGGGTAGGGGTCCGGCCAGTGCAGCTCCTGACATAATCAAAAGAGAATCCTAGCATCTCAGGGACTCAGGGTCACACTCTGAGAGAGGACAGTGGCCCAGCAAGATCACTTCTTTGCTGCTCAGAGCCCTGGAGGCTCTACAGACCTGCTGATGTGGGGAACGTCTGACACGGGGGTACCCTTAGAACTCGTTTAGCCCCTTGCCTTTCTCCTACAGGTAAGGACACTGAGGGCTTGTTTTGCCCTCTGCCTGGCTCTTTAGATGCAGTTGGCCTATTCACATGCCATCCCATGAGCAGCTTCAAAACTAGCCTCAAAGAATGGCTTGTCTTGGCAACTGGACCCAAGCACTTCTTGCTAGCCTATGACCCACAGCGTCGCTCTTATCCTCACTGCTGTGTTCCACATCTTCCCCATCTACCACCTTAATGCCTGGTCCATTTGGTCCCTCAGCCTGAGCAATCCACTTTATGGACTTGGGCTGCACCTCAGGGCTTTTCACTGACTGTGCTGCTCCAGGCAGTGTCTGCACAGAGAACCTCTCCTTCAGCCCCAGGCAGACTGGTCCCTTCCTTTGCCTCTCCTCACATGCATGCAGCTTCCAGGTCATGGGATTCGGGCACTGTGGCCCAGAAAAGCAATAATAATAGCAACACAAGCTCCTTGGCAGCAGGTGAGATGTTTTTGACTTTTAAAATAAAGAACAGAATACTAGTACAAATCTCAGTTTCAGCTCTGCCTAGCTACACGATCCTGAGCAAGTTATTCAACCTCTTCGAACATCAGTTCCTTTATCCATAAAATGGAAACTAAATGGGATATCGTACCTAAGTGCCTGGCAGTAGGAAGAGCTCACTAAATTCTAACTAACATTAGGAGTAGTAACAGATGATGTAACAACCTTTACATCTTCGCCATCCATCAAGCTGGTGCCCCAGGGCAGTTGCTCAGTAAGTGCTGAGTGAAAGATGTTTCCTGACGTGATCAGCCCAACCACCAGGTGAGGCAGGTAGAGGAGACCCTGGCCTCTCCAGGGATGGAGAGCTGGGGCTGGGCGGCTAAGTGACTTGTCCCAAGTCAGAGTTAGTAAGCAGGAGAGCCTGGACGGGGAGCTTCTGTTTCCTGACTCCCAACTCGGTGTTTACTATTTTATGTCACCTGATCAAATTTAGGGCCAGAAAGGAATGTAGAGATTACATAGCATATCCTATCATCTGAGAATGTGAAAATTGAGGCCAGAGAGACCAAGGACGTTTCACAAGACCAAAGAGCTAGTCAGCCGGGGAGTAGAGCCCAGGTCTCCTGACTGCCAGCTTACTGATCTACCAACACAACAGCTTACCTTGCAAAAATCACCTCACTGTTCCTAGTTCAGCAAACATGGTCATCCTAGGCTCCAGGCTACTGCAGCTTTCTAAGGAAACACCCAAGTGGTAAGTGCAGAGGCCTCCTGCAATGACAGGTCCGCCCTCAGAGGACCAGATTCATTCTTCACAGAGGGTACACTTCCCATGTGATTTGAAAAAACGTGTCAATGCGAAGCTCAGTGGCAATCAAGAGTGCACCAACAGTCACAAGCTCGGTGGTATGGAGTACTATGTTTGAAGTGGACCCTACAGCATTTCTGGAATGTCAAGCATGAGCTCTGAGAAACACCCTACTTGGCAGGTCCTCTAAAGCAACAAAGACAGTTAAATGAGGCCCAAGTAGCACAGGATATTATTGTTTACATGCGACCCTTATCCCAGGGCTGTGGGAAATGGAGCCAAATTCCACAAGCTCTTTTCTCGCGAGAGATGCTTGGCAAAACAGAGAAGGCCAGCAATGCTTCTTGGTCTGCTGTTCTTTCTTGAAGTCAGCTTCATTTGAAAACAAAAAATGATGTCCTCAGAATTTAAGCTCCAACCCTGGGGAGATGTATTAGGTTGTTCCACTTGGAATTAATCTGAGGATGCAAAAGTCAAACGAGCATCATGTTTGCCTCAAATGAAGAACACATGAGGAGGGGGCAGAGGTGAATAACTCATTCATCAATGTAACAAAAAAGCGATATCCACTACTCTTTGAAAGGTTTCAAAATTCGAAGGGTTTCAGCTGAAACACGAGGGGATGTTTTCTGTAGAAGAAAGTCAACACCTTGTATTCTAATAGCACTTTTTTCCCCTTGAAAATATCACCAAACACATCTGTTACACACTTCCTTGTAGTTGGGCAACCGTGAGTGCAGAAGCCTGTGATTGATGGAAGAGGCCTGTCTCCGTGCTCACGGCATGCCCCGGCCAAGCACACAAATCAGGAGTACCTTGCCCTACATCCTCAAGCACAGGCAAGCTAATGCAGGCATCCAGAGGCTCAGTAAATACCATGCTTCTTGGTTCCCTCTGCTTCCGATATAAGTAGCCATAGCAAATCTTAGACAAGTGGTCTGTCTTAGTTAGCACACTTGCTTGGGTCTTGGCAGTAAAGGAGAAAGGCCTTTGGAAAGCACCACCTTTGTGGACAATCTAAAAATGATAACATTTTGCAGTTGGTTTTACTCTTACTGCATTCACCTACCACTTACTGCAGGCCAGGTTCTGGGCTAGGTATTGGAGAAGAAGAGAAGAATAAAGGAGGAAGCAATCAATTCTGTCTTATGGAGGAGGGATTGGGCTTGATATTTTTTGAGCTGGTCATGTAGGACATGAACAGAGCTTTGACAGACATGGGGATGGGGATGGAGTACTAATGAGAGAAGATGTAAGAAGGAAAGAAGCTGGCTAATGGCTCATGCACTCATTTGCTTAAACAGTTGGAATCACTGGATTGTAAATGGTTGGGGCTGTCTTCTCAAAGTGAATGAGTATATTCATGGAACACACACTTGTTATTAATAGGACACAATGCCTTTTTGCAAAAGACTACATGGAGTAGAAAGCAATGGACTCCCATAACTATGTTAGTATTCATTTATAAGATTTCTGAAGCTTCTAATAAACAGGAATTTGGTCTTGTCTAATTGGGTTTTAATAGTTCAGACAAAATTAAGAGCTAGAGGAATTTTATATGGCTTGTTTTTCATTCAAACTTTCTATAATCCTCATCTCTTTAGAAGCTATAAATTATAACTTACCCTCATAAGATTATAAACAAAGCCCATAAGTACAGGAAAAAAAATTAATCAGATATTGTTAGTTTGACTAGATAACAAATATTGCAACCACAGTCCTATGTCTGGTCAATAATGCCAGAGGAAAAGTCATTCATTACTTTCTAGCCTATCGCTGAGACATTTTATGAAAATAAAAATCGTCTCCTATACTGTTAGAACATACATCTGTAAAGGTACATTTAACATGTATACCATGGATGGTAATATTATGTCTATGTCATTAACTGGGGAAGCACCCAAAGCTGAGGATCAATTATTCTTCATTGTTTGAAATTCTCGAAGGTCTTCTAGGGTTCAGAAGGAATCTCTCATTGTTAAGTTCCAATGTCCTGAAATATATACCTAAAGAATTCTAGATATTTTCACTGTTTTAAATAAAAAGAGGTATTTATCCCAGTTCTTATTAAACTTGCAAAATTACAAACTGGCCAGAACCCAACCCAGGACACATCACAGAATCCAGAGATGAATGGTTCTATAAAAGTAGCATAAAAGCAGGGAGGAAACCTCTAGGAAAACAAAGGGTGGATGGGTCAGGGAGCTGAGTTGCATAGGACTTGGGGCGGGGGGTAGAGGGTGGGAAGGCAGGCTGCAAAAGAAGGGCAGGAACAATGGACAGAGGTTAAGGTGGGAAACTTTTTTTTAATGTGCTCCTTTTTCTCTCCTTATCTTTGCCCTGAGAAGACCATTTTCTGCCCCTTTGCCACCGGAAGGCATGTTAGCCATAGGCCTGTACCCACCAGGGGTGGCAGAGTAACTTCGGGGTGGAATTCAGGGCTGGCTGGAATGATGTGTCCTAAGTAACATGTGCATATAGATTGGCTGTCCCTTAAGAGTTCTTCCCTACCTGCATCCACACAACAGTAACCCTGAAAGCTCCAGGACTACAACTGGGAGAGGCTTCTCTTGAAAGAAAGGAATGCCCGAGGCCCAGTCACCATTTGTAACACTAGAGGTTTTCTCCCCGGAGGCATATCTTCCCTATCAAACTCACTGAGGGGCACCAGCCAAGGCTTAAGGTTTAGTTTCTCCTCAGAGTTACATATTACAACCCAAGATAGCCAACAACTCTAGTGGAATAGAATCTCACTAGGAAAAATAGCCAATGGGTATTCCCTGGAAAGTATGGTGGGACAATTGAGACTAGCAGGTGAAACTGGGATGGGTTGTACATTCTCTAATACCAAGTGAGTGCAAGGGGCCTGTGGCAAAAAGGACTGAAGCAGCTGAAGGAATCTAGCCCCTGTGCATTCTCAAAGCTGACCTGCCAAGACTCCGTTCTGTGACAGAATCCCACATTAAGGACAAATTGGCGAGAGTGAAATCAAAATGGAGCAGCATAGTTTCTTCTCCTGACATGGCTGAGTAAACTCCTCTTGATCCTGATCCTCCTGTAGAGAGCAACTATATACTCTGGGAAAAATATAAAGAAACCACAATATGAAGAGACTGGAGGATGAACAGAAGCAGGTATATTCTAAAGGGGAGTTGACACAAGGTGAGTTACCCATTTTTACAGCTTTTAGACTGAGGGCAAACTAAAACTGCTAAGTGGCTAAGACACCAAGAATAAGACGCCAACAGTAAATTAACAATCTTGCTGGTATGAAGAACTATAGGACATAGTTCAGGACCACAACCATTGGAAAGTAAGGGGCGAATCCTGGAAAGAAGAGAGCCAGAGACAGAGGGAGCTCCAATTTCTGTCTATAGACCCTCCCAAACGCAGCTGACTCCTGAACCACACATAAGTGGGAAAGGATTTAGCTAAAGATCAAAGCCCTGAACTAAGATTTCAACTACCACCAAGAAGCAAAGTTTAGAGTTTAAAATCTAACCACATCAACTGTCCACCAAAACAATAAAATCAATATTTTTTGAGGGAATAAATCAGAATCCAGAGTACCCATAAGATAACACTGAAAATATCCAGGCTACAATCCAAAGTTATTCAACATATAAAGAACCAGGAAATTATGATCCATTTGCAAGTGCTAAAACAATCAACAGAAAACAAACCTGAAATGACCCAGATGCTGGAATTAGCAAAAAAGAATTTTAAAGTGATTATTATGACTATGCTCAAGGGAGTAAGAGAAAATACGCTCACAATGAATGAAAAGATAGAAAATCACATCAGAGAAATACGAACCATTAAAAAAAAAAAGAACCAAATAAAAGTTCCAAAATTGGAAAAATATAATACCTGAAAAAAATTTTTAAAACATCACAGGATGGGCTTAACAACAGAATGGAAATGGAAGAGGCAAAGTTTCAGTAATCTTAAGAGAACAATAGAAATATCCAATTTTAAGAACAGAGAGAAAAATATTTTAGGCAACAAAAACACGAACAGAGCCTCTAGTACATATGGAACAATATCCAAAGGTCTAACATACATGAAATTACAGTTCTAGAGGGAGAGGTGGGGGAGAATGAGGTAGAAAAAAATAATGAATGTGTAATGGATTGTTTCCCCCAATTTAGAGAAAGACATAACTTTAAAGATTCAAGAAGCTCAGCAAACCCCAAGAAGGTAGAAAAGAAACTCTGGGAATATCACAGTCAAACCACTGAAAACCAAACATAATTAGAAAATCATAAAAGCAGCCAGAGAAAAACAATGCTTTATATACAGAGGGGGAAAAGTTTCAAATATGGATGACATCCGAAACAATGGAGGCCAGAAAAGAGCAACGTCTTTAAAGCAATGGAAAAAAAGCCAATTCAGAATTCTATACTCAACAAATATATTCTTCAAGAATAAAGGCAAGACAAAGACATTTTCAGATAAAACAAAAGTAAAAAAAAAAATCTTTGCCAGCAGACCTGACCTACAAGAAGCACTAAAGGTGTAGGAGAACAGCTCCACAATACAGTGCCCCAATGACATTTTTGGCTCTATATGGACCACTTAGTCAAGGCGTGACCACAGTCTAACCTGGGTCTTGGAAGAACACTCTGCAATTCCTCCTGGAGCAAAGGAAATAAGCAGCCTGGTGAGGGTCTATCACAGGGCTGTTCTCATCCATCTCCCTAATGTCAGTTGACCACAGGACTTTCCACCATGCCCCACCCCCTCCTCAGGGTACAGCTAGCTGCATGCTATAAAAATATCTGCTGTTGTTTAAAGTTGACTCCTCAATGGCAGAGCAATCCATTGTTCATGCCACCTGTCACCTGGCCCCTCTGGCTCAGTATCATCCTGTGGGACTAGAGATATGGGGTACTAGTGCCATACTGATCTTGCTCTTGTTGCCTAAGTAATAAACTGAATCCATTTGGACTTGTTGTCTCTTTACCAGCTGAATCTATGTAAGTGTGACAAGCCAACTGAGCAGCTGCCTAGATACTACTTGACCTCTTGACAAGAGGAAGTTCTTTATCAGACTGAAGGGAAATTAACCAGATGGAAATGAGTTACTCCTTTAAAAAATGGAAGTGACAAATATCTTGCTAAATACTGAAAGCTATTTGTGTTCCTCTTAATTTCTTAAAATACATATGACTATTTAAAGCAAAAATGATGATGTTGTCTCGTAGGCTCTATATGCAGATGTAATACATATGACAACTACAGAATAAAGGACAGAGAAGGGCTAAATTGACCTCTAATGTTGGAAGGTTTCTATATTTTATATAAAGTATTATAATATTATCTTTGCTTAGACTGTGTAAAGTTAGAGATATATGTAGTAATCTGGAGTGCACACTCTAAAAATTACTGTAAAGAGGAATATCTAAAAAGCCAGTAAGTTTTTCCTTCTATTTATTTATTTATTTTTATTTTATATTGGAGTATAGTTGATTTACAATGCTGTGTTAGTTTCAGGTGTACTGCAAAGTGATTCAGTTATACATATACATGTATCTATTCTTTTTCAAGTTCTTTTCCCATTTAGGTTATTACAGAATATTGAGCAGAGTTCCCTGTGCTATACAGTAGGTCCTTGTTGGTTATCTATTTTAAATATAGCAGTGTGTACATGTTAATTCCAAACTCCCAATCTATCCTTCCCCCAAACCCCTCCCTGCCTGGTAACCATAAGTTCATTCTCTAAGTCAATGAGTCTGTTTCCATTTTGTAACTAAGTTCATTTGTATCATTTTTTTAAAGATTCCACATATAAGTGATATCATATGATATTTGCCTTTCTCTGTCTGACTTACTTCACTTAGTATGATAATCTCCAGGTACATCCATGTTGCTGCAAATGGCATTATTTCATTCTTCTTAATGGCTGAGTAATAGTCCATTGTATACATGTACCACATCTTCTTTATCCATTCATCTGTCCATGGACATTTAGGTTGCTTCCATGTCTTGGCTATTGTAAATAGTGCTGCAATGAACATAGGGGTACATGTATCTTTTCAAATTACGCTTTTCTCCAGATATATACCCAGGAGTGGGATTGCAGGATCATATGGTAGCTCTATCTTTAGTTTTTTAAGGAACCTCCACACACTGTTCTCCATAGTGGCTGCACCAATTTACATTCCCACCAACAGTGCAGGAGGGTTCCCTTTTCTCCACACCCTCGCCAGCATTTGTTACTTGTAGACTTTTTAATGATGGCCATTCTGACCAGTGTGAGGTGATACCTCATTGTAGTTTAGATTTGCATTTCTCTAATAATTAGAGATGTTGAGCATTTTTCCATGCACCTGTTGGCCATCTGTATGTCTTTTTTGGAGAAATGTCTATTTAGGTCTTCTGCCCATTTTTTTGATTGGGTTGTTTGTTCTTCTGATATTGAGCTGCATGAGCTGTTTGTAAATTTCAGAGATTAATCCCTTGTTGGTCACATCATTTGTAAATAATTCTATGGGTTGTCTTTTCATTTTGGTTATGGTTTCCTTTGCTGTGCAAAAGCTTTTGAGCTTAATTAGGTCCCATTTGTTTATTTTTGTTTTATTTCCAATACTCTAGGGGACAGATCAAAAAAGATTTTGCTGCAACTTATGTCAAAAAGTGTCCTGCCTATGTTTTCCTCTAAGAGTTGTACAGTATCCAGTCTTACATTTAGGTCTTTAATCCATTTTGAGTTTACTTTTGTGCATGGTGTTTAAGACTGTTCTAATTTCATTTTTTTACATGTAGCTGTTCAGTTTTCCCAGCACCACTTACTGAAGAGACCGTCTTTTCTCCACTGTATATTCTTGCCTCCTTTGTCATAGATTAATTGACCATAGGTGTGTGAGTTTATTTCTGGGCTTTCTATGCTGTTCCATTGATCTATATTTCTGTTTTTGTGCCAGTACCACACAGTTTTGATGACTGTAGCTTTGTAGTATAGTCTGAAGTCAGGAAGCCTGATTCCTCCAGCTCCATTTTTTTTTCTCAAGATTGTAAAAAGCCAGAAACTCTTATGTCATGCAGAATATTTGGAGTAAAATGCTTAAAAATAAAGTAAGTTTGTTTGCCCTAAACTTGAAATAAGCTAACATTAAACTCCCTTGTCCTATTTTGGTTGATAAAAGTGATAAATGACTTAAACAGTTTTTAAAGGCAATGAATAAGTGAACATGGGAATACTTAATATTGTAAAGGTGTCAGTGACCCCCAGATTAATGTGTAATTCAATGTTATTCCAATTAAAAACCTAGCGTGGCTTTTTAATTTTTTTTGAAATAATTATAGACTTGCAGGAGGCTGCAATATAGTTCATAGAGTCCACTGACTGCTTCCCCCAGTTTTCCTCAGTAGTGACACCTTGTATGATTGTAGTAAAATACAGTTAACTAGACCACAGAGCTATTCAGTTGTTACCAGTTTTCATATGTGCTCACATGTGTGAGAGGTTCTATGTAATATAATCACATGTGCAGACTCATTCAATCATAATCATAATTAAGATAAAAGATTGTTGCATCACCACAGAGGTACTCATTGATGCTACTCCTTTATACCCCTCATCCCTGACCCTGTCCCTTGGCAACCACTAATCTATCCTCCATCTGTATATTCTCTCATTTCAAGAAGCTTACATAATTGGAATCATACAGTATTGACCTTCTGAGCTTGGGTTTCTTCACTAACCATCAAGTCCTCAGTATCAAACAAGGATTTTGTGTATATCAGTAAATCATTTTCTTTTATTGCTGAGTAGTATCCCATGGTATGGATGTACCATGGTTTGTTTATTTATCACCCACTGAAGGGCATTTGGGTTGTTTCCAGTTTGGGGTTATTACGAATAAAGCTACTATGAATATTTGTGTACACATTTTTACATGAGCATGAGTTTTCATTTATCTGAGATAAATACTCAAGTACAATTGCCAGGTTATATAGTACTTACATATTTAGTTTTATAAGAAATTGTCATACATTTTTTCTAGAGCGACTATCATTTTACATTCCCACAAGCAATGTATGAGAATTCTAGTTTCTCTATATCCTCATCAGCATTTGGTGTTATCACTATTTTTTATTATAGCCATACTAATAGGTAGGTTGTGATATCTCATTATGTTTTTCTACGAGTGAATATATAATATGATATGATATAATATAATGTAATATAACATAATATAATATAATAGGAACCTGGCATGAGCAAATGGTAAGAGTGTGTTATCTCATTATGGTTTTAATTTGCATTCCCTGATACCTAATGATGTTTAATGTGATGCTTATCTGCCATCTGTGGATCCTCTTCAGTGAAATGTCTCTTCATATATTTTGCCCATTTTCTAATTGGATTATTTGTTTTATTCCTGTTGAGTTCTGAGAGGTCTTTATATATCCTACATTCTAGTCCTCTGTTGGATATGTAGTTTGCAAATATTTTTTCCCAGTCTGTAGCTTGCCTTTTGTTTTCTTAGCATTGTTTTTCACAGAGCAAAAGTTTTAAATTATGTTTTGTTTTAATTTTTTAAGTTTAATTTTGATGGGTTACAATTTATAAATATTTCATTTTATGGATCATGGTTTTGGTATCAAGTCTCAGAATTTTTCACCAAATCCCAGATCTGTACATTTTTTTCCTCTAAAAGTTTAATATTTTACGTTTAAATCTATGAATCATTTTGATCCAGTTTGCTTTAAAACACATTCTGAATAAAATGGTCAAAGGACAAGAAGAGACAATTTACTTCTTCACAGGAAGAACTAGAACTACTAAACAAGTATGGGAAATTCAGTCTCACTAGTAACCAAAGAATGCAAAATTGCAACAATAACAAACCATATTTTAAACTAATTAAATAAGTAAAAATTTAAGCAATTTGTTCTGTAGAATTCCCCACACTCTGGGTTTGGTTGATTACATTGTTATGGTGTTTTAAAATGTAGGTTTTATTATTATTCAGGTATAGCTAGGCCAACAGATCAGGAGACAACTGCCATTGAAAAGATAGTTTGTTACTCACAGCTCCCAAGAAGGGGACATGGCACACCACACAGGGCCACACAGGGAACCACCAAGGTCAGCCAGCAGGCAAAAGAAGTGAGGGGAAAGTATGGGCAAAAGCCTTTACTGTGGTTTTCCAAGAGATGGATGGGAGAAACAGGTCAAGCAAGAAGGGCAGCTTTAGGATTGGATAGTTTGAGTAATTTTGGCAGGCTCTGGGCTATAGGGGTGGTCCTTAGTTGTCTAGCGCCTGGCTCTGGGATGATTTAGGGCAGAGAGATAATTAATGTCCTGGTCTGTGGAAGCCTGATAAAAGGAGGAGGATGGGGTATGGACTCAAGATTAGTTGGTTTGCATATGAAAGGTGTGCTGTAGGTAAGTTGTTTATCCCAGATTAGCTAAATCTGGTAGGGTCAGTCCTGCCCTGGGTCCACAAGGGTCCACAATATCAAAGCATCATAAATATAGAAAATAAAAAACATGAGATACACATGGTGTTGTGGAGGTGGGAGTTTTGGTAATGGAGTGACTAGTATATGTCTTTGCAGTTACTGCATCATGAGTTTTCCCAAAGACAATAAATACAGAACTGAATATCCTCCCATAGTGGTCCATTTGTAGGATTTACTGATCCCAATGTACTAAAAGACAGTGTTTTTGTTTGTTTGTTTGTTTGTTTTTACATCTTTATTGGAGTATAATTGCTTTATAATGGTGTGTTAGTTTCTGTTTATAACAAAGTGAATCAGTTATACATATACATATGTTCCCATATCTCCTCCCTCTTGCACAAAAGACAGTGTTTTTAAAGGAAAAGAAAGCCAACCAACAACAGTAGTTGGGCAGACTACAGGAATCTCAGGCTAAGCATACCAAAAGTGAGCTTTCCTCAATTTCCCAAAAGTCTCCAAAGTACCATCTGCTTCTGGCCCAGTCTCCTGACTAGAGAGATTCTGGATTAAGCACTGAACTGCATGGTATTGAAGCTCCCACCATCAGACTATCAGACTTAACAATGACTGTCACTTCCCCATATTCTGGCTTTCCAGTTCTTACATATTCTGCTTCTTATGGAAATTCCTAGTTGCAGGACACTTGCTACATGCCAGGCAATGAGAGAGGCCGGGTATAAACATCACCTTATTTAAGAGATATTGAGAAATAGACTCAAGCATATATGGAAATTTAGTATGAAACTGGCATCTCAAATCATCAATCTCAGTGATGAAGATGGCATTTCAAGTCACTTTTTAAATAAACGGTGCAGGGACAATTGGAAAACTATAAAATAAAATCCATACATGAGAATAAACTAAAAAAAAAGGGGGGGATCTAAATGTAAAAAATGAAACCATACAAGTACTAGAAGAAAACATGTGTAAATTCCTCTTTATCTATGATGCAGGGAAAGGCTTTATAACTATGACTAAAAATCCAGTGAAAACAAAAGACTGACAAATTGGACTGCATAAAAGCAAATAATCTTTGCACAACAGAAAGCACTAAAAATGAAGTAAAAGGAAAATTGATAAACTGGGAGAAATTATTTGTAGCATATATCACAAAAGGCTAGTTTCCTAAAATATGAAAAGTATTCAACAATTGAGGGACAAAGGACCAAAAACCTGGCAGTAAAATGGGGTGTGGCATGAACAGATAATTCACAAATATATATCCCTTAACATATGAAAAGATGTTTCAACTCACTCAAAATTAGAGAAATGCAAATTAAAACAACACCAAGGTACCATTTCTCACCTATCAGATTGATGAAAATTTAAAAGTATGAGAACAATTTTATTTGTGAGACTGCAGAGAAACAGGCACTTTCAACCATTGCTGATGGGAATGCGCATTGGTACAATTCTTATGGAGAAGAATTTGCCAATAGCTAACAAACAAAACTAACATGCATCTACCTTTTGACCCAGCAATCCTACTTCTAAGAATTATCCATGAAGCTACACCTCTGACAATACAAAAATACATACATACCAGGTATTTTATTGCAGCATTGTTTGTTATTTCAAAATGTTGAAAAAACCCTAATGCCCATACATAGAAGAATGTTTGAATAAGCTATGCTATATACACACAATGGAGTTCCAATGCAGCTGTAATAAAAGAATAAGAAGGATTTTTATGAACTGAAATGGAGTAATTTCCAGGATAAGTGAGAAAAAGCAAATTGTAAAAGAGTTTCTATAGTATGTTATCTTTCATGTAGGAAAGTATGGGATATAAGAAAATTTACAGGTATCTGCTCATTTGCACAAAAAGAAATACAGAAATGGTAAACCAGAAGTGAATGAGCTTGCTTACCTATGGGGGTAGGCAGGAACAGGGTGAAAAGAAGGGAGGTGAGAACATTATATATTAGGGTTGATCAAATATGTGAATGTATTTTAGATAATGAGTGTCAGCTTTCTCACTGTTGGAGAGAGGAGTTAAAAAATAAGGGAAGGATATTGAGCTGCATGAGCTGTTTGTATATTTTGGAGATTAATCCCTTGTCGGTTGCTTCGTTTGCAAATATTTTCTCCCATTCTGAGGGTTGTCTTTTCATTTTGTTTATGGTTTCCTTTGCTGTGCAAAAGCTTTTAGGTTTAATTAGGTCCCGTTTATTTTTATTTTTATTTTCATTACTCTAGGAGATGGGTCAAAAAGGATCTTGCTGTGATTTATGTCATAGAGTGTTCTGCCTATGTTTTCCTCTAAGAGTTTTATAGTGTCTGGCCTTACATTTAGGTCTTTAATCCATTTTGAGTTTATTTCTGTGCATGGTGTTAGGGAGTGTTCTAATTTCATTCTTTTACATGTAGCTGTCCAGTTTTCCCAGCACCACTTACTGAAGAGGCTGTCTTTTCTCCACTGTATATTCTTGCCTCCTCTGTCATAGATTAGGTGACCATAGGTGTGTCAGTTTATCTCTGGGCTTTCTATCCTGTTCCACTGATCTGTATTTCTGTTTTTGTGCCAGTACCATACTGTCTTGATTACTGTAGCTTTGTATTATAAATAACCCAATGAAAAAATGGGTGGATGACCTAAATAGACATTTCTCCAAAGAAGACATACAGATGACCAACAAACACATGAAAAGATGTTCAACACCGCTAATTATTAGAGAAATGCAAATCAAAACTACAGTGAGGTATCACCTCACACCGGTCAGAATGGCTATCATCAAAAAATCTACAAACAATAAATGCTCGAGAGGATGTGGAGAAAAGAGAACCCTCCTACACTGTCGGTGGGAATGTAAATTGGTGCAGTCACTATGGAGAACAGTATGGAGGTTCCTCAAAAAACTAAAAATAGAACTACCATATGACCCAGCAATCCCACTCCTGGGCACATACCCGGAGAAAACCATAATTCACAAAGATACATGCACCCCAGTGTTGATTGCAGCACTATTTACAATAGCCAGGTCATGGAAGCAACCTAAATGTCCATTGACAGAGGAATGCATAAAGAAGATGTGGTACATATATACAATGGAATACTACTCAGCCATAAAAAGGAACGAAATAGTGCCATTTGCAGAGACCTGGATGGACCTAGAGACTGTCATACAGAGTGAAGTAACTCAGAAAGAGAAAAATAAATATTGTATAATATGGCTTATATGTGGAATCTAGAAAAATGGTACAGATGAACTTATTTGCAAAGTAGAAATAGAGACACAGATCTAGAGAACAAACGTATGGATACCAAGGGGGAAGGGTGGGGTGGGATGAATTGGGAGATTGGGATTGATATATATACACTACTATGTATAAAATAGATAACTAATGAGAACCTACTGTATAGCACAGGGAACTCTACTCAGTACTCTGTGGTGACCTATATGGGAAAAGAATCTAAAAAAGAGGGGATATATGTATACGTATAACTGATTCACTTTGCTGTACAGCAGAAACTAACACAACATTGTAAAGCAGTTATACTCCAATAAAATTTTTAAAAAAAATAAGGGAAGGAGGGAGGTTAGGATGAGCCCTGTGCTGTTAGGTTGGAATTAGAGATATCAGTGTGAACTCATGGTGTTTAAGAAAGAGGAGAGATGCAAGAATTAGTGGGCAAAAGCATAATGATAAATAGGATATCTTCATAGTCTCAAAGTATCTCTCCACAAGATTCTTATTAGTTACAAAGGGAAAAACAGTAACTTAAGCGTGGAGAAACCAGGCAGACACTCCCTTAACCAAATGATCAAAGTTAATATCACCAATACCATAGATATCATGAACCTCCAGATACGATGCACTGAGAAGGGCACACATACTTCTGTGGTATTCTGGCCAGAAAAGAATAAACTCAATATAATCATAACATAACATAAGACAAACCCAAATTGAAGAGCAATCTATGAAATAACTGATGAGTACTTTTCAAAAGTGTCAAGGGCATGAAAGACAAAGAAAGACTGAGGAACTCTTCCCAGATTAGAGTGGGATCATGGATTAGATCCCCAAACAGAAAAGGGACTGGTGAAATTTGAATAAGGTCTGTAAATTAGTTAATAATATTTTATTAATGTTAATTTCCTGGTTTTGAAGTTTTACTATGATTATATAAGGTGTTAACATTTGGTGAAGCTGGATGAAGTGAACTCTATGTACTATTTTTGGAAGTTTTTGGAAGTCTAAAATTATTTCAAAATAAAATCTTTAAGTTTCTGCCTGAACCAGCACCAAATTCATTCAGGGTTCCTCAGGTTATCTTTCATGTGGAAGGTCAATAATTGGACTGCAGCTTGGAAGGTCTAAAGACCTCAAGACCTTGCTCCTTTAGGATCCCAAAGCAAGGTGGGTAAAAGAGGTAACTAATAACCAAGTGAGGGCAGGAGGCCCTTCTAGTTTCTGGATGAGAATGAAAAGGAAGATTATATCCATGGGCAATTAATGAATCCTCTTTTTATGACTGAGGATAAATTACATAAAACACCCAAACTAATCTTAAGAATTAATTTAAAAAAGATAAGAGGGGCTTCAGTTATCCAATGTAACACAACTGGAACTGAAATTTAAGCACTCCAAGGAATTCCTTGGTGGTCCAGTGGTTAGGACTCCATGCTTTCACTGCCAAGGGCCCAGGTTTGATCCCTGGTCGGGGAACTAAGATCCCACAAGCCACGTGGTGCAGCCAGAAAAACAAAAAAAAATGAAGTTTAAGCAGTCCAATTTTCCAGTTAGACAAAGAAGTTCAAATTCTGACCCTCCTTTCTCAGTGGTAAGACTATATACAGTGGCAAAAATTTGGGCAGAACGAAAAGGACCAAAAATAAAAAGTTTTAAAAAAAGGAAATTCTACACAAGAGCCCTAAGAGGAACAGAGAGGTTCCTTTCCTACTTAGCCCATTCCCCTCCCAGGAAGGGAAAGAGCAAATGAGGAAAGAAGTGAGGTTGTGAAGCTGTTCATTGGTCTCTTATCTGTTGATCCCTTACTGACCATTCATTTCTTGTCACCGAAAAATCCCTTTCCCTTTAACTTTACTATCTGCCATCTTAAGTTCAGGATCCTTCACTTAACATCTAAAGCTCTCCACAGCATGGCCCTAACCTTTCTCTCCAGTCACGTGTTTATTTCTGAGGCATAGAGCTTAGTGGTGAAGTGATGGATGTTAACTAAACTTATTCTGGTAATCATTTTGCAGTATATACATATATTGAATCACCATGTTGTACACCTTAAATCAATACAATGTTATATACCAATTATATCTGAATAAAACTTGAAAAAGGAAGGAAGGAAGGAAAGGAGGGAGGGAGGGAGGAAAGGAAAAAAGAACTTAGGCTTTGGAGCCCAACAGACCTGGTCTGAATTCCTGTTCTGCCATCTCTTAGCTGGTGACCAAGTTACTTAATTGCTGTGAGCCTAAGTCTCCTGATTTGTACAGTAGGGATGATACTGTCTGTAACTAATGTGATTGCTGTGAGTGGCAATTAAATAAGAGAATGCATACAAAGCACTTAACGTTACACATGGCACAAAAGTAATGACTCAATACATGGAGACTACTACAAGTCCTAAATGGATCCTATGATTCTCACCTTGTTACTTTTACTCAAGCTGTTCTTGCCTCCTGGAATGCCTCCGCCTGTAGAAATTCTATCTGTTCTTTAAGGCCAGTCCCCAAAGCCACCTTCTCAGGAACTCTTTCCTTCTGTTCCACCAGGACATATTCTATCCCTGCTTTGAATGTCCAGTTCATTTGCACTCCTCCCCTGGCACCTCCTTCACACTGGTAAGTGTACCTGGGCACTGCTCAAGCCTGAGCCTGAACTGAGCAGGTGCTCCATGACTATTTACTGAAATAAATCCACGTAATGCCCAAATGTTACATGATTCTCTAGAATTTTTAGTAAGAATTCCAAGTATCTGAGCAACAACTCGATTAATTCCAGGTGCCAAGTTTCTGCTAACAACCTCAACTCAACATGACCAAGAACTGAATCAGGGGTAAGAAAGCACAGAGCAGAGGATTGTGGGGAAGAACTCTGCTGACATTTGCTGCCAATGACAGTGCTGGCCTCCAAGATGTGCATGTGTCATATATGTGTTTTGGGGGCCTGCTACTGTCATTTTCTGTTTGTCCAGATCACTTTCTTTGGGGTTTGTTTACTACAGAGAGCTTGAAAAACAGTTCACAAGCAAACACATGCAAATGCTTTTTAGGTAGGTGGGAAAGATGACATTTGCCTATTGGAAGGAATAAAGGAATAACTCTGATGCCCCTCTCAGCCCTGGTATCTCTTGCTCTGCCTGCCTCGAAACACCAGCAAGTAATGCCAAGGGAAAGAAAAGTGTAAAAGACACTCACCCAACTCTTCCCTGAAAGCTAAAGGTATCTGAGTCAATGCTGATTTCTTAGGGTTTGGATGCCGACAGGTGTGCATTACCCATATGGCCTCAGTGGGCACTCGTCATACAGTCACAGATGAGCAAAAAGAACTGCCTCCCTGAAGAGGGAGGAAGAGAGATCTCCACCAGCTCTTTGGAGATGCACTGACAGATTCCAGACCAAACAAAGCTTTGTGGGTTATCTTCCCTTCTTATTCCTGACTTGGGAATGTTTACTGGTGTGCGAGTATATCACTCTCCATCGTTAATGACTCAGAGGGAGTTTGATGGCCATGGAAAACCAGGTAAATGGTCAATTCAAGTGGAGTCAAAGTAAGCAGGTTGCCCTTAATATTATGTTAGTGAAATGAATAATGCTCAATTATCTTTGAGTCTTTCACAGTCAGACTTAACACGGGAAACATGGTCCACAGCAGTGCAATATATTGACACACATTAGGATGTCACAAAAATGGGACAGAACAGCTATTCTCTTGAAGAGAAACAACCCTAGCTTCATGTTCCAGCCTCAAAATTCTCTCCCTCCCTCTCTTCTCCCTTCCTTCCTGGCATAGACATTTAATGAATACCTACCATATACAGAGCCCTGTGACAAGTGCTACTGGAAATACAGAAATGAATAATGTTGTGTCCTCGGTAATTTGCAAGTTTAACAGGGAAGAAAAGACTGTAACAAAAGCAGAAATGAGCCACTTGAGGATCCTACAAAATAGCCCGCAAACCTCAGACACTGGCTGCCTCCAAATAAACTCAATCCTGGAGATGTGACCAAAGTAAGAGGAGTGTTGATGGATCTGAGAAATTAAAGGGAAGTTTGTGAGAGGGTTCTGGGGAAGTCTGCCCATTTATATTTATTATAGGTACTGTCTTATTGGATTTATTTCAAAGAGAGTCTTTGTGGGGTAAACTTTCTGAGGCCCTGAATGCCTGACAATATTTCATTCTTACATTTAAATAATATTTAGCTGGGTATAAAATTCTAGGTTCCAAGTTCTTTCCCCTCGATACTTTGAAAATTAACATTCCCCTGTCTTCTTGTATTTTGAGTACTGAGACATCAATATGATTTTGTTCCTTTGTAGATAATCTGCTTTTTCTTGCTAGGAAGTCTTCTCTTTGTCTTTTTTTTTTTTAATAAATTTACTTATTTATTTATTTTTGGCTGTGTTGGGTCTTTGTTGCTGTGTGCGGGCTTTCTCTAGTTGCGGTGTACAGGCTTATTGCAGTGGCTTCTCTTGTTGTGGAGCATGGACTCTAGGCACACAGGCTTCAGTAGTTGTGGTATGTGGGCTCAGCAGTTGTGGCCCATGGGCTCTAGAGTGCAGGCTCAGTAGTTGTGGTGCTCAGGCTTAGTTGCTCTGCAGCATGTGGGATCTTCCTAGACCAGGGATTGAACCCATGTCCCCTGCACTGGCAGGTGGATTCTCAACCACTGAACCACCAGGGAAGTCCCTTCTCTCTGTCTTTGATATTTAAAAAAAATTACTAGTAGGTATCTAGATATAGGTTTACCTTATATATCCTGTTTAGCAAACTCTGGATCTTTTCAAACTGAAGTCATCCATATTCCACTAAGACTGGGGCATTCTTGGTCTTTATTTCTTCAAATGCTTAACTCCTCTCCAGTTCTTTTTTCTCTCATTCTTGGTTCTTATTAAACTGACGTGACACTTCTCTTTCCATCTTCTACATCTTCCGTGTTTCTGAAGGATTTTTTTTCGTATTTTTCAATTATTATTTTAGCTCATTAATGTATTCTTCATTTGTACTCATCTTGTTATTAACCTCCCCCCCACCATCAAGTTCTTTATTTCAACTCATATTTTTCATATCTGATATTTCTAGATGATTCTTCTTTGTAACTGTTTATTTTTGCTTCATGTTACCAATATGCTCCCTTAGCTCTTCAATGATATACTAGTTTGTTTTCAATTATTGTTTTGACTAGTTTATTAAGTTTGCTTTGTCTGGTAAGGTCTGTTAAGTTTGTTGTATTTCTTTTGGAATAGTTGCACTCATAGGTTATGTTACTTAAGAGGATCAATGCTCAGTAACTCCTAAGGTTACCACAGCAGTTTTTTTTTTGATTGGGCAGACCACCTTTGTTATAAGTTTCAGTCAGATTTCTCAGATTAATGTTGTGACTCCACTCTCATTCTGTTAGGTTTAGGTTATACATTCATCCTTCCAGGGATTTATTCACCCTTCCAAAGAAACAAACTTTTCCACATCATGCTTAATACATTAAGGTTTCTGAGAAAATTCAGTAGAGGCAGAATTCATCTGAGGGGCTCCGCTTTTCACCTATGATAACCACTGACAGAAGTTTGGACTCTCTTTGGGCATGGCTACACTAAGTAAAAAAAGTGGGGTGAAAATAGCACTTTCCTGGGAATTAGTAGACCTAAGCTCCAACCACAATTCTGTCACATAATAGCTGTGTGATCTTGGACACATCACCTAACTCTCTAGGCTTCAATTTCTTCATTTGTAAAATTAGGGTTGAACTACATCATCTCTAAGGTCCCTTCAGGCTGTACAAGTCTATCATTCAGTTTCATACGGTTATACCATTCCAAAGAAACATCAGTATTTTACGTAGAGGAATCTACTGCTTTAGAAAAAAAAAGTACATAAATTTACTTTTGTAAAAAGACAACCAAACAACAGTTCTTTTTATTCCAAACTATTGATCCAACACTCCACACCTACCTTGTGCCCTTAAATCTGTGTTTGGAAATGTCTGAATCATGTAAATATGAGAATTAGAAACACTATAATAATCAGTTGTGAAGCTATTTAAAAGAATTTTTTTTACTTTTTATACAATTTTACAGGTTACTTTCCATTTACAGTTATTACAAAATATTGGCTATATTCCCCGTGGTGTACATCCTTGAGCCCATCTTACACCTAATAGTTTGTACCTCTCACTCCCCCATCCATTGCCTATCTCCCCTCCCCACTGGTAACTAGTAGTTTGCTCTCTATATCTGTGACTCTGCTTCATTTCTGTTATATTCACTAGTTTGTTGTATTTTTTAGATTCCACATATAAAAGATACCATACAGTATTTGTCTTTCTCTAACTTATTTCACTCACCATAATACCCTCCAAGTCCATCCATGTTGTTGCAAATGGCAAAATTCCACTCTTTTTACGGCTGAGTAATATTCCATTGTATATATGTGCCACATCCTCTTTATCCATTCATCTGTTGATGGACACTTAGGTTGCTTCCATGTCCTGGCTATTGTAAATAATACTGCTATATGCAGATGGCCAACAGTCACATAAAAAGATGCTCAACATCGTTAATCATCAGGGAAATGCAAATCAAAACCATGACGAGATATCACCTCACACCTGTCAGAATGGCTATTATCAAAATGAACACAAATAACAAATGTTGGCGAGGATGTGGAGAAAACGGAGCCCTTGTATGCTGTTGGTGGGACTGTAAATTGGTGCAGCCACTGTGGAAAACAGTATGGAAGTTTCTCAAAAAAACTAAAAATAGAGTTACCATATGACTCAGCAATTCCACTCCTGGGTATTTATTCGAACAAAACAAAAACACTAATTTGAAAAGATACATGCACCCCAATAAATTTACTTTTATGTGTAAACCATGCAACCTCCTATAGAATAATTGAGAAAAGAGGAAAGTCTATATGCAGAGAGTCCAATTTGCAACTTACTCTGCAATAAAGCTCAGTTTCTAACTATTTCCTTTATTAATCTTACTCCTAGCTATAGACTACCTCAGGGCATTTTCACAGCTTTCACCAATCTGTTCCCATTTAGTTTTAGCTGCTAAATCTATAGACTCCAAGTGCTAAATACTAGATTAATAGGTCCTTACTAAGAGTTCCAATAGCTCAGCTAGCTCTTGTGCTCCCAGCTTAATCTCTCTTGTCTTCCCCAGTAATCAGCCTTTGCATAGTTCCCAAGTCTCAGCCCCTTCCTCCAGTTCCCATTATTTTTCTCTCCTTGAATCAGAGTTTGTGAGCTGCTTTTTATGCTAGAGGCACATGATGTCATTGTGTCTACCCCCAGCTGTTCTTAATTTTCTCTCAGCTCAGCTCTCTTGGAGGACTCTCAGCAGGCCCAAAGACACAAGCCCTCCCTTCTAGGGTGCAGATGAAAAGCTGGGGTGGAGGCGGGGAAAGGGCAATACACCAACCCATAATGACTAATCCTAGCAAAATAAAGGGCAGGGCCCTTTTAAGAAACAGAGCACTCCAGGAGAAGGCGGAGCCAACTGAATAAGCCCCAGACTCCGATGAGACAAGTGTGCTCCTGGAAGCTGTCATAGCAACAGGAGTTCGCTATCCAAGATGTCGACCATCTCTCTACCTTAGCCAGTTCTCTAAGACCTGAGAATCATGCTCTGAGCGCTGTCTTGAATAACCTGGCTCTAACTACCCACAGTGCCAGCCTCCTGCCTCCCACCAAGGACTGGCCTTCTCTGTTTAGAGAGTTAAAATGGATTGTGGGGAACTCTAGACAAATTTAGCTCTCTCCCCCACAGATGCCCAGTGTTTTGTGGCATTGTAGAAAATGCCCTGATATACCAATTCACATGACTTGTAATTCTTATTGAATTTATATTCCAGTATCCATAAGTGCTGCATGAAAAATGATGTAATGATGCTTTACACAAAGGAATGAATCTCTGAGGTGGAAATTCTTACTATACAATGGCACCTGGCTAGAGCAGATAGGATAGTACCCATACTAGTAACTTTGAAATGAGTTTCCCACTGGGATAGTGGTAGAAATATTTTTCCCTCATTCTATTTAGACCAGCAGCCAGTTGAGAACAAATCCCTCCACAGCAGGGCAATTTTGATGGAGAAGAGTAGGAGAACACAGTGGAAACCCATGAGGCAGGACCTAATGGATGAGATAGCAGCAGTTCTCAGCCCTGACTACACATCTGGGGGGGGGAGGTGTTAGTTTTTAAGTTTATCTTGAAATAATTTTAAAATTACAGACAAGTTGTAAAAACAGCACAGACAGCTGCCACACACATTTCATTTAGCATTTCTCAGGTCAAAATTTTACATAACCATAGTGCAGTTATCAAAACTAAGAAATTAACCTACGTACAATACTATTAACTAAACTATAGATTTTATTTGGATTTCACTAGTTTCTCCAGTAATGTCCACTTTCTGTTCCAGGATCAAATTCAGGATACCATGTTGCATTTACTTGTCATATCTCTTTAGTTTCCTCCAATGTATGACAGTTTATCAGTCCTTCCACATCTTTCATGATCTTGAAGAGCACTGAGCAGTTATTTTGTATAATGTGCCTCACAAATCTTTCCACTAATGTCCTTTTTCTGTTCCAGGATTGAATCCAGAATATTATGCTGCATTTAGTCATCCTATCTTCCTAGTTGTCTCCAATTTATGGCAATTTCTCAATGTTTTCTTGTGTTTCACGACCTTGACAATTTTAAAGATTGTCACGTACTTTGTAGAATGTCCCCCAGTTCAGGTTTGTCTGATGTTTTCTCATGATTAAATTGGGATTATGTATCTTGGGAAAGGATAGCACAGAAGTGAAGTGCCTTTCTCATCACATAGTATCAGGAAGTACATGGTATCAATATGACATACTGGTGATGTCAGCCTTGATGACTTGGTTAAGGAGATTTCTTCCAGTTTTCTCCACTGTAAAGCTACTATTTTAAAAAACTATTATGTTGATATAGTTGTAGATTCACATGAAGTTGAAAAGGTGATACAGAGAAGTTCTGTGTACCCTTTACCCAGTTTCCTTTAATGGTACATGTGTATATTCTTGTAAATACCACTACAATCAGAACAATTTCTACAGTCAGAAACAGAACAATTCTATTACCACAAAGATCTTCCTCATGCTACCTCTTTAGAGTCACAACCCTCCTCCCAACATACCTAACTCCTGGACACCAGCGATCTGTTCTCCAGTTTTTAAATTTTATCATTTTAGAGAATATTATATAAATGTAATCAATCAGTATGTGACCTTTTGAGACTGACATTTTCCTACTCAGCATAATGCCTATGATATCCATCCAAGTTGTTGTGTGTATCTGAAGTTTACTCTTTTTATTGCTGAGTAGTATTCCATGGAATGGATGTACCATAGTTTGTTTAACCACTCACATATTGAGGGACATTTGGGTTATTTTCACCTTGTCATTATTGCAAATATCTCTGCTATGAACATTCATGTACAGGTTTTTGTATGAATGGAAGTTTTCATTTCTCTGGGATACCTGCCCAGGAGTGCGACTGCTGAATTGTATGGTAAGTTTATGCTTAGTCTTGTAAGAAACCACTAAACTATTTTCCAGAGTGGCTGTATTATTTTTACTTTCCCACCAGCAATGTATAAGAGATCTAGTTTCTTCATATCCTCACCAGCATTTGGTATTATTGCTATTTTAATTTTAGCTGTTTGAATAGACATATAGTGATATCAAATAATGGTATTAATTTGCATTTCTGTAATGGCTAGTGATGTTTTAAACATCTTTTCAAGTGTCTGTCATCTACATATCTTCTTCAGTAAAATGCCCATTGCCATTTTTTGCTTATTTTCTAATTGGATTGTTCTTTATTCTGTTTAGTTTTGAGAGTTCTTTATTCTTTGTTCAATATGTGGATTACTGATATTCTGTCCCAGTCTATAGCTTGTATTTTCATCCTCTTTAAGAGGGTCTTTCACAGAGCAAAAGTGTTTAACTTTGGTGAGTTCCAATTTACCTTTTTTTTTTTCTTTATATGGATCATGCTTTTGGTGTCAAGTCTAAGAACCCTTTGCCTGGCCCTAGATCCAAAAGATTTTCTCCTATGTCTGTTTTCTGAAAGATTTATAGTTTACATTTTGCAAACTTACATGATCCATTTTTGGATAGTGTCTGCATAAGGTGTGAAGTTTAGGTTAAGGTTCTTTTTTTTTTTGCCTATGGATATTCAGTTGCTCCCATACCATTTATTAAAAAGGCTATCCTTCCTCTATTGACTTGTTTTTGCAACGTTGTCAAAAATCAGTTGAACATATTTGTGTGGGTTTATTTCTGGGTTCTCTATTCTGTTCCACTGATGTGTGTGTTTATCCCTCTGCAAAACCCCACTGTCTTGATTAATGTAACCATATAATGTCTTGAAACCAGGTAGACTGGTTCCTTCCACTTCCTTTTTCTTTCTCAAAATTGTTTAGCTATTCTAGGACCTGTGCCTTTTCATATACATTTTGAAATAGTCTTCTGATAAGAACTTGGGAGTGATCACTCCCATCCTTTCAAGAAAACTGGGCAAACCAAAAAAATCAATGACTTTTCTTGGACCCATCAGAGAACCGAGGTTGCAGGGCAAACCACCACCCCAAAATCTAAAGATTTAGGAATATCCAGAGAGATACAGCTGTAATTTACTTACCTGGAAAAGAAGGCTCTGGAATCATAAACTGGTAGGAACACCAAAACTGGTTATTTTGACAAATTGCTGGAGGAAGAATGTAGACTACTGTAAGAGTGAGAAACTTCTGAGGACTGAAGGCACAGGGGCACCCCCCAAATTTCAGGAAATCCACCAAATTCTCACAATAAAGATGTGAATAAGATCCTCTTGTGAATCTGGCAGGGGAGGGAAAGAAGAATCATTGTGAAATATGCCTAGAGCCTTCTCCATAACTCTACAAGGAAAAAGACTTTGCCACACCTTATCCTAACTGGGGAATGGCATTCCTCCCGCTCCAGCCTCCCTCTAGCCATCTTTAGAAAACCACATACAAAGACAACATCTTTAAGGAAGACTTTACAAGGGAACAAGCATAAGAATTATATCACACTTCTTGTCAGAAACCATGCAAACAAGAAGAGAGTGGAATGAAATATTTAAAGTGTTGAAAGAATAAAAACACCAATCCAGATTCTATATCTGGCAAAATTATCCTATAGAAATGAAACGAAGTCTTTCTCAGAAAAAACAAAAATGGAGGGAAATAAAAGAAGACTTGTCCTGCACAAAATGTTAAAAGAAGTTCTTCAGGGGGAAGGAAAATGATGATAGAGGTCAGAAAC
The DNA here is from genome assembly GCF_964341445.2 of Mesoplodon mirus. NCBI lineage: Eukaryota > Metazoa > Chordata > Mammalia > Artiodactyla > Ziphiidae > Mesoplodon > Mesoplodon mirus. The sequence goes on along the minus strand of NC_138981.1, from coordinate 136,118,191 downwards.
TTGGACCTTCATAAAGAAAGGAAGAGTGTCAGAGAAGGAATAAATAAAGGTACGGTAAAATCTTTTATTTTTCTGATTCTTAATTGGTTTAAAGATAACTCTTTAAAGTAAAAATAGTAACAATATACTGATTGATTATAGCATATGAATAAGTGAAGTAAATTACAACAATGTCACAAGAGATGGAAAGGAAGATTTAATAATACTCTGTTATAAGGTACCTGAACTACATTTAAAGTGTTATTTGAAGATGAACTCAGTTAAAAATGTATATTGCAAACTCTAGGGCAACCACTAAAAAGTTTTAAAGAAGTATAATTGATATTCTAAGAGAAGAGATGAAATGGAATCACAGAAAATCTCAGTTAAAACCAGAGAAGGTGGGAAAAAGAGCAAGGGAGTAATTTTCTTTGCTCTGAAGTCTACTTTATCTGATAGTAATATAGCCATTCCCACTTTCCTTTGAATAAGATTTGCATAGCATATCTTTTTCTGCTTTCACTTTCAACTTACTTATATATTAACGAGAAAATATACATAATAAATAGTAAAACTACTATCTGTCCCTTTCCATACTTTATTAGAACTGAATTACCAAGTCCAGCCCACACTCAATGGAAGGGAATTAATCTCCACCACCTGTAGGGAGGAGTATCAAAGAGTTTGTGGACACATGTTGAAACCACCAGAGCAATTAATAAATATTTTGGGGGTGACAATTTGAAGCTATGCAAATATCTTGCCCTCCAAAATTATTACTAGGCCTAGTTCTTTTTTTTGAGAATGGTATTTAGAAAACAAGATGTGGTTCTAGGTAAGCTCAATTCTATTTGAATGTTGCTGCTTTTAGGCCCTGCCAGTAGAGAGAGCGAGGGAACACAGGCATGTAAAATAATCCATGTATACACACACATAAATATTAATGCCTGTATCTACTTACCTTTACATGTATATATTTATATATGGATATAGATAAGCTTACATTTTTATATGGATATCTCTGATTCTAATCCAGTACCACAGAGTTTATTCTAGCTTTCCCTCCTTGCTTATTTGTAATTTCTTTCTATGACAGACTCTCTGAGGTACCTTTAAAAATACAGATGCCTGAAAAAAAATAGATGCCTGGAGCCCCATCCAGTATCAATTAAGTTGGATGCATCTGTATGTTTTAAATATACACCCAGGCAAGACCAAATACGTCATTTGTGAAGCCCAGTGAAAAATGCAAACGTGGGGCTCCTTGTTCAAAAAGCGGGGTAAAAGTGTCACTAAGGTACTACAATGTACAGATTTTTCCTTTCTTCTGAAGCTTTTCATTCAACTTGTCATGGTATTTTCTATTTGCTACTCAATATTATTCTAAGTCAAGAAAAAGTTAAAATTTCAATTATTAACATGTATCTTACCGTTCATCTTTACATTGGACAATAGCAGTTTTAAATAAAAATACCAGAGCATTTAATTCATATGCAGAATCACCAAAATTGCACAACTTGTATTGCATGCCCCAGCCCTGGAAGGTGCCTTGAGCTGGCCAGAAGAGATGAACACAAAGTCAGACTCAAGAAAGTTAGTTATAAGGAGGAAGAGAGGGTCACCTAGATGTGGAGTAGGCCCAAAGGACACTCTCTAGGGCATGGGAAGGCACTCATGAGGCAAGTGTAGGCCCTTACAGGCACCTGGGAACCCTACCCCATGACTTGTGTCACGTGTGTGTGCTCAGGCCTGACAACTGTTTGGTTTCATCCTTCTTCTAGCTGCTGGCCTGACATGATGTGCCTTATCAGAGAGCAGGGAAGTTGACCCAGGCATCTTCCTTCCCGAGGCAGATGCCTGCCACCCCATCCAACAGCATATAGGCACCTCTCAAGGGTATTACCACCTCCTCACAAGGATGTACTAGGTACCTGGATCAGGGATGGGCAAGAGATTCACCCCCACTGAATGTGCGTGGTGCTGTGAACCAAGTGCAAGGATGGCCACTGCCATGCCCCACCTTGAGGGGCTGCAGGGTGCATGCACCTGACTTGACCCTCCCCACATCAAGGCTCCCGCTGGAGATGGATGGACATGGATGCGGGTGGGGGAGGGTAAGGGAGACTCAGGCACCTGGAACGTGGGGAGTGGCAGTCAAGAACCTATCTTGAAGATATGGGGAGGTAATGGGGGGTGGAACCATATGTGAATTGAGCTTCTAGGCCCCCAGTACATTCTCTACTGTCCCACTGGACTTTACTTACAAAACACAGGTTCAAAAATAAAATTATTAAGAATTTCAAATGGCAACCGCAAGGCATTAAACCCACAGCATGGAGCCCCCTTCTGAGCATGGGGCCCTGTATAACTGTGCTGGTCATATGACTCTGAAGATGTCCATGTCCCCTCTCCCCCTCCACCTGCTGTGATTCTAATGTTCAGTCAAGGTTGAGAACTACTGAGCCAGATACTGCAAGGGTTGGTGGTCAAGATGGTCTTGCTCAAACCAGTTCCCAGGCTACCAGAGCCCCTCAGAAAACCATGGATGGAGAGACTGACCCAACAGTAGCTGAGAGGAGGAGACCAGACTGTGTATCACTGCCTGAGGCTGTCATTACAGAGATCACAGTAAGGAAGCAGGGAGATCAAACACTCAGTTTTAAAGAGAGGCTCTCATTCCTCTCTCTCTCTCAGAGCCCACAGCCTTACCTCAGTACCTGCTGGTTACATGTTGGCCTGCCTTGCCCAATGTGAGGGGTTTTAAGGTACAGGTTATATACATCTAAGCAAAGTGCAGGTGCCAGCTAAGTCATGGAGGCCACCTTTCTCAGCAACTTATTTTCTTACCTATTTTACCCACCAGCAGGTTAGGCTCTTAGCAAGGAACCCTGAGGCTGCTCCAGGCAGCCATCTTAGCCTGGGTCCACAGCTTATCAGCTGAATTCCAGAGTCAGAATATACAAATCCTCTCACCTCTAGCCCCTAGCATGACATAAGCTCCTCGAGGGGTTTCTTTCCTTTTTATTCAACCTTGATCCTTTTTTTAAATTAAAAATATTAGTTTTTAATTTTTATTTATATTGGAGTATAGTTGATGAACAACATTGTGTTAGTTTCAGGTGTACAGCAAAGTGATTCAGTTATACGTATACATGTATCTATTGCTATATTTAAAATAGATAACCAACAAGGACCTACTGTAGAGCACAGGGAAGTCTGCTCAACCTTGATTCTTTTTAGAACATTTTAGCCTCTGTCACCTTTCGTAGTTCGCATAGCAAGCACTCACTTAATATTTGTAGCCTAATTTGCTTGCTTCTGGCCTGCTCATAGTCCAGTTCTTAGAGTCTTTTCCTTAACTTCCATTGCCTTTCTTGGTTCCTCACTCAGGCAAAACTCCTTCCACTGCCTAGCGTTCTCTTTCTAACCTCTCTCTGGTACCCTAATGGTGCTTTATAATACCAAAGTATCTGTATTTACATTACAGGGCAAAGAGAAACAAAATGAGAAAATATACATACTGGGGGACTAATCACAGGCCCTTTCTGCCACTTTGGTCCTGAAGGTCAGTCCCCTGGGGAAGATGGACAAGCGCAATGTCAAGAACCAGAGCTCTGGAATTTGAATCCTAAATCTGCCTCTTACCAGGTTGCCGTGTGACCCTGGACAAGTTACTTAACATCTTTGTCCTCTGGATTCACTCTCTGTCCTGCTTTCCTCCCCAGGAAACTGGTATGGGTTATATCAACAGGCTTGACTGGTCCCTGGCTTCTGGTTGGATTTGGTCAGAAAGGAACTCTGGCCATTGATCAAAGATTGGGAGAAGAGTGCAGTTTCCTCCTAACTTCCTGCCTCTGAAGTCACCCTGTGGGGAGTTAGCTATGTCCCTTGACCAAATACCACTGCTCATCTGAAGGCTACCTGCTCTAGAGGTCTCTCCTTCCAGACACTCTTTCTAGACTCTCTTTTCCTTCATTCCTTTGGGCCTGGGTGATAGTGGTGGAGTAACAGCCCCACTATACTAGCCATAGGGTATTTCGCTAGCCCTTATGGCTTCCCTACACCCTGCCTATGTCTTGTAAATAGTCGCTTTAGTAAACCCTTCTCAAACTCTCCTGACTGAAGTGTGCCATATTTCCTGTTAGGACCCTGACTAATGCAGAGCCTTATTTCCATTGCCTTTAAAATGGAGATAGCAACACCTATATCACAGGATTGCTGTCAGAATTTAAATGAGACAAGTCAAATAAAAGTATCCAGCAATGTCTGGCACAAAACAGATGCTGAATTAGCTCCCTCCTCATTTTTTCTTTCTTCTTCAAAAGCTATTTTTTTTATTTTTGGGTTTGAGTCCTAACATTGTGACTTATGAGCTAAATAATTTTCAACAAGTGCTTTCACCAATCTGAACCTTAGTTTCCACATTTGTAAAATGGAGTTCATTTAACAAATTCATCCTACCAAAATTAACAAAGCTTCTACTATGTACCAGGAACTGTTCTGAGCAGTGATTTAAGACTATCCGTCTTGCCTATGTCACAGAATTATTGTAAAGATCAAAAGAGCAATGAGTCCTTAAATACCACAAACTTCCAAAACTCACCCAAGATGAAATAGATAAACAGTCCTATTATCATTAAAGAAATTGAATCTGTAGTTGAAACCTTCTGAAAAAGAAATCTTCAGGCTCAGATGATTTCACTAGCAAATTCTATACAAAATTTAAAGCAGAAATAACACCAGTTCTATACAATATTCCAAAAAATAGAAAAGGAGGAAATGTTTCCCAACTGATTTAATGAAGCAAGCCTAATACTGATACCAAAATCAGACAAAAACAGTTCCAAAAAAGCAAGCTACAGACCAGTATCCCTCATGAATATAGACATAGACACCCTCAACAAATATTATCATATCAAACCTAGCAATATATAAAGAAATAATACACCACAATCAAGTGGGGTTTATCACAAAATTACAAGGTTGGTTCAATAACAGAAAAATCAGTCAATGTAATCCACCATATTAGCAGTCTAAAGAAGAAAAACTACATGATTAGAGGCACACCTTGGAGATATTGTGGGTTTGGTTCCAGACCACTACAATAAAGCAAATATCACAATAAAGCAAGTCACATGATTTGTTTGGTTTCCCAGTGCATATAAAAGTTGTATTTATACTATACTGTAGTCTATTAAGTGTGCAATAGCACTATGTTTAAAAAAATGTATATACTTTAATTTAAAAATACTTTATTGCTAAAAAATACTAACCATCATCTGAACCTTCAGCGAGTTGTAATCTTTTTGTAATAATAACATCAATCACTGATCACAGATCATCATGACAAATATAATAATAAAGAAAAAGATTGAAATATTGCAAAAATTGCCAAAATGTGACACAGAGACACAAGCGTCCCAAATGCTGTTGGAAAAATGGCACTGATAGACATGCTCAATGCAGGATTGCCACAAATCTTCAATTTGTAAAAAAATGCAATATCTGCAAAGCACAGTAAAGCAAAGAGCAATAAAATGAGATATGCCTGTATATCGATCAATGCAGCAAAAGCATTTGGAAAAAAGTCAATATATATTAGTAATATAAATTCTCAGCAAATAGGAATAGAAGAAAAGTTCCTCAACCTAATAAAGTGTCTCCAAAAAATCTACAGATGACATCATACTTCATGGTAAAAAGACTGAATGTTTTCTCCTTATGATCGGGAACAATGCAAAACATTGCCTCTTGCCACCAATTCAACATCACACTGGAAGTCTTAGCCAATGCAACAAAGCAAGAAAAATAAACAAGAAGCATAAATATTGGAAATAAATAAAATTCTATTTGCAGGCAACGTAACTGTCTAGACAGAAAATCCCAAGGAATTGACCAAAAAATTTTCTAGAAATAATAAGTGAGTTTACTAAGGTGGTAGGATACAAGGTCAACATACAAAAATCAATCATATTTCTATATACTCCCAATGTTACCACTGGAAACTAAAATTTAAAATTATATACATACACACACACACCATTTATGGTAGCTCAAACAAAATGAAATATACTTATGTGTAAATCTAACAGAATATGCACAGACTCTGTATGCTAAAAACCATAAAACACTGATAGAAGAAATTTTTAAAAGATCTAAATATACAGATAGATATACTGTGTTAATGGATTTAAAGAAACAACATAGTAAAAATGTTAATTCATGCCAAACTGATCTATAAATTTAATGTAATTCCAGTCAATATTCCAACATAACTTTTTTTTAGATAAGTAGAATTTATTTGAAAGGCAAAGGAACTAAAAGAGCTAAAATAATTTTGAAAAAGAAGAATAAATTTAAAGAATAACACTATCTGACTTCAAGACTTACTGTAAATCCACACTGATCAAGACAGTGTGGTACTGGCAAAGGGAAGGAGCCATAGATCAATGGAACAGACAGAGTCCAGAAATAGACCCACATGAATATGGCCAATTGATTTTTGACAAAGTTGCAAAAGCAATTCAATGGGAAAAAAGTATTTTCAACAAATGGTGCTGAAACAATTTTACACCCATATGCAAAAATATAACCTTGACCTAAACCTCACACTTTACACAAAAATTAACTCAAGGTGGATAACTGATCCAAATGTAAAACATAAAGCTATAAAACTTTTAGAAAAAAAGAACATAGAAGAAACTCTTCATGACCTTGGGTTAGGTAAAGAATTCTTAGATATGATACCAAAAACATGATAAACTGGACTTCAAAATTTTAAAGTTTTGCTCTGTGTGAAAGACAGTTAAGAGAATGAAAAGACAAGCCACAGGCTGGGGGAAATATTTTCCAACCACATATCTGACAAAGGACTTGTATTTAATATATAAAGATCTTTCAAAAGTCAACTCTTTATCCTCCTAACCATAAGATCATTCTAATTCAACCTGCCCTCACTGAGCATGTGCTCTAGGCCAGACTTAGTGCTGGATACTTTCACATCCAGTGTCTCAATGATTCCTTATGCCAACCACAATTTAGGTAGTGATTATTATCGCCATTTTAGGATGAGAAAACTGAGGCATCAGTGATAAACAGAGAAAAAATAATAAGATTGATGAGAAACTGGATAGTAAGGCACTTCAATCTTAATCCCAGATTATACCACTTTGATTTCCCATACTGAGGCCATGTTATGATTCATAGAGTTAGTAAGGGTTTTTAGAAAGAAGAAGAGTTTTCACTGAAATAAGTAGCACTCTAGGTAGGAGAAACCCGGTCATCTAAACTGAGCCCAAATTAGGGTCATTTGCCCAAGTTGTTGGCTTTCATGCCTGCAAGATACAGCAGGAGAGACATCAGGTGATTAAAGGAAAGACTTCCTGGCTGACCAGGGGCTTCCATGTTCCAATATATGGATGGGTGAGCTCATAGAATCTTTGTCTTCAGGAGAAGAGATGTTCTCAAGAGTTTCTTTCAGATTAAGAGATGAAGGAGAATGGGGAAAGTAAAACAGAGAAGTCAAAGAAAGAAAATGTATCCAATTCTTCTGCCTTAGCAAGGTCAGTTCAACAGGTTATCATGCCTTCCCTCTTGCCTCCTTTCTAATTTCATTCTTTAAATCACAGATAAAGTGTTTAGCTTCATTACTTTCATTAGACACAACCATTAGTGTGAATCATAGGATCAAAAAGCCCAAGTGCCTTTTGGGAAATTCAACTTAACCAGATTTTTTCTTCCTCAGTCTCATAATATGAACAGTGATGTGGTGATGGATAATTTGTCTATCCAAGATCATCGACCCCATTGCACCTTTTAAACACCTATCAAAACTGGTGTTGACGAATGCAAATACTGTCTTCAATTTTAAATAGACCTTATGGCATAAATAATCTAACACTAGACATGATTCTAGTAAGCAGAGGCCAAGCCAAATGGGCTACACAAGTATAAAGGCGGCCCCTGTATTAGGGAGAGTTTGAATCACATCACATTTGCGTGAAGGTTTTCCATTTGACAGAAATAGATTTAACACAGTCCATTCAAAACAGTCTCATTGCAATTCATTGGGGGCTTTAAGAAAGGTGGAAAACTTTAAACAGGCACACTTTATTCTAAAAACCCTTTGTTGGATACCTGTACACATACAAAGACAACAGTCAATAGCAAGAATAAAGGTTTTATCTCATTTCCACAGTACTTTTTTCTTAATATGCCTCCAATCAGCAATGCTCTACCTCTGGAATTCCAAGCTCAAATTGCATCTAACCACTGTCAAATGAAAAGGAGATAATAAAATTACTAGTGTGTTACAAGGTGATTAAATTTACATAATGACTTTGGATTTGATTAAATGCCAGATCCCCCCCTCCAAAAAAAATTACCTGTAGAGGCATTAAATCTTACGGCCACACACTTCACTGCATTTACGCTTTATCCACAGAAGCTCCGGTTTATCTTAGCAGAGATTACTGCCATCCCTCCACAGGAACACAACATGTAGGTAATGCCTGGAAGCTTATTCAGGAGAGTGACAGGGACTCATGCAGCTGATCTGCAGAATAAATATCAGAAAAATGTGAGAGAGACAGTCATTTTACTCATCCAGAGAAAAGCCCGTAGTGCAGACTCAGAGGCAGATTTTTCTACTCTACTAAAAATGGAAGGGCTTCTTAAAATGCTATCCAAATACTTTCTCCCTAAACCCAAGGCTTTCCTCCCATTAACAAACTCTGAGGAGCTCACCATGGGCTTGCTCTTCCAGGGGCACACTGGTGAGGAGTGAGGCCACAGTGTGCCAGATTTGAAACCATTCCTGTCAAATTGGTAAGACGATTTATGCATGTTCTCTCACCCTAAATATTATCCCACACCAGGATCGCATAGTGGGGTGTTTTCTCATTGCTCAGTTGCTGCACAGCCCTGGATGGCAGTCTTTGAAATAAAAACATTCACACAAACAAGTAAAAAACAACAACAAGAACAAAAACCTATGCATTATAGTTTTAACAGGCACCAAAGCATAAGGCACTATGATACAAATTTCGGAATACCTGTCATACCTATTGAAAAAGATTATACAAAAAAGTGCTCTTGAACATCATTTGCCTCTAGACCAAGCCATTGGAAAGGGGCTGGTACTGGCTCAGAAAAGAAATGTGCCTTACCACTTTTCAATGGAACATTAAGGAAAGGGACTATAGCATCAGCATGTTGTTCATTTACTGGGTCCAAACTGCTTTCGTCGGGAAAATTGATTACTTCTCTACCAAGACTCATGTAAACTAGTCATTCTACATAATCCTAGCTTCAGTTAACAGAGTCTTCGCTGGGGAAGTATAGAAATCTAAACTCTACCAGAGCTCTTGGTGTTGTTCAATGTTCTACACATCCATCCCTTTCAAGGGATCCTACTGTTTGCTAACACATGTGCATCAATCCCTTGCTAGTCATTCACTGAGATTTAGAGGTAGCTATGGTCTACCTACAGCCTACCTACAGTGTGCCTGCACTGCATTCAGTGAAGGTAAGACTCAGGGTTTCAGGTCAATGCATTATCATTAAATCATAAATAGTAACCACAATTGTGGCAGGCAGGTTGCCTCAGCAACCTGAAACAGTACTTTAGCATATGTCTGACCGACAGTACTTGCAAAATAACCTTTTAAAAAGTGCCATTATTGGGCTATTTTTCAAGCATACAACAATTTGAATATAAAAAGACCAAATTTCCAATTGCCAGCACAAAGTAAAGTCTATAAACTAGTGGATTAACATTTTCTAGGCATCTGTTATGGCCCTTAAAAATATGTGTGAGCACAATAAATAAATAGTTTTAAAGGATACAGGATGTCTTTTAGTATTTCCAAAAAATCGTATTCGTTAGTTTTTATAATAATCATTTGGAAGGCTAAAACTAAAATTTGTTTTCCTGCAAAATGTTTTTCTTTATCACACCGGTTTATTATGGAAGAGTTGCTGTGAGTCATGAAACTGCCTTGTTCCATTTTTCTTTAAAAAAAAATCCCCAGGGAACTCAGGGAATTAAACTCATAAATTTAATTTCAATATCTGGTAAGCTGTGGGGACAATTATTAAGGCAGTCATTTATGAGTACCTAGGGGAAACCCAAGTGATAAACAGTAGTCAATATGGATTCTTCAAACACAAATCATACCAAACAAAGCTTATTCCTGTTCATGATAGGATGACAAGCTGAATGGTGAAAGAGGATGGAACAAAGTTAACATATCTTAGAGAGAGAAGCATCTGATGTAATTTTATCTGACATTCTTACAGGAATGCCAGAGAAAGACAATAAATAGAGCTAGTAAAAGAGAAACCTGATGTAACAGCTAGAACTGGTTTAGTATAAACTCAAAGTGAGTGGAACCAATGACAGGGTAGGATAAATTTCAAACGCAATACCACCCAGATCATGAATAACTACTCTCGGGTTATATCAACATGGATTGTAATCTTAGTCAATATAATCAAAGTACATATAGCTACATACACTGTCAGGGAGAGAAATAAATTAAATGCATTATTGATACATTGGAGCTGTTTAAATCAATTGCATGTGTTCTGTATTATAAAGTCAAGTATTTCCCATATAGAGAATCTTCATCAAATGAATACGAATGTAACTGGAAGGTATCTGTCTGTACAAAGAGGCCACTGAGAAGCACACAGAGACTGTGATGATACAGAAGAGATTCCTCTTTGTTTAGGGGAGGGTAGTAATCCAACACTTCTTTTGTCTGCAGAGCAAGTCCATAAATGGTCAGACTTACCTCTCCAGTTGTATTTCTGGACCAATCGCCATTCCCCTAGGTTTTCACACCTGAAGGCTGCGTGGTTCCTCAGCCTAAACTATCTTTTTTAAAGTGCCATTAAAATGTCTTCCTGTAATAGTCTCATCAACCCTTTAAAACCAAGCTCAAAAATCTTCTTTCAAACATAATATTTCCAGATTCCCTAATTAAATTTAATTTTTCACTCCTCCAATACTCCCACAGCACCTTGTTTAAACTTCTGTATATACCTTTATTATTATCTTCCTTGTATGAGAATGAACAGTGTACATGTTGACTTCCCTGTTAGACTGTGAACTCCTGGAGGGTGAGAGCCATATCTTAGTCATTCGTTATCTTTTTCACAGCAGGTATTCAACAAGTATTTGTTGAATTGAATTGGATTGGGACTGGAATAAGCACATCATCTAGACATTTATTATTGAGAAAGTCCCATAATTCCAGGACAACTGCTATTGGTTTGACCTTTCCCTTTCTAGATTTTCAGGTTTATTTTCCCATGCTTGGAATAAAATAAAACTGAAAACCTGAAAATAAGTAAGTAAATAAATAAATACTCTTCCAACTATTCGATTTCTATCAGACAGTTAAGAAATGAAAGGCATTTACCTGACATCTGGAATGGTCTTTCTTTTGGACTCCAAGGGACTTAGAAATTCCTGATTCAGTGACTGGGCCATGACGTCCATATTCTGAATCCCCAAAACAAGAAGGCAAGGCAGTTGGAGAATCAGGACTGGAGATCAAAAAAAAAAAAAAAAAAGAGAGAGAGAGAGAGAGAGACCAGAATAGAAATCATCATCTCCTAGTTACCATGTACTTTATCTTGGACACCTCATTCAGATCAATCTGAATTCCAAGAGGCAACACCCAGGGAAGGCAGCATTGGTAGGGAAAGTGGAGAACTCTGATCTGGAAAATAAAATTAAAGACCACTTCCCTCTTGTAAATTGGTGTTTTTGGTCAAAGTAGGCGTTGTAAGCCTGTGTCTTTAACTGAGGTGGAGCATGAAGAGATTAAACAAAAATGCCCAATAGCTGCTGATTCTGCCTGAGGTCTTCTAACAGTATTACACAGGAAGGACTGTGGGGCTTCATAATGCGGGAATCCCTTTTCAGCTTGAATTGTAAGCAGGAAGTGCTTCCTCCCACCCAAGATCCCCTCCATGGTTTAGCTCCTAAGAATATGCTATTCCAGCATGCGAGAATTCAGTGCCACCCTATTGCACAGAGCCTGGCATGCAGCACATACTCAGGAAGTGGATGTTGTGGCCTGTCCTTAGTGAAGCACAGGCTCACAGATAAACTAGGGTTGCTCTGTAATGACTGGCTAGCCAAGAAGTACTTGCTGACTTAGGGAGACAGTACATGTGCTGGTTAAAAGCACACCTTCTAGGGTCAGATGAACCTGGGTTCAAATACCAGCTCTTACACCTACTAGCTGTGTGACCTTGGACAATGTCCTTAACTTTTCTGTGCCTCATCTATCATTTGGGAATAATTATTGCACATCCCTCATGAGTTTGTTGTGAGGATTAAAGGAAATGACACATACAAGTCTGATGTACAATAAGTGTTCAAATAAGGGTGTGCTAGAATTAGCAGTTCTTTGAGGGAGGACTCAAATTGTACATGGCCAAATGAAAACTAGTAAGGACAGAACATGTCCAAATAAGCAAGAACTTTATAGTCAATGAGGCTAGACCAGAAAATATAGGCTGAAGCTGAAGGAGAAACTCTTATGAAAAGGAGGAAAAAAACTGTCATCAAAGGTTGAGACAAGCCCTGGAGGCTGGATTGGCAGCCCCCTTGAGAGTGGTCCAAGGCCAGAGTGGATAAATGGTGTGCAGGCAGGGAAACCGATCAAGCTAATTTTGATTTCCCTGAAGCATCCGCAAGCCACTGGAATCCTTCAAGTGTTGGAATGCATAACTGGGTAACACCCTCAATATATAGAAAAAGTAAAAGAAACCTGAGGACAGTGAATGAAAATTGAGTTTATACATTCAAAAAATTGGCCATCTTTAGTGCCCTCTATAGAAAACTCATCAAAACCTCAGCGCTTTCCTAAAGTCACATTTAACCATGCAGCCTTAAAGGGAATCAGCAGGACTGCATGTACTGACATGGAAAGCGTGCCAAGATATATATACGTAGAAGTGAATTTACAAAACTGTTTCTAGCTCTAGCCAGTGTTTCCTGAAAAAGCATATATATGTATGTATGAACCTGTATGTATATAGTTGCATAAATGTAAACATACATACACTTTTGTATGCATAGAAAAGTTCTGGAAGGATACACAAGAAATTGTTACTGATGATTATGCCTAAGGAGTGAGACTAGGGGCGTGAAGGGGCTCTTCATTTCATATCCTTTTGTACTGTTTGCATTTTTACTATGAATATGTATTACATTTATAATTTAAGAAGGAAAAAGACAGAAGAGAATAACTAAAACCTCAGACTATTGTACGGTGCTTTGCATGAAGTAGAACCCAGTAAATGCTTGAATGAATGGATGAAAGTCACTCAATTGTCCCATCAGTTGGTATATGAGAAGGGAGAAAAGGATATAAAAAGAAAAGAAATAAAAGGGGGAGAATATAGAGATCACAGAAGCAGCCTGAAGCAGTTTTCACTACCTCAAAAGAGGAAAACTAGAAGGAAAGCTACCAAAGGAAGGAGCTGATGAATACCTTCCCTGCCCCAGTGGCACCTGTTGGCCAAGATTCCAATGTACTTGGCAAATACTGTCCTCAGACCTATGAGAGGGTGTAAACAGAAGGCCCTTTAAGGAGCTGATCAAAGCTGGGCTGTGCTCCAAACAGGGAAGGAGCGGATCAGAAGTTAATGTCCTCCTCCTGGCCACAAAAGATGCTTTGCCATGAGGATGCATCTCATTAAGGAGCCCAGGGACTCCATGGAAAGTGCAGTAAAACATCCCATATTGGTAATGATATATGCCATTTGCAGAACACTACGTTCCCAAATATGAGAGTTTATTTTAAAATGTCCTCCCACAAAGAACAGTACAAATTAAAGGTAGAAAACCCTATTAGGTCATCCACTTTCTCCTAAAGGCCTAATGCAGACTATATTCTGCCATATAAATCTTAACACTTTCAATGATGTATGAGGAGGATTTACACTAACAAATCCAAAATGGAAAACACAGGCACAAAGTGGCAATACTGACTGCAAAGGAAAGAGAGTTACCTTTACTGATTCATCCTGAACTCTGAACTGCCAGGATGTTTTTTAATTTATATTTTTTCAAAGAATTACAACTTCATTGTAGGTTTAGTGGATGGAGCTATCAGTCAAGTTAAAACAAATGAACACATATGGCATTTTCATTGATCAATTCAATTTAGTATGCTCATGGGAGACAACTAAATTCCTCAGCAAATATAGGGAGAAATAGGGAGATCTGGTGAACAGCAATCCAAGTGTGCCTTTATTTTAACAAGGGCAAATACTCTTTGGTCAAGGTGGTAAGGTGGCTGGACAGTGCTGTGGCTTTCTTGCCATTAGAGAATTCCCTAGGAAAGCTAATTAGCTCTCCAATGAAACTCACTTACACTGATCATCTTCAACTCTGTGATTTAGCAGTGAGGGCCCTTATAAATGTTTTTAAATTTTCTTTTACTTTACTTTTCAGACTCTTCTCTTTTCCTTCCTTGTGATCCAGCTGGGAAAAATAGGAACATTTCCTAACTTTAGGACAATTACTCAACAAATGACCTATAGTAAAACCACAAGAGGAATTCAGACTTCTATTTCCTTCTCCTTTCTTTTCTTCCTTACTTATTGTCTGGCCATCTGAACAATCAGCCTGGCTGCACCACCAACTTGCTGTGTGGCCTGGAGAAGCGGCTTCTCCTCTTTAGGGCTTATCTGTACAACGAAGAGCTAGACCAAACGAGCAGTCACTTTCCATGGCGTTGACTCTGTTAAGTCTGAGTGAGAAGACTCTCAGAAGTCCTTCTTGACCCCATTATCAGCCGGAAAGAGCTGGAAGCCCTCTCTAGTCAGATCCCCAACCCATGGTGGAGGACATCCAGCCTTCAATGTTCTCCCAGGGGAGTAAAACTTCTCTGGTGTAAAAGTGAGAGCCTTCCACTGAGGCGCTGGGTTGACCTCTCAGGGATCTGCGTCGATAGAGGTTGTACCAACCAGCTTCCGTGGCACAATAGACACTCACTTGGTAGACAGAGCAGAAACTCAATTAATAATTTGTGACTGACCGACAACGTCAGTAAAAGAACTCACAATGACCACACACTTAAGGCTCTCAGTGATCCTGCAACTGTCTCTGCCCTAAGCTACACTGCCATCTTTATGTGTCTGTCTCAGTCAGGGTTCTCCAGAGAAACAGACCAATAGGATAGATAGATACAGATGTGTATATACACATACCGATAATATATAAATATACACATATAAATACATATATACACATATACGTGTATATATAAATACACATACACACATATATATATATATATATGGAGAGAGGGAGAGCAGGGCAGTATTTGAAGGACTTGTTTCACATAGCTGTAGGGGCTAACAAGCCTGAAGTTCGTAGTACAGGCTGACAGGTAAGAAATTCAGGTAAGAATTCATGCCGCAGTCTTGAGTTCAAAATCTGCAGGGGCAGGCCAGGCAGGTTGGAAACTCAGGAAGGGTGTCTATGGTACAATCTTGAAGCCAAATTCCTCCTTCTTTGGGAAACCTCGGTCTTTCATCCTAAGGCCTTCAACTGATTGGATGAGGCCCACCCACATCATGGAGGGCAATTTGCTTTACTCAAAGTCAACTGATTTAAATGTTAATCACATATAAAAAAATATTTTCACAGCAACATCCAGACTAGTGTTTGACCAAACAACTGGGCACCATAGCCTAGCCAAGTTGACACATAAAGTTAATCATCACAGTGTCCAAATGCAGCCTGCCTTTGCTGCTTACCTAGGCCACTTACCACTCTCCTTTGAATTGGGTTTACCTTGGGCTAGCTGATACTGGCCTTGTACCCTTTCCCTGGTCCCTAAATCCTGCCAGACCTTATAAGAATAATCCCTCACATTCATTCCACTCTTCTTTTAACTGCTATTAACTGCTTCCAAATAGCTTCAGTCTGAGCTGCTAGAGCAGCAACAGCAAGTGCCAAACAAAAAGAAGGCAGTAGCCCCTGTACTCTAGCTCAGGAAATTCCTCTCCACTCAGGAAATTCCTCTCCTTCAAACTTCCCTGTGCGTCGGCTCTGCTGGCTCCCTAAAGCACTTGGCTTTGTATTCTATCTCTCCAGTCTTCTCTGGCTCCGTGTCACGCCACTTGCCTTATTTCTGACCTGCTATTCCCTCACTGATCCCAATCTTTGCTGTCCACCAACACTGGGCAAGAGGTTCCATGTCCATGGCTCCCACCCAACTGGCAAAGAAGACCGAATTATCTGTATGATGCATTACAGTTCTTAAAACACTTTCATGTCCACTGTCCACTAACTGGCATTCTTGACACCACCCTGAGAGCTTATAAATGAGCAAAGATATTATCTCCACAAAGCCTCATTTGGCAGATGAGGAAACTGAGGTTCAGAAAGAATAAGTCCTCAGCACAACGGCATATAGCTAGCCGCTACGCATGCCCCTGCTATGGGGGCTGGGATCCTGGGTTATTTCATTAAGCCAGATGCACCTTTGCAAGGAACTGAATACTACTAGGCTGACTACTAATAACAATAACAATCTCACCTTAGATTCACATGCAACTTTGCTTCTCAAAAGATCTCAAGGACATTTTTCACCTTTCACCTAATTATCTCTTTCTGGCTCAAAAATTCACAACAGCACCTCTTCTCCCTACCATAGGCTACAGAGATACAGAAATTCTCCCTCACTGTCCATCTCATAATTTTAACTTGAATTTATCCTACAAAGTCATTGACTGCAAAGTTTTATAAGGCTGTTTGTTAACTGGCACACAGTGGGTGAGTCTGGACACAGTAGTTTCCATCCTGAGGGATAGGCCCAGGTAGGAAAACCTGGCCCAAGAAATGTCCACAAAGACTTTGTAGGCTCTAACTGGAAATTGGCTGGGGTTGGGATAGACCAAGCTGGGGAGATCCAGGACCCAGAGACCAGATAGGCCCAGGAAGGCTCTAAGGGTAGGATCTCCAATGACATACGAGAAGTAGAGGCTAATAGGCAGCATCAGGAAGGCCTGGGAGTAACAGGGCAATGTCCCCACAGAGCAGATGGAGACACCTTAAGAGGGTCTTGTAATAAGCAGTAGACAGAGGTCCAGGCAAGGCAGGCAGCAGCTTCAGTGAGAGCCAGTATCAAGCAACAAGGGGCTGTGCTGGACAGTAAGGAAGAGGCATTGTGGAGTCTCAGACACAAGCTATAGACAAAGATCTCTGCAGGCTGATGGGTAAATCCAGAGAGGTCTGG
Organism: Mesoplodon mirus; assembly: GCF_964341445.2. NCBI lineage: Eukaryota > Metazoa > Chordata > Mammalia > Artiodactyla > Ziphiidae > Mesoplodon > Mesoplodon mirus. The sequence continues at coordinate 136,100,939 of NC_138981.1, read as the reverse complement.
CAGTGGCCAGGCTCATACCTGAAGACTGAAAAGAGCAGCAGAATTCCAGTTTTCAAAGGACAAGGACACCTAGTATGAAGCTAAGGCAGGGACCTAGGCTCTCTGGTAAAAGAAGAGTGGGTAACAGACAAGCAATGAGCTCCTGGCGTGGAGGAGAAGGCAAGGGGTTGGTCACGGAAAGATATCAAGAATCGATTTATTAGGACTGAGGCACAGAGTCTGAGAAGAACTTACAGCTACGCTGCCTCAATGACCCTAGACCCTTTACGTCTCCCTTGAATACAGACAGGATGGGGCTCAGAGCCTTGCTGAGTGCAGCGATGGCCTACCTCTGGAGGCCACATAGGCCCAGCTGTGGGTAAAGGAGGTAAAGGAGAACTGAAGGAGCATGAAGCCAATAACCAATCTCCTTATAGGGCTTGTGGAGTGGAGACAGCACTTCCCTGGCCAGAGGAAAACCTGTAAGAAAACCCCCAGTCATACATGTCACCACCTCCCTGATCCACGGGTCTCATGATGTGAATCTCTCTTTCTCATTCCAGTAAGTACCCTCCAGAGCCAAAGCAGGGAGAAACTTAACCCTAAATATTCCAGAAGCCTAGAATGGGAGAGCTGGAACAGTTCAGCCTCCAGCACTAAAAATATGCGGAACCTGAGACCCAGAATCCCTTTAGAGACCTGCCCAGATCGCATAGTGATTATATAACAGAGGCTGGGACTCAGGTCTCCTAACTCGGCCCGAAGTTATTTCCATTAAATCCCAAAGATGAATATTCCAACACCGGTACAAATCTGAAGATAGCTTTATGGTAGCCCAATTTCCATCCATGCCTTGGACAATCAAGCTGATTTATCTCATTTGGTTTCAAAACACACATTTATAGATGTAGATCAATAGGGAGTAGGGAGACTTCAGCAGCCATTATATATAATAAATTAACTTTCTTTCCATAGCCTGACTTACACTGTCATTTGAAAAATAAAGGAAATACCTATAATATGCACCTCACCACAAAGTGTGCTATATTTAGTAAATTTCAGTAGCATGTTAATCTCAAAATTCCAGTATTTCCCTGTTGCTATAGTTATGGCATCTGGTTAAATCAGAGTTCAGCTGCTTTGGGCAATGCTAACACTGATTCCAGCCAACTTTGTGCTTTGTTTCTAATGTACTACGAGGAAAATGGGAGCAAAACACTCACTTTCTCTCCTACCCCTTCCCAGGAGCAAAGCCCCTTAGCTAGTCTGGGTTAAGCAACATATTGACTCCCCAGCTAGCACCAATACAACTGGAAGCAGTGAGTCCCCAGGCACTGATTTGATGATGCAAGCAGCTCCAGGTCTATAGTGGGGAGTTACTGTGCTCTGGACGTGCTAATATGCCAAAGCTATAATCTGCTCACCCAGAGAATTTTGATGCCTAGTATACAGTTGTCCCCCGGTATCCACCCCCACCCACAGATACCCAAATCCGTGGATGCTCAAGTCCCTTATATAAAATGGCAAAGTACAGTCTGCCACTTGTATCCATGGGTTCCACATCCTCAGCATACACGGAGGGCTGACTGTGGCTGGATGTTGGAGTGTCAATTCCTTTTACAAACATATATCATTTAAGGATTCCTGGACAGGACAAAATGCGGGCTTTTAAATAGAGTCATCACTTTGAGCTACACAGCCTTCCATTTTTGAAGTTTCATTTTGAAGTCCTATTATTTGAGAGCTTCTTTTGCTTGCTTTTCAAGACAAGTTGTCTTACGTAGGTTTCTTAGTTCTAAACACTGGGCCCATTAATGGGCTCTAACCTCTCTACATAGGCCTCAATTTCCCTTACTCTGAATAGTGACTTGGTCTCCAAATGTTATTCTGAACATTTACGGCCATCACAAACACACATGACAGAGTATTTTCAAAGTGTGACAATAAAATCAATATCATATAAATTATGGCATGGATTTGAAATGGCAGGCCATCCTTTAGGATTGAAACAGAGTTAGGCCCATTTTTTAAAAGGGCATTTAGCAGGTTTTTTATAATCCTTTCTATCAGATGTTAATTTTCCCACGAATGTTTCATAGGTACACATTTTCTGGAAACTATAATCCATATCTGAGTTTAAATGGACTTTTCAAAAAATCATTCATACACAGACACTGAGATTATTCTGTGCATGTCTAAACATATTGGTGATGGATACTTGTGAAGAAGTTCTGATAGCAGACTCTTGAATAACCCTACAGAAGCATGTTTTCAAAATGGTCCCTCCTTTCTCTGACTATCTTGGAGTGGGATGCCCTCTTGATGGACCAACATGCACTGGTTTCTGGTAAAATGCCTATAGAGCTTATGTACTATGCTACATTCATTTCGTCTGGGCTGGCAGACACAACTATGATAAATGACTCTGCCTTTGAGATTGAAGATTATCATCTGGTCATGCTGCTAAGTCCTCACTTGGCTCTGAAAGTCCATCACAGAGACAGAACCAGGGGCAGGACATCTTCACACAAGGCCAGTGGCTCGTCTCAGTTACTGTAGTTTCCACCTGGAAGCCCTCAGCTTGAGAGGCCTCCCTTCATGGGAGGTCTGCTACTGTGAACTTTTGGGGGTCTACATAAATATGAAATCTGGAGATTGGCACCCTTTTTTTTCAACTAAAAAATATCCACAGAATGCCTTCAGAGTGTGTGCCATGTCTCTAATACCCCAGAATCTTAGCAATAGCTCCCAATTTTCAACACTTGAAAATTCATGTACACTGCTCACATGTCAGGAGGCATTCTACCATTTTGAATTCCTATTTATACTGATATTGCAACAGTATGATTACAGGGCATCAGTAGTTTCATCACACAATAATATGCATTATTGGCCAATTTTTCCATTCCTATTTCTAAATGACTTACCAACATTCCCATGTTATTAAAACATTCAGTGTACAAATTCTTGCCCTAATGGGGACTTATCCTCACTGATGTTCACATCAATTCAAAACTCAAAGTGACATGAACTGCTAAGTCTTTGGTGAATGTGGCAGGGGCGCTCTGGAGAGCAATACAAGAATCTCAAAAACTTTCTCATATAATTACATACCCTTTGAAATATATTTCAGAGTGAAATATAATTTGTTGACAGTGATTAGAGAGAAGATAGTAAAAAAGTATCCTTTATTACCTGGCCCTTGCTTGCCTTCCAAATTAAGGGAACACATGGTATAGGAGAAAAGCACTGAATTAGAAATCAGAAGTCCTAGGTTAGTCTTTGCTCTGCCAATGACCAGCTGTGGGACATTGGGCATGTCTCTTGCCCCTTCAAACCCCACCATTCCCATCTGTAAAATGATGGACTTGGAACGGCTCATCTCTAAAGGCCTTTCCTACTCCAGAGTCTGTGGTTTCCTAACATTTTCATTCTGCAAGTCATAGTGAGAGTCATCTCCTGTTTTCTGATATCCATGTTAATGGTATCACTACCAACCCTAACCAATTCAAGGCTTAAGCTTCTGAAATCGTGTTATCAGACTGGCCTTTATTACCTCTTTCACAAATACTTCCATATTATTCCTTTCCAAGTTGACTTTAATATGAGGTTCCTTTCATTGAGCTTATCTGGACCAATAAAAAATCACAAGGGAAGAAACTGACACACTTTACTCCACAGGAAGCCTTTTGTGCCCTCTCGGATGATAGATGGGTAGAAAACAATGTCATTTGATGACCAGCTGAAGGAACTTTAAATGTTTACTCTAGACAAGAGAAGACATAGAAGTATATGAAAGCTGTTTTTAAGTACGTGAAGAGCTTTCACACTGGCAAAGGATTAGCCTTGGCTCGTGTGGCCCCAAGGAATTTAATCTAGGACCAAGTAGTAGAAGATACTAGTTGATGCATTTTGGTGCAGCCTAAAGAAGAACTTTTAATAGAACAACCTGTAGATGAAGTAAGCTGCCATGAGAAATAATGGGCACCCTGTCACTGGACATATTCAAAGAAGAGCCAGACCATCACATGTAGGGATGAAACCGAAAGTACTTAGTTAGCCTAGGATAGCTGATCTTTGCAGCCCCTTCCAACTCTGAAATTCTGTGGGCTCATTTCCACCCTCACTCCCCTCCTCCATCTTCCATCCTCTCATTTCCTCCACTTCCCTCCCCAGCCACCACAAGTAGTCCATCAGGTCATTAAATGCACTCCTCCTCTCTATCCCCACTGTCCCTGCCCAGGCTCAAGCCCCCATCCTTTCTCACTTGGGACTAACAAAAGAAACAGCTGGTAACTGGTACCCCAGCTTGCAGTCCCTCTCCCTCCGTCGGATTTCCACACTGCTGCCATGATAATCTAAAATTTTTTAAATTGGCAACATCACTTCCATACTTAAAGCTCACCAGGGCCCTCCTGTTATCTTACAGGAAAAAAAATCCAAATTTCTTAGCACAGAATGTGTCTTTCAAAGCCTGTCTTTCGCCTACTTTTCCAGCCACACACTTCATGCCTTAGTCAAAATGGACTCTTCACCTTTGTCAGAATATGCCAGGGCACTTTTGCAATTCTGCACTCTTCCGATATTTTTTCCCTCTGCTTTGAATGCCCTTCCCTCTCTTGCCTATCTGAGAAACTCCCATACAACCTTCAAAGTCTAGCCCAGTGTTCTGTAGGGATTTATCACCTCCCCAGATAGAACTAATTGCTCCTTTATTGGTATGATGCTACCATTTTCTAAATACCTCAACACATCTTACTCTCTGAAGATGCATTTGGTGAACTGTGTATGTGGCCACGTCTAGAAACAAAGAATGCAGATGTGCCCTAAATGAATTCCCAATCGACTGGATTTAATCTTCTATGTGGCATTGCTGAGTTTGTAAACTATTTAGCTTCTTCAATAATACTTCTTTATGCTTTGGTTTCAATTCAATTTCTAGACGCTGAGGATGGAAAGGCTTTATTATTATGACTTTTTCTGAGAATTTTAAAACATTAGTTGCCAGAGCATCCTGAGGAGAAAGATGTTGTTGTGAAGAAAAATGCAAATGGCTTGCTCATGGAATGCAGTGAGTCAGTGGCAGATGAACAGGCGTAATTTAATTTTGCAGGGTTAGACAACACAGAATGGAAATAGAAACTAGAAATGCTTTTTTCTTTCTAAACGATGAATTCTACTTCTTCCTGTTCCAGATAAGGGTCTTACTAGGTCAGGGCAGCAGGTTGAGAGCAGGTGAGAAGTAGAGAATGATGAAGCCACACCAGGGTAGCAGAGAGAGATGATTCCAGAGGAATGAACAGAAAGGAAAAGGATGCAAACTGGTGAGCAGAGTCAGATGATAAGCCCCAAGACCTTGCAAATATCTACATTTATGCTTATGTGTGTAAGACTTATTCTGGAGGGAACCCCAAGAATGTGGCTGTACCAGTTGCCTCTGGAGGAGGGAACTAGGGGACATAGGATCACTAGGAGAAGGGGACTTACATTTCACTTAATATGCTTATTTTATTTGCATTGTTATCACGTGTTTTCTTTTACAACAAAAAAGCATATAATAAGGATAGACGTCAGCGACTGTGAATAGTGAAAATGTTGAAGGAACAGCACAAGATACTCACAGGCCAGATAAACCAGCAAGGCTGTCCTACCTAAGCAAACAAGGCAGGCCTTGTGACCAGAGTCCAGAGCTCTGGTAATGGTGTGGTCAAGGCCAGCCCTAGAAGGAAATCACCATCACCATCTACGAAAACACCCTGAAAGAAAATGACGTGCTGAAGGGAAAGGCATCAATGTCTGCTTTGAATACAAAAGTCAATACACCATTATGGAACATGTGAGGGAACTGCCTTTTTCTTAGCAATTACATGGTAGGCACAACAGTTAAAACACTCTACCAAGTTGTGATTATTACCCCCATTTTTACAGCTGAGAAAATTAGGCTCAGAGAGATAAAACTAGCAAGTAGAAGAGTCCCTTCAAAGCCAATTATGTCTGATTCCAAAGACTATGCCTTTTTTGTTCTAAGAAACTAGGATCTAGAAAATCACATTCTGTGCAGGAAAAGCCAATACTGGAAGGAGAATCTACCAGAACCGATCAATAGAGCTGTCAGCTAGGTCCACCAGAAGGTGGTAGAGGGCAAGGTGTGTCTGCTCAGCACAGGTCTAGGACATGGTCCCCAGTCAAGGGCTGCCAAAAATTATTCTGAAGGACAGGACGTGGGCAGCAGGATACTGAAGTTCATCCATCAACAGGGTCATGATAGCTGAAGTCAAAGGTTAACAAGGGAGAAGACCAAACCTTGATGTGAGAAGTACCACCTTGCAGCTCCAGACATCAGAATGACCCATGGATAAACAGAGGCAAGCAGAATCTGGCTGGCAAGAAAGGGGGTGGACTGGGCCCAGATGTTGGCTCTGCCCCCACTGTTCCTTATGGAACAGAATCATGGCCCGGCTTGGTAAAGTCTTAGGGAGGGCTCTAACAGTTAAAAAAATGACATTCTGGTGACATAAGTTTACCCACATGTTCAACTAATACACCACCACCATTCATTCATGTACTTAATAAACATTTATGGAGGTGCTATTATATACTAGGCACCATGGCAACAACAGGAACAATGGCACAGTCCCTATCACCACCTGTGTGGCTCAGGGTTGGGCATTTTTGGAACACTCAGTGCATTTGGAATGATTCTTCCAATATCTGCCTTCACCTGGGAGAGCCATGCATGTCGGGAGAGACGTATCTGGGAGCAGGAAGGCAGTTGGAAAATCAAAGATTACAGTAAAATATGATAAGTATAATAATGATGGAGATAAGCCAGGGGTAGGGGTGGCTAAGGGAGTTCAGAGGAAGACATCTAAATCCAACTGGGATAAGGACGGTCAAGAAAAGTTTTCCAGGAAGGAGGGGCTCCTCACACTGAATTCTGAAGAATAAGTAGAAGTTAGCAAAATAAAGAAGAGGGGGAACTGTCCCAGTGGATGGAACAGCAATGCCAGTATTCTGACTGAACAAGCCTAATAATTAGTAATCACTTAGCAAACCCTCATCTCAGTCAAACAATTGGATTTTAGCCAATCAGAATGATGGAGGCCACTGTGGTGGACACGAGGCTGTGCACCATGCCCTGTGAGCATGTGCTAGCCAGCAGAGTTGGCTGGTTTTTCTGGTGCAATATGGAACACTGAGCAAGGGGTAGGGGGCATCACAGGAACTCTCCAGGAGAACACAGGGGAACAACCCTAGGCTCTCTGCCGCTTAGTCGTGAAACGGCAGTCCTATACAACTCAACAGGCTTTCTAGTCATTTCTTCAAGGTGGCCTGGATTGTTTGTTGACCAGTTTGCTTCCTGCTCCAATGGCATATAATCTTCTCAAGGAGAGCAGCTCTGTCTGTGGTGTTAAAGATATCTGCCAAGTCATTGCTATTTCTTTCATTGAGAAGTGGAATGTAATCACCTCCCTTTGAATCTGGGTTGGCCCTTAGTGTCTTACTTCACCAAGAGAATGCAGTGGAAATGACTTTCTTGGACATCAGAGGCTGGGTAATAAAAAGCCATGAATCTTCCACCTGGATCACTAGAACACTAGCTCTTAGAGCCCAGAGCTTCCACATAAGAACACCAATCGTTGGGTTTCCCTGGTGGCACAGTGGTTGAGAATCTGCCTGCTAATGCAGGGGACACGGGTTTGAGCCCTGGTCTGGGAACATCCCACATGCTGCAGAGCAACTAGGCCCGTGCGCTACAACTACTGAGCCTGCGCGTCTGGAGCCTGTGCTCCGCAACAAGAGAGGCCGCGATAGTGAAGAGGCCCGTGCACCGTGATGAAGAGTGGCCCCCGATTGCCGCAACTAGAGAAAGCCCTCGCACAGAAACGAAGACCCAACACGGCCAAAAATAAATATAAAAATAAATAAATGAATAAAAGATTACTATTAATTAAAGAAAGCCAGACATCTCAAGTTAATGAATTTAGTACTTAAAAAAAAAGAACACCAATCACACTGACACACCATGCTGGGTGTAGATGCTCTGGCTGACAGGGCCAGCTGAGCCTAGCCTTCCAGCCATCCACCAAGGCACCAGACATGAGTAAAGCTATGGTGATGGGCTCACAAGACCAGCCCATCTTCCAGCTAAATACCGTTGAGTGATCTCTGTCAATGACAAGAATCACCCAGCTGAGCCCTGAATGAATTCCTGAATTACGGAATATTGTAAAATGGCTGTTTTACAATATGCATCGAGCCCCTAAGTTCTGAGGTTGGTTTATTGCATAGCAAGAGGGACACTGTCTCAGTCACCATGATATCCATGGTGCTGGCACTGTGTCTGGCACATAGTCGACCTCTAGCCCTCTGGTACATATTCGCTGACCAAAGGAATGAGTGCTAGAGAGAAGAATAAGAGAAACGGCTACCAGAGAAAGATAAAAATGACTTACAAGTGGCAGTTGTTATGCGTTTAGAGAACTTCAGATAAATGAGTATACTTTTCTAAATAATATGGCACCTACTCTGGGAAGCTAAGCAAAATAGACAGTTAAATTCTCCTGGGGTGGCAGGGGGGATCAGGAAGTAACAACGGAGTCTTTACCCCATGTTCCCTACCTTAAAATCCAGCTGTCCAGTGGCTTTCCCTTTATCCCAAGATCTCAGGTTTTTCCATTTCTCATGATATGGACCTAGTCCAGTTACAATTAATATGCTTTTCCTTCTCTTCACTTATAAGACCTTTGCACTTTCCTGGAAGTGATTAACTCCAAAAAGACAAGCTAGAAACTTGGAGCAAGAGATTAATTACCAAAACGAATGCATTTCCAAGTTTGGCTTCAGAACTAGGCCCACCTTGCAAAGCATACACACAGACTATGCCTCCCAATGGAGATATCTGGGCTTTGATTCTAAATGTAACTAGGTTTTACTTCCCTTACTTTTAATTGCCCGAAGTTTAGCCTGAAATTCAATCAGTAGACTATTGTTTTCTGCTTCCTGGGAAGCAAGTCACAGCTGAAAGGACTGCTGGGGGAGAACTGGGTGGGGTTATAAATCTGAATCTTGGCGTGACTTTTATGAATTTTCTTGCCCATTTTACTCACCTCTTTCTGGCTCTGATGTTATCAGCAATTTCCCGAGACAGAGAAAACCCAGACTTCCTCAAAGAGTTCAACTACCTGTTTCAGCAAAATCCGAAATGGGGGGGAGACTAGCTGCTCCACAGAAACCCCCCTCCTGTGTTTGTGTCCAAGGAGAGGCTCACAAAGAAAACACACTGGCAGGCCGCTTTCATTTCTGCCTTCCTCTAGTTGGCTAAGAAGCAAAGCCTGTGGTGATTCTGGGCAGGCCCCCCAAAAGCCAGAATGGACAGGACACTCTTACAGCCAATGACGACACATTAAGAGAGAATATTAAGCTTCTTCTGATGTAGTCAAAGGCATGAGCTATCCAGCACCAACAAAACAGATGAGGAGCTGTGCAAAGGGCAGACTAGAAAGCAGCCTCATCAAGTCCAGAGCTTTGCCTGCTCAGCGTTAGTTTCCAAATGGCACACATGTTAAAAGATCAAACCTGGGGGCTTCCCTGGTGGCGCAGTGGTTGAGAGTCTGCCTGCCGATGCAGGGGACGCGGGTTCGTGCCCTGGTCCGGGAAGATCCCACATGCCGCGGAGCGGCTGGGCCCGTGAGCCATGGCCGCTGAGCCTGCGCGTCCGAAGCCTGTGCTCCGCAACGGGAGAGGCCACAACAGTGAGAGGCCCGCATACCGCAAAAAAAAAAAAAAAAAAAAAAAAAAGATCAAACCTGGCGTTTTCTACCTACCAGTGAACTGGGAGTTAAGAAACCTGGGCTACAGTCCTGCTTATGCTATTGACAGACTCTGTTTTTCCAGACCAGCCCCTTCCCCTCTCCAGGGCGTAAGTTCCCTCGTCTGCAAAACAAAGAGCATGGACAGACAGTGTTTAAGGACTGGAAGTGACAAATGCGGTCAAATGTTCATTATCCAAGAGCAGATTCTCATGAGTGTAGATTCTCTGTGGGTCGCTTTGCCTTCAACCTTATGGATAGCGCCACTTCTGATGAGTACCTTCCCCGCATAATTAAGGCTCTGCTGCCATTTCAATATCTTTTTTACTTTGTATTTGGAAATGTCCTTTGAAATCCACACACTTAATGACTCCTATGTTGTAAAGGAAGTCTTAGAGAGCAATGCTTATCTCATTCTAAGAGACCTAACGGGTGAGGAGCATATATTCAAATGTAAGCACAAAAGCACAATCACCAAATAATAGGGACTGCATATTAAAATGGCCACTATGTGCCAAGACTTTACATGGATCCTTCTAATGCTTACAACAGCAATAAATGTACCAGCGACAGTTGTTGATGAGGACCACATGCTGTGCTGGACACTGTGAAATATATACTTTCTGACAGCAAACACTACATAGCACATAGTGCCTGCCAGGCTCTGTTCTAAGTGCTCCATGTATATTAATTTCTTCAGTACTCACACCAACTCCACATGGGAGGAGGTATTCTTAACCTTGTGCTACAGATGAGGAAACCAAGGCACAGAAAGTTTAAGTAACTTGACCAAGGTCACAGGAGTTAATAAATAACAGAGCTAGGAACCAAATCCAGAAAGTCTAATTCATACAACCCTTCAAGGAAGATAATGTCCTATGCCCATAGGGAGTCTTTCAGCTGTCCATTAACTGACAAATTAACCTCAAAACTCCACTGGCTTTACATTACAACAGTTCGTTCTCACTAATGCTACATGTTCATTGCAAGTTGACGAGGCTCTATGCTCTTCATGGTCACTTAGGGACTCTGACAGATGAAGGCTCTACCACTAGTAGTGCCGCCAGCTGCCACAGCAGGGAGAAGAGAGCACACAGAGATGGCACACGTGCTCTTCTCTGCTTCAGCCGAGAAGCGACACAGCTCTTTTTCCCTCATAGTCATTAAGTACGTGGATTTCTGAATACAAGGTAAAGAAGATATTGAAATGGCAGCAAAGCCTTAATTAAGCCAGGAAGGTACTCACACAGTCCCACCTAACTACAAGAGGACTTGGAAGTTAGTCTTTCACACTCCCAGAAGGGAAGAAACAGATGTTAGTAAACACTAGTAGTGTCTACCACAAGCTGCAAGTATCAGAACACTCGACTAAAAGTTCCACTCCATACCTTATGGAAACCAGCATTCTTATAACAGAGAAGAAAATGGCTATTGGACAGGTAACCAGCAGCGTTCATCATACACCCTCATCTTAAGATGAAGAACCCGAGACTTAGAGACGTTTAGTAATGCACACAAAGTCATTCAACAAGAAAGTAACACCCTGAATTTGAACCTTGGTTTGACTCCAAACGTCTGTATTGTTTTTACTCCAGCAAACTGCCTCGCAAAGGAAAAAGAAAATGTTTCGTGATCATCTACCACTCAGGGTTATCCACAGTGGTCCACAAAGTCAGAAGAGAGAACTGGAGCTCAAGCTGGCTATGGACCACCACTGCATCATACAGAAGTGCAGATGTCAGCACTGGAAGGGGCTCTCAGGCAAGAGACCAGACCACCTTTCGCCACATCAGCACCTTTTCAGATACAGAAACTGTGACCCATCAAGTGAAGTACTTTGTCCAAAAGTACCTGGACTATGATGAGATAGCTCTACTATAGCATTTGTGTCAGCCAGGGTCCTGGCAGCAATCAGAGGATACATTCCAAAAGTATAACTGAAGGTGTGGGCAGGGTAAAGGGGACCAGGAGATTGTGCAGCAGGCCCGAACCAGCAGCAAGGAAAAGCTGTTACCATCCTAGTCCTGAAGTGGGAAGGAGAACAGAATCTGGTAAAAACTGAGGCTGTTGGAAAGGGACAACCCAACAGAAGGTGTGGCACAAAACAGAGGAACACCATCATTGCCAAATGTGACCTAGCAGAGAGGGAGCTGGAGAAATAAATATCCAGACCTCCCTTTCCTCCCAACTCTCTAATCCTCCTCCCTCCCCCACTGATACCTCCCATTGGCCAAATCCACTGGAAGCCAAGGGTCAAGGAAGCCTGGGTGATACAGTCCATAGAAGTTCATTTCCAGGGGCCCAGAGCAGGGGAGATAAGGGTAAAAGGGGGATCTGAAGTGTTAAACTGAGACTATACATTATAGCAACTTTTCTTGTTATTTATCGATTCATTTGTTTACTTATTTACCATGTTCAGTGTCAGAAAGTGCTAAATACATTTTAATTCCCATCAAAATTCAAGTTTGTCTTTGAAATCTGGTAGTGAAAGCATGTCACCTATCCAAGTATAATGCTATTTTTATTTAGAAGATCAAGGGTATATTTTAAGGCCATGTTTAGTTCAGCATGAGGTAAAGAAAACTACATTTTAACCACAGCTTGACTTCTCGTTAAACATGGCAGATTGACCACATGTGATTATCTATCTCTCTCTCTCTCTCTCTCTCTCTCAGTCCCATTAAAACAACAGTAAAGAAATTAAAACAAAACAATGAGAGAGGGAGAAAAGAGAAGAGAGAGAGGTGTACAAGTCCACACAAACTAAGAAAATAGGAAAGGAGACCTTAGTGGATGAGAACTGTCAACACATTTTTTTTTTTTTGCGGTAAGCGGGCCTCCCACTGCTGCGGCCCCTCCCATTGCAGAGCACAGGCTCCAGACGCGCAGGCTCAGCGGCCATGGCCCACAGGCCCAGCCACTCCGCGGCATGTGGGATCCTCCCAGACCAGGGCACGAACCCGCATCTCCTGCATCGGCAGGCAGACTCTCAACCACTGCGCCACCAGGGAAGCCCTGTCAGCACATTTTTTGAAGATGGAAAGTCAGTGGAGGAGTGTGTATCAATTTAGAAGAGTGAAGGAAATGCCAAAGAAAAGTGAGCCAGTTAGCCCCAAGAGAATTCTGGGAAGGCTTAGGACTTAAAAATACCAGGTACCACAGACATTAGGGGTAAAATACAGGAAAACAGGAATTGAAAGTATGTACGTGGAGGAGTAGGTTCCCACATTTCCTTCATCCCATGCAGCTAGCCAGGCAACTGTTCCATCCACCCTTTTTGTGCCTGGGAAACAAAAGCTGTAGTCTCTGAAGACACTGGATCAGACACACTTGGGGCATTGGAACACTGGGTATAGTAGAGGGTGGGATGAGGCACATGACAGAAAATGGAGGGATTAAGTGAAAGTATATATATGGAATGGCAGGAACCCAGCCAGCCTACCCCCAATCCCAAAATACGTGCAGGCAGGCTAAAGGATTCTATCCTTGAATAAGTAAAGGTCACTAGAGGAAATTCCCCTGTATACTGACATTTGGATGTCCTCCCACAAAAAGGCAGTCGCTGCCCAATCACTCTACAGTGAAGCCACTAGCTGGCACGCTCTGCCTTTCCATCCAACACTTCCACCCAGCTTTTGAGGGCTCAACTCTTAAATACGAATTGACAGCCAAGGATCACAAGACATTTGAGGAGAGCCTCTAAAATGAGAGAATAGAAGAAAAGTTTATGTGTATTTATATATATATTTATATATATAAATGTGTGTTTTTATGTATTTCATATATATATATATATATATATATATATATATATATATATATATATAAAGCATGAAAGGACGCTATGAGAAAGAGATAGAAAACAAGGCATTGATGGATATTGAAAATATGATAATCAAAATGAAAAAAAGAGTAGGAAGATTAAAATAGGGAAATCTCTCCAAAAGTAGAACATAATAAAGACCAAGAGAGAAAAAGATAAGGAAAGTAGAGGAATAATCACGGAGGTCTAACATCCAAATAATTGAAATTTCAGAAAGAAGAAAGAGGGGAGAAAATTATTAAAGTAATAATACAGGAAAATTTCTCAGATACTAAGGACATGAATTTCCACATTGAAAGGGCAAAAGAAAGGGCCAGAAAAGATGAATGCATAAAGATCTATACCAACTCACATCATCATAAAATTTCTGAATAATATGGGTTAAAAGAAAATCCTAAAAGCTTCTAGAGCTGTATAAGAAAAAAAATCCTATACAGAAGATTAGGAGACAGACTGGCAGCAGACTTTTAAATAGCAACATTGAAAACTAGGAGACAATGTCTTTAAAATTCTGGGGAAAAAAATCAACCTATAATTTTATATGTAGCTAAACTATCTACTTCATATGATGAATTATATAATTTTGCCTTTAGGAGAACTATATTTCCATGCTCATTGACACCTGGCTTGGCCATAAGATTTGCTTTGGCCAATGAAATGTGAACAGAAGTGACATGTGCCAGTTCTGAGCAGCAGCACTGAGAGTCATCGCTGGTTTTGTCAGTGCTCTTTTTCTTCTGCTGTGAGAACTGCTTTTCCCAGAAAGGGGCTTCTTCCTCAGCCTGGGTCCAAGAATGAAAAATACCAAGAGAGAGCTGTGGCTGACCCATGAAGAACAGAAGACATGAGTAAGAAAGAACTTGTTGTGTAAACCATTGAGGTTTTAGAATAATTTACCACCACAGCATAACCATTAGTCAGTAAAAAGCTGACTAATACACTTCCCATACGCCTTTACTTAGGAATCTACTAGAGCATGTGCCTCAACAAAGCAAGTGAGTAAACCAAAACAGAGGGAGACTTTGGACCCAGAAAACAAGGACTCTAACACATGAAACTGGTGACAGAAAGTCCTAGAATGATACCTGTGCAGCAAGCCTAGAGAGCAACTAGCCCAGACTGAAGCAGGAGGCTGGAACACTCCAGGAAAAAATAAAATTGATATATTATCTGATAGTTTTTAGTATTTAGAAAATAATACTGAGAGCTATTTGACAAATCTGATGGATGTTGTAGAGAAACTAAGGAATAAATAAATACAAAGAAAACTAGGCAAATAAAAATTAAGCAATTATTGACCCTAGTGAAAATAAAATATTATTTAAAAAAGGACATGTAAGCTTAATGCATTGGCTTACCAGTGGCCAATATTTACAAAGCTATAATAATATAAACATTGAATACTGATTTTGAAGAAATATGCAATTTACTTATATTAGGGCAATAGGGGAGGGAAGATGGAGGGATTCTGGAGCAGTCATTAGGGCTGTTCACAAATATTCCAGGGCATCTCCTTCCAGGCATGTGGTAGGACAGTCCTTTCTGGCCTTCTTTAAAATTAACTGTGGCCCTATGGTTTCCTTCAATCAATAAAACATGAGGGAAACTGACTTGTGACATAACTGGGCAGAAGCTTTGAGAGCCGGTATGTAGTCACTCTGTTATTTGCAGAGATCATGGAATCAGGTGTTGTGATGGAGACTCCATCAGCCTAGAGGACCAGCGTAAGCCAGAGGTTCCCTAACCACCTAGGGTGAACATGTAGCAGGAGCAAGAAATAAACTTTTGTTGTATAAAGCCACCAGTAATTAGGAGTGGTTTGTCTGCAGCATAAACTAGCCAAGCATGACTACGAGACAGCTAGATTCTCATCTACCGTTACAGGAAGTCAACAAACAACATCTAAAATAATGAATCAAGGAACCACAGTAAAAACATATAAAATATGAAGGTAAATACTACAGGCAATAATTAAAACGGTTGAAAGGTGGTTGCTCCAAAGGAGCAGGCTTAAGAGGGAGCAGTGCTGGCCTGATTGTTTTTGTTGTCTGTGTTCTTACAAGCCTGATGTTTGAAAAAAATATTTGTACTATTACCTTGATAAAAATAATTTAAAACCATTCTATATATGCATATTCTAGTGGGGATCCAGTATAAGGAACAAGATACTGGTAGCAGCAGGGTTGTATGTGAATTTCCTCTCCAGTGCTTAGAATTCCTAACGAAGAAAAGAGGGTCTAGCCTACATTGTTTTTAATAGAGAAACTCAATTACCATGAGACCCTTAAGACAGGTCCCTCTAGATTGAACACTGACTCCAGATATTTTGTAGGACTTTTATCTCCAGGATCATAATTCCAAAAGAAGCAATGATAAAAACAGTAGATATGGATGAATGAAGAGTTTTGATTCTAAGTAATCAGGGATACTTAGAATAAGTCGTCAGAAGGACTTGGAGATTGTATTATAAAATCATCATGAAAGTACATGTTTCTCCAAGGGCTGAGGAGAAAAGGGCTCCCTAGGAGCATCTCTGTCACAATAGGATACCTGCCCAAGTGGACCCTGATACCTCGTTCTAGAGATATTTCTTCCTCAGAGAGTTTCTCTGCTCATGTTTAGAGGAATTTGTACTGTGCTTCTGTAAAGGAGCAATACCTCTTACACTCCAATAGCGAATAAGGCAGAGCAGCCTAGGAAAGACCTGTGCATCTCACAGCAAAGTAACACAGAGATGAAGCAAGATGAATGATGGCTCATGGTGAAGCCCATTTCATCATCCAGAAGAGTCAGGAGACTCACCCAAAATATCCAACTCATCCAAAACATCAGGAGAGAGAAAACTCTAGTGAAAGCTGTGTTTCTATGTGTACTGTCACATCAATCCAACCATACTGCCTGTTATAACATGGCACCCATTTGGAAGAGGGTGTGTTGGGAACAGGGATAGTACTTGTAGCTTTGGACCAGAGAGTAAGTTATATATGCCTGGATCAGGGTGTACTGTCAACAACAGCTCCTATCATGCCCAATGCATTCCTAAATGGCTCCATCTTTGGCTGCTCTTGCAAGCCTAGTCATTTGATCATGTCATGGCTGCTTGTGAACTGGAATCACATAAATCAACCAAACTGGTCCTTTATATCTGAATTGGATGTGAGGTGTTCACACTGACTTTTAAGTATGGACTTCCATATGTTCTGGGACATGACAATATTTCAAGATGATAATGAAATCAAACTATAAATTTCTGACTGGGGAGTAGGTGCAAAAGTATCCAGCTCTACTATCCTTCCTTCCCAATCCTTCTTCCAAGACCAAATCTTCTCTCCCCTCCCTAAACTAAAGATACATCACATACATCTCTGACTGATGCAGAGCTGTAGCTCTAAGCCATACTGGATGCTCTAACCTCTGACTCACATGGTCCCTAGGGCCTAGGACCAGTTTTTCAGCATTAATAGCTTTCTCTTCCACCTCCTGCTAAACTAAACAAAAGTTCTAAG
This sequence comes from Mesoplodon mirus, assembly GCF_964341445.2. NCBI lineage: Eukaryota > Metazoa > Chordata > Mammalia > Artiodactyla > Ziphiidae > Mesoplodon > Mesoplodon mirus. The sequence goes on along the minus strand of NC_138981.1, from coordinate 136,083,819 downwards.
AATGTCGACCAAACTGTCACTTTGATCCAACATCTTGAGTTCAAGGGATTCTAACATCTTCTGAACGCTAAAAATCTCAACTGTTCAAAATCTGACCCAAATCTACCTTACCTTCCAGTCTTTTCTCCAGTAGCTTCCTGCCAACATCCACACCTCATTCCACTACGCTAGATTACTTGTGGCTCGGTGAACAACCCATGTATTTCCCTGCTGTCGACCTCTGCTCGTGCCAGTGCCTTGACCAGGAATTTTCTACCCCACTCAGGGTGCTACAGCCATTTGTTGATGTATGTCTTTCTCTCCCACTAGACTATGAGACAACCTGAGAGTAGGGACTGCGCCCTTCTCATCTGTGCATTCCTGGCACCCAGCATAGCACGTAGCCCATAAGAGGTACTCAATAAATATGTGTTAAACAAATCTTAAAAGGCACCACAAACCATTCGCTGATTTCTTAAAGTAACAAATGTACCAACTGAAGCATACTACTCCACATGATTATTCAGAACAGCCGATATCAAGGCTTACGTACCCCATATATGAGCTAAAGAGCCTAAACAAACTAACAAACAAACAGTGATCTCAGATCTCCAGAGGAAAGAAAAAAAGGAAAACCTCACTTCTCAAAATACTACTTCAGTGTGGCCAGAAGGCAGGAGGAGCCTCACGGAAGCCTAACAACTCCAAAAAAAAAAAAAAAAAAAAAGGTGCAGTGTATGTTCCTGGGCCCTCCATGTGTTCTGAGCTTGCAGCAAATGACTACTCCAGATAGGATTCTGTTTCTCACCTGGGCACTGAGAAATCAGAAGTCTGGCAGGAGAACAGAGCCATAGTTTTCTTAATTAATAGATCTCTGATGCTCATGGTGTTGAAGCAAATGCAGAACAAGAGGAAACAAAACATCCCCTCTCCCTTCAACACAAAAGAGTGGCCCAGAAGTCCAGGTGGTCCATGACAACAGCAAAGGATAGTCCACGAGTCAACTAAACGACCAAACACCAACATTCACTACATGCACAAGGCAGAAATGCTACAACGGTTCCGTCTTAACCCCATGAATTGGTTTGAGGGCTTAAGCACAATACATGTCATTAAGGACTTTTAAAGTAGATATGCTGTGGATAATCTACATATGATGGAGATCTGGTTACTGTATAGATCAAATGCCACTCGATTTCAGATGTCACCAAAAAGTTTGCTAACATGTACATGTAGCATAATTTTGAACCAAAAACCTGGAGTTGTGAAAGAAAAATGACACCTCCAAGCCTATATGGAAAGCGGCGGGAGGCAGGGGTAGAAAAAGAAGTACAGGAGAGAGGGGCAGCGTGTTGGTAGCAGTCAACAACGATTTGTGTAACTGAACTTGTCTGGCCTTCCTAAAGACCTTGACATAAACCCAGGCACCAGCTGACAGAAGCAATAGCAATTCGAGTCCATTTGCCAGAAATTCTATGGGCAAAGAGAAAACATCACCTTTGGGCTGTAAAGAGGGACTCGGGCACAGTCACTATTAAGAAAACAAAAAAGAGAAAACGATTTTTAAAAAGATACATGACAGTACCCCTTTAATGATCATAATGTCCTCTGATGAAGGTGGAAGGTATTTGGAAAATAATCAGTAACCTTCCCTAATAGTTTTTTCGGGGGGAAATGGTGGTAAACCTTTTGTTGCCTTCTCTTCAGACATGCACCGGTGACATACGGCAGTTTCAAATTCCTCCCAATGACAATTCACCCTGGAGAGTCTATTTCACGCTGGAGCACAGAGGAAAGAGAAAATTGTCAAAAAGCTAGGGCAGCCAGATTTTGCTAATAAATCTGGACAGTTAGCTGTTTGGTATCGCATAGCGTTTTATTTCATAGGAGGCTGGCAGATCCCCTTGTGGCTTCTTTGGTTAATGCTTCCTGGAGAGAAGAGGCAAGAACTGTGAGTGGGTTCACCCCAAGTGAACTGTGAGATGCCCAGAGTGTCCCATGGATGTATAACCGGACTATGGGATAAGATAGACTATTGCCCATATTTTGCAGCAAAACTTTTATAGCAATAGTGGGGACTCCAAAGATTTCAATGCCAGGAGAGCAGGAAAAGGAGAATGAGCACAGTTCAAATGGAGGCAGAACTTGGGAGAGCCATAGAGTTGTCCCCAAGGGGGCTGACCGGCGCTCCAACTTACAAAGATCAAAAAACTACGACAAATGCAAGCTGGCTATTTCAGATGGCAATCTGGTTAGGAAAGACTGGGCAGCAGTGGCAGTACTAGTCATCAGGCAGGTAGAAGCACTGTGCTCCCACAAGAGTTTACTTGAACTGGATCCTAGCTGGCAGCCAGGTAGCGAGACAGAGCCCAGCACCCCAGAAAAAGGCCTAGCAAAGCCTAGGCTGGATGTCAGAGCCCCAACGAAGCAGGACAGCCTTCAGTGGGTTCCTGGAGCTTGTCCCCACTTCACCCACACCCTACTGTAAAAAGGGTGACTGCAGACTAATTAGCACCCACGGGCCTCAGGGGCTCTTCCCAGGGACACTTAGTATTGAGTCATCAGACTACTTCCAGATGTTATCTATTGGGCAGAAGTGGTGGTGGATTACTACTCACCTGCCAAGGTCAGTCCTTAATGCTTCAGGCACTGAACGTCACTGAGTCTTCTGGCTGAGACCTTTAGCACCTACCCATTGGGGCTGGGGCAACTAGAGTCTGACAATCAGATGGCAGGTCTGGAATGCAAGGTCTATTTCACCACTGTGCTCTGCCAAGGTCATCAATCCACTGTACAGGGCATCCAGTGCCATGTAAGGGAATGGAATTCAGCCTTTGATTCAGCAATCCAGGGCACTAGCTCCCATTATATCAATGTCTAAGTGATACCAGTGGATAAAAATCTAGCATTAACATTTCAGTGTCAGTGGCCTCAGAGAGAGCTTCAACATACGTACCAGATGGATTCACTCTTTTAGATTTAGTTCCCTTCTCTCGGCAAACTCCTGCAACAGCAAAGGAATAATTACTGCTCAGTGGAATACTGTACAGCGCTAGCCAAAAAATAAAGTCACATCAATTTAAACCAGTAAATATGAATTTTTGGAAGGGAAAAGAATTCTCTTTCCAGAGGCAATTATTTGTCTTTTCAGAAATGTTTGCCAATACAAAACCCTCCTCCCCCGCCTGTGGAACTCCAAAGACAAGAACCACAGGAGGGCATCTTCACCGCTGGAAGGGGCTGGAAGGCATTGGGCAGAGGGGCAGAGATGGCCTTGTGCATTGCTAAGGGGAACACAACTTAAATCTAAAACTCATATGCAATGGAGAGCACACTCACAAAGGAAAGATAGCAAATGGTAGGATGACCATCATTCTTTTTTTTTTTTCTTTGCAGTACGTGGGCCTCTCACTGTTGTGGCCTCTCTCATTGCGGAGCACAGGCTCCGGACACGCAGGCTCAGTGGCCATGGCTCACGGGCCCAGCCACTCCGCGGCATGTGGGACCCTCCCAAACCGGGGCACGAACCCGTGTCCCCTGCATCGGCAGGCGGACTCTCAACCACTGCGCCACCAGGGAAGCCCCCAGGATGACCATCATTTTTTCATGTGGACTCCACTTGACAGACAACAGATCACTTTCGCGTTCATTATCTCACTAGAGGCACCCAACATCTCTGCAAGGCAGGCAGGGAAAGGACTGTTAGACCCATTTTACAGATGAAGAAGCTGAGGTGTGATAGCAATTTAATGGACTTCACTTCAGACCTGCTTCTGTCCCACAACCGTGGCATCACCTAGGTGGCAGTGGATACAAAATGGCATCCTCATCCCTCCACTGGCCACCTCACCCCAACCACACCAGCTACTGCTCTTAATTCACTGAGGAAACTGCTTGTATCCTAGGTGTGGAGGCAGCTGTTCAAAGCCCTTTACACCCACATCCAACTGGCTCCCACTGGAGGCCGACAGCTGGTCTAATTGAATTGTCATTAGGCACTAGAGGCAGCACCTCCACCGTACACCTTCGACAGAGAAGTCAACAGATGTGTCTCCCTAGCTACTCAAGAGTGTGCTTGGAACAGTTCGCTTTGATTCCCTTTTAAAGCAATAATGGCCCCAACACTACTACTCCCCCACACCACAAAGAGCCAGCAATGCACGGCAGCGGCTTAGTACCCTGAGGACTCATGAACCACTCCCACCCTATCCCCATCCACATGGACATTTAGGAAAACCTTCAACAGCATCGCTCTTACACTGGGGCAACAAGGTCCCTGCCAGAGGCCTCACACTTTACAGGGCCTTGCTCTGGCCCCACTCCAGCCTCACCACTGCCCATAAAGCAAGGAATCTATGGGGCCAAGGGGACTTGCCCACCCAACGTCTATGCTTTCCTCTTCTATGCCACTCTCAAACTACCCAAGACCTTGAAATTCCCTGCCCATGTGCCCCAAGCCTGTGTTCATGGCCTGGCAATCCTCTGCCCTAGTTTTGCTTTCCTGAGGATGGAGCAAACCACAGATGGACACAACCCTAGGCCTGAGTGGTGAACGACGGGTGTCCACTGAGCAGCTGTTACTCTTCTACCCGGTGATGATGAAGCTTGACCATGTGGGCTACAACAGTACTCAGTACTTCTCAAACTTTAATGTGCTTGTGAATCATCTGGGATCTTATTAAGGTCCACACCTTGGTTCAGTAGGCCTAGAGTAGGCCCTGAGAGTTGACAGTTCCAATGAGTGCTTGGGTAATGCTAATGCTCTGGGCTGGGGTCCACACTTTGAGGAGCAAGGTTGGTGTTTATAGGCCTGTGTGGAGGGCCCCTCAGGGTAAGAGACAGAGCCAAGAGGTTGGAGAGTAAGGGGAGTTTGCAGTGAGCCTGTATTTTGCACCCTTGCCCCAGGCCCACCAAAGTTAGGGGTGGCCTTGCCTTTCATCATGTCAAGAAGTATCAAGAGTATGTCAACATCTCTGAGCACCAAAGGAAAGCAGTTAAGTGAGACATACCATTTGTCCCTCCTCCAAAGCCCCTACATCCTTCCCACCATCCCCTCCCATGCCAGAAACTGGGAGGCCATCTCCTGGGACCTGTCACAGTGATACATGTCATCAATTTTCAATACCAACCGCCCCCTTCCATGGATGGTCACGTAGTGTTTTACTATGCCACCATAATGTCTGGCTCTCAGAAGTCCGACCTTCCACTTTGCCTTACCAGTGGTCAGTGACAAAGACTGAAGATGTGGAATTCAAGTAAGCTGGAAAAAAAATACTAGATTCTTAAAGACAACACATCTTCTACCAAGGAGTCCCACGTACTCCCTGGCCTGAGAGGGAGGGCAGGACCCTTTAGGTAGACCTGACCCATCCACACTAACACGTAGCCAAGAAATCATAAAACCCCAGCCTCAGGCACTGGTCCACCAACAAGTTACAGACAATCTATACTCACATTACCACACCCACATGAGCAAGCCTCGAGTTTTTCCTGTCCTTTATCATTGTAAAGAGATAGGTAAAAACAAAAATAAACACAAAACCACAGAAATATTGCTTAATTGGAATATGCAAATGGGGGAGCAAACCACCAATGCATTCCTGAGGCACAGTTTTCGAAACTTTTTCAACGCGAACTCACTTCAATCCAATGGTAGTGGTAGCCCATATAAAACAGATGAAAACAAAACTTCATATGGAGTATGAAATGGGGATGGGCAGCCCAGAGCCCTGTTTACTTGGGACCCATTGACTGATACACATGGAGGCACCCAGGGAAGCTCCTAGAATCCTCTAGTGCTCCCAAGTATTCCCTTTGGAAATGATCACTGAAGCATAAGTCACTTTATTAAGATCAGATCAGACTTTCTAATCTCACCAATTAGCACTCAGGCACAAGAGAAGCAAAAAAAAGAAAGTTCAGATGAAAGAAGTTACAGCACAGTACAGTGGTCTGGAGAGTGGGTCACAGAGCTGAGAAATGTTTTGATAATACATCCAAATGAAGCCTCATGCTCACTTGAGGAATACAGAGAGCTGGGTTTGAGTCCTAATTCTGCAGTTAACTCACTTTGTGACCTTAAATAAGGCCCTTCCCTTCCCTGAGCCTCAAGACATAGGACCCAGATGGCCTTTGTCCAGCTCTGACACTCTGGGATTTTATGATTATTTCAGCATTCCACATTTAAGTGAAGATTCACGGTCATATCATCCATCACAGATAGATGCTAGCAGAAAATAAAGGAAACCTTTATGGTGTTCTGCTGGCACAGTTCTGTGCTTTCGTTCAGAAGCTCAAAGCATTTTAATAGCTTATTCTGTTGGAACCATAGCAGAAAAACAAAAAGGAAATTAATCTTGAAGAAATCATATATCTGCAATCTTTTACTATCTCTTAGTAAGCCTCCAGCTACTTCTGCACATTGCCAGTCCTTACTGAATTCTGGAAAGAGGGACAGAAGATAGTGTTTGAGTCTTTGCAGGGAGGGAGGTGGTCTTTAGGGTATAAGACCAGGGAGGCAGCGAGCCCACCAGGAAGCATTTGCAGTCATCTAAATAAGTGATAGAGAGGACCTGAACCAAAGTCATGTCAGTGGAGGTGGAAAGGACAGGACAGGTCCAAGTGGCATTCAGGAGGATACACCCACAGGACTGGATGCTGGGGTTGAGGGGAGAGAGGGAGAATGAATGCCAAGCATTTTACCTGGGTGATGACATGCATGACAGTGCCATTATCCAAGCTATGATGCTGAGAAGGAAAAAGAGATTTGAGACGCAAGCTGATGAGTTAAAGGTTGGAACGTTGACTGTGAAATGACTGTGGATCATCAGGTGGAAATGTCCAGTATGCCCGTGAGTATACTGTTGTAAAGTCCTACAGGTCTCCGCAGGATCGAATGCAACCACGAGATTGTTCTGGAAGTCCTCAGCGTACGGGGTCCCTGCCTCCTTGTAATTTTGCCACATTGTCTCGTTTATTCATTAAAATGTTGAGTCCACTCCCCCAAATATCCAGTCCCTACTTACTTTGTTATGCAAGGGGATATATGGGTGAATAAAAATAGACATGGTCTCTGCTCTCATCTAGCTTGTAGTCTCGCAGTAGAGACAATTAACAAGAAAAAATATATAGTTATCATTTTAAGTTGTGATAAATATTATGAAGGAAACAAATGGGTACAGTGATCAAGAATACCAGAGGGAAGAGGGGGGACCTCTCGAGAAGGCCTTTAAACCAACACTTGAAGGACATTCCTAGACAAGGTAATAGCACATGCCAAGACCTAGAAGCAGCAAGAATTTAGTTGCAAAGCTAGGACACCCACCTAGCGTGGGTTCTGTGGTATGCCTGGAAAATTTGCTGCTGTTACTGATGTCTCAGTGATAGTAATAAAGTAGTACAAGAAGGGATGCTCATAAAATTATACCAAAGCCAAAGCACTTGATGCCTGTGACATGGTGTTTAACGATTTTATGTTGTCACTGATGGGATTGGCTGGATACAGATGGTTACATTAGTCAGATGTAATATTAACTTAAACAAAACTTTAAATAAAATTGCCACGGAACTCTGTATTCCATTACTAATAGCTCTGATTGCCTCAAATCATGCCAGAATGTGGAAGTCGCACTCTGGGCAAAGTCACCATTCTGTACGATTTCAGTCAAACACTGTTATTGAGGAAGCAATACTTAAAATAACGTTCCTTTTAATGATTAAATAGAGGGTTGGCACAAACTACAGAACAGAAAAAAAAAAAGATTTGATATAGCCACTGGGGAAGGGATAAGTAGGTTGTGTTTGCAATTCCTTCCTGGTGGGTTTACAATTATTCCACAGCATGACAGCTAAAATGCCTAAGAAATCGCTTACCTGAACCTCAGTAATAATTAGTTTTCTATCCTTTGTATGTTCACCATGAGTTCTGTTGACCTCGCCACATGGAAAGTCTGAGTTTACCCATTTACAGTTCAAGTATTCATTCCTTGCAGGCAAGCAAAAGTGTGCTGGGGGGTGAACAGTGCCTGGCCAGCAGTGTGTGTTTTAACTAGGATGTTTAAGATGCATCAGTTGAATAATTAATGTATAAATCTTAGCTGGCTGGGTAACAAAATGAAAACAAGCTTTATTGGGTATAGACATAGATTTAGCTCAAGTCTTTTTGCTTTTAAGATGAGATGTCAAAAAAGGCAAAAGACAGACTCCTCTTTGTAGTGCAATTAAAAGGGAAACAAATTGTGTTAATGTGTTTTGCTTGTGATTTGGCTGAAAACTGTGGTGCTTCAGTATTACAATTTAGGTGCGGGACAGCATGCCAGTGAAGAACTCACAGGTGCTTATCAACTACTCACCATTCCCTCGTTTGTAAAACCATTCAGAAATGTGTGGTCTGCCTGCAGCAAGCTATAACTAAAGCTATTCTTTGTAATTAAGGGCTATTTTTAAATTTACATTTTAAAGTCCACTGGCAGCCCTTATGTCTTTTGTCTCACAAGGGTGGAACCGACAGGGTGGGCCATTCAGAAAGGGCCCTCAATCTAACCCCAGCCCTCAGCAAAGGAGCCATGTGTGATTCTGGCAAAGGACTAAAGGGCTCCAGCTTGCTGGTGGTGTTTGCATTACTAGGGGGCTATCAGCCCCATCGGAGTCCCTGGAAAACAGCAGCCCTCTGCTGTAACACAGTACATAAGCTATTGCATCTGCAGAACTCTGTGCAGCTTGCTTTGTGCTATTTCCACAAATGCTAAATAGCCCAACAGAACACAGACTTTCTTCAACACTCCTGGCTCTGGCAAACAAGCTGGGGAAATGATTTGACTATATAGAGTTCAATTTTGACTCTTGGGGTTTCCAGAGGTTCAGCTCAAATGTAGTGCTGAGGGTGTGTTTCTTTCCCTCAAGTCAAACAAGCTGAATGCCAAAGGCCACAGAGTTGTTTTCCGTGCTTTAGAACTCACAAGTGATGGATGAACTGTACATCTCTACCTCCTCGTGCCTCACTTTATATACAGGGAAACTGAGGCTCTGAAAGTTTAGATGACTCGCCTAAGGTCTCCTGGCCAATTAGTGGCAGAGGACTGGCTAAAACCTGAGTTTTGTCCTCTCCCGGCGGGCCTCTTTCCAACACACTTCATCACCCCCTAAAGCCAGCCTGCTAGAAAATGTCCAGGCAGTGTGTCATGTGGAGTAATTTACTGGTATAGAGGGGTATCTATGAGGGGTAAGTGAACGTAAACTCTAAGGCTCCTACAGAACAGCCTGGTTATTGAGCTGCTCAGCTTCCATCTGTGGTCCGACCAAAGCTTAACACCTTGCTGGGTCACCATGGCCAAAGCAGGGTTTGACTGGCTTAGACTTGAACTATGCTCCACTGTTCCTCGTATCTGTTACCCCTAACTCTGACCCATCTTCTTGTGGTTTGGCTTGTGACCTAATACTCCTTGGCTCCCCACTTTGGCTTGTTCATAGATTTTCTCTCTTTCTCCCTTCCTCCCAGCTTCCATCCCACCATATTCCGTTCTTCAATCTTCCACGCCTACTGCTGCCCCACCTGGCCCTGTCATCTCAGGATTTGAAGTCCAGGCCATCATAGACAGATTCCTCCCTCTCTCTTGGCCCACCAGTCCCCATGGATGAGCACTGGGGGCAGGGAGTGAGGTGGCGGAGGCAAGGGTTATTTGAACACTTGCTTTTTCAAAAGATCAACTAGAAGCTTCTCTCCACCACCCCTTGGCATAGCTACAGTGCAACGAAAAAGGATAATCGAAAGCTGACCCAGGGCCTTGCAAAGATCATGAAGGCCCCGCCGAATGAAAAGATGAAATTAGGATCCACCCACAATTAGGACTGAATGCATTTTCTTACATTCTTGGCTTTTTAAAATTGTTCACCTCTATATGGTTTATAGTAGCACTTTCCTAGCTAGAATATTTGCTAGGTATGAAATTACTATTATTTGGGACAATTGCTTTGGTGATGTTTTTAAAAGAGCCAGGAAGTCACCTAAACTATCAGAAAGATAACTTCTCATCAAACAGCTTGGGTGGAGACCTTTCATTTAGAGAAATAATCTCTGTGTAGAGAAAGTTACCAAGAAAATTCGGCCTCATTAGCAAATGTGTGTTACACTAGTGACTGGCAATAAAATAAATACATAAAACTATAATTCAAGTCAAACTACTGCTAAATTTGTGATAATTTAATCATGGGTTGGCATATTTTACCTTTCCTCTATCTATTAAAAAAAACAGCAACAATGGGTTTCTGAGTAAATTAAGAGTATAAACATGAGCTCTTAGGGGATGTTTAACCCAGTTCAGAGAACAACTTGTTTCCAAGCTCTCTGACAACATTCATTTGATATAAATAATTAGTGTGCTGATTTCAAATGATCTTTACCTATTCATTGGAGCATACTCCATCAAGACCTCTGCTTGGCAATATTTTGCTTGCTGCTTATAATATCATTTCTGCTTGCAAGTAATAAAGATCAATCATTTAAAAGGAACGTATAATTCAGAATTGTCTCGACATCAGAATGCCCACCCCTCCCCCCTCCTCCCTCTGCCCCTCGCCCCGCCCTGTCTATGTTAGGGAGGCCCAACTACACTACACAGACACACTTCCGCGTCCACCAAACCCTCATTAAAGAGCATTAGAATAAAAATGCCTATAAACGCCCCCATGCGATAAGACCTAAAGCAGTTTACCTGGTTATTAGGGGTATATAAACCAAGACTCCACTTAGGAGCCAAAACACCCAGGGCTTTAAGAGATTTAAAAATATATATAAGCAACCATGTACCTGTGTTACTCCTACAATTATAAAACAATCTAAGTCGTGTAAAAGTTTTCAGAGGAAGGGTAAAGAAGTATATTCGTAACTCAAACATTATCTGAGCAACAGCACCCCTGGCGACAAAACTCTCAGTGGAAGCCCTAGGAACCCAGCTTCTCTTTAACGACCTCCAGAGCCTCAGAGCTTCCCACCTCCCAAAGCTCTTCCCATCATCCAAAGGCTCAAGGCATTAGACCTCCTTTCTTTACATTGGGCCAAAACCTGCCTCCCTGTAATTCCTACACATTGGTCCAAATATCTTGGGGGGGGACGACTAATGTTCTCTATGGTTCTTTACATGGCATTTTTCACATACATGTTCTCAGTTGACCTTCTCAATAATCCTGTAAGGCAGACATTCCTATGACTTTTATCTTTTTTTTAAACTATGTGATGCATAGCAGTGTTTTGGGGTTTTTTGTTTGGTTTTTGTGTTTTTTAAAAAAATATTTATTCATTTATTTTTTTGGCTGCGCTGGGTCTTCATTGTGGCATGCGGGATCTTCGTTGTGGCATGCGGGATCTAGTTCCCCAACCAGGGATCGAACCTGGGCCCCCTGCATTGGGAGCATGGAGTCTTAACCACTGGACCATCAGGGAAGTCCCTACGACTCTTGTCTTATAGGTGAAGACCTAGAGGCTGAGAGAGACTCAATTCTGCACAGAGTGGTGAAGTGGCAGGGGCAGGGCTTCAACTCAGCTTCCCTAAATCTACCTTTTATGCCATTTTCATTACTCTGCCTTGTCTTGCTGAAACAGTTAAAAAAAAAAAAAGCTTCTGCTTTCCCATGAGAACAACCGCTGAAGGCAGAAAGGGGTAGAATAATTGAAGGTGTGCTCTCCATGCAGTCTCCCTGAGAGATCTCTGCTACTCACGTGGTTTTAAATCCCCCATACAGAGGGGCCCGGATCTGTTTCTAGCCCTGAGTTCCAGGACACAGTAGCGGCCCTCCCATCTGGATATCTCACAGTACCTCAAATTCAGTAGGTTCCAGGCTGAACTGGTCAATTGCTTCTTATTGTCTCTCCACCCTCCACTCCTGATCTTGGTCAGAAATAGCACACTCTACCCAGGCAGCCATGCCAGAAACCTGGAGAATTATACTAGACACTTCTTTCTCCCTCGCCAGCACCCTTGCCCCAACAGCATAAGGATTCCAAGACTTTGTAATCTCATTTGATCTGCCTCTTCCTCTCTATCCCCACTGCTACTGCCCTATTCCATTCACCATGAAATTTCACTTCGACAAATTCAACAGACTCCTAATGGTCTCTGTGCTTCCAGTAGCAGCCCTCTCAAATCCTCCCGCCTCCAGGTAGATCACCACCAGAGGGATCCAATATGACAATCTACGTCCCTCCCCTGCTACCAACCTGCCAATGGCTTCCTGTTGCCTCCGGAAGGGACTGTCAAACCCAGCTGATCAAGAAGATCACTGGGAATGTAGATGGGACATCTTTATATTTTTTAAATTCCCCAGTTGATTTGAATGAGTCAGCAAAGTTGGGAAGTAATAGCGTGAGAGGCAAAGTTGACACTCTCAATGATCTGATTCCTGCCTACCTCTCTAGTCAACATTCCTACCACTTTACCCTCAGCAATGGACATTCCAGTGATCTCAGAAACATACCATGCTGGCTCACACCTCTGTCCCCCATTAAACTGATCTCTCAGCCTACAATGTTCTTTCTACCTTTGGCCAACCTCTACTGAACCTTCAAAACTGAACTGAGGTGTCAATTCTTCAAGAAGTCTTTCGTGACCTCATCAGAGTGGATTAGCCGTGCCTCCTCTGTAACCCCCATCACACTGCACAGAGTTCTCTATCATAGCACTTAGCACATTGTGTTGAAATTATTTCCTATGTGTCTGACTCCCTGGCAAGCCTAAAAGCTCCTCAAAACCAAGGACCATGTTTATCCATCACTGGCAAATGCCTGTAATGTGACACGTGCTCAGTAAATGTCAACCTGAAATGAACTTGATTTCAAGCGAGGCTCTACACTGACTAACTGGAGATTTGGATTTTAGGAAACTCAGTTCACCTGCTTGGGTCTCAGTTCCCACATCCATAAAATAGGATAATAAACCCCCAGTTTCATTCATACGCCAAACATGTGAATGTCCACTAAGTGCCAGGTACTGGGTTATGTGAAGGTTAAACCAGTTAGATTTTTGTAAACTGTTACACAATATTGCAAAAATATTTCTGCAATTCTAGCTTTTGCTTAGTCTCTCTGGACCAGAAATAACAATTTCATTCCATAAAACCAAAGTCTACTAAGCTGTAGTTTCCATTAGGCTCACCAAGGTGTCAGGGTAAAGTCACTCAGCCCAGAGGGAAGGGCACTGGCCTAACTGGGATTGAAGGTGCAGCCCGGGAAAGCATAACATACAGAGAACCTGCTCTGGCAGGGGCAGTGCTAATCCTCCAGGGACACAGGAGTCACAGCTGAGCACCACTGAAGAAAGGTCACTGAGCCCCAATCCTTCTCCCTACTGACCTCTGCCTGACCTGTGAACAGGTTTCCATGGGAAAGGGTGTGGAGCCTGATGCAGCAGTTTACACTGAGCTCAACAACCTGACTTCCTGAGGCTTATCCAGGACTTCCTGAAGCTTGTCTACTCAGATGAGTACTGGGTCCCCTGAGATATTTCTGGCGATGTCACTGCCAGAGGCAACAGTCTTAAAGTTCAGTCCCACAAAGCCCAGGGAAACCAAATTGATTTGCTGGACCTGAAGAATTTGATCCTAGAGCAGCTCTGGGCTATTCTCTAGCAAATTACACTGCTGTTCTTGAGGGCTTGTATCCTGCAGGCACAGAGGGGATCACAAACTCACTAAAATCCTTGGACTAAAGATTCTTGGACCTGTTCTAATCTCCCACTCTCTCCCATATAGTTGTTCATCCTCTATGGGGAAATTCTAGTCAACAATTGCTTCTTAGAACCCAAAACTCTGCAGGCATCTAGCAATGACAGCATGTGATATAATGCCCAATCCCTTAATGCAATCTGATCTCTCATTGGCTCAGAAGTAACTCCTAGCATGGGGGAGCTATCAGAAGTTATGCCAAGAGCCAGGCAAAGAGGAGACAGAAGCATTTCCTTTATGTACACACCCCCGGAAAGCATAAGTCCACTTTCACTGAAGCAGGTTCTTATCAAGCATTCCCTCTGGATACCAGCCAGGTGATCATGCCTACCTCCAAGAAATTGCAAGGTTTGAGCTCTTTGACTAAGAGAAAATAAAAGATGAGACCTGTGCTATCATGTTATTGCACACTCGACATATGGAGTTAGACTTCCAGGATCACATTCGGCCCATGGACCTTCTCAATCACTCATTCAATAAATATTTACTGAGCACCTACTCCATAGCTGGAAAATCAGCCAAAATCTGTCCCTGCAGAGCTCACAGCCTAGTAGGGAAGACAGACATATAAACAAAAGAGTTGCAATATGACATTGTATGAAATCCAGAAGAATCCCAGAGCTGGAAGCCTCAGAAAGGGCTCTCCAGAAGAGGGGACACCCAGACAGGGCTTTTGAAGGATGAAGAAGGCAGACAAGGCAGGAAGAAGAATCTGAGCAGAGGGAACTTGTTAAACATCCCAGAAGAATATTGCTGGAGCCTGAGATAAGATGGGGGTGGGGCATCATGAGAAATGAAGCTAAAGAAGTAGGCAGGAAGCACATCAATATGCCAGGCTGAGGAGCTTGAACTATCTGCTTTAGGAGAGTGAGGAGCCACCAGGGCGACTCTAAATATTTTCATGTTTTTATTTTGTTGTTACTATTGGTGTTCTTGTTTCTGTTTGTTCTTTGCAGTGAAATGGCCATGACTAAATTTTCAGTTTGGAAAATAACTTCGCGTTGGTGGAAGGAGTTGTGGAGCGTGGTGAGAGATCAGATTACAGGTCACTGAAACCGTCTACATGAGAGCCGATAAAAGCTAGAACGAAGAAGCAGCATTGGGGTACAAACAGCGGATTCAGGGCAATTTTCCAATAGAATAGATTTGGTAAATGTGTGGCTTTTGGGGAGAGGGGGAGAAAAGGAATGATGGCCAGATTTCTATCCTAAGGAACCCAGATCAATGGCATTGCCATCGACTGAGAGGCAGAGCAAGTTTGGGGGCAGCTGGGATGGGACTAGTTCAGTTTAACCAGACAGCTGGCAGAGCCACAGGTTCCACATCCATGGATTCAACAAAGTACGTGTCAACAATATTTGAAAAATAAATTTCAGAAAGTTCCCCAAAGCAAAACTTGAATTTTCCATGCTTCGGTAAACATTTACATAGCATTTACATGGTATTTACAAGTATTTACATAGCGTTTACAATGTATTAGGTATTATAAGTAATCTAGAGATTACTTAAAGTACACAGGAGGATGTGCGTAGGTTATACGCAAATACTGTGTCATTTTATATAAGGTACTTCAGCATCCTCAGATTTTGGTATCCACGGGAGTGCAGGAACCAATCCCCCGTGGATACCAAAGGATTACTATTCTGAGTTTGAGAAGTCCGTGAAATAGAGATGTCCTGCAGATGGTTGGATACATGTGTCTGAAGTTCTCAAGATATTTCAGAGCTAGAAATATATATTTGGGAGTTAGTTATAAGTGTGTAAATGATAGTTCACATCTTGGGATTACATAAAAATAACCAAGGCAGAAGATTTATAATGATCACAGAAGATGGTCAAGAAACGGGCAGATCATTTAAGGTAAAAATAACATTTAAGGTAAAAATAACCTGAGATAAAATAATCAGATGTAAGAGAACCAGGAGAATAAGAGACTGAGAAAGTCAAAAGAGGTTAGAGATCAAGAAGGAGAGAATAAAGAGAAAACAGATGCAAAACATTATGAAAGTAACATAGAACTTGGTAATGAATTGACTCTTCCCTATCCCATTTCTCTTACATCCAGATATGATGACAAGTTTCAAGTTCGGGTGATTAGAAGAATAATGGTATAAATAACAGAATTAGAAACACAGAAAGAATAAATAGCTTGGGAGGAAAGCTGATGAGTTTCAGTTGGGATATACTAATTCTGAGATTCAATCAGGACATTAATCTCTAGTAAGCAGATGGGAATCCGAGACAGTCTCAGGAGAAAGCTCAGATGTGAAAGTTAATATTTGAAAATCACCTGTATGAAGGTATCAGTGGAATCAGTGAAATTCTCATGGAAGAGAATATCAAAGTGAAGAGGAAAAGAAGGTATGCAAATGGCCAAGAAGTACATGAAAATATGCTCAGCATCGAGTCATTAGGGAAATGCAAATCAAAACACAAAGAGATACTACTTCATACCCACTACTATGGCTGTAATCAAAAAGACTGACAATAACAAGTGTTGGCGAGGATATGGAGAAAATGGAACCCCTCCTACATTGCTAGTGGGAATGTAAAGTGGTGCAGTTGCTTTGGAGAAGTCAGGCAGTTTCTATGGAAAACAGTTTGGCAGTTCCTCAAAAAGCTAAACATAGAGTAGCCATATGATCCAGCAATTCCACTCCTAGATATCTATCCAAGAGAAATGAAAAATGTTATGTCCAAACAAAATTTTGTACACAAATATTCATAGTAGCACTATTTATAATAGCCAAAAGGGAACAACCCAAGTGTCCATCAACTAGTAAATGCATAAAGAAAATCTAGTATATCCATACAATGGAATATTATTTAGCTGTAAAAAAAGAATTATACTTTATTTAAAAAAATTATGCTTTGGGAGCTTCCCTGGTGGCGCAGCGGTTGAGAGTCCACCTGCCGATGCAGGGGACACGGGTTCGTGCCCCGGTCCAGGAAGATCCCACGTGCCGTGGAATGGCTGGGCCCGTGAGCCATGGCCGCTGAGCCTGCGCGTCCGGAGGCTGTGCTCCACAACGGGAGAGGCCACAATGGTGAGAGGCCCGCGTACCACACACACACACAAAAAAAAAGCTTTGTGAAGGACATTGTTAAAAGAATGAAAAGAGAAATCACAGATTGGGGGAAATATTTGCAAAATATGTAGGATAAAAGACTTGTACCTAAAATATACAAAGAATCCTTAAAACTCAACAGTAAGAAAACAACCAATCCAATTTAAAAATGGGCAAAGGATCTGGACACTTCACAAAAAAAGACATATGGATGGCAAATAAGCATATGAAAAGATGCTCCACATCAAATATAATTAAGGAATTACAAATTAAAACAATAATGAAATATTACCATGTACTACTAGGATGGCTAAAATCTAAACAACTGACAACACCAAATGTTAGGAAGGCTGGAGAGCAACTAGAGCTCTTGTTCATCACTGATGGGAATACAAAATGGTACAGCCAATTTGGAGGACAGTTTGGCACTTTCTTACAAAACCAATCATACTCTTACTATATGATCCAGCAATCATGCTCCTTGGTATTTACCCAAACATGTTGAAAACTTATGTCCACACAAAAACCTCTATACAGACATGTATAGCAGCTTTATTCATAATTGCCAACACTTGGAAGCAAGCAAAATGTCCTTTGGTTAGTGTATGGATAAATAAACTGTTGTCCATCCAGACAAAGGAATATTATTCAGTACTAAAAAGAAATGAACTATCAAACCTTGAAAAGACATGGAGGAACCTCAAATGCATATTACTAAGAGAAGACAATCTGAAAAGGCTACATACTCTATAATTCCAACTACATGACATTCTGGAAAAGATAAAGCCATGGAAGCAGTGGTTTGCTAGAGGTTCTGGGGTAGGGAAGGACTGCACTGCACCAAAAATCCCCTGTGCTCCAACTATTCATCAAAACTATTCTATATGATACTGCAATGGTGGATACATGACATTACGCACTTGTCAAAACCCACAGAACTGTACAACACAAAGAGCGAACTCTAATGTAAATTATGAACTTTAGTTAATAATAATGTTTCAATATTGGTTCATCACTTGTAACAAATGAACCACACCAATGCAAGATGTTGGTGGGAAAAACTATGGTCAGAGGAGTGGGAAGAGGGGAGTATGTGGGAACTCTGTAATATCTGCTCACTGTCTGTAAAACTAAAACTTCTAAAAATAAAAGTCTATTACTTTAAAAAAATTAAAGAAAGAACGAAGTACTAGTCCATGTTAATACATGGGTGAGCCTTGGAAACATTACCTTAAGTGAGAGAATCCAGTCACACAAAAGACTACATATTATAATATATGATTCCATTTATATGAAAGGTCTAGAGGAGGCAAATCTATGGAGACAGAAAGCAGATTAGTAGTTGCCTAGGGCTAGGGAGAATTAAGGGGAAACAGAGAGTGTTTGCTAATGGCTATAGGGTTTCTTTCGGGGGTTTTGAAACTGTTGTAAAATTTCTTGTGATGATCGTGGTGATGGTTGTGAATATACAGCTCTGTGAATATACTAAAAACCACTTTATTAATTAATTTATTTTTGCTGTATTGGGTCTTCGCCTCTGTGCAAAGGGCTTTCTCCAGTTGTGGCAAGTGGGGGCCACTCTTCATCGCGGTGCATGGGCCTCTCACCATCGCGGCCTCTCTTGTTGCAGAGCACAGGCTCCAGACGTGCAGGCTCAGTAGTTGTGGCTCACGGGCCCAGTTGCTCCGTGGCATGTGGGATCTTCCCAGACCAGGGCTCGAACCCGTGTCCCCTGCATTAGCAGGCAGATTCTCAACCACTGCACCACCAGGGAAGCCCCTAAAAACCACTTTAAATGGATGAATTGTATGGTATGTGTATTATATCTCAATAAATCTTGATATTGCTAATGAATTTGAAAATCTCAAAAATGGATGATTTTCTAGGAAACTTATCCAATTAGAATCACAAAGATGTACAAAATATGGGGGAAAAAACCTATGCTGTTTAAAAACATTTCCTCCAATGAATATAATAGTGTCCAGATCATTCTATGAGTAAGTTCTTTATAATTTACAAGGAACAGATAATTTCCATCCTCTAAATATAGCTTCCAGTATAGAGGAAAAGAAGGAACTAAGCCCCATTATTTTATAAAACTGAAGTTATCCTACCCACAAAACCTAGTGAACACATGTGCAAAACACAGAGAGAAAGAATACTGAAGATTAATGTCACTTACGAACATAGATGTAAAAATCCTAAATAAAATACCAGCAAACCAAACTCAGCAAGACAAAAAGAATACTACACCAGGACTTCCCTGGTGGCACAGTGGTTAGGAGTCCGCCTGCAAATGCAGGAGACACAGGTTCGAACCCTGGTCTGGGAAGATCCCACATGCCGTGGAGCAACTGAGCCCGTTCGCCACAACTACTGAGCCTGCACTCTAGAGCCAGCAAGCCACAACTACTGAGTCCCTGTGCCACAACTACTGAAGCCTGCGTGCCTAGAGCCCGTGCTCTGCAACAAGAGAAGCCACCATAATGAAAAGCCCGCGCACCACAACGAAGAGCAGCCCCTGCTCGCCACAGCTAGAGAAAGCCTGCGTGCAGCAATGAAGACCCAATGCAGCCAAAAATAAATAAATAAAATTAATTAATTAATTAATTTTAGAAAAAGGAATACTACACCATAAGGAAAGAGGAATTATTTCAGGAGTACAATTTAATATCAGTAAATCTAGACACACAGTATATCACAATAACTAGCCAAAGGAGAAAACCTGCATGAATGACAAAGAAGTTCTTAAATTTACTTTTTAAATTTCTTAAGAAAATAAGAAAAAATATCTACAGCAGAACAGAAAATTGGACAAAAGAGTAAAGAATAGAAAAAATTAAAAAAGCAGCTTCACTGGTAACCAAATAAATGTAAATTTTAAAATAGGATATTAGGGGACCTTCAAGATGGCGGAGGAGTAAGACACGGAGATCACCTTCACCCCACAGATACTCAAAAATACATCTACATGTGGAACAACTCTTACAGAACATCTACTGAACGCTGGCAGAAGACCTCAGACCTCCCAAAAGGCAAGAAACTCCCCATGTAGCTGGGTAGGGCAAAAGAAAACAGAATAAACAGAGACAAAAGAATAGGAATGGGACCTGCGCCAGTGGGAGGGAGCCGTGAAGGAGGAAAGGTTTCCACACACTAGAAGCCCCTTCACTGGCGGAAACTGCAAGTGGCGGAGGGGGGCAGCTTCGGAGCTGCGGAGGAGAGCACAGCCACAGAGGTGCGGAGGGCAAAGCGGAGAGATTCCTGCACAGAGGATCGGTGCCGACCGGCACTCACCAGCCCGAGAGGCTTGTCTGCTCACCTGCCGGGGTGGGCGGGGCTGGGAGCTGAGGCTCGGGCTTCCGAGGTGAGATCCCAGGGAGAGGACTGGGGCTGGCAGTGTGAACACAGCCTGAAGGGGGCTAGTGCACCACGGCTAGCCGGGAGGGAGTCTGGGAAAAAGTCTGGACCTGCCTAAGAGGCAAGAGACCATTGTTTCGGGGTGCGCGAGGAGAGGGGATTAAGCGCTGCCTAAACAAGCTCCAGAGACGGGCACAAGCCGCAGCTATCAGTGCATACACCAGAGACGGGCATGAAATGCTTCTGTAGCCACCAAGAAGCCTGTGTGCAAGCATAGGTCACTATCTACACCTCCCCTCCAGGGACCCTGTGCAGCCCGCCACTGCCAGGGTCCCATGATCCAGGGACAACTTCCCCAGGAGAACACATGGCGCCCCTCAGGCTAGTGCAACGTCATGCCAGTGTCTGCCACCGCAGGCTCGCTCCACTTTCCGCACCCCTCCCTCCCTCCCCCCCTCCCCCCGGCCTGAGCGAGCCAGAGCCCCCTAATCAGCTGCTCCATTAACCCCCTCCTGTCTGGGCGAAGAACAGACACCAGAGGGCGACCTACACGCAGAGGCCAGGCCAAATCCAAAGCTGAACCCCAGGAGCTGTGCGAATAAAGAAGAGAAAGGGAAATTCCTCCGTGCGGCCTCAGGAGCAGCGGATTAAATCTCCACAATCAACTTGATGTACCCTGCATCTGTGGAATACCTGAATAGACAATAAATCATCCCAAACTTGAGGCGGTGGACTTTGGGAGCAACTGTAGACTTGGGGTTTACTTTCTGGATCAAATTTGTTTCTGGTTTTATGTTTAGCTTAGTTTAGTATTTAGAGCTTATTATCATTGGTAGATTTGTTTATTGATTTGGTTGCTCTTCCTTTATATATATATATATATACTTTTTCCTTGTTCTCTTTTTGTGAGTGTGTATGTATATGCTTCTTTGTGTGATTTTGTCTGTATAGGTTTGCTTTTACCATTTGTCCTAGGGTTCTGTCTGTTCGTTTTTTTGTTTTTTTTAGTATACTTTTTAGCGCATGTTATCATTGGTGGATTTGTTTATTGGTTTGGCTGCTGTCTTCTTTCTTTTTTAAATTATTTTTTATTTTAATAATTATTTAAATTTTTTATTTTAATAACTTCTATTTTACTTTATTTCTTCTTTTTCTCCCTTTTCTTCTGAGCCGTGTGGCTTACAGGGTCTTGGAGCTCCGGCCAGGTGTCAGGCCTGAACTTATGAGGTGGGAGAGCCGAGTTCAGGACATTGGTCCACCAGAGACCTCCCGGCACCATGTAATATCAATCAGCGAAAGCTCTTCCAGAGATCTCCATCTCAACGCGAAGACCCAGCTCCACACAATGACCAGCAAGCTACAGTGCTGGACACTCCATGCCAAACAACTATCAAGACAGGAACACAACCC
The DNA here is from genome assembly GCF_964341445.2 of Mesoplodon mirus. Classification (NCBI taxonomy): domain Eukaryota; kingdom Metazoa; phylum Chordata; class Mammalia; order Artiodactyla; family Ziphiidae; genus Mesoplodon; species Mesoplodon mirus. The sequence goes on along the minus strand of NC_138981.1, from coordinate 136,062,289 downwards.
CACTCATTTGCAGAGAGGCTGCATACAATCCTAATAAGTTCAAGACACCCCAAAACACACCACCAGACATGGTCCTACTCACCAGAAAGACAAGATCCAGCCTCATCTACCAGAACACAGGTACCAGTCCCCTCCACCAGGAAGCCGACACAACCCACTGAAACAAGCTTACCCACGGGGGGCAGACGCCAATAACAACAGGAACGACGAACCTGCAGTCTGTGAAAAGGAGACACCAAACACAATAAGTTAAGCAAAATGAGAAGGCAGAGAAAGACACAGCAGATAAAGAAGCAAGGTAAAAACCCACCAGACCAAACAAATGAGGAAGAAACAGGCAGTCTACCTGAAAAAGAATTCAGAGTAATGATAGTAAAGATGATCCAAAATCTTGGAAATACAATGGAGAAAACACAAGAAAGGTATAACAAGGACCTAGAAGAGCTAAAGAGCAAACAAACAATGATGAACAACACAATAAATGAAATTAAAAATTCTCTAGAAGGAATCAATAGCAGAATAACTGAGGCAGAAGAAAGGACAAAATCTACAGAATACACTTTCTTCTCAGGTGCTCATGAAACATTCTCCAGGATAGATCATATCTTGGGTCACAAATCAAGCCTTAGTAAATTTAAGAAAACTGAAATCATATCATGTATCTTTTCCAATCACAACCCTATGAGACTAGATATCAATTACAAGAAAAAATCTGTAAAAAATACAAACACATGGAGGCTAAACAATACACTACTAAATAACAAAGAGATCACTGAAGAAATCAAAGTGGAAATCAAAAAATACCTAGAAAAAAATGACAATGAAAACACAATGACCCAAAACCTATGGGATGCAGCAAAAGCAGTTCTAAGAGGGAAGGTTATAGCAATACAATCCTACCTCAAGAAACAAAAAAAAAAAACTCAAATAAACAACCTAACTTTACACCTAAAGCAATTAGAAAAAGAAGAACAAAACAAAACAAAAATACCCCAAAGTTAGCAGGAGAGAAATAAAGATCAGATCAGAAATAAATGAAAAGGAAATGAAGGAAACAATAGCAAAGATCAATAAAACTAGAAACTGGTTCTTTGAGAAGATAAACAAAATTGATAAACCATTAGCCAGACTCATCAAGAAAAAAAGGGAGAAGACTCAAATCAATAGAATTAGAAATGAAAAAGGAGAAGTAACAACTGACACTGCAGAAATACAAAGGATCATGAGAGATTACTACAAGCAACTCTATGCCAATAAAATTGACAACCTGGAAGAAGTGGACAAATTCTTAGAAAAGCACAACCTTCCGAGACTGAACCAGGAAGAAACAGAAAATATAAACAGAACAATCACAAGCACTGAAATTGAAACTGTGATTAAAAATCTTCCAACAAACAAAAGCCCAGGACCAGATGGCTTCACAGGTGAATTGTATCAAACATTTAGAGAAGAGCTAACACCTATCCTTCTCAAACTCTTCCAAAATATAGCAGAGGGAGGAACACCCCCAAACTCATTCTACGAGGCCACCATCACCCTGATACCAAAACCAGACAAAGATGTCACAAAGAAAGAAAACTACAGGCCAATATCACTGATGAAATAGATGCAAAAATCCTCTACAAAATACTAGTAAACAGAATCCAACAGCACATTAAAAGGATCATACACCATGATCAAGTGGGTTTCATCCCAGAAATGCAAGGATTCTTCAATATATGCAAATCAATCAATGTGACACACCACATTAACAAATTGAAGGATAAAAACCATATGATCATCTTAATGGATGCAGAAAAAGCTTTTCACAAAATTCAACACCCACTTATGATAAAAACCCTACAGAAAGTAGGCACAGAGGGAACTTACCTCAACATAATAAAGGCTGTATATGACAAACCCACAGCCAACATCGTTCTCAATGGTGAAAAACTGAAACCATTTCCACTAAGATCAGGAACAAGACAAGGTTGCCCACTCTCACCACTATTATTCAACATACTTTCGGAAGTTTTAGCCACAGCAATCAGAGAAGAAAAAATAATAAAAGGAATCCAAATTGGAAAAGAAGAAGTAAAGCTGTCACTGTTTGCAGATGACATGATACGATACACAGAGAATCCTAAAGATGCCACCAGAAAACTACTAGAGCTAACCCATAAATTTGGTAAAGTAGCAGGATACAAAATTAATGCACAGAAATCTCTCGCATTCCTATACCCTAATGATGAAAAATCTGAAAGAGAAATTAAGAAAACACTCACATTAACCACTGCAACAAAAAGAATAAAATACCTAGGAATAAACCTACCCAAGGAGACAAAAGATCTGTATGCAGAAAACTGTAAGACACTGATGAAAGAAATTAAAGTTGATACAAACAGATGGAGAGATATACCATGTTCTTGGATTGGAAGAATCAACATTGTGAAAATGACTATACTACCCCAAACAATCTATAGATTCAACGCAATCCCTATCAGACTACCAATGGAATTTTTCACAGAACTAGAACAAAATATTTCACAATTTGTATGGAAACACAAAAGACCACGAATAGCCAAAGCAGTCTTGAGAAAGAAAAATGGAGCTGGAGGAATCAGGCTCCCTGACTTCAGACTATACTATAAAGCTACAGTAATCAAGACAGTATGGTCCTGGCATAAAAACAGAAATATAGATCAATGGAACAGGATAGAAAGCCCAGAGATAAACCCACGCACATATGGTCACCTTATCCTTGATAAAGGAGGCAAGAATATACAATGGAGAAAAGACAGCCTCTTCCATAAGTGATGCTGGGAAAACTGGACAGCTACATGTAAAAGAATGAAATTAGAACACTCCCTAACACCATATACAAAAATAAACTCAAAATGGATTAGAGACCTAAATGTAAGGCCAAACACTATCAAACTCTCAGAGGAAAACATACGCAGAACACTCTATGATGTAAATCACAGCAAGATCCTTTTTGACCCACCTCCTAGAGAAATAGAAATAAAAACAAAAATAAACAAATGGGACCTAATGAAACTTCAAAGCTTTTGCACAGCAAAGGAAACCATAAAGAAGATGAAAAGACAACCCTCAGAATGGGAGAAAATATTTGCAAATGAAGCAACAAAGGACTGATCTCCAAAATATACAAGCAGCTCATGCAGCTCAATATCAAAATAACAAACAACCCAATCAAAAAATGGGCAGAAGCCCTAAATAGACATTTCTCGAATGAAAATATACAGATTTTCAACAAACACATGAAAGGATGCTCAACATCGCTAACAATTAGAAAAATGCGAATCAAAACTACAATGAGGTATCACCTCACACCGTCAGCATGGCCATCATCAAAAAATCTACAAACAATAAATGCTGGAGAGGATGTGGAGAAAAGGGAACCCTCTTGTACTGTTGGTGGGAATGTAAATTGATACAGCAACTATAGAGAACAGTATGGAGGTTCCTTAAAAAACTAAAAATACAACTACCCTATGACCCAGCAATCCCACTACTGGGCATATACACTGAGAAAACCATAATTCAAAAAGAGTCATGTACCACAATGTTCATTGCAGCTGTATTTACAAGAGTCAGGACATGGAAGCAACCTAAGTGTCCATCAACAGATGAATGGATAAAGAAGATGTGGCACATATATACAATGGAATATTACTCAGCCATAAAAAGAAATGAAATTGAGTTATTTGTAGTGAGGTGGATGGACATAGAGTTTGCCATACAGAGTGAAGTAAGTCAGAAAGAGAAAAACAAATACTGTACGCTAACACATATATATGGGATGTAAAAAAAAAAAAAAGGTTCTGAAGAACCTAGGGGGCAGGACAGGAATAAAGAGGCAGACGTAGAGAATGGACTTGAGGATATGCGGAGGGGGAAGGGTAAGCTGTGACAAAGTGAGAGAGTGGCATGGACATATATACACTACCAAATATAAAATAGCTAGCTAGTAGGAAGCAGCCGCATAGCACAGGGAGATCAGCTCGGTGCTTTGTGACCACCTGGAAGGGTGGGATAGGGAGGGTGGGAGGGAGGTGCAAAAGGGAAGGGATATGGGGATATATGTATACATATAGCTGATTCACTTTGTTATACAGCAGAAACTAACACACCATGGTAAAGCAATTATACTCCAATGAAGATGTTAAAAAAATAAAATAAAGTAAAAAAATAGTATATTAATTCTTCACAGTCAAATAGGCAAAAAATTCAGTGATTTCAAGAATTCAGACAAAAGGGGCATGCCCGTACTCTACCTCTAACATGACAATTATTATAGGGTAGTTTAGCAATACTCATCGAAAGCCTGAAAAATGTGCCTACATGTGGAACCAATAATTGCACATCTAAGAATTTATTTAAAAGAAGCAATCGGGGTTTTTGCAAAGACTTAGCCACAGAATACTCATCTCTGCATTGTTTACAGTAGGGAAAAAATATAACCTAAATGTCTAACAGTAGCGAGTTGGTCAAATAAATTGTACTTTCATACAATGAAATGCTAGTTAACCACTGAAAGTGTAGAATAATGAACTTGAAAGAATGTTCAGAATATATTAAGCTCATGAAAGAGGACGTAGAATATAGAGAAAAGAAGACTGAAGGATTATAATAAAATGTTAATAGTGATTACCTCTGAGTGGTAAAAATATGGGTGATGTTTACATCCTTTTTCATTCTTTTTTGTATATCTGTGATTTCTACATGGTCTATAATAAACATGTATTACTTTGATAAAGAAAAATTCAATAACAGAGTGCCTTTTAATGTTCATCCTCTTTGAGAAGTTCTACCTCTAGAAATTTATTCTGATAGTCATACATTCACACAAGAACATACATTACTATAATAACCAAAAAGGGAGACCAATTTAATGTCTAGCAATAGTAATTATAAAGTATGACATAACTCTAGCTATAGCTATAGGATGGAATACTGGGCAACTATTAAAAATCATGAGGTAGAAGAACATTTAAACCATAAAACATTCAGTGAAAAGGCAGATTATAAAACATTAAATACAATGCAAAGCTAATTTTTAAAAAACTATGTATAAATAGAAAAAAGAATGGAAGGAAATATACCAAAATGAACATCAACTCTGGTTCTCTCCAAGTGGTAGGACTACAGGTAATTTATTTTCATCTTTCTGCATTTTGCACTTTTTCTACAATGTAATTTTAAACTCCAGAAAAAATTTAAGTTTGCATTTGAGGAGCAAGGAAAGAAAATGTAGAACAACATAACAACTCTCTGCTGCCATCATGCTGTGAGGCATTTATATCTAAGCATGTTGGCATTCCATAACTGAATCCAAGAACTGGTCCTGTTATGAATGGGAAGAATATAGATTAAAATAAGTGAGAATAGGGGCAATATATTAATATCACGTATAAACACAGAAAACTTCGGAAACCAATATATCAAGATGATAAGAATGATTAATTCTTGTTGGTAGGAACATAGGTGGTGGTTACTTTCATGGGTGTGATTTTCTATATTTTTTTAAAATTTTCCAAAGATAAAAAATAAGATAAATAAAACCAAGTGAGAGAGCTATAGATATTTCCAGTCACTGGTTCAGGAACAGTGGGGAAACCTCTGATCTTCTGTCTCTGAGACTGTGGGAGAGCCTAGTTAGTTCTGGGATGGGAGGAAGCATCCACAGCCATTGCTTTCCTCTATGGCCTCCAGGGTTGAACCCAGGGGCACTACCAGTGAAATAATGCAATGATGCTAGTCTCTCCCTTCCATTGCATGCCAGGGAGCCCCTCACCCTATGCCAACAGCCGCCCAATTCAGAGTCTCGGACCTCCAGGCCTTCACAACCTCTAGTCATGCAGAGCTTCCAGTCAGAAGCATTTCCTTTCCTGCCATGGCCCCCTTCTCTAGCTCTTCTGCAATCTGCCCCCTGCCACTACACTGCGAGCTTCTGGAGGGCTGGGACCGTGGTTTAGCTCAAATCTTGCCCCTGTGCCTACCACAGCACCAATTAACATTTATGAGACTTTGCAGGCAGGTATGAAACAGAATCTTGATGCCTAGTTTGGGAGTAGAGAGCAAGGATACCAGCAACCCAGAAGTGTTTCATCCTCACAGAAAAGCACAACCCAGCCCACTACTGGTGATGATATGACTAAAATAGTTTCATGGGTAAGAGTGCCACCTAGTGGAATGGGGCAGACGTGGGCAGTGATTAAAGTAGGTCAAAATAGAAATAAAATAATTCAAACAGATCTTCTTTGAAATAAAAATACACAACTCATCACAATAACTGGAGCAGTGGGGACCAGATGAACTGTCTGTGTAAGGACATGGTAGCAACAAAGTCAATATAGCATCAATATACAAACTTACCTGTTACATGATAGGTTTCCTTTGCTTCACGGTGAAAAAACACATCTCATCTTACTGCCAAGGGCTACAAATTAATCATAAGGGTCAAGGTTCATGGTACTTACTCAAGGTTTCTGTGGATACTATGTTACTCCCATAACTTTAGAATTATTCTACCATTTTCAGCATTGTTTCTCTTAGTGGAGAGATAATGGAATTTGTCTATTATAAGAAGTATGTAAAGTGAGAGATTTCCTTTGCCAAAAGTTCATATAATGAAAGGTATGGAAAAATAACCTTTTTTCATTGAAACAAATTAATCCTGTAAATATTTGCTGGGTATACCAAGCCACTGACTAGTGTTCCTAGAAAAAAGCTTTCAGGGGTAGAAAAACTGAGGTCAAAATTATTATATTTTCCAAAAAAAGTATTATATTTTCCTCTTCAAATATAAGCCAAATAGTGGCTGTCAAACATCACAGGGAAATGCTCCATTTCCCTCAGCATCAGAATGGACTGAGGCCCCGCTGTTCAAGCTCACACACAGCACATGTGAGAGCATGCATGGGTGAAACTGATCAGAGTTGGTCTGTGTGAAGTGATGCCCTCTCCTCCAATGCAGTAAACTGGAGATGGTCAAACTGGATGTGGAGCTCCATGGAACTACATACACTTCATGATGCCAAGAGTACTATACACAGCTTGAGAAGCACATTCTGAACAAGTAAGTGCCTTTGAACCTCTGAAAGGCAAGGCAAAGCTTTTTTTTTTTTTTTAAGATTTTAGGCAAAATCTTAGCCAGCATAAGAAGAAAGTCTGTGGAATTCAAGAGGTGACACCTCACCCGTTATTTATTTATTTATTTATTTATTTATTTAGGCCGTGCCACACGGCTTGCAGGATCTTAGTTCCCTGACCAGGGATTGAACCTGGGCCCAGCAGTGAAAGTGCGGAGTCCTAACCACTGGACCACCATGGAATTCCCATCACGTGCTTTTAAACACCAGCACAGTGACAAAGCTCATAATAAAGGTGGACAACCTCCATAACACCTTTCATCCAGATCACTGCAGTTTCTGATGGATCTCTCCATCTTCACTGTCCCAACTTGGCGAAACCTACACATTCTAGCCATATTAATAGTCTTGGAGTCTAACTCTGGCCACTTCATACGGCCTTTTCTCCTCCAACCCGTGCTTAAAAATCTTCACTGCTTCCAAAGTGCCTATCAAAAATGTTGAAACACCTCAGTTTAGTATTCAATGTCCCTCAAAATGTGGCCCCAACCTACCTTTCCAAGCATATTTGACATAATTCCCCCATAATGAGCCTGTGGTCCAGCCAGATTAAAATTCTCACTGTTCAAGTGTACATATATTTTCTCACCTCTCTAGCAGTGAAAAAATTCAGGTCACCACAAAAGGCCATTAGGATCCTTCCCAAGTGCTGTGCAAAGCTTGCCCAGAAGAGAAGCGTCTTTAGATGCGCCATCACATAACGCATTGCCTTTGGAAATACAGATCCATGGAGGATGAGTCAAGAGTTTATACATCTCAGTACCTGACCTGGATTATTTTAATGCTTGTTCTGGTACTCACTAGTCCACTGCTTTCCAAACGTTTTTGTAATTTTGACGTTTCATTGGTCCTACTTAAAAAAATTTTTTTTGTAAAACTCACTGACCCTACCCTAATGCTGGAATTTTTTTCTAAAATTTTAAAGCCAATTAAGATGAATTTGGTTTTGAGAATTTTAGAGCAATTTTGTGAGATCTTATGAGACACCCTGGAATGCCCCCAAAATGGAGTTTAGAATCACTGTCTCAGCAAATATGTTTGCCTCTCCATGCTTTATTATTTCCACCTACAGAATGAGAAGTAATGATGCTCCTACCCTCTCCCAAGTCCCTCAGCCTGTATATTATGAGAACACATGCTGTATATAAAGAACTTTGTTTTCCCGGAATGAAGGAGTCATATATAACCCAAATAAAACAATTTGACCATAACCCCAAAATCCCCTTATGATAGTAAACATTGTAAATGTTACCAATAAAATATGAGACACTATCACATTATTTGATAACACAAAAATATAAAATTCTTTCAGGCTGCAGAAAGACATTTATGTTATTGAACTTAATTAAGAGACCACAATGCTTGGGAAGGTGGTGCATCTAACATCCAAAAAGAACTGCCCGGGGAAGGAAGCAGACTTAAGGCTGGCTTTAGCTTGTGAACAGAGGAGTTCCTTCTGAGGTAAGGGTGGGAGTTTCAGGACTCTGAGAAGATGTCTCAATTTCAACTTGGTTCCCTGTTGAAATGTTTCTTTCTGCAGAGAGATTAGAAGTGAAGTGCTGGGAGAAGAGGCCGGAAAGCAAACTTAAGGCTCCCTTGTCAGGAGTACATTTTGTCCCCACAAAGCTAGTTTTGTTTGAAGTCACAATTCAGTAAATTCTTTTTGATAGAATTCTTTTATTGCAACTGTCTCGAAGAAGTTGAACTTCTGCAAGTAGCAGTCTGTGGAGAATTCCAATAGTAGACTTAATACTGTGACTATAAATAAGAGCCCTACAAGTCACCAGAGAGTCTCAGACCAAAAGGAAGGTGACAGACCATGCAGGCTACTGCCCTGCCTCCAGGCTGTACAAGAAGCCCATCCCAAGTACATTGGAAGAGTCCAAGTCATTCTAAAAGGGTTACAGGAAGGAATCCAAGAATTGTAGACCTATCTTAGAGCCAGAAAAGACCTTTAGATATCATCTGCTGTAGGCTTTTTGCAAAGAGCAGAAGTTTATGCTACTTTTATGTAGGCCAAATGTTAAGAAGAAATCACTTAGCCTCAGATGAAAATAACTAATGTGAAATAATACATGTGTACACTCTCAATAAGATTAAATAACTTTTTAAGGTTCTATGACAATTTTTTTCATTTAAAAAAAAGGCCAACATAAATTAGTCAGTTAGCTCATCTGATAGGTGCTAAACAGTTCCTCCTGCTTCTTAAGTAGTTCTTCTTCCCTATCTTGTAGAGTGACTGCTTAGGTCAATAGATGCTTCCAGTTCTTACCAGAAACACAAGTGATTTTAACCTTTCAGGGGAAGAACCATCCCAAAGACCCACAGAAGCCGTGGAGGGGTGGACAAGCACTTGCCTCCCCTTAGGAATTTCCATGTGTTTAGAGAAGGGAGTCTAGATTAAACCAAACCCATTTTCAGAGCTGACTAGACATCCCAACAGGAAGCTGCAAGTTTCCCAGATCAGAAGCAGGGCAAAACTAAACACACAGCATAGCTCTGGGCTTCTGAAGTCTTCATTGCTCTTCCCTCCTCAGTCACAGGAGATCAGAAGTTCCAGGTATCCCGGGACTCAGTGTATGGGCTAGCAGACAAGCATAAGGGAAAGCTATCCCACCTCTGAAAGAGCTCTGAATGCAGAAGCTAAAAGGCTATCTGTCTGGGACATTGCAAAGAAGATTACTGTATTAAGATGAAATGTGGGATTGATCTCCTCCAGCCCCAGGACTTGAGGAATACTAAAGGGGGGGTGAAACAATAGGGCTCACTCCAATCTCTGGTATGCTGCACTTTGAAATTTACAGATGACTTTCCCTCCCACTATTACAGTTGATCTTCACAACAGCTTTATGAAGCCAATGTAGTTAGAATGACTTTAGAGATGAGGAAATTTATGCAGAGGTGAGTCAGTGGCCCAAGGCCACGCAGCTGGTGAATAGTAGAGCTAAGATCCAAACAGTCCTTTTATGGAAATACAACACCTGTGAACAGAAGATATTTTTCTGTTTTTCTGAAGCCCTATCACCCTTTCTGGAGAGCCTCCAGGATGAAGACCTTGCAGAAGACACAATCTAATTTTCTCTTGAAACATTCTTCACGGCTGTGGAACATACAGTCAAGGGTATCTGTGGCACTGTGGCAGAAAGCATAATAATCAGCAGAGTAAATTCTATTCTTGAGGGAGTTCCTCTTCCCTGGTAGATTCCTCAGCATGAAGCCCTCCATCTCCAAAGAAGGACATGGCCCCTGTGATTTATTGCGAGTGCCTATGTCTGAGTCCTTGAGAAGAAAACCGAGTATTATTTGTGTTTTACTAGAAGAATTAATACACCAAGGGGAAAGAATTTTGAGTAGCAGCACTACTGTGGGATTCTAATGACCAGAAAGTAGCACTGCCTCGTTCATTCAGACCTCAAAAGTACAGAAGTTAGGATTGATTTCTGTCTTTGCAGTATCTATGAAAAACTAGTTTCTAACCTAATTAATCTGGTACTAACTTAAATAACTCCTTACCTTTTTCATGCTAAAACAGAGGTCAGGGAAATTATGTACTAATGTAGCAGTCTCCCTCAGCCTCAGTCATATTTGTTCATCTTTAAGAGTCTTTCTTCTTGAAAAGCAGTGATGAATCTATCTGAAAAGGAATCTCCTAAAATGTCTTCCTTCAGCAATTACTGCAGTTCATGAAGAAATTTAGTTTGCAAATACTTAGGGAACAGGTGGACTTCTGATTATGAATGTGATGGAGTAACTTGTAGTAGACTAATACTTCCACCGAGAATAGCTAAGAAATCCAGATAAAATTTTTAAATGTCTGTTTGAAGGAACTAGAGCATGACGAGGCAGCCAGGACTTTGGAAAAGAGAGGCAATGACACTCTGCAGCCATTTTTTTCCTCAGAATGTTTGCTGATTCTGGGCATGAGGTAAATGGGTGGGGATATGAGTAAGAACGTGAACTGAGGGCCTCTACTAAGAGGAGAGAAACCAGCAGAGCACTGGGTAGAAAGAAAGAGGGGAAACTGAGCCCAATATTCTGCCAGTTTTCCCCTCAAGATATTTACCAAACTCTGAAACTGCATTAACTGAAAACCTAAAGAAAAAAAAGAGACTGTCAAACTAGAATTTTAAACCCAGGAAAAGTGTCTTTCCAAAAAGGAAGGCAAGATTTTAAGCAGCGTGGCATCATAGTTTTGAATCTCCCTAAATTTGACTCTCTCACATAAAACAGATAAAGTGCTAGAATAATAGAACAAAAGCCCATAAACAACATCTACAACAAAGCTAGGTAAAACATACCCCAATGAAACCCAAAATATGACCAGGTAGAGATAATCCACTAATAGCCATGAAACAGTAAAGTATCAGCATCTGCTGAGAGGAGGAAGGGATAAAAATGGCATCTGAAATACCTGAAAATAGGAATACCCCAAAATAGTCAACATGTACTTACTGCAAAGCACAGCAGAACATTTTAGGAACAAAAGTCACAGGAAAGAAGAGTTCTGTACACGCCAATGGATGAGTAACTACAAGGCATTTGAGAGGCTGAGCAATGTGGGCTTGAGAAAATCTAAAACTTCATCTTCTACTCTGGGATGAAGTAAGGTGGAAGAAACATCACTCCCATAGTTAAGACAAAAAATAAGCCAGATTAACTTCAAATTCATGAATTTTTCTATTGCATTGGAGAGCTGAGTTTGCAGAGCAGCACACTTGCCCAAAGTCTGAGGAGATACAGTCCCTACCGGAGGAGAGGAGACATGAGCACTCACTTACCTGGGGTAAGCTTACCAAAAACCAGTAAGAAGAGTTCCACTAGAAACAAACACTAATGAACTGGTGAAGGCAGATTATGGACTGGCAGGATAGTAGGAAGGCTCTGAGGGCCTCAGAGACTTGGGGGTCTGCACTCTGTTGCAAGCGCTTTCTCCACGAATCCTGCTGGGGGCTTTCAGAAAGGCTCAGAAAGAGCCCTAAGAACGGACCATTGCGATGCAGTCCTTGAAGAGAGGAGCATTAGCCATGCAGGAGGAATACGAATCTCAACCCCATGCATTTCCCCTATCTCCCCCAGGGAAAACAGTGTCTTTCTCTGTGGGGAAAGGACAACACACTCTAGGGCAATGGTGGAAATTCATTGTAGCTGGGAGAAGGAAATGGGGAAAAAGAACTACTCCTGGGGGAAGGGCAGAAATATACACTGGGCACAGAACCACATACTCCTGAGGCCATACCGTGGACTTAGCACCTAAGACTGAGACTTGGGCAGAACAACAGAAAATGCCCACCTCCCAGTTCCCCACATCACTAACTAAATAAATTCAAGTAACTAGTAACAGCATAATAGTACTGGGAAAGGGACAGAAGCGGAAACAGAGTATGCAAAGATGCCATCTGAGGCACAGTGTAAAGGGAAGACCTAAAGTTCAGTGTCGAAAAGACATTGCTCTGGAAGACCAACTTTCATGTTAAGCACAAGGAATCACTATAGGAATTTGAAGTCTGTCATACACTGAGGGTGGACATAGCAGCAACAACCTCAAACCCAATCCAACTCCTAACCAGGTTAACTCAAAACTCTGTTCTAAAGACCCAGCAGAAGGAAACATGTGCCCATTTCCAGGCATAAAAATTTCATACCTCATTCTCTACTGGCCTACACAATATGTTTGGCTTCAAACAAACAAATAAAAACACACAAAAAGGTAAGAAAAATCACATTCCCAAGAAACAAAGTGATTATCAGAACCAGAATCTGATATGACACAGACACTGGAACTATCAGACAAGGAATTTTAAATAATTATCATTAACATGTTAAAGGCTCAAATGGAAATGGTGGACATTATGCAAGATAAGCAGGTAATTGCAGTAGAAAAACACACACTAAGAAAGAACAAAATAGAAATGCTAGAAATGAAAAGCACAGTAGCAGAGATAAAGAATACCTTCAGTGGGCTCACCAGTAATCTCAACACAGCCAAAGAAAGAATCAGTGAACTTGAAGATCACTCAACAAAAATTACCCAAATTGAAACACAAAGAAAATTTAGAAGAATATCCAAGATAATATAAAACAGTCTAGTATGAGTCTAATTGGAATCCCAGAAGCCAGAGGGATGAGAGATTATTTTATTTTTATTTTTTATTTTATGACAACATAATGGGTGAGAATTTCCCAAAATTAAATGACACACACCAAACCACAAATGCAAGAGGTTCAGAGCCCCCAGTAAACCACCTCTTGGCATATATTCAAACTACTGAAAACAAAAGAGAAAATCTTGAAAGCAGCCAGAGAAAAAAGAAACTTTACATAGAGAGAAAAAAATAAGAATTACATCAAATTTCTCATCAGAAACCATGCAACTCAGAAGTCTATACCCAGAAAATATCTTTAAAAAAATGTAAGGTGCCATTGCTGGTGCCAATGTAAACTGGTACAGCCACTTTGGAAGACAGCTTGGCAGTTAGTTCCTTAAAATGTAAAACATAGTGCACTCTACTTCTGCTGTGAAAGGTATAATAGTCTGGTGACACAGGAGTAGTTTCACATTTTAAAAAATCATCACCTTGAACAAAATAGAGAATGAATAGTATTATATAAATATTGTATCTTAAATAGTTTATTCAGTCTCTTCAAAAAATAGTTCAATTTACTGAAAGAAACATTTTTAAATGTTAAATATAAGTTTACCATGCAAACCAGAAATTTTACTCCTAGTTATGAAGTAAAATGAAAACATATGTCCACACAAAGACTTGTAAGCAAATGTTCATAAAAGCATTACTCATAAAAGCCAAAAAGTGAAAACAATTCAAGTGTTCATCAACTAGTAAACAGATAAATAAAATATGCTATATCCATGCAGTGGAATACTGGAACAAAATACCGATACATGCTACAAAATGGATGAACCTCAAAAACATTATTCTAAGTGAAAGAAGCCAGATGCAAAACACTCAATATTGTATAATTCAACTTATATGAAATTCCAAAGACGGCAAATCTATTGGTATAGAAAGAAGATTACTGGTTGCCTGGGGTTGGGGGTGGAAAGGTGATTGACTTACGGTATGGGGTTCTTTGGGGGTGATGACAGAATTCTAAAAGTGGATTTGGGTGATGGTCGTATGATTCTGTAAATTCACTAAAAATCACTGAAGTGTACACTTAAAAAAGGTTAATTTTACAGTATGTAAATTTTATCTCCAAAAGGCTAACTTTTAAAATGAAAAAGAAATAAAGACTTTCTCAGAAAAACAAAAATAATTATGGAAATCATAGCCAGAAGTCTTACTCTACAAGAAATCTTAAAGAAGTTCTTCAGGCTGAAGAAATATATTAGGCTGAAACATGGATCTCCACAAATAAATCAAGAATGCTAAAAAGAAATAAATGAAGGTAAAATACATTGATTTTTCCTATATTTAATTGACCTAAAAGATAACTGGGGGGCTTCCCTGGCAGCACAGTGGTTAAGAATGAGCCTGCCAATGCAGGGGACATGGGTTCGAGCCCTGGTCCAGGAAGATCCCACATGCCACGGAGCAACTAAGCCCGTGCATCACAACTACTGAGTCTGCGCTCTAGAGCCTGTGTGCCACAACCACTGAAGCTCGCACGCCTAGAGCGTGTGCTCCACAAAAAGAGAAGTCACCACAATGAGAAGCCCGTGCACCGCAACAAAGAGTAGCCCCCGCTCACTGCAAATGGAGAAAGCCCATGCACAGCAATGAAGACCAAATGCAGCGAAAAATAAATTAAATAAATAAATAAATAAATAAATAAAGATAACTGGGTGTTTAAAGAAAAAATAGTAGTAAAATATTGTGCCAGGGTAGCTATAATAACACCAGCAAAAACTTCAGGACAAAGAACACTATTAGAAATAAAGAGGATCATTACATAATAAAGAGGTCAATTCTCAAATAAGATATATAACAGAGCTTAAAAATACATTGGACAGGTACTTCCCTGGTGGCGTGCCTGCCAATGCAGGGGACATGGATTCGATCCCTGGTCCGGGAAGATCCCACATACTGTGGAGCAACTAAGCCCATGTGCCACAACTACTGAGCCTGCACACCACAACTACTGAAGCCCGCATGCTGCAACTACTGAAGCCCATGTGCTTAGAGTCTGTGCTCTGCAACAAGAGAACCCACCACAATGAGAAGCCTGCACACCTCAGCAAAGAGCAGCCCCCGCTCGCTGCAACTACAGGAAGCCTGTGTGCAGCAATGAAGACCCAGCGCAGCCAAAAAAAAAAAATTGGACAAAAACTGATACTACTGAAAAGAGAAAAGGACAAATACACAATTACAATCAGAGACTTTAACACTCCTCTCTCGGCAACTGACAGAACATGTAGGCAGAAGATTAGTAAAGCTATAGGTTACCTGAACAGCACTATCAACCAATCTGACTTAATTGATATGTGTATATGTGTGTGTGTGTGTGTGTGTGTATATAAACACCACTCAACACATTATTCTCAATTGCACATGGAACATTCATAAAGATCAGTCATATTATGGGCCACTAAAAGAAAAGAACCTCAATGAATTTTAAAGAATAGTGATCATTAAAAGTATGTTTTCAGAACATACTGGAAATCAATAAAAGAAAGATATCTATAAAGGATACTGCTAAAAATAGAACTACCATATGACCCAGCAATCCCACTACTGGGCATATACCCTGAGAAAACCATAATTCAAAAAGATACATGTGGGCTTCCCTGGTGGCACAGTGGTTAAGAATCCGCCTGCCAATGCAGGGGACATGGGTTTGAGCCCCGGTCTGGGAAGATCCCACATGCCGCAGAGCAACTAAGCCCATGTGCCATAACTACTGGGCCTGCACCCTAGAGCCCGTGAGCCACAACTACTGAGCCTGTGTGCCACAACTACTGAAATCCACATGCCTAGAGCTTGTGCTCTGCAACAAGAGAAGCCACCGCAATAAGAAGCCCATGCACGGCAACGAAGAGTAGTCCCCGCTCGCCGCAACTAGAGAAAGCCTGCGCACAGCAACGAAGACCCAACGCAGCCAAAAATAAATAAATTAATTAATTTTTTTTTAAAAAGATAAATGCACCACAATGTTCACTGCAGCACTATTTACAATAGCCAGGACATGGAAGCAACCTAAATGTCCTTCGACAGATGAATGGGTAAAGAAGATGTGGCACATATATACAATGGAATATTACTCAGCCATAGAAAGGAACAAAATTGGGTCATTTGTAGAGACGTGGGTGGATCTAGAGAATGTCATACAGAGTGAAGTAAGTCAGAAAGAGAGAAACAAATATCGTATATTAATGCACATATGTGGAACCTAGAAAAATGGTACAGATGAACAGGTTTGCAAGGCAGAAATAGAGACACAGATGTAGAGAACAAATGTATGGACACCAAAGGAGGGAAAGCAGGGGTGTGGGTGTTGGTGGTGGGATGAATTGGGAGATTGGGATTGACATATATACACTAATATGTATAAAGTAGATAACTAATAAGAACCTGATGTATAAAAAGTAAATAAAATTCAGGGCTTCCCTGGTGGCGCAGTGGTTGGGAGTCCGCCTGCCGATGCAGGGGACACGGGTTCGTGCCCCGGTCCAGGAAGATCCCACATGCCGTGGAGCGGCTGGGCCCGTGAGCCATGGCCGCTGAGCCTGCACGTCTGGAGCCTGTACTCCACAACGGGAGAGGCCACAACAGTGAGAGGCCCGCGTACCACAAACAAACAAACAAACAAACAAAAAACACAATGAGATACCACTACACACCTCAATGGCTAAGAAAAAAAATTAGCAATACCAACTGCTGGAGCAACTGGCATCAGCAGGATGTGGAACAACTGGCACTCTCACACCCTGCTGGTGGGAATGCAAAATGGTATAGCCACTCTGCAAGAGTTTGGCAGGTTCTTATAAAGGTAAACATTCACTTACCATGTAACCCAGCAATCCTGCTCCTGGATAGTTACTCAAGAGAAATGAAAACAAAAAAACCTGTATACAAATATGTATAACAACTTAATTCATAAGAGACAAAAACTGGAAACAAACCAAATGCCCCTCAACTGGTGAATGGATAAACAAAATGTGGTACATCTATACAGTGGACTACTATCCAACAATAAAAAGGAGTGACCTGCTGATACGCACAACCACATGGATGAATCTCAAAGGCATTTTGCTAAGTGACAGAAGCCAGACCCAAAGGACTACGTACCATATGATTCCATTTACTTGACAATCTGGAAAAGGTAAAACTATAGAGATAGATATCAGACCAGTGGCTGCCAGGGTTTAGGAATGAGGGAGGGGTGGAATACAAAGAGGCAGCACCAGGCAATTTGGGGGGGGGTGATGGAACTTTCTGTACCTTGATTGTGGTGATGGATACACGGCTCTGTGCTTCAGTCTGAAGTCATGAAAAAGCATACCATAGAAGTTTGCTCTATGTAACTAAATAAACCAAAATAAGATCCCCCTGCACACGCACCTAAGTGAGAGCATGTGCTACCAAGGATGGACAGTAACTAGAACTCACACACTGCTGGTGGTAGTGTAAACTGTTACAGCCACTACGGAAAGCTACTTGGCACCATCTGCTAAAATTAAACATGTACATCCTACAAATCAATTCCACCTCTAGACATATATGCAACAGAAGCATATATTTACCAAAGAAATTAAATAGCAGGCTATTCATAGCAGCTTTATCTGTATTAGCAAAAACCTGGACACTACGCCAATATCAGCAAACAGTGGAATAGATAAATCAATCATAGTACAGTCATAAAACGGAATACTGTATGGCAATGAGAATAAAGGAAATGCTGCTCACATGACAACCTGAATGAATCTCAAACAATATTAAGTATGAGAATCCAGACAATAGTAAGAGTACATAATGTAGGATTCCATTTATGTAATCAAAGATGTTACAAGTCAGACTAGTGGTTACCCTTGGGCAGAAGTAGTGACTTGGATGGGATCACAAGGGAGTTCTAGCAATGTTCTATTACTTAATATAAATGCTGCTTATTGGTGTGTTAACTTTGTGAATATTCATTAATCTGTTCACTTAATATTTGTGCATTTTCCCTGTTTGCAAAGTATACTATACTTCCATTTTAAAAGTTTTAAAAGCAGAGTATGTATATTTCATTTTCTTTCCTTTTTAAAATTTAGGTTTGCTGATCAAAGATTCTTTGATTCCATGTGCTTTCCTGGTGGCGCAGCGTTTGAGAGTCTGCCTGCCGATGCAGGGGACGCGGGTTCGTGCCCTGGTCCGGGAAGATCCCACATGCCGCGGAGCGGCTGGGCCCGTGAACCATGGCCTCTGAGCCTGCGCGTCCGGAGCCTGTGCTCCGCAACGGGCGAGGCCACAGCAGTGAGAGGCCCGTGTACTGCAAAAAAAAAAAAAAAAAAGATTCTTTGATTCCAAAGGCAAGGACCAAGAATCAAACAAGAAAACCTTTGTTCCTGGTTGGATAGAAGGATGGAAGCAACTTTTGATTACTTGCTCTATCATGAATGGTGCCAGGGGCTTCACGACAACCAGTAGAGGTGGGAATTTTATTTCCATTTTTAGAGATGGAGAAGACCCAAGGGCAAGAAGATGAGTGGTTTCAACTATGATTTGTGATTCAGCATTTCTAGAAAGATGACCTTTGGGAACATCAGAGAGAGAAAGGCCTCTAAAGAGCATCTAGCCCAGCCTCTTTATTTTACAAAAGGAGAAAATGTGCTCCAGAAGAGAAAGGGGTCATTCAAGATTATCCATCTACTGAAAGAGAAGGGACTAGAGCTTCAGTCTCCTAAGTGCCATCCAGTGTATGTCCAATGCATCATGGCCATCGTTTACAGACAAATCATCAAAACCCTTTAAGGAATGGAGGGAAAAAAGCATTAAATTGGGAGTTGAAAGGTCTGGATCCTATCCCAGTTTTGCCAAGTAAGCTTGACTTCCCCCTTTGGGTTTTAATTTCCCCACCCGTGAAATACGAGGTGACAATACAAAATCAACAAGAGATAGCAAGTCTTGGATCCATGACAGAGGTAGATCCAGGTTTTATGGGACCTGAAGCTTCATAACACTTGAGGCCCTCGTTAAGGATAAGAATACAAAATTACCAATACAAAATCAGGAACAAGAGTAAAAATTTTAAATGAGAAAATAAATACGATAGAGTACACATTTGAAAAAGTTGACGAATGCTAGACATATCACAAAATTCAGGAAAAATGACAATAAACTAAAGCATATTTTTATTAGTTGCCTGATAAACCTCTGTAATATATTATTCCCACTTTTCTGTTATAGTCGGAGACTCGCAGGACTCAGCATATAGTTGTCCTCACAGCTAAGATTTAGTACAGCAATGTAGCAAGGACACAAAGGTGGATCACAAGGGGGAAAGACACAGGCAGAGCCTGGAAGAATCCACGTGCAGACTTCCTTATGCTCTCTCCTTCCCACGTGGAGCCACACAGAGGACACTCTTCCCTCAGCAGAGAAAATGCAGCGACATGTGTGTGATGTTGCTGCCCAGGGCAGCCCAGATTCAGTGCCCACGGCTTTTCTTCACGGCTGTTCACATAGGCAGCGTCTGCCTAGCGTGCCCCTTCTGGGAGAATTCCAGACTGCCGGAAGGAAAGCAGGGGTCCAGCCTAAAGCACACTGTATGTATAAACAGTCTAAGCACAGTGAGCCATTCTCATCAGTTTTCTATTAACTGGGGACACTCTGAGAGCCATGATGCCAGATGCCAGCAGAAGGCCACCCTTACAAGCAGGTCTTTCTAAGGACAGCAGTCTCAGGCCTGCTACATTAACTTCTGCACACCACTCAATGTTTGGAGTCTTGTTTCGTGTCGGTGCTCACAATCTCAGGAATTCTGAAGGATGCCATTTCACACAACCCCCATCCAAACAGGAATATAAACATATCTTGTGTTTATAATTGCATACACTGCACACTAAGTATACTACTGACAGGACAGAACTTGTGTTCGTTGAGTTTACGTATCTGATTCATGACTGGAAGACTTTCCCACAGACTAGCTTCTAGCTCCATATATTGTGAACCTTGATGCTCCTCCACTGTCAACATACTTCTGGTACCTAGTACTGTAAAGCACAGTGATATCACAACGTTCCCTCCAGCCTCACACCTCTTGTCCTGGTACCGTGCGCATTGACACGGTAAGCAGGAGTATTCCTGGAAGCAATTTCAATACAAGATGGCTAGCAATAACTTGGAACATGTACAGAATTGGTTGGGAGCCCCTTAAATATGTCTCTCCAAATCCAAACTAAGTGTAGCCCAATTTAATGTCCCCTTAGCCAGATTCCCAATATGCCCATGGCCATTGTATTGTCACCCAACATAAGAGCAGGAGTGATGGAGACAGCAGAATGGAAACAGAGATGCTCTGAACCAACTGTGGCTAAAATACCTTTTGTAGATTTTACACACCATACGACTAGTGCATATACCACAATGCTAAGGCCCCTTCCAGGTCTGTCAATGCCAGTGACTCTGAAGCTTGACCTTGAACTTCATTAGCTTCGGTGTGCATCTCTGGTCCCGAGAGTTACAGAAGGGGAACCAACACTGAGAAAAGGCTTGGGACCCAGATAACAAGGCAGAAGGGAGGAGGGTACCTAACCAGAAGCAAAGATAAGGCAATCAGGAAGAATTCCAGATAACCAGAGTGCAAAAGCACCTGGGAACGAGTGATTAGCATGTGACCTAAGGGATGGAAAGACAGCCTGAACTGGGACACAACACAAGGACCCAAACTACAGAGCTGTCTTTCCTCCACGGCTGAGGCAAGAAATCTAGCATGAGGTTTGGTAGACACTGAGTGGGCAGGACGAGGAAGCAGTTCAGGGGAGGCAGGCTTCTTGAACCACCATCAGAGAAGAACTGTGCTGGGCCAGCACACAATCGAATTGAGCAACACGGAAACCAACAAGACGGCTGAGAAAGACAACCTTGTGAATAGGTCAAGACTGAATTCCCAGATGGAACAGTCACAGCATCCAATGTTTGCCGAGCTTGAAAGGGCCTTCTGGGTCCCATGTTCCACCCCCCGCCCTCTGTGGGGACAGGGAGCAGGTCAGCGGTGTGGGAGTCAGAAGGACTGGTTGAGTCCTGCCTCGGTCGCTTACTGTGCCAGCTGAGGTAAGTCACTTCCCCTCTCTGATTTTCAGCTGCCTCATCTCTAAAACGAAGAGAATGATAACGCCTTCTCAGGAGCCCAGGGAGAACCCAGTGTGATACTAGGATGAGGAAAAGGATTCGGAGAGGCATTTTCCTGAACTGGAACACAAGGACTGGCAGGCAAGCCTGCTGTGAAGTGCAGAGCTTTGCAGGACTGTTAGCTTCGCCATTACCCCAGTGCAGACAGCAGCACAGGAGCTGTGCCTGCCCACCTCTCTGCAGACAGTTGGGTGGCTCAGAACACGCCGACTCTTGCTGACCCTTCCCTCTCCTGAATGGATAAGCAATTTAAAACTGCGATCTTGGTGCTATTTAGTGGGAAATTGACAGTACTTCTTTGGGATTAATTTGATATGAGTAACAGTCATCTTCCAAATAGGATGTATTCTGAGAAGTAGTTTTGCTAAGAAGGGAGAAGGAAGGAGGGAGAAACATCGAAATGTCTGAAAGAGAGGGAGGAAAGCAAGGGCAGATTTGCTGTGATGGCAGATGACACTTTCACTCCCTTATGTCCCCACCAACCTTGGTCCAAGCCCTACTCTATCCTGTCAGGAAGACATATATGGAAGGGATTGGCAGCAAAGTAAAGTATGCCTTTTTCGAAGTCACATGGCTTTGGACTACACACAGGAACAAGTGACAGACTTGATGAAAACTCTGGTACCCTGGTTATTCTGGAGAATCCATCAGTGGGACTCTCAAGTGTGAGGACAAATATAGCCGCTGGATTTTGCAGTATTCAACTGCAGTACCAGGGATTAAAATCTAAGGATGGTGCTTTTGGACAGCTGTGGCACACAGCAGGCCCTTAACCTCCCTTCTGATTCGGCCTCCCCTTACATTCAAGAGAGCACCAGCCACAGGTGAGTGAGCGGAGCTGACCCTTTGGGTGCCATCAGGAAGTATACCCTGTGAAATTCATACTCCTGATTAACGTGCTACATCTCCCCGCCCCACAACCTGAAGGAAGCTGTGGACCTGCTCACGAACAACACGATTCCAAGTTCCTAAGCCACACTGCATGGGAGCTGGGAGGTGGTGAAGTGGTCAAAGCAGTGAGGCTGAGCCCCTTGCCTTGGAGATGTGTAGCAAAGGGACATGGCCAAGAATACATGCAGGGCCCAGGGACGGCCCCGCACTTCAGAAGCATAACTCAGGGCAGCAGCCAATAGCCTGGGCACCAGGCTCGGAGTGTCTATCCTGTGTCCCCACCCTGCTTGGTGGCCACACAGACCCTGGGTTGGCTGAACCTGTGTTTGAATCCCAACTCTCCCTGGGCCAACTGGGAGAGCTCAGCCGAGTCCCTCAGCGTCTGCGCTCTCAGTTTCCTCATCTGCCCGGTGGGTCTAACAGTACTGGTCTTGCCAGGCTGATTCCAGGACTGAAGGAGATGAGATGTGGGGGGCACCTTGGCCCCAACTCCTCTGCCTGGGCTCTTCTTCCTCACAGCCTCTGATCTCCTGTCCTCCCAACTGAAAGCTCGCCTCTCGGGAGTGGACTCCTATATCACCACCTTCCAAACCCTGCCCACTCCTCGGTGCACAGCTCAGAGCCCGCTCCCCTCTGGAGTCTTCCTCATCTGCCAGGGAGATTCATCCAGGACTCTCCTGAGGCCTCACAGCACTTCAGATGGTTCTGTGGAGAGGGTCTGGTCCTGCCTGCAATGAGATTACTGACACACCCGCCTTGCTGACCCACCTCGCACATGTTGACCCCCGGGGCAGGGCCGATCTCATCAACTGCTGAGTCCAGAGCAGCACAACAGCGTGTCGTGGTAGCTAGCCTATGAGCGCCACATGGCGATAAACAGAACTGTTCATTGCCACCATCTGTCAGCATCTAGTCAGTGTCTCCTCGGGCAGAGGCAGGCTCTGGGGACAGTACCAAGGTGACCTGGGTGGGATCCTTATCCTCAAAGGGATTGCAGTCTAGCTGGGGTAACAGGGCACACACACACACATAAAACAGAAACCACCCAAGGTGACCTCACACAAAAAGAGTACAGTAGGGCTTCCCTGGTGGCGCAGTGGTTGAGAGTCCGCCTGCCGATGCAGGGGACATGGGTTCGTGCCCCGGTCCGGGAAGATCCCACATGCCGTGGAGCGGCTGGGCCCGTGAGCCATGGCCGCTGAGCCTGCGCGTCCGGAGCCTGTGCTCCGCAACGGGAGGGGCCACAACAGTGAGAGGCCCGAGTACCGCAAAAAAAAAAAAAAAAAGAGTACAATAGACAGGGTTCTGGAAGGTTGTAGAGAAGGAACGGTCCTGAAGCCAGCCTAAGAGGCTTCAGGAGGACACAGAAAGTGAGGAGGGAGGGCATCTGCCGTGAGTGAGCAGCGTGGAGGGCTGGGGACCGGGAGAGTCAGGCTGCGGGAGTGGACAGTACGGCCGCTACCAAGGATGCAGGAGAGGGCCGCCGTGAGGAAGGCCACATTAGGGTCACAGCCTCGTGAAGTGTACAGAACGAAGGCTGAGCCCGGGCCCACTGAGGGCTCATCGTCACCCCATGAGTTGAGGACTATTTTTATTGTCCTCATTTGACAGATGGGCAAGATGAGGCCAGATAGGTGCAGGCACTTGAAAGCCAAGCTTTGGGAGCCAGGGGTTGCCCCGGGCAAAGCTGTGTTTTAGGAAGCCTGGTTATGCTACAGGGGAGGCTGGGGTGACAGGGGGCTGGAGAGGGATTAGAAATCTGCTTGTGTCATGTGAGCAAAGGCCCCAGCTTTAAGAGAGCTCAGGAAACAGCAGAAGAACAGGATGCTCTTCCAGAACCTTCTTCTCCTTAAGGATTCTATCTGCGGCTCCTCTACTCCTCACTGCTACTTCTGTAACGGGGGTAGGGGTGGGAAACTGAGTGGGAGAGGGGTGACGGGGAAAAGAGATTCTTGTGCTTTGTAAAAGGTGTCCGAGGAAGGCTCAGGCACAGACCGTCCAGAGGTAACCGTGGTGAACTGAATATTCTGGGGAAGAGTCCACAGCCCCAGCCTCACCATGCCCGGCCACAAGTTATGCCTCCCTCCTCGGAGATTCCAGAACCTATGAGATGCACCTTTCTTAAGGCCTCTTGTGCTTTCCACCTGTCTGTGGCTTGTCAGCAAGTTCCCTATCTTCTCCATCTTTGTAGACCCAATGCCTGGCACCAAGGAGGTGCTCACACACCAGAGAGTGAGGGGATCAAGGAAGGAAGGAAGGAAGGAAGGAATGAGGGTGACTGATGGCCACTGACAGAGCTATTGATGGACCAGTTACCAGACGGTCAGCTTTTGGAGGAGGGGAAGTTGGGCACACTCCCTCTTTGTTTCCCACCCGCCTGATGCTAAAGGAGCTCATTGACAAGCCCTTGGAACACACATCTACTAGACTGTTCACCTCACCAACTGTGTTCGGATCCAGCCTCCCTGGCATTCAGTCTCCCCTCGCTTCCTCAGATGGTGCACGTGCCACCTCTGCCCCCATGGGAAAGCTTTCATCCTTCTTAATGCAGGGCTCGGGCAAAGCCACAAAGAACATTCTGGTCTTCTGCCATATTCCACATAGGACGTGTGACATTTAAACACACTGGCTACTCTAGCAGTTGAGCTTTTGTCTCCTTGCTAAAGTGGGTTCCCCACCTTAGCCATGACATTACTGAACTGAAACAAAGACTGACAAGCAAAGCTCTATAGTCTGGTAAAGCAGCTGGTCTACTGGACACACACAGGAGGAGCCCCAGCAAGGAGTGCAGAAGACAGAGCACTCTACCAACACTGAACCTGGGGCACTCGACACAGCACTGGATAGAAAGGATGGAGGCCATTTACATGAAGGCTTCTTTCTAGGTGCCACGTCATTAAGATTATCAAGAAAGCACATGGATGCCAGACACACCGACAGCTGTCCACAATTCTAAACCTTCACTTAGACCTAGAGCGTGGAGACGGGCCTCGGCCAGGGTCTGAAAGCAGGTCATTTGTTTCTGCCAGAAGTTCCCTTAGACAAGTGTCCATTAACTCTCAAAATGAGACTTCCTTATGATCCAGACTGCATCCAAACCAAAGTGCAACTCTTCTTAACAAAGTGCAACAGCTTCTTAACCCAAATTGTGCTCTTTACAAAATATTTTACAGAGGCTTCCGGCACTCAAAGTTGGGAAACAAATACATTCTGTCTCCTTCATCCTTCTCCTCCTCCATCCCAGGTCAGTTTCCACATCTGTATAATTGAGAATTTTGCCCTCAACAGAAACCACTCATTCTACACAAATTTTCAATCTGTAATATAATCAGAGTATCAGTAAGTAAAGAACCCAGAATCAAAGGATGTGAAAGATCAAAGGCATTCTGTGATCAGAGCCTTGCTTTTCAAAATGCTATCCATGGACCAACCACTTAGGCATCAACTGGGATCTGCCGAGAAGTGCAGAATCTCAGGTCCACGCTAGAACTTCTGAATCAGAAGCCACATTTGACAAGATCACTGAGGGATTTGAAAGCACACTGGAGTTTGAGATCTAGGTCACTGGGTTTCAAACTCGGTTCTGTGGAATGCTTCGCGGGCCAGGAAGAGACTGGGAAGAAGAAGGGGTGTGGGGAGCAGGCCGTACTTCAGCTGAGCAGCCTGCCTCTGATCTCTCTGGGAGGTTGAACCCCCAGCCAGACTAAGATATTCCATGGGCACAAAGGTTGGAGAATCACTATTCTAGACCAATCATCTCATTTTCTACATGGCACAACTGAGATCTTCCAAAGAGCATAAGGGAATTTTACCAAGACACATCATAGTCCCTTGAACACTGTTAGAGAACTCTGAAATTTACCAAGCCTGGGAATCAAGGAAAATCTTCATAGTCATTGTTGCTGGAATAACGTCTAATCTGCAAAAGTAGAAGCGAAGACAGACCCCGAGCCCCGGTGGAAGAGGACGTGACGTCCAAGGCTGTGCCCTGGAAAAGCCCTGTGACATTAGTGGCATTTTGTGCCACCTGGTTTTCAGGAGAGGAAAGAGACACACAGAGATAGTAAGTGCCAAGGCTACACAGGAAAAGAAGAGCTGACATCCAAACCCAGGTCCCCGGGCCCCAAAGCCCAGGCTCTGGATCACGTCATTCACATTGTGAGCGCACACTGGCAGCCCCTCTGTGTGCCCCATGCACTGGCCCAGCCTATGAGCTACATGGACACACATCCACTCAAAAAAGGGGGTAATCCATCCGCACGGACCCATGGCATACAAACGATGGGCTCCCTTGCCAATGCCTGTGCTCCCGGCATAAGCCCTACCCACGGAAAATGCAAACTCAGTTGCTCTATCTTCATGGTAACAAGCATTAAGAATCTGTTTTAATATACATTGTTATGTATCTAACATCTCTATGCCTTGGGAAAGGTAGAAAGATCAAGAAGGTAGAAATGGTCAGAGGAGGAAAAGAAGAAGAAACACTTTACAACGTACTGACATATTAGTTTCAGCACCTTGTCTTGTTTTTACATTCATCCGCCCAAGCACTGCATAGAGCTTTCTGCCATGGAAGCTCGTATTACCGACCATCTTAAATTAAAACTGAAGTTGCAAAAAAACCAAACAACCCAATCAAAAAATGGGCAGAAGACCTGAATAAACATTTCTCCAAAGAAGACATACAGATGGCCAACGGGCACATGAAAAGATGCTCAATGTCGCTAATTATTAGAGAAATGCAAATCAAAACTACAATGAGGTATCACCTTAAAAAGGTCAGAACGGCCATCATGAAAAAATCTACAAACAATAAACGCTGGAGAGGCTGTGGAGAAAAGGGAACCCTCCTACACTGTTAGTGGGAATGTAAATTGCTGCAGCCACTATGGAGAACAGGAACAGTATGGAGGTTTCTAAAAAAACTAAAAATAGAGCTACCATATGATCCAGCAATCCCACTCCTGATTATATATCTGGAAAAGACAAAAACTATTTTGAAAAGATACATGCACCCCAACGTTCATTGCAGCACTATTTACAATAGCGAAGATATGGAAGCAACCTAAATGTCCATCAACAGATGAATGAATAAAGAAGATGTGGTATATATACACAATGGACTACTACTCAGCCATGAGAAAATAATGAAATAATACCATTTGCAGCAACATGGATGGACCTAGAGATTATCATACTAAGTGAAGTAAGTCAGAAAGAGAAAGACAAATATTCTAAGATATCACTTAAGAGATGATACAAATGAAATTATTTACAAAACAGAAACAGACTCACAGACATAGAGAACAAACTTAAAGTTACCAAAGGGGAAAAGAGAGGGGAGGGATAAATTAGGAGCTTGGGATTAACAGATACACACTACTATATATAAAATATGTAGACAAAGTCCTACTGTATAGCACAGGGAATTATGTTCATTATCTTGTAATAAACTACAATGGAAAAGACTCTGAAAAAGAATAGTTGCTGTACACCAGAAACCAACACATTGTAAATCAACTATACTTCAAAAAAAAGGTGAAGTTGGAAGAGCTGGCCAGCAGATGGCACAATGAGCAAGCAGCACATTACTAGCGTCAAACCCTAGTGTCATTTCAGCCAGAAAGCTGGCCCCTTTCACAAAGCCTCCTCAGAGTATCACCTGGGAACATTCTACTTGGGTGATGCAACACACCAAGGCCACCCTCCCACATCGTCTTGTCTTCAACGCCTGCCCTCCTCCTTCAAATGCAGTAGGTCCAGAGGCAGTGAGGGGCCCACATGGCTACTTCCTCCTGGCACTGGAGGCTGCCACAGCTCAGGCCATCGGTGAGCTGCTCTGGGCAAACCCGCACCACACCTTCTTTCTCTGGGTCAGCAGCAGCAGCCACTCCGCTCAGCCTTGGCAACTCTGGGTGCCACACGGGGCAAATCAACATTCTGGTGCAGACCAGGAGAATCTGGCCCCAACGCCTGCACCCCCACCCAAGCAATAACCCTCAGAACATAAAGACCTACCGTCATCTCTCTAATCTTCTTTCTGAAGTCAGAAACAAGAATTGGAAACCTCATCACAAGCCAGGAGAAGGAGGCGGCCTGCAGAGAAAGGCGCACGTGTATAGATCCGCAAGGACAGGCACCCGCACACGGAGCGACACCTTACTCACCCGTGTGCCCCTCTTCTCTAACTGCTGCCTGGCCTGGGAGGCACACACAAGTTTGTCAGATCACTGACTAAGCAAATGAGTGCATCGATGAATTCTTCTCAGGGAGAGACACAGTGGTTTGCCTTTAAAACTGCAAGTGAGGGCATTGATCGACTGTACGCAGGGCACAGGCCTGACTCTTTAGGGTGGCCTCTGAGTTGAACCCAGTCTAGTTTCCCAGCCTCCTCTCCCATGAACCGGCTCCCTAAGCACCTGATCTCAGTCCCCTGAATGTGTCTGGCCCTTCCAGGGGGCCTGTCCCCCATCTCCTAGCTAAGGAGACCCTTCTCACTTCAAGACCCGGCCCAGACGGCACTCCTCTGTGAAGCCCTCCGCAGCCCTTGCTCTGAGTCAGGGGTTCCCCGCTCCTCACGTTCCCCTCCTTCCGCCTCGCTTCAGACTCTGTGCCTTACATGTCTGCCTGGAAGATACCCCACCCCCACCAGCCCTGAGGAACCTAAGGGTGAGTGGACACTTGTGTCCCTGCACAGGCCAGGACCCTCTCACAGGACGGACGTCTGCGGACTTAAATGGGCTTTGCCTTATGATGTCTGGTATCCAGATCTGTCCTCTCCCATCAAGCTGCGCTGACACCGACGATGCTAACAGATGGCCAGTTAGCCAGCGCCCTGGAAGCACGTCCCCTGCCCAACCCGATTTGCTGTGGGAACTGAAGCGCTACAAGCAGGAGAGAGCAGGAAAAATGGGGAGAGGTGGGCAGCCCACTGCCAGGCCCCCAAACAGAGCGAAGCCACCTCACAACACAGGCCAGGCGCGCCAGGCCTGGTGAGGGAGGAAACGGATGAGCCCCTGCCCTCCCCCGCCGCCCAGGGACTGCAGCAGAGGTCGTGGGGCGCCACTGAGCAGCCAGAAACCAGGGGCTATGACGATGACCGCCACTGACCAGGAGGCCTGACCCACCGAGGGGGGCAGGTGATCAGTACAACACGGCTTCCCGGGGGCTCGATGGATAGGCAACCAACCAAGATACAGTCTAAAACGGACACTCAAAAGAGCGAGGACAGACGGCAGGAGGCCGAGGGCAGCCACCCCAGTGAACAGGTCATGATCCCTCGCCCAGGTTCTGCCCCTGAGCCAGTTCTCAGACGTGGAACCGCAGACCAGGGACTTGGCGGGTCCCCAGGGGGAAGGACGCTGCAGCACCAAGGCAAGCAGGCACTGGAATGACCCCCCAGCCCCTCCCAAAGGGACCTCGGGCTCCGTGCTGGGTGACCCAACACCGGGAAGCGGGACAACCAGACAGTTGGAGGCTGTTGGACACTGGGCCCAGCTTGACCCTGATGTGGGAGACGCAATAAACTCTGTCTCTGCAGCCGCTTCAGGAGGACCCCTGGGCTGGGGTTTCTGAGCAGAGGCTGTCACTGGGCCGTTCCCGAGGATTTGTCAGTTGGTCTTGAGCAGGGAGAGGCTGCAATCCAATATCCTCCAGAAC
Organism: Mesoplodon mirus; assembly: GCF_964341445.2. NCBI lineage: Eukaryota > Metazoa > Chordata > Mammalia > Artiodactyla > Ziphiidae > Mesoplodon > Mesoplodon mirus. The sequence goes on along the minus strand of NC_138981.1, from coordinate 136,032,294 downwards.
CAGGTGCAGGGCTTAGTGAGCTGTCTGCCGAGGAATCCTTCAGAACCCGGGTAACACTTAACGGGAGTGAGAAGATGTTAAGGCCCCATGGTAACCCTGCACGCACTGCAGTGAGTGAAGGACAAACGTGTAGAAAAGGAGCAGGGGAAACACGCCCCAGGCGTGAACCCGCGAACCGTCTTGCCTCCAGGTGACGCCTCATGGGCGTCCCTCGCTCCTGCCTCTTCACATCCTCTCCGTACTTTGTAAAGTCGCCACCGAGAGCACACAGATACTCAAGAGGCGGCTGAACGGGCCCCACATGCAGAGCACATCAGTCCTGTCATCCAAGCGCTGTAACCACGGTTACGGGATGGCAACACTCGCTCCAGACCCCCACCCCCGCACCCCGGCCCCACTCCTGAATCTCTCAAACAAGTAAGCTGGACCCATTCACTGGGCCACGGCCTGATGTCGGGAAGGCCCCCTCCAGCTGCGAAGGGCCTGGGGCTCGGGTCGTTGCTGATCGGCCCAGAGACTGAGGACGCTCAAGAGCACGTAGCCCCAAGAGCTCAGGAGCCGCAGACGTGGAGACGAGCGTCTCCCGCCCCCAGCCAAAGGTGATGTAACGGTCTGTAACGTGAATGCACGTGGGGGCATCGCCAGAAGTGCACAGGAGTCCCCCTGTGCTGTGCCACGTTCCCTACGCAGGCACCACCCCGAGCAGTGGTGGCAAAGTGGCTCCTCACGTCTGCGGGTCCCCTGTGTGCAACTTCTTCCCGAGGTCCTGCAGCGCCAGTCACTAAGACAGAATCAGAAACACCTGCGGTTCTCAGGCTGGACCCCTCGATCTGGGCCGTGTGGAGAGGGACACGGCCAACAGGAGCTGCCCAGGGGACAGAGGGGAAGGCGGGGGCAGGGGAGCACGTCTTAGAAACAGGCCAGATGTGGGGCGGCAGGAGGTAAACCGGGAGCTGGGGCAGAGAAAACAAGGCCGGCCGTCTTCCTGCAGCCGCACAGCTGCCTGCGTGAGTCCAGGGCATGGAACTAAAGCCAGGCGGTGACCGAGTGACTTACCCAGTCAAGAAGGAGCCCCTTCTCACGGGCAGAGCGCTGGACGCCAGGGCACCGTCTCCGCGGGGACCACTAGCCCCAGGGGGCGGGCCTGGGAGTGGACGGCAGCCTCCAGCTGGAGGGCCGGCGGGACACGCTCTGACGTGTGGGGCACTTACAAGTCGGAGAAGGTGTAGGTGCATGCGGAGTCCAAAGCTGGCCTTCAAAGAGAGGAGGAAACCGGCCCCCACGGGGCAAGAGGAGGCATCTGCAACACCAACAACCAGGGCGGGATTAGTACCCGGACCCCGAAAGGAGCTCCCACGACTCGGCACAAAAAGGACAGACACGCAGCTCGGTGGAAAGATGGGCCAAAGGCGTTTCAGAGAGGAAACCAGCCCTACCAAGGAGGACGCTAGTGAAACCGAGACTCTGGGTCGAGCCCGTCCCACACCGGTGGTGCCCCCCAAACGAGCAGCAGGAGCAAACTGGAACCCTCTCCGGGCCTCAAAGACACAGTTGGGGTGCGGGGCTGGAGGGACCCAGGCCACCGGGGACCAGAAGGGGATGCAGCCGCAAAGGCAAGTGCCCAGATGGGTCGCAGGGACAGTGAGGTCTGCTGGTGCCACGGGCGGGGGGTCAGAAAGGGAAGTGGACTCAGAGCAGGTGCCCTGGGCTCCGAGAGGAGGCGATGTCCTCGGGGCACCGTCCCCCAAAGAGCAGTGGCGCAAACGACGAGGACTTCTTAGAAGGAAGACAGGGTGCCTCACGGGGACAGAAGCGTGTCTGGGGAAGAAGCGGAGCTTGAAGAGGAGACTCCCTTCTGGGATGTGGGCTGCGGCCCAGTCACAGGGGCTGGGAGGAAGCAGGAGCCCGAGCAGCGGAAGGCAGGAGCAGCCAGGCTGGAGGCCACGGCTGACACCCTGATGAGCAGACAGAAGGGAGAGAAGGCCTGTTCCTGCCGGGACCTTGCTCCTGGAGGGTGTGGGAAGCAGCAGGTGGAGAAACCGTCACCGGGAAGTCAGAAATCAGATGGTTTTAAGGCTCGGCGCTGACTTACCTGTACTGAAGATCAAGGCTGAGTTGCAAAGGGGTCCGTCTCACAGGGGCAGCCAAACACCGTCCCACGCCCACCTGCAACACGGCCAGGCCATTCCTCCTGGGCCCGCCCATCCGGCAGCAAACTGGCCTGGCAGCCACTACCCCAGACCTCCCCCGCCCCGGGGGCCCTGGGGCTCCCCGCCTCTCAGCACTCAGGGGAGGGTCAGAGAAGGGAGTCCTTAGGGAGGGCCATCACAGCTGTCCCCCAACCAGCAGCCACCTATCACGTGCCTCTAGCTCACCAGGCAAGTTCTAGTTCTTCTAGTTCTGGAACACCAGCAGCCCACCCACCATTCACGGGACCCTCCCTCATGATTTGAAACCACTCCGACGAGGTTCTGGGGTGTCTGGACGCAGCTGGTAACCACTCTTAGGGCGAGGAGCCGAGGAGGGGAGGAGGGGCATGGAGGGAGCTGGATCTGCTAATCGCTCAGGTCCCCCGCAGGCCCGAGGCCTCAAATCCACGAAGGCACCCTCCGCTCCTCACCTCGGGGCCGGCATTCCTGTTTCCTCGGGCTTCTGCAAGGAGACAGGAGGCCAGCTCGCTGCAAGAGAAAGCACTGCGCTGTCGAGCCAACGTCCCCTCAGCAGCAGCTGTGTCAGGCGCCCGGCTTCCAGGAACGAGTAAGAGCCTGTCCTTGTCTTCCCGGGACTCCTGGAGAGCAGCTCCAGCGCAGGAAGAAGAGCCCAGTGAAGGAAGGCAGCAGGAAGGCACAGGGCGCTGCCAGAACCCCGGACGGGAGCTCCTGACACTCGCGGCAGGTGGAGAAGGGGACGTCACACTTGTGCCTGGGAGGAGGACAGGAGCTTGCCAGGACAAGAGGAACCAGGGGTCCAGGAGCGGGAACCGCGCGTGCCGAAGGGTAGAGACCCGCAGAGCGTGTGCGCGCAGCGTGCAGGGACAGCACAGGCACCCAGGGTGTTGGGCGACAAGGACGGAGAGCTGGGGCCACTCGAAGGCCCTCCCAGGGCACCAAGGAGGTGTTGGGGCTTAACCAGGAGAGTGCTTGGCAGGGTTTTCAGTCCGGGGTTGACGAGGACAGATGTGCGGTGTGACACGGAACCGATGGCCTGTGGGGCACCCACTGGGGGAGGAGAGACAGGAGGCGTCCCGGCCGGTGGGGAGACTCAGGTGACAGCACCGGGCCTAGGTCATGAGGCCTGAAGTCAGCCAGTAGCAGTGGGGACAGAAAGAGGAGCATTTATTCTCATCAGGCACTTGGGAGGCAGGGACACAGGACTGGGTCACCAAGGAAATGGGAGGGAGGGCGGGCTTCGGGTAAGCAAAGCCAGGAGGAGCAGAGCCAGGTGGGCGGCACTGAGTGGGCTGAGGCCCCGCCCCCCGCCCCCCCACTGGGAGGAAGAGGACAGGAAACTGCTCCGAAGGGGAAGTTGGCTTTGTTTGGGACATGCCAGGTCCCAGGGGCAACAAGAAGCCGAGTGAGAAATTTTCTTCTCACCTCAGAAAAGGCCAGATAAAGACTGTCCCTCAGGACACGGCCAGCAGTCCCAGGGTGGCTTGGACAGGAGGTGGCCTGGGCATTCAGCCCAGAGGCCCCGCCCTGTCCCCCTCCCGCTCCCCTCCCCGCCCTCCCCCTGGCCCTCCCCATCCTCCATCTTCCCCCCCACCCCGCCTCCCTGTCCCCTGGGGTCCATTCTGAGGCTCGGATTCGGTCGCTAAGGACCCTGGGTCGCTGCCACTTTGACCCTTGCCGACTGTTGCGGCGCGGACTGGACGCCTAAGGCAAGGGACTCAAAAGGGCACCGCCTGGCCTCCGCAGCTGAGCTGGCCTCGCCCACCCTCCATGGGTTCCCAGGGGTCCAAGCTCCATCCCTGTCAGCTCCGCCCCCGCCCCGCACGTGCCCGGCTTTTCCCCAGCTCCGCCCCACTCCTCCTCAGCTCTGCCTCCTCCTCCAGAAGCTCCTCCTCACCCAGCTCTTTCCCACACTTCAGCCCCAAATACTCCTCCCCCCGTTCCTCCCACCCCCGCCCTGCCCCTCCCCCAGCTCCTCCCCAGCTATTCGCCACAGCCCCGCCCCTTCCCTTCCGACCCGCGCCCCCGCCCACTTCCTGGTCCTCCTCCGGGTGCCGCTCCCCGCCGCCGGTCTCGAGCCTCCGAGCGGCCTGGCCTTCTGTGCGCCGCATGGCCTGGCGGCTCCTACTCTGTCTCCTAGCGGCCGGAGCCTGCGGCGAATGCGCGATTGTTCGTAAGTGCGTGTCTACGTACCTGCGTGCCTGCGTACGTGCGTGCGTACGTGTGTACGTGCATGCGTTCACCCCGGAAATAAGGGGCGTCAGCGCTTGCGGGCGCGAGTACCTGTCACCGGTCCCGGTTCCCCGAGGCGGACGACCGTCCTGCCCGGTGGCCGCAGCCGGGCTGTCCCAGCGTGCCCGCGACTCGCCCCGCCCGCAAGGAGCCAGGACCCGCCGCGCCCGCGGACGGTACCTCCGGGCGGGAGCTTCCCGGGCTCTGCGTCGGGGGAGCGCGCGCGGGGCGGCCGAGGCCGCACCTTCCTGTCCCCTCCAACGCCACCGTCCCCGCCCGCCATCCTTCCACGTGTGTGTCCCGCGATGCGCTGGTCCACACGCACCTGCCGCCCGCAGTCCTGCCCCACCCCCACCCCCACCCCGCCCAGCCCACCTCCCTGCCCTGCGGGGCTCAGCTGCTTGTCCGTGGCTCCCCTCCCGGTGGGGCCCACCCAGGAGTCCATTGAGGGTCACGGACTGTGGGGCTCTCCAGATCCTTCCCGCGTGGCACTGTGAGGAGAAGTGTCGTTTTCTCCTGTCGGATGCGGGAGCTGCTGGGCTGTAAGATCACCGTCAGTCCTGTGGGATGGGCTTCTGTGCTGCGGGCTGAGGCATCGTGGGGTTCCCGACCCAGCCGGGCGGACACGGGGCCGTTGCCTTGATGAGCAGAACCGACCCTGAGGGAGCCGGCACGTGTGTTTCTCATCGGTTGGGCCCTCCTGGGTCCTGGTGGTCTCCGGTCCCTGCCGAGGAGAAGACCGTTGTGGTTCCTTGGCCAGCATTGCTGTCTTGTGGCTGATGACTTTTCTCCTTGTCCCTCTGGTCCTCGTGCAGGTGAATACACCCAGACAAGTGGAAGAGTGTTTTCTCCTCTGGCCGCCAAGCAGGCACCCTCTGCGTCGAGAGGTAGGAGGGCACTCAGCCCCCTTCTTCCCGAGGGATTCTCCCCAGGGATTCCGCCCACACGGTTCGGGTCCCATGGTTGTGATCTGGTGGCGCCCGTGAGGAAGGGGCTGGCTGAGAAGCTGAGTGGCGGAAACCGCGGGCAAGCCTGGGATCCAGTCACACACCCCAGTAGGAGCCAGAGAAACGGCCAGGCCCCAGGGACTGGCCAGCCTCCCTCGTAACTAACCCAAACGCAGTGAGGAGGGCGACCCTTTGTCACCCATCAGGTTGGCAGAGGTTAAGCGGGATGATGATGCTCGGGGGCCCGCCAGTGCGTGAGGGCACGGCAGCCTCGCCCGTGGCTGGCAGAGTGTACATGGGGGAGCCTTTGCAGAAGGCCGTTTGCTGGCGTGTGTCAGCATCTCGGGATGTGTGCCGTGTGACGTGGGCCTCCTCCGACCCGGGGCTTCAGTTAGCGAGTGTGTGGTCATGTTGAGTGTCTAGAGGGGCAGAATGTGCCAAGCAGTCTGTGAGTCCCCATCGGCAGGGGGAAGAGTCAGCAACCTGTGGGACAGCCGACGACGCAGTACAGTGTGGGCAGTGAAAATAGGACAGATGGAGACGTACAGACGTGAAGCAGTGTTCCCGAGGTGCTGTGAGCGGAGAAGTCATCCCCCACCCCCGCGTGGAGAGGCATCCAGGACAGGGCTGACCCTCTGTGATCGCTTGCCCGGGCAGTCGTGTCAGAGTCCCACAGTCTGGGTGGCTTGAACTACAGAGTGTATTGCCTTGCGGTTCTGGAGGCCAGAAGCCCGAGATGTAGGTGCCGCTGATGGTGGCTCTTGTGAGGGCTGCGGAGGGAATCTGTCCCGTCCCACCCCCCTCACTCCCGGGGCTTTGCTGGCTGTCCTGTGTGCCGGTCTGTCTCTAACTGGCCCCGTTTTATGGGGACATCAGTCCTGTTAGAGGAGGGTCGACCCTAATGAACTCATCTGACCTTGATCACCCCTGTGAAGACCTTTGCTTTGTAGGTAGGGTCACGCCCTGAGGTACTTGGGGTTGAGATTCCAGCACGTGAATTTCAGGGGCACGGTGTGACCCCTAACACCCTCCAAAGGCTCTGAGGTAGGAGCACACGTGGAACGTTCCAGGGATGGAAGGAAGGCCTTCATGGCTGCAGGGGATGAATCCAGGGGCGAGGAGAGCAGGCAGCCAGGGGGAGGAGCCAGATCATGTGGGGCCTCATGGGCCCTGGAGAGAAATGTGGCTCCGCCCTGCTCGGGGCAGGAAAGCCCTGGAAGGTCCTGAGCTGGCTGCCTTTGCGGCCTTGTCCCCCGTCCTCACAGCCACGTGGAAGTGGAGGCTCCGTGCGGTGCCGTGACCCGGCTGACATTCAGGCCCGCGGCTCCCCTGCTCCTCTGTCCTCAGCGAGCGGGGACCCTTCCCCCCCACCCCAGGTACAAGGAAAGCAGGCGAGGACGGGGGTGCGTGGAGTCAGGTCCCCTGGAACCATGCGCTGTCTCTCTATCCTTCGGCGCCTCCTCAGCTGCAGAGCGGGGTGACAGTAACCTCCCGGGTTATTTGAGGATTGAAATCTATGATCCCTGGATGGTGCCCGTCCCAGGTCCTGGCGTGGAGACGGAGCGCGCACCAGTGCCAATAGTTCCTGCCGTCACGTATCCTTTCTCGGGCTCCGGGCCGGGGTGGAAGCGGTGGTGCAGGAAGGGGTGGGAGGAGGGTGGCTCCCAAGGCACGGGGAAGAGACACCTGGCAGGACCATGTGAGAGCCAGGGCGTCCCCAGGGCCGAGCCAAGGTTGGTTGCCAAGGATTTGCACTCAGCAGCCCTGGGGTAAGGTGGGGGATCCGCAGAGCATGGGCAGCGGCAGGGCCAGGGAGCTGCGGGGCCGGGGACAGGGGAGAAGCCAGGCCCAGGACTGTCCCTGTCTGTGCCAGGAGAGGGCCAGAGCCCGGCCACTGGGCTGTGAAGCCAAGGGGCCCTCCCTCCGTCCTCTCTGCTGCCCGGGGCCCAGTGCCCTCTGTCGTGGAATTGCCCACACGCCTGTCTCTCGCTGTCCCGGCCTCCCTTGTGAGCTCCCCGTGGACTCCATCTGATGGACGGATCCCCCCGGTCAGCACCCCCTGTCGGCTGACGGCGCGGAGACGGATATGGAAGGGGCTGGCGCCCGGGGGGCCCACGGGGCTGAGGTCAGGCCCACGGGTCACGAGCTCGGAGGCCGGCACGTCAGGCTCCTTGACCATTACGGTTCTGTGTTTCTGCAGCTGCGTGAGGCCCTGGGAGCTCTGGGAGATGAAGTTCGGCTGCCTGTCCTTCCGGCAGCCTTATGCGGGTTTCATCTTAAATGGGGTGAAGACCCTGGAGACGCGGTGGCGGCCCGTGCTGAGCGGCCAGCGGCACCGCACCCTGGCCGTCCACATCGCGCACAGGGACTGGGAGGACGCGGCCTGGAGGGAGCTGCTGGCCGAGAGGCTGGGGATGAGCCCCACGCAGATCCAGGCCTTGCTGCGGGACGGGGAGAAGTTCGGCCGTGGAGTGATAGCCGGCAAGTGGCGACCGCGCCCCGGGGCTGCCCCCCAGGGTCTCACCCGGGGCTTCGGCGCCTCGTTCTCTTTTGAACCGGTCGGTGTGGGGTTAGGGTTAGTTTTCCTGAGGCACCTCACCTTCGGAGGGGCCGGGAAGATCCCTGGGCTGGGGGTCGGCGGGCCCAGGTCCCCTCCCGCCCCTCTGGGCCTCAGTCCCCCTTTGTGCTCTGAGAGGCAGAGGTGGCTCCGGCTCTGCCCGTGGCGCTCGTCTCCGTGTGTGTACGTGTGCACGCGCACGTGTACACGCGTGTGTCTGTGTGCCGTGGCAGAGCCCGCGGGAGGCAGCATGGCAGCCAGAGCTGCGCGTGAGGGGACCTGGGAACTCAGGCTGCCCGCCCGGCTTCACGTGCCTGCCTCACCCCCGCTGCCCGCGGCGTCAAGTCCCCTAAGCCCCCCGGCGGGGGGGAGGTCCCGCATCAACCGCTGGCCCCCAGTGAATCGCTCAGGGACCTGATTGCCCGTAGGCTCCCCGCAGCGGCGGCCGGGGGCCCTCCTGAACTGTACCTGCTGCCTGCAGCGGTCGGGCTGGGGGCTGCCCGGGCCTTGGTGGGGTCATGGAGGACCAGACCTCTCCTTTTCATTGCTCTCCCTCCCTCCCTCGGCCTCGCCCCGCATTCCCTGAACCGAGGTTGGCAGGTGGGAGATGCTCAGCCAGAGGGACCCAGTTCTCGCCGGGTCCCCTCGATGACGTGGTCTTAGTCTCTAGCGGTCGTGACTTTGAATCACCTTGTTCTCCATCTGTGTGTTTCTGTCTTTGTGCACAGGGCTGGTTGACATTGGGGACACTTTGCTGTGCCCAGAAAACTTAGGTCCCAACGAGGTTGCGGAGCTGGAGAATCAAGCCCTGCTGCCCAACCTGCGGCAGAAGTACCTGACTGCGCTTGCCAACCCCCGCTGGCTGCTGCAGCCTGTCCCCGGGAGAGGCGGGAAGGACGTCTTCCAGGTGGACATCCCCGAGCACCTGATCCCCTTTGGGCAGGAGGCCTGACCAGACTGGGCTCTCGAGAGGAAGGTGATGGAGCGACCAGCTCATCGTGCCACCGTCCGCTCACCTTCACGCCCTGGACGTGCACGTCTGGTTCGGTCTGAATAGGCCCTCCCCTGGGGAGCGCTGCCCGCTCCATGCTGTTCACGGAAGCAGACGTGCCCACCTGGTGCGGGGACGGGTTGGGACTCTCCTCGTGCGATGCCGCTCTGGGCTCAGCGATAGAGTCTCGAGGACTTTGACCTTTAGGAAAAGATGGCAGTGCCACTCGTTTTGGCCCTACTGATTCTGGGTGGTTGAGAGAAATGTGTTTTGAGGGTACCGGTTAGCGTTTTCCCCTCTTTGTCCTGGTCAGAACTCCCAGATGTTTGGAGTGCGTCTGGGGAACGAACGATGAGGGAAGGCTGGTGGCGGGCCTCGTGCACGCGGGCGAGGACCGCGGGCCCAGAAACAGGGCGCGGTCTGTCCTTGCAGGTGACCCTGGCCCTGTTGTAAAGTGTCCCTTGGCTCGCGAAGCGTGTGTGTTAGACGTGCTGCCCGGCCACTTCACGTCCGAAGACAGGCTCCTAAATACAGCTCTGACGGCAAAGTGAGAAGGGCTGTCGCTCACTTTGTGGAAATCTCTTACTTCTCTGTGGGGTTTGGGGCCATTTGTCAGCAAGCTTTCTAGGGGTTGTTACCTCTGAAGGTGCTGGGCTTTCCCCCAGGTGTCGGCTGGAAGGGCCCGTCTCTTCTGCGGCAGACGGCAGTGTGCACGCCTGCAATCTGCGGAGCCCTCCTGCTCCTCATCCACCTCAGGGACCTTGTTTGGGGACGTGGCTAAAAGGGCCGCCAGCAGGAGGGAGAAACAGCTGTACAGAGACATCTCCGAGCCATAAGCCGGGTAAACCGTGGGGCTGGCGGGCAGTTCCCTGGCGCCGTCCCTTCCGGCGGTAGCCGGGGGCACAGAAGTGACATTCCAGGGAGTGCCCTCCCCACTCGGACTGCCCCGCTCACTGGGGCGATGGTTTTCCCTGGCTCATCCCGCTCCACCGCTCATAGAGAACAGGAAAGACTGGGTACCGCTGGGCCTCTGAGCACTTGGGGCTTTCTTCTGGGTGGTGGAATTGTTGTAATGGATTTGTGGGGAGCGTCTGGTAGCAGCCACTGGCTTCTTTCTCTTTGGGGCTGTTGCGCTGGTCCCGGGCTGAGCGGTTGCTCCCGGGTTGCCTTTTCTCTGAATGTTCTCGATGAGCAGAGGCTTGTCTCTCTGAAAGTTGGAGCTGCGGTAGATCTGAAATGAAACGAATCACTTGAGCCATTCTGGGAGAAAATACCCATTCCTCCCCGCCCACCCCCCCTCCCCCGTCCATCATAATGGTCTTATCTGACTATGGAGGAAAGGTCTCTTTAAGTTCCTGGCAGGTTATCCCGCCTTGGAGTGTGCGCTCCCTAGAGCTCCCCGAGGTGAGCCTCGGTCGAGGTGTTACTGTCACTACCTGACATCTCGTGGCCTCTCGAGAGGGTCTGTGGGCACACCTGCAGGTCCTCTCGCAGGGGCTGTGGCTGAAGAAAGTTATTCTCGGAAATGAAACCCGTTCAGCACGTGGCCCATCTGGCCTCCCTGGAAGGGGCTCGAATAACAAGAGAACATGGGCAACGGAAGGGCTTTCTACTTTCCCGTCAGCCTCTTCTTCCCTGGAGAGCGGCCGGTCAGGCGTATTTTGCTGAATCCGTACAGGTTCAGTTGGCGGATGAAAGTCTTCAAGCTGTCTGTGTTGAAAATCCTGTCTGCGCCTCTGCGGTGAAGAGCCTCCCTCTGGAAGAGGTCTTCCTTGATGATCACCATGTCTCCCTCGTCATTCCAGTGCTCAAGAGGTGAAGGTGGAATCCTCCACCATCCTCCAGAGCTTTCTTGGGAAGGAGAGCTCAAGGGTACTCTCGTTGGCCACGCCGTTGTTTGGGCCCTGTGGTGGCGGGTTGTCTTGGGAGCCAGGATCTGGGCTCTCGGCTTGGTCACCCTGCTTCTCCGAACTCTCCCTTGAATCCACATTTGGATCCGGGGACGCACGAGAGGGGGACCCACGTTGCTGGCTCTGCGTCAGCCGATGGGCCCAGCGTGGCTGTACACAGCTCATTGCTACTCTGGCTAGCCATGGAGCCAGTCTAGATTGGGAGCATTCTCCATCCGAGACCGTATCACTGAACTCTCAGGGCAGAAATGCCTTTTACCAGAGCGGGGATGCCCAGTAAATAAATACTGTCTGCAAGATTCTAGAATCTCGGTAGTGGGGCAACCAGCCACTTAGGTCGCAGTCTTCTTTATTGGTCACGTGATGTCACAAAGGTGGTCTGGAGAGGGAGCCTTGGCCAAGTGTGGGGGAGGGGATGGGAACGGGGTCCCCGGCGTCTGTCTTTTTTTCTAAAAGTCTCAAAAAGCGTGGTTCAAGTTCCCGGGAAAGACTCCCGTCTGCCGCCAGGCACCTTGTTTCAAGGGGCCAGGCACCTTGTTTCAAGGGGCCAGGCCCCCGATGGGTTGAGAAACGTGATCCTGTCTCCACTGCCATCCCTTGATGCTGGCTTCTGATTTGCTCAAGGGCCAGGCCCTGGCGAGGCATAGCTTGGCTGCCACTGAGACCACAGGGATCACGTGGGCCACTGGCGACTGTCCCTCCCAGAAGATGGGGCTCCCTAGCGGGCTGGTTGGCCTAGCCTGAGTCGGTGCCCACCCCCCCATCCCCCTTCCAGCTCTGGTCGCTTGCAGCTGTTCCTGCCAGCTGGTCGGTCCCGCTTAGATGGGCCCAAACAAAGAGTCCCGATTTCCTGCCTCCCAGGTCAAGCTGTCCCCGACTAGGGCTGTGCGCGACCTCACATTCAACTCGAATGTTCCCCAAGCACCTCAGACACAGCCCTGCCCACGATGCCGCGTGGGAGGGCATAGCCACGTGCCCTCCGCTGGGCATTGAGTCTCCTTTTGAGCTCTGCCTGCCCCCAGACCTCATCCCTGTGCGGATCACAGAGGCATTGTCTTCAGCGTCCATTTCTTCCCGTAGAAGCCCTTCTCATGGCCCAAGAGCGCTCACTTTTGGAACACCTGCGTGTGTCCTTTTCCCATCGCCTTCCCAGACCGTCGGATTCAGCCTCCCTGGAGGCTGCCTCGAAAGCCCTGTTTCCTTTCCGCAGTGGGGTGGTTTGGCTTCTGCTCCCCCCCGATCCTGGCCTCCCACGTCCACTTTGGGTCTCCGTGGGTACTTGCCCTTTGAAGGACTTGATTTGGGGCTTCAGCGTGTAGCCTGTCCCATTGAAAGCAAGCATTTCACTGGTGCGCTCCCAGGCCAGGCCTGCTCTCCTTCCCCACGCCCGCCCCTGCCCCCCCTCCACCTCCACCCCCGGGGCCCTGTCCCACTGTTACCTTGAGGATACATAGAATGATTCTGTTTGCTTTCAGCTTAGACACTTTTGAATGGGCCTACATGACACGGACTCAGTCCCAAGGAAATTTCCTACTTGCCAACCTAGACGTGACCGGAGGAAGCCCCCGTCCACGTGCATTTGGAAATAGATGAGGGTCTGGGTGTCGGACGCGCTGAAACCCGAATGAGAGTCGTCCGTCTTCACCGTAGGTGGGAGGATAGGTTGGTGGGTTTGGTGATGCGCGTTCTCTGGCCGTTGTGGGCGACTTTGTCCTTCATAGTCACTGTGTAGGGGACAGAGTGGCACCTTGGAAAGGCCCGTCTGCGAGGATCCTAGGTCCCTGTCCCAGCTCTGCCACTAAGCAGGGTCATCTGTCCTCTGTGGGCGCCACTGCCCTATTTCTGAAAGGGGAGAGCTAAGAGGGTGTGGAAGAGGATCTCCCGAGGTGCCTTTCAGCCTAAGGACTGGCATCCTGGATGGAGCTCCCAGGCCTAGATTCGGGCCTGCTCCCTGGTCTTTATGCTTCTAAACTGGTTTACAAAGCATTCTTCAGGTCACGTCCTCCTGTAGGGACATGACCTCGGAGGCTGCGAATTTTGGTGGAGGCCGTCGGTGGCTCCTCAGAAGGGGCCCGAAGGCTGGGGCCTCCTTGGGCGAGCCTGCCTGCGTGGCCTTGCCTGCTGCCCCCCTCCTCGGGCCCTCCCTCGCCCCCTGCGTCCCGTAGGAGCTGCCTCCTTCCTGGTCCCCCTCCCTCCCAGGTGCCAGCCAGGCCCCGGCAGTGGGTTTGTGTGGCACCGTGGGGTCTTTCTCAGCCAGGTCTCGGGACCTTTCACTTGGGCAGGCACAAGCCCTGGTGACGTCCAAGGCCTGCCTTTCCCAGCCTCGCCCTCCAGCCCCTGCCCTTGGCTTCTGCACCCTGATGCCCCCAGCCCAGAGGCCCTCCAGCCACTCCCCTCCCTCGCTGCCGCCAGGGTCTCGGGGTGTCTGCCAGCGTTAACTTCCCTCCAGTATCTGAGGAGGCTCCTGGAGGGGCCTTATCCCAGTAGGCACTGGGGCCTTACAGTCAGTCCCAGGCAGTCTCATTCCCTCCCTCCCCGTGGCTCAGCCATGAGCAGCTCAGCAGGCCGGGTTCCCGTTGGACAGGAGGGCCCCAGGGCGGGAGCAGGGACAGGGCGCCGTCACACGGGAAGGTGCCGGGACTGGACAGAAATGCCGGCACCTGGCAGTGTCAGATCTCAACAAACCACAGACAAGCCCCACACTGTCTCTGCTTCTCCTTGGCACCTTCCTTTCTTGGGCCTGCTTTTTGTCAACTGAAAGACACCGTGTAACACTGAGAAGAGCAATGAATCGCCAGTCAGAAGGTCAGCCACGGGCTGGGGTGGGTGGGAACAGCATGGGCTCGAGAGGAATTCAGACCAGGGCTCTGGTCCCCACCCCGTCACTTACCAGCACGTGATCCTGGGAAGATTCTCAAGCCCCGTGGCCTCGGGTTCTTCACCTGTGAAGCGAATGGGTGTGATGAGCCCTGTCTTGGGCTGCAGGGATGTGTGTGAGCTACGTAAAGCAGCTCACAGGGCCTGGCGTCTGTTGGAACTTTGATGATGGGCAGTTATTTCTCGTGTTGTTTGGCCTCAGACCCTTCCCCTCTCTCCTCTGGCATTTGGTTGGGAGGTTTCTTGTCCCGGTCATGTCAGAGAATATGCAGCTCAATAGGATGTGGAAAAGCTAATTAGCCAAACAAGATGTTTCATGAATAAAACTAAGTAAATTTTCCCAGTTAGAGGATGTGTTAAATTCGGGTGGGGAGGAGTGTTCCCAGTGGGATACAACACGAAGCTCCAGGAAGTAGAATCAAGGAACAAGGCTTTGCATCCCTCCCAGATGCTCTTCCATCCAAACCGTTCCTTTGCTTCATTTCAGCCCCACCAGACATCGAGTCCTTGATTACAATTGCCAAATTACAGTCACCATAATGATTAAAGCTAATTAACACCTTGGGTTCTGGTCCCCCCCAGAAGAGGGAAAAGAGGGCCTGTCCACGGACTTCTGGGCATCACGTCAAGGGAGTGTGACCGCATTTCTCCAGAGGTTGCATATATAACACCTACTTCTTCACTGTGGTCAACAGCAATGCGACAAGAGCCAGGAACCCTTCCTTCCTGCCCGAGTATGAGATTTCTCTCGGGTTTATCCGTGATCCAGAAGAACACCTCACAGCAATGTCGCATTTCAGACTTTCCCCCCAAACCCAAGTCACACCGCCTGCAGGTCTGGCTGCTGCCACCACCCAGCTTCATCACCATCACCTCCCACAGAAGGAAGCCCCACTTCCCAAAGCCCCAAACTGCCCTGGCTTGGGGCACTTACCCTCCAGGGCCCGCTCCTGGAGCCTCACCGCCTCGTCCCGTGTTGACTTGTTCTGTGGGACTTAGGGGACGTCTCACCACGTTCCTCATGTGACTGCAGCTCCCAGACCATCACTCTTCGTGCGGTGTGTCCTGCTTTTCCTAGCGTTCCCGCTACTAACACAGGGCCTTGCAGAGAGCAGAGGCTCCGTCGAGGTCTGCCAAATAAATAAGCCGGAAAACGGGGGGCTTACTTGTTAAAATCAATTTTTTCATACTTTTCGTAAATCACCGTGCAAATCCAACTAAGCAGAGATAGCTTAGTTTTACAGAATGACAGACAAGAAGGATAAGAAGCAAAAACTCAGTGCGATTACTTTTATTTTTCTAATTCTTCCCCCATCTATATTACTGCTAAGTACTTTCACATTTCCAGAGCAGTTCTGATTCCAATTCTATGTTATCTGCTTCAGGGTCACAAAACGAAATGGGAGATTTCCCAGTCTCTTTTACAAAACAGCAAAACCCTTGTTCTTAAACTGGGTAATTATAAACACATTCTAATCAATGTCATTCACAAAGTTAGACACTGAAGCTTGTTTAGTCTTCCATTAAAAGGAATAACGTTTGAAAAACTCCTAAAGAAAACACGGGTGATATTCCATGTCATCAGACACAACAGGAACCCAAAGATGCTGCACACCGGGTTCCCCCCACTCGCAGGGGCCCTCACTACTTGGAAACTCGACCGCTCCCTCTTCAAACTCAGAGTGAAGGACCAACCTCACTTCCTACCAGTGAATTGGGCCTGGAAGGAGCCTGGCTGCTGCTCTGGCTCAGGGTCCCTGTTCCTCATCGCTCACACCCTCTGCACACAGGGATGGGAAGGACCTGGGATCGGATCCAAGCTACTGACCCGGAGCTGATGCCCCAGGACCTGACACTTGCTGGTCTCCGCGTAGGCCCGGGGACCCCAGAGGAACTCGTAGCAGGCGGGGTCGCTGTGGGGCACCTGCCGGTACTCCACGTAGCCCTCCTGCACCCACACTTTGGTGAGGAGCTCCCTGGGCTCCCCATAGATGTAGTGCTCCCTCCCGGCACACACCCCAATCTTGCTAAATGCTCCCCAGACCTCCTCCCCAGGGGCAACAAAGTCGTCCTCCAGGAGGATCAGGCCCAGGGGCAGCACCAGGAGGCTGGTCTTGTGCACGCTCGGCCTGTCACTCAGCATCCCATCGTAGGTGAGGCCCAGGAGCTGGGATTCTAGCCATAGCACACCTGAGACCGGCCCCTTATACCTGTTCCTAAGCCTCTCTGAGACCCGGATACGTAAGTCAGCACTCGCTGCCAAGTGCTCAGCCCGCCTCAGGGCCTCCCAGGGCTGAAGGCAGGGAAGGGTATAAGGGTCAGAGTCTCACAGAGACTGCGGAGCAGGTGTAAGGGGCGGGGTCTCAAAGAGGCTAGGGAAGGGTATAAGGGGCGGGGTCTCAGGCGGGCACAGGAGAGAATCCCAGGTCCTGCATGGAGTCAAGTTGAGAGCACTGAGGGAGGACTGCGGGAAACCTGGACACCGGAACAGAGTTGGCCCTGGGAGGCCATAGGGGGGGATGAGCACGTGCAGCACTTCCTGACATCCGGGCCTCAGAGAAGCTGGGGACCTGGGATCAGAGGCGGGGCCTCCACTGGGGAGAGTGGAGAATCCCGGGTCCTACCATGAGTCAAGGTGAGGACCCTGAGGGAGGACTGAGGGGATCCTGGACCCGAGAACGTGGGTGGAATGTGGTGTGTCCTGGAGAAATCTGTCCCTGGCCTCAGCTTGTGGAAGCCCCATGGCGTGATGAACAGGTGGCAGCCTGTCCTGACTTCCTCATCTGGGTCCCACAGAGACTGGGCACCTGGTATGAGGGGCGGGGTCTCGGGGGGGTGGGGGGAGAGTCACGTGAGCCCACAGTGAGAGTGAGCACCCTGAGGGAGCACTTAGGGGACCCCACTGAAACCCGCCCCTGCTGCCAGGCCAGGGAGGCCCTGGGTGGCATGAGCACACGAGGTGTGTCCCAACTTCTGCATCCGGGACCTAGAGAGAATGGGGAGCTGGTGTGAGCAGCGGCGTCTGGATGAAGACGGTCCAGTCCTGGACCTGCAGGGACGTTAGTTGGAGACCCTGAGGGAGGGTCGGCACTTGGACTCCAGAACCCCGGGGCCTCTCTCCACCCCTGCTGTGCCCCTGGGGCCTGGGCTTTTGGCTCCAGGTGCCACCCCCGAAGGGCAGCCTCGCGGGTTGGACCCGGTGAGGGTCTGGGTTGAGGGGTCAGGAGGCTCAGGCCCGGGGGGGTGGAGAAGGCCTGTGTGTGAGGCGCCCCAGGATGAGCCAGGGCGGGAAAGGCCTGATCCACCCTCGTGGAGAGCTGTAGGTCCCCAGCTCCCTGAGAGCAGTGACCCCAGGGGCCCGGCTGTCCCCTGTCCCCCACGGGAGCCCGGGCAGGGAGGCTGGGATGACGCGCCTTCCTGCTGCGCCGTGCTTGGGGGTGCTGAGCGGCTCAGGCTTCAGGGGGAATCGGTCAGCAGGGGTCAGGTCAGGCTCCACGGGAATAGGGGCGAGGATCCTGGGGCCGGACTGAGGACGCAGCCTTCCAGAACAGAGGGCACCCTGCGTGGGGTCAGGGCAGCCTGCTGGGGAGGGGGGACCCGGCGTGGGAGGATGGCGTCGGGGCATCTAGGGAGCACATCTGCTCAGCAGCGGGAGGAGCCCCAGAGCCACCAGGAGTCAAGGTGAAGACCCTGAGGGAGGGGTGAGGGGACCCCACCCTCACCACAAAGAGGGAGCCCACAGGAATCCCTCCAGCCAGCCCTGGAAACCCCCGCAGGGCCCGTACGCCAGCCTCCTCATCCAGACGGCTGGTCTCAGCCAGGGGGCCTTGCTCCGTGGGTCTGGCCTCAGGCTCCGGCAGGGGGCGTGGTGAGCACTGGGGAGACCCCTCCTCACACAGCGGACTTGGAGCCCAGCCGGCCCTGCCTCTTTTGTCACCCGTGGGTGTCCCAGAATAGGTGAGAGCATTGACGGCCCTCACGTCCTCTCCTGGTGTCTTCTGGAGGTGAGGCCTTGGCTGAAGGAGATTGGTCACAGTCAGCAGAGGGGGCTGTCCCAGGCCCTGCAGGGTGTCAAGGTGCAGACTGAGCCGACCGCCATCGTCCCAGCACAGATGGACCCCACGGACTTTGGTTGTCCCCTGTGACCCCTGTTAGCCCCTGCGCAGGTGTGTCCAGTATTCGGGGCCCCACACTTCTTTTCAGTGCAGGGAATTTGTCTTGAGAATTTTGACTCAGGACAGCAGACAGCAGGGCCCAGGCCCTGCCAGGGGGAAGGGGAGGCCCTGCCCTGAGTGAGCACAGAGGGGGCCAGCCACGCCAGGACAGTGGGAACCTCACAGAGTCCAGCCCAGTCCTCCTGCCAGCACCGAGGGGCCCAGGGCTGTGCCACAATCTACACAAGAGGTGCCTCCTCCATTCCTCTTACAGGGGCTCCAAGAACCGGGAGGTGAAGGCCCAGGTCTGAGGACCGTGTCCTCAGGCCACAGAGCAGAGGAGGTCCAGGCAGTGCCAGGAGTCAAAGGGAGGTGCATGCCCTGAGTGTGTACCCAGGGGCTCCCCCTCCCAGAACAGAGGGGACCCCACAACACCCGAGTCACCCCACCGTCCTGTTCAGCCCCAGAACCTGGGGCCATGCTGGCTGCACCCTGAGGAGCCCCCTCACTTCCTACTTCAGGTTGTCAGGGGACAGGCCACCCAGGAGGACCGCCCCTGTGAGGCCCGAGGGCACCCCTCAAGATGAGACCTGTAAGTGACTTTTGTCAGAGCTGCCCAGGGTGCCTTTCTCCGCCGAGGCCGCTCACACGCCCTCTCTCTCCCAGGTCCGTGGTCCCTACCTGTCACCCCTGCCCACACTCCCGTTGGCGGCCCGACCCCAGTCATCATGCCCCTGGTCGAGATGAGTGAGCTCCGCCAGCCTGAGGCAGACCTTCAGACCCCAGTCCCGGCCATGGGCCCGGTGGAGGCGCAGCTGTTGGGGGCTGAGGGGGAGGAGGTCGCATCCCCCTCGTCCTCCTCCTCCTCGTCCTCCTCTTCTTACTCTGTCCTGTTCCTGGACACCCTGGAGGAGGTGGCTGATGCTGGAGAACCCAGTCCCCCCCAGAGCCCCTCCCCCACTGCCATGGCCACCCCTCCTTGGAGCCAGTCTGAAGACGACAGCCTCAGCCCCCAAGATGAGGAAGGGCCGAGCACCTGGCATGACCAGGAAGATGCTAATCCCTTGCACCTAGACCCACTACCACTGAAGGTGGCTGACCTGGTGGCGTTCCTGCTCCTCAAGTATCGCACCAGGGAGCCAACCTCCAAGGCGGAGATGCTTGATATCGTCCTCTGTGACCATCGGGACCACTTCCCTGTGGTCTTCAGAGAAACTTGCGAGTGCATGCAGCTGGTGTTTGGCGTGGACGTGAAGAGGGTGGACCCCAGCGAGCACACGCACGAACTGGTCCCCACCCTGGGCCTCACCTGTGATGCAGTGCTGGGCGATGGGCCGAGCATGCCCAAGGCCGGCTTCCTGGTGCTGCTCCTGGGCCTGATGCTCCTAGAGGGCAACCACGCCCCTGAGGAGAAGGTCTGGGAAGTGCTGAGCATCATGGGGGTGTATGCAGGGAAGCAGCACTGCATCTATGGGGAGCCCAGGGAGCTCTCACCAAAGCGTGGGTGCAGGAGGGCTACAAGGAGTACCGGCAGGTGCCCCACAGCGACCCCGCCTGCTACGAGTACCTCTGGGGTCCCCGGGCCCATGTGGAGACCAGCAAGTGTCCGGTCCTGGGGCATCTGCCGTGGGTCAATGGATGGGATTCCAGGTCCTTCCCATCCCTGTGTGCAGAGGGTGTGAGCGATGAGGAACAGGGACCCTGAGCCAGAGCAGCAGCCAGGCTCCTTCCAGGCCCACGTCCAGCAGCTTCTCCCGTGGGGCAGGAAGGGAGGCTGATCCTTCACTCTGAGTTTGAAGAGGGAGCGGTCAGCCTTCTAAGCAGTGAGGGCCCGGGCCAGAGGGGGGAACCCGGTGTGCAGCATCTTTGGGTTCCTGTTGTGTCTGATGACATGGAATGTCATCTTTGTTTTCTTTAGGAATTTGTCAAATACTGTTCCACTTGAAAGAAGGCTTAATGAGCTTCAGTATCTAAGTTTGTGAATGACTTTAATCACACATGTATTTGCACTAATTCGGTTCAACGACAAGAGTTTTGCTGTTGTGTAAAGGAAACTGTAAGATTCCCATGTTATTTTGTGACCCTGAACAAGATAACATGGCATTGGAATATGAATCTCTTGGAAATAAGAAAGAACTTTAGAATGCAATGGATGAGGTCAAGAAAAAGAGGAATAAAAGTACAAGTTAGTTAATTCTTACTTCTTCTGCCTTCTCATCTGTCATTTTCCAAAACTAATATGCATACATATATGTATGTGTAAATATCAGATTAGCATCGTTCACTTAAGAAATAGCTGAAAATTAATCTGAGTCAATAAGCGCCCTGCTCACTGGCTTGTTTATTCCGCCGACCTCCACGGAGCCTCTGCTCTCTGGAAGGGCCTGTGTTAGTAGTGGGGCCACTGGGAAAAGCAGCACACAGCCGCACCTAGAGTGATGGTCTAGGAGCCGCAGTCACATGAGGAACGTGGTGAGACGTCCCCTAACTTCCACAGAACAAGTCAACACGGGACGAGGCGGTGGGGCTCCAGGAGCGGGCCCTGGAGGGTAAGTGCCCCGAGCCAGGGCAGTTTAGGCCTTTGGGAAGTGGGGATTCCTTCTGTGGGAAGTGAGGGTGATGAGGCTGGGTGGTGGCGGCAGCAGGCGTGTAGACGGAGTCTTAGGGGTGAGAAGCAAATCTGAAATGGGACGTGCAAATTACAGGTTTCTCTTCCGTCGTGGATAGATCTTCTGGGGCAGGAAGAGAAGGTGCACTTTGGGCAGAGACCCTCAGAGTCCTGGTTATTCTGCCTGCGCCTAAATACACTCAACATCTTCCTACGGGGAGGGGTGAGTGGACTTTGGTTTCGCTCACAATTTACTCAGCCCTGAGGCATACAGTTGAAGCAGCTTTGGTAACCACCCCCAGACTGTTGGCAGGATTTTAATGGGGCAACTTCTTTGAAAGTGGCTGCTGGACACTTAAACTGATGGATCAGCTTTCCTAGGTGGTCAGACCCCAAAGCCTTAGGTGAGGAATGGTCATAGAAACCATGGTGGCAAAAACACCGAGTGAAGCTGAATTCCACGCATCTCAGGAGCCTCCTTGGAGGTGAAGGACGGCTCCTTGTGCGTATCCTAGCGGAATGTTACCAAGATAACTCACTAGCCCTCCTCCCACAGTCTGGTGTCTGGTCCTTGCCCCACTGGAAGGTCGTGGCTGTCAGGGTGCCCAAGGGCACCTGTGCAGGTGCTCAGGCACGTTCCATCGTGTGGCGGCAGCTGAGACTCCCAGGCTGAGTGAGGTGCGTCCTTGCGTGAGGAGGAAGGGGCACATCCTCAGCCTGCTGCGACTACGGGCTTGATTGCAGAGGGAAGGGCAGGAGGTGCTCTGGAGGGAATAGGGGGAACCCTCCCTGTTGACGTTCACAAGAGCCTTGGAAAGTCAATGGGATCTTGTATTAGAAAGTACCCGTCACAGAGAAGTGACTAGAAGTAGTTGCAGATTCAAGGCCCATTTGGCTTTGTCGGAAGCTCCTCCACCTAATGAACGGAATTTTTTTCAACGCAAAGTTATAGCAGCTTCTTTGTGTTGAACACCTAGTACACAGCATTGCAGGGGAGAGACTCACTCCAAGTCCTGGCCCATATGTTGTCTTCCTCTGCTTCCTGGCAGCTGCCTGCAGGGAATCTGGGATCCTTTATGTAAACCCACAAATATTTAAAAATAAGATGGTGTTTAAATCTCTGTTTTAAATACAAAGACAGAAGAAACTTTCCACTTAAGCAAAAATAATACATTGGTGCGGAAACACTGTGGATTCTGGGCAGTGCAGAAGGTGTCCTAGGGGTGGTACATCCAGAGGGACCCAGGATGGGCCGAGATTCCCGGGATCAGGGGGCAGGGATGCAGCCTAGGAGCCTGGAGCTGAGCTGCAAGCAAGAACCCCATGAGGACCCTGCAGTCCTCTCACCACTAGCCTCATTCCGGGGACAAGCCTTCTTGCCCACGTGGTAGGGCCTGGCCAGGTGGAGAGCAGACTCGGGGATGGGGAACTGGCACCTGAGCCTCTAGGGAGAGGAGCCCACAGTGCCCAGGTGGGAACCGTGGCTTATAGGTCAGTAGGACCCTTATCGTGTCTCCTGGGGGAAGCAGTCTCGCTTTGGGAACCATAGGTCCTGCCAGCCCTGTCAGTAGGGCACCAGTAGCCACATGAGGCTGCTATTGAGTACTGACATGTGATTAGTGTGTCCCAGGGCCTGGACTTCTACCTTAAAACACTTTAAAGTTAAATGTCAATAGCTAGATGTGCCTAATGGCTGGACAGCCCAGGTGTGGAACTACGGACCCTGAACTTGGGGGACAGGGGGAATCTATGGACAACACATCAGGCCC
This sequence comes from Mesoplodon mirus, assembly GCF_964341445.2. Lineage (NCBI taxonomy): Eukaryota > Metazoa > Chordata > Mammalia > Artiodactyla > Ziphiidae > Mesoplodon > Mesoplodon mirus. Next base: position 136,010,081 of record NC_138981.1, on the reverse strand, counting down.
CCAAGCCCAGGGCTTCCCAGGGCTGAGATGGTCCCGCGGGGGTCCCTCAGCGCTCCCTCGGTCCTCACTTTCCCGCCCAGCTGGTCTGGGCGCCTCCCTCTTCCCAACTGCCTTTGGTCCCCTGAGACCCAGGCCCTCCCCTGCCAGGACCCCTGAGAGGGAAGTGGGGGTCACGGGTGGCGCTTATACCCACAGCCCTGCCGGGGGTCTCTCAGGGCTGACAGCAGGGCCGACCTGGATGCCTTGCGGCCTCCGAGTCCCCCTCACGGTTGTACCTTGACTCCTGGTGGGGCTGGGCTCCTTCCCTCTGCCGACCTGGCCTCGGCCTCCCTGACCCAGGCCCTCGCCTCCCCCTCCCAGGGGGATCAGTGCGCGTCCCATCTGGACAGCATGCCGGGGGGCTCCCAGGGCTGTCGGGAGGGCCACAGATGCACCCCCTGGGGGCCCGCAGTCCTCCTCTGGTCCTCACCTCGACTCCAGGCAGCACCTGGGCCCCTCCCTCTGCCCACCTGAGACTGTACCCCTCAGACGGAGCCTCTGACCCCCCGAGATCCCTGAGGACTTGGGGGTGGTGGGCGGGGATGGGCAGCCTGACAGCCCAGCCCGGTGTGCCCCAGGAGTCCCAGTACGGGTGGAGTTGCATGCTGGGGGACCCTCTGTTCCGGGCCTGCTGGACCCCTCCATCCTCACTCAGGCGGGTCCTCCTCAACCCCTCAGAGAAAGGCTGCAGTCCCAGCACAGATGCTGGATGGGGGGCTGCCGCGCCCATGACCGTGGGGGGAGCACAGAGAACCGCACACCTTCCCCTCGGGGCTCCTCACCAGCCACCAGACTTTGGAAACCTGTTTTAAGAAAGGTTTAGTTTTAGCTGAAGAGGCCTGAGCAGTGGCAGGTGATTTAGGGGAATGCTTGGTTTGATGATTAGATCATGTTACCTGTTGGAGTTACGTGATTGTCACTTTTTCATCCTGATTCATAGTGAGAAATATATTTTACATGTCTGTGTAGTGTAGTGTGTGTCCTATACATATACCTATATATCTATAACGTGTATGTAGAATATATGTGTTTATATACCCATGCATCGACACACCACATGTATGTATAGGGAACGTGTCATGTATGTTCCAGTACCCACACTGAGGTCATCCACAGGGCCCTGAAGGGCACAGACACTCAGGCCCAGTGGGGATGCTGAGAGTCCTCCAGCCCAGCCGTCCCCGTGCTTTGAATGCAGGCTTGCCGCCTGCCTGACAGCCAGTGTGCCCGGGGAAGTGAGCCTGCAGGAGAACGTGGGGCCACCACGCCGCTGGGAGAGAAGGAAGCAGAGTGGGCAGTGGAAGGAGAGAGCAGGGCCCAAGCCTGAGCATAAGAGCCGCCTTCAGAGGGCCTTGCCTCGGACCCCCACGTCCAGGACCCTTCTCCATCCTCACGCCCTCAGTCCTAGACCCTCACCCTCTTCCCTGGCCCTCGTGTCCATTTCACGAGAGATGGTGACCTGATGGGTCTGGGGAGGCCACGGAGAAGAGAACCAGGAAAATGTCACCAGACGCCGGACCCGCAGAGAAAAGCAGACCTCAATCCTGCTGTCCAGACACCAGAGAGCACCCCCAAACTGAACACCCACAGGCCCCTGGCAGGGACCATCCCCTCCACATCTGTGTGTCTCAGGACAGTAAGGGCTCTTTTCAGGCCTCTGACCAGGGTGTCTGAGGGGCTTCACTGGGTGTCTGCTAGGTGCCCGCACTGTGCCGGGGGTGGGCTGTCACCTGTCATCGTTTCCTGCTGAGGGGACTCAACTGCTCAGCCAGGCCCAGGATGGAGGAGCCAAACACGTGTTGGACGGAACATCGCTCTCATGTCCCCACGCTCTTTATTGCTCTGCAAGGTTCTGGCCGCGTTACCACCTCCATGTGTCTGCAGGGTCTGCCTGGTCAGGGTCTTCTGTGGGCCGCCCAGAGGGGCCGGATATTCCAGGAAAACAGCGGGAGCCCACGTAGTAGCAACACAGGGGCCGAGGGATCCCTCGGCCTGAGGGATCCCTCAGGGGCCGAGGGATCAAGGTCAGGGGAGGCGGCAGGCCTGGCGGCCACCACGGTCATCAAGCGTGCGCGAGAGGCAGCGGCGTGGCCACCGGGAGCCACGCGGGGGGGCTGGCTGAGGAGCTGGGGGGGTGCGGCGGCCAGGCCCAGCACAGGCCAGGGAGGACGCATGTGGGTGGGACGCCAGGCGCAGCAGAGCCTGGGGACCTCAGCGGGCTGGGCCACCTCTGCCGGGACAGGAACTAGAAGGACTAGAGGGACCAGAGCCGGCGCGTTGTGATCCGGCGCGGGGGGCTCGGCTGCTGTCCGAGGAGGGGCCGGAGGGACAGAGTCAGTCCTGGCCAGGGCGGAGGCATGGTCGAGTTCTGGGTCGCTCGGGGTCCCCTGGATGTCCTCAGCATAGGGTGGGAGGCCGTCCTGCGGCTCCGAGGCACTGGGCGGCGGGAGGTACCCCAGGGCTGCTGGCTTGCCGTCCACCTGCCTGGATGCTGGTTTAGTGTGCTCCCTCCTCTTCATCCTCACGAGGAGGTGCGGGCAGTCTCTCTTAAACAGGGGACTGCGGTAGAAGTGTAACTGAGGTCGCAGTTGAGAGAGAAAAGGAAACCCTGAGTCACAAGAGTTGCTCGCAAGCAGCAGCCCCCTGGCTGGGCCCCTGGCCGCCCTCCCCCAGCCGACCCAAGGCCTCTTTGGAGAAAGGGGACCCGGTCCCAGCAGGACGCTGTGCCCCAGCTTTTACATCCCCGAGACTCGCTCACTCACCATCCCCTTTCGCCCTTGGAAAATGACTGAAAATGGCCCCTTAGTATGAGTACAAGGCCCACGAAAGGGGACTTGGTGTTTGCAGATACGAGACTGCAAAAAGGTTCGGTAGCTTTCTAAGGAAGTGTCAGAATACCCCCTGGCCAGCATCGCCTGGGGCGAGACCGGGGACACTGACTGCTTCCCAGGAAAGGACCTGAGCCCCCACTTAAGTGATGCTCTGGAGCTATGGGAGTCAAGGGGGCACAGAAACCTCCCCACTCCCCACGCTGGGCCACTTGTCCCCGAGCAGGAGGACGGGAAGGGCCAGCGTTTCAGCAGTGTCCTCTTGTCCCCCGGTGTGACTGCGATGTCAGGGACGAGCAGCACTGCCCATGTGTCAGGAGGACAGTGTGATGCCTTGCCCCTGTGTACTGTGAAATGATCACCACAGGGGGGTCAGTTCACACGCATCATCTCACACAGACACACCAAAGGGAAAAAGAGGAGGAAGAGAAGTGACGTCCTTGTGCTGAGACGCTTCGGGTCCCCCTGTAACAACGTCCCAACACAGCGCGCGGCACTGCCAGATCCGGCCATCACGCCGGTCCCCAAGTACCACCTTTAAAGGAAGCTCTCCCGACACGCCTGCCGCCGTCCCAGGCGGCCCCGGGGTTGGCACCCGCCCTCCACCCCCACCCCCATCCCCGGGCCCAGCGGCTCAGCCCCTGGAGAGGGCTCCTTCCCCGCTGTCCCCCGCCCTCCTTACCTTGCTCAGGACGTCGGTGGGCCGCTCATTCGTGGAGAGGTCGTTCAGGCGGAGGGACATGTGCTTGTCCTGGCGCACTTTCCTAAATCCATAGATATAGAGCTGGTGGACGAAGCTCTCCATACAGTCTGTCTTGAACACCTTGTCCAGGCCGTCCCTGTCCAAAACCTCCTTTTGAAACAGCTGCGTGTTGAAGCCTATGCAAGTCCCGTCTTCATTCCACGAAATAGATGTAAAGCGACTGCTATTGACAAGTATCCACAGCTTCCTGGGAAAGGGGAGGAAGAGGAGGCTGCCTTCCCACATGGCCTCGCAGGTGGAACGAGGCCTTTCCAACACAGGCTCTTCAGTCAAATCCTGGAAAGCGGCTTCTCCAGGCAGCAGCCTGAGGTCGGGGTGCCCCACGGGCATGGGCTGGGCCAGGGCGAGGGACTGCGGGGTGCAGCTCCCTGAGCCGAGGGCCAGAGCCGCTGCGTCGGGAGGAAGAGGTGCCTCACCGAAGCCGGGTGCCCTGCCTGCGGCGGGGCCCTTCTCGTCCGCAGCCATGCGGAGGGCGGCGCGTGCCTCTGTCACGTGAACGGGACAGTGCAGCGTGGCCGGCAGCACCCTGGGTTCACACTCCCACTCAGCCCCTCACAGAAGTGCTCCGGTTGCTCAGGGGTGACATCACAGCCCAGCCAGGACATGACATCATAAACGGCAGGCCCCCACCCTACTCTGGAGGATCTTCCTGAGATTTCCACGAACCAGAAACGCCTCCAAACCCAATACGTCACCTGCCCACGGCCCAGGCGCCCGGCCCAGTGGGTGAGAGCGACGGCTCGGCCAGAAGATGCCAAGGCCGGCACCACAGACCTGCTGATCCCCAGCTGCCTGGCTCACACCCTCGGAGCCTCTGCTTCCCCACGAGGCTACTCGTAGGAGCACATGCTTCATGGGGTCCTGAGGACTCAGGGGGACGTACAGCAGGAGGCAAGGTACCTGCCACTTAACTCACAGCTACCGTGGTTACGGAGAAGCGTGCTGTCTCACAGCAAGTTTGAATCTAAGGAGCTTAAGCAATGGTCCATCGGTGGCCCTTGGCTACCTGCAGGAAGCCTTCCATCACCAGCAAAAGGTGGCCTTCCTTGTTGATTCTTGCAAACCGTGGGCTGAAACGCCACCTGAGTTAACTGTCTCTAGAGACGGCTAGGGGGAGCTACACAGAAATCACAGTGCATTTTGCATAGATGTAAGTGGTACTCAGTGCCCACGTGACTGGGCAATGCCTCACGACCACTGAAAAGCCGAGTTCCACTTCAGAGTGTCTGGGAACTCGCAAACACTCTCGGGCACCTCCTCAGCTGTCAGCATTGTGGCCGTGTGCTCCCCTGCCAACAGCCGAATCCCTGGGCCTCCCGCTTTCCTCTCTGTACCGCATATCCCGGCTGCCCCTGGAGACTCCTGAGAGATGCTCACCCACCCCTGCTCCCCTCGGCTGCTGGTGGCAGCTCGAGGTTCCCTTTTGTGCTCGCTGACAGGACTTCCAGCATCCTGGACCATATCCAAATTAAGACCCGCACAGTGCACATGGAAAATGATGAACCGGTTTATTGAACAGCTAAAGGGGGAAAAGAGAGCGGGTTGGGCTACATTTGCTATACACCAAGCAGGAAAGGTGGCACCATTCCAAGTGTCCCCCTTCAGACAGCACAGGCTTCCTACAGGCTGGCGCCAGGGCGGAGCGGTGGGCGCGGCGGATGTCAGCGGAGCCCGGTTTAGACAGAGTAGCAGCTGTCCCCTCTCCCCCTCTCCCCTGCTCCCAGGTGACAATGCCAGGGCTCCTTTTACCTTCTTTTACTCACGGCCTGCTTGTTCCCATCGCATCTGCTTTCTTCCCTCTGACTTGTGGCTGTACCCCCAGCTCCTGGAGCCGTGGTCCTCCTAGCTAAAAGCATGGGCCCAGCTTGGGGGCAGACAAAAACCCCCAGACCTCAACGCGCACACTCTGATGGCCATTTCTAGTCTCGGCACCCTTCTCCAGTGTTCCAGTTTCCAGTCGTGCTTTATGGCTTTCTGCAAGTCAGTACTCCCAGCATGTTACAAAAAAGCACAAACAGCTTCTTGCTTATTGTGGCCATTCTGGCAGTAGCAGCTACTATGCATGTGGAGAAACTGAAGGGGAAACGGCAATGTCCCATGAAGGGGTGGCACCCCAGTGGGCCTCTACTTCTGCAGCAGAACACGTATGTCTTCAGTACAAGCTTGTAAAAAAATACTTTAACAGAATATACTGTACAGAACTAGGATTTCACACGGTATATTACAACGCTAAAATATTTGTATAAATACTATACAGGCACGGAGTCACTCCATTAGAAAGGGCTCACCAATGGGGCCAGTAAAAACCCAGAGAGAAACGACGTCCACGGCAGGAGCACGACCAGCTGAGGCAGCATGGGTGCACACGGGGCCCAAGGCCTATTCACAGTCCCCTAACTATGCCACAACAGGGGCATCTGAGCTACGCGGCCAGGCCAGCCTGGTTCAAAAATACATTTTTCAATAACACTTTTGATGGGAATTTTCACACTTTGAAAACCAGCTGTGTAGCCATTCCTGCTTAGGCCTAATCAGCCATCCAGGGTGGCTCCAAGCCAGCTCCGCAGGCACCTGCCCGGGGGAAATCACTGTTTCCCTCTCCACAGGCTCCCTCCATCAGATCCACAGCCACTGACACGCACCCCACACCATGCTGTGTGAACCAGGCACCTGTCACCTGCGTGTCCTGTCGCGGTGAGTCATTGGTAGGCATTGAGTGCAAACAAGGCATGAGATGGAAGTCCCCGGAGACCCAGCTCCAGCTCCAGCTCCAGTTCTGGGGGTGGGGGAGGCGAACGGAGAGGCAGAGGAAGGAGGAAGAGAGTGCGGGCCAGGTCCACTCACGATCTGCCCTGGGAGGGGCTGTCTAATCTGGCATTTCGATATTTAATTTGGGAGGTGGGAGGACATACTTTCCAGGGCTCTGGGTGATAACCACCCTGGTCTTCTTTCGAAACATAGGAGCGATCTTAGGAGGTTCTGGAACTGGCGTTTCTTCAGTTTCCTCATTACCTTCATGGTGGAGGTCGTAGGAAATGTTTCCATATTCTCTCAAAAACGGGCAGATTTCAAGCAGAAACTGACAGAAATCCTTGCGAATCCCAAACCACCCTGAAAAGGAAGAAATGTACTTTCTCAAACACTAGTCTCCATTGAATTTCAGGTTACTTTTCTTTCATGAATGAGAACTTTTCCTTGTACACTGTAGTGCTTTATCCTGATGTCTTGGGAATAATGAAGCCTGAGCAAGGCCTCAATACCAACTAAGGGTAAGAAGGAAGCCCTGCAGCTCTGCGGCTCTGCAGGTGGCAGTCGTGGACTGGCAGCTACCAGGTGTCTCCCTGGGGCCTGTCAGGGATGTGATCTCGGGCCCCGGCCCACACCTCCTGAACCAGAAACTGTGGCGGGGTGGCGGGGGGCGGTCCTGGGATTCTGATGGGCCCTCCGGTATGCGAACCTACTGTTCTCACGACTCTCAGATATCTGCGGTGTTTGGACTATGTCAACATCCTCCAGTCTTCCCGGCCCATGAGAAACACACGTGCCACAAAGAATGTCACCCAAGGAAAGGATCTGCATCACCCTCAGGAGTCCGGGAAGATGGCAGGCGTGTGTTGGTCCAGGCCTCAAAGCTCCTTCTCCAAGGCCTGCTCTCCCGGTCTGGGTACACCACTAAACCATCAGCTTAGGGCTGGCTCTCCTGGGGCAAAACCCCCTGTGGCATTAGTTTCCAGAAGGGCGTGCTCTGGGGCTGCATGCAAAGGAGCTCAAAGTCTAGTGAGGAGGGGGCCCTCATCAAAGGGCACTGCAGAACGGGCTATCACAGCACACAGGTGGAGAGGGAGAGAGAGAAGCCGGGCACCACTGACAAGACTTGGAGACCTCAGGAATGATGCTGGCGAGAGCGAGGACAAAACAGACACCGGGAGGACGCCCAGGGTTCGGTCGATGATGTGGATTTTCCTCTCATCCTCAGGAGCCCCTGGGAAAAAGGAATCTTGGTCCCCGTGTTGCAGTGGAGGGGGTGGGCTCAGAGAGGCTGCCTGCCGCGCTCAGGCCTCCCTCTGGTCATAGGGCCACGAAAGCAAGGCTGACAGCACGCCCTTCCCCTGGAAGATTCCAGGCCTTCTTCAGTCCTACCTCTCCCAGGGAAACTCCCTGATTGGGGTCCTTAGGCTCGTCTTTTCATAAAGCGGGGCCACATACACACACACACACACACAGCCACGCAACAGGCACACAGACACACGCACACACACACAGTTGAAGCACTTCGGAAAGCCTGAGTACATACAGTGGTTTCCGCCTTTCTGTCCAAAAGTGGTTGCCATCAGAGTGATCAAGGAAAGCCACAGGGGGACAAAGATCGGGATACAAGAGAACGCGTTGTGGCCGTCTAGCTTGTGAACCAGCAGGATCTAAAGAAAGAGAAACAGTTGAGGTTCCGCCGATGGAGCATCTGAAAACAGACCCTCTCTGAAGCCAGACTGCACTGCCCCTCCCTCGTCAGGTCTCATAAGGGGGAAGTTCACTCCACAGGAGGCAACAGTAACCCTCCATTCTGGGGGAAAGGACAAGATGAGCTTGCATATGGCTCTTCAGGACTAAGCAAAATCCATCCACCTACAAGATTTCCAACATCAGGATTGTTCTGGGAAACTCTTGCTGCTGTTTTCTTGGAGGAGTCAACAGTGCCCACTCTACAATTCTCCACAGGGCTCCAATACAAAAATACCACATCCAACTTTCTCCTTCTAGAAGACGACAAATCAATACATTCAGATGCGGCGTGGCTAGAAAGGTACACTTCTCACTGCCAGCCCCCAGGCCCCCAAAGAAAGGCCTCTCCGACTGTCCTGTGGTCCTCTGTTGGCAGGCTCGCTCGGGGAGCTGCTGTTCTGGGGAAGCGCAGGCTGCTGGGCCTCAAGAGTTCTGCCGAAAGGTTACCTCAAAAGTGAGGAGGGGCACGACGATGGTCATCCAGCTCAGCGCCATGGTGATGTGTGTCCTCCGCTGCTCCGCGATCACATCCATGGAGCGCAGGAACAGGACGGACCACACGATGTAGTAGAGGACCACCAGGCACAGAAAAGACATGAGAATCCACAGGGGGACACACACGACCTAAGGGGAGGAGGAGAGAGGAAAGGTCTTTAGGGTAGGCAGAGCCAACTCCTTCCTGGATCTCTGCGCTTAAGACGGTGCCAGGCCTGGATGGGGCCAGCGTGGGAAGAGGACCCGCTGCTCACTGTTGGGGTTGCCGTTGCCCCGGCAGCCCTCAGGGTGACGGGACTCGCGGCCACTGCCCTGAGGCGTGAGCTCGCTCAGCGGGCCCCGGGCTCTGCCCGCCTCCCCTCCACCCGTGCCCCGGCTCACCCGGACATCCCCTCTTCCCAGTCATTTCCCATCCTGCCAGAGGCACTGTGGCCAAAGGCTCCTTGGCAACTCGGGCTGCGCAGGGGGCCCAGGCCCCCCGTGAACTTGCAAGTCGAGGCCGGGAGGCTTCCGCCACTCGGTCTCCGCTGCCTCGCCCAGGTGGGTTCTGTGTCAGTTGCTGTCATACCAAAAAGAGCTTGTTTCACCCTCACACACAAGCCCACACGATGAGTCCTGGGGGCCTCAGCAGGCTCCTCCCATGTGACCTTTTCTCCCTTCTGCATGGCCCCCTTGGGTACATCTGTTGTCCCTTTGTCTTCTCTTACAAAACAGTAAAATTGACTGTTATCCTTTGGTGTCCAGTTCTACGACTTTTCTCGCACACACGTATAGACCTGTGGAGCCTCGGGCGGGACATGGGACAGCTCCTTCACCCTGCCAGACTCCCTCGTGCTCTCCCATCACTGTGTCACCCCCTCGCCCCACCCATAACCCCCGACAGCCACTGCTCTGTCCTCTGTCACGACACTTTTGTCTCTGCAAGAACGTGATGGAGATGGACTCCCTTCTCCCAATCAGCAGAACATCTCTGAGATGCCTGCAGGTTGTTGCGTGTATCTACACGCCACTCCTTCTCATGGCTGAGCGCTGTTCCACTGGATGGATGCACCCCAGCCTGCTATCCAGTCACCCTGGGAAGGAGATGTGGGTGCTTTCCCGCTTTGGGCTATTGCAAATAAGGTAGCTATAAACATCTGTGCCCAGGTTTTTGTGTGGCTGTACATTTCTCCAGGGGAAACACCCAGGATCGGCACTGCTAGGTCACATGGTAACTCCATGTTTAATTTATAAGAAACTGCCAAGCCGTTTTCCAGACTATCTACCTAGTTTGGCATTTTTACCAGCGACGGGCGAGGGTCCGGGTCCCTCGGGTCCGCCCCAGCACTTGGTATTGTGGTTCTTATCTTTGCCATTTTGATGAGTGTGTTGTGGTACCTCATCCTGGGTTTTATTTGCTTTTCCCTAATGGGTAATGATGTCCTTTTTCATGTGCTTACTCGCCATATGTCTATCTTCTTTGTGAATAGTCGGTTCAAGTCTTTTGTCAATTTTAAAATTAGGTTGTTGAGCTTTTAGAGTTTTGAGAGTACTTTAGATGCTTTGGATACATGTCCTTGGTTAGACATCTGCTTTGCAAATATTTTCTCCTGGCCTGTGACCTGTCTTTTCATTAGTTTCATTTTAATTTTGAGCTTCTTTTATAGACCATGTTGTTGGTGCCATTTCCGGGAACTCTTCACCTAACTCCAGATCCCGAAGATTTTTCTCCTATGTTTTCTTCTAACAGTTTTTTAGTTTTTACCTTTCCCTTTTAGACCTACGACTTGAGTTGGTATATGAGTTTTAATCCTCCTGAGGAACTTGGAGTTCCTGACTGGAGGTTTGCTGTGCACAGCTTCCCCTTACGTTCCTCCTCCTAAAGCACGTCTGGGAACAGACTCACTTAGAGGCCTGGCCCTCGTGGGTGGAATGTTAGCGACCAGCCTCACCTGGTTTCTCTTGAACACTGTGGGAAACCTGCAATCAGGCTGCCTCATCTGTTGGGATTTGCACAGGATTGGGGATGGAAAAATTCCTCTGTTCATCTATAGAAACACATGCACAATTCCTAATCTTTTTTTTTTTTCTGATTTCACCTTACACTAAAATTTTGGTCTTACCCAGATTTGTTTCCTCCATGGCACAACAGAAAGCTCTGAACCCAATTATCGTTGTCTAGACACAGCACCCTGAAGATGTAAGATGGGTGCCTGAACAGTATTTTTTATTATGAATGTTTTATCAAAGACTTTAGGCAGAAGGGATGGATCTTGTCTTTATTCACTAGAGAGGTAACTTATGTTCCCTTATTTTCTTCCTTGTCACCAAATGAATATTTTCTTTTTTTTTTTTACTATATTTTTTTACATTTGTCCTTTTTTTTTTTAAAGGTAAACCATGTTAATCACAGACAATGTCTTATGTACAAAAGTACACATCAAGCAGGGTGGGGCCGGGGAGAAAACCCAAAACCCTGGCAAGACCCCGCCTCCCAGAGGCAAGATAATTCTTCTACCTTTTGTCTCATCTTCTTTCTGTGCGTTACTAGTCGAAACCGTACTGTTTTCTCTAATTTGAAGCTTGCCATATATATATCTCTCTCCATCCATTCTTCTATCTATCTATGCACAATCAGTTTTAACTGAACACCCATTAACGGAAGCAAGAGGTCACTAGCATGTCTCACACTTCACCCCTGGCAGGAGTGTAAACTGGCTCAGCTTTTTTGAAAAGGGAGTTGGCAGTGCAGTTTGTATTTCAAAATCTCAAAAAGTTCCCACCCTCTGGCCAAGTAATACTGTTTCTGTAGTCCTTCCTAGGAAAACAATGAAAAAAAAAAACAACAGGCAAAGATTTTTATGCACAAAATTCTACGCTGCAGCATGATTTATAATTGTAAAACACCGGTAAGAACTTCAGTATTCGGAAATGAGGGGACAGTCTCATCAATGTATTTGAAGAATATTTTGCATCAATTAAACTTGAAAAGTTATGCTTATAAAAACCTTTTATTGACACGTAAAAATGCTTATAATACAACACTAGAACAACAAAGCAGGATACCAAATTATACATGCAGTATGATCTCAATTATCTTTATGAGACAATAAACCCCCAAACAAGGAAACAACAAACACTAACCATGTTATCTCCCAGTGGATTATGGGTGATTATTATCTTATTATCTACGCTTGCCTGTCTTTTCCAACATTTCTACAATAAACACGAATAACTTTTATAATAAAAAGAAAAGTTTATTTAAGGATTTAAAAAGTTACATACAAGCCACGGCCAGTGGATGATCTTGTCCAGTCTTAAGGCAATGAATATGAACTGGAGAATGTTGACAGAACACAGGATTTCTAACTAAAAATGAAGAGAAGAATCAGTTAAACAAAATAACAACGGTTGCATTCAGTACCACAACTGTTTGGTTAACACACTAAAAAGCAATGCAAATTAGAATGCAGCAAAAGTTTTATTATATCACAGTTGCAACCTTCTGATTTGCAGCACTGGAGGAGGAGCAAAGCAGTGCTGTGTCAAGGAGAAACCTGGCCCTGGCCTTGTGCCTCGTCCTCTCTCCTCAGTGGCTGCTCGGCCCTTTATGCTCATCCAGGCAATGACCTGTTTCCAGGCTCGCGATCTGCAGAGAGGCAATCTCCGGTGGTCTCCCCCAGCTTCCGTCCCGCGCCTACCCACAAACCTCTCTCTCTCTTCTTAATCATGCCTGTACTGCTTTCTTCTTGTACCTGGCACTCAGCCTGCATCCCACCCCTTCCTTTCTGGCTCCTCGAGGACCCTGTCACATCAAGACATCAATTATGGATTCTTTATTGCATCTTTAACCCCGCCACTCCACGATCCTTCCCAGAAGCACAGAAACATGTTCAACTCATTCCCATTGAACACAAAATAACCCCAAGACCCAGTGAACCCACCCTTCCCTTGATCCAGTACCCCTCCCGGCCCTAGCTCTCTCTTTCCGTTACCATCAAGCTTTGTGAGACACCGTGGACACTCGAGCCCCTATGGCCACCCCTGCCACTCCAAGCTCCACCCACTGTGGCCCAGCCTCCACCCTCAGGACCACCCGGAAACTGCTTTCATCAAGGTCACCTGATCAGCTCTGCGGCGTCGGACCACTTCAGCTGGCATCCTACAGGGCGTCTCTGCAGCGTGGGAGATTGCCCTCCACTGCTCCCTCCTCCCAGGATCCCAGCGTGCAGCCTCGCCATCCTCCTGGTCTCTGACACTTCCCTTTCATGTGCCTTTTCCTCTCCTTAAATGGTGATGCCCCCCAAAGCCTTAAACTCAGCCTCTCTGCCCACTGTAGAGACTCAGACACAAACACACGTGCTTTCGCTCCCTCACCCCGCCCTGGGTGGGGAGCAGACCCAGCCTCCACATCCCTGGCCTGCGCCACCTCCTGCTGCTCGCTCCTCCAACCTGTCTCCACCTTGGCCTTCCTGCTGTGGCCCAGAGCCGACTCTCCCTGAGGCACTTCAGAGGAAGCCCTTCTCCCCACGGAGTTCATTACCCCACCCCCTGCACCTTGCTGCCTTCACCCTGTCTCACCGGGAGCTACCGCCGCGGCCTGATTCCCCAAATCAGGACACAGGAGGGCAGCCCGCGTTCTGTTTCCCACACCCTCGGGCTCAGGCGCTTGGCCCTGTCCTCCACCTTGCAGACTTCTCTAGCATCCCCAGCCCGGCCCCTCGTCCCGACTACTCCTGCCTCCTCGGGCCCTCGTGCTCCCGAATGCCCCACAGGCGGCCCTCCTTCTGGGTCCAGTGCTCACTGCTCTTCAAGGGCTCATCACTGCCCACAGGATGAAAGTCACAGGACGCCACGTGACCTGGCCCAGAGCTGCCCCAAAGTTCCCAGTTCGCAGGGCATTTAGCGACTCAGCAATTCTTTCTGAGGCCTCTGGGCAAAAAGAAACACCTAACGGTTCCACTGATTTAAGTCATTAGATCTAAACTGAGTACTTATCCTAAGTAGCCATCTAAAAAAAATACCTCACGTTAATTGAAAGAAAAATATGATGTGTGTGCCATTCTTACCTAATGACACGTAATTCCTAGTGGCACGTGTGTGCCTGTTGGCTCCGCACCATTCCTCAAGACACCGCCACCCCCATCACCTGCTCTCCGTATGGATTTTTGCACAGTATTGCCTTCTCATCCCAGCGACTGCCGACAACTTAGACTCTTCCATGACACCATCGAAATGAATGTAGTGCGACCTAATAATAAAGCTGTAAACTACACGGAGCTAGTAGTTCGTAGGGTGCCCCTGCAGATGTCAGGGCTCACTGCTTTTCCCTCAAAAATGTCCAGTATCCCACGGTGCCCCTGTGAGCTCATTATGGTGCCCTGGGAAGCTCAGCAACGCCTTGAGGACTGAGGACTGGACCTTACTCAGCCTAATCCCTCTCTGCAGACACCCTCCTCCCCGGCTCCCTCCTTTACACTTCATGCTCCAGGCATTTTTTTCTTTTTACTGCGGAAAAATACACATAATGTAAAACTTACTCTCTGTCTTGACCCTCTTTCAGGGTACAGTTTAATGGTATTGAGTACCTTCATTCACATTACCACCATATGACTGTGGCTGTGACACCATCACCATGTTCCACCTCTAGGACTCTCTGCATCTTGCAAAACTGTGCTCCAGTCATATCTGAGTCACTGGTCCACTCAACATGACAGACTTTCTTCTGCATCTACGGCTTCTTATGTGTTATTTCCTCTGCCTGAAAAATACCATCCTCTTCCTACCTGCACAGGGCACCCTGGCTCACCCGGACTCCTCCTTCAGGGCTCTGGGGGAACCTAGCCCCAGTCACCCCCTAGCCAACGTAGGTACTCCTCCTGGGACACAAGAACCAAGAGGGAGCTCAACTCTTGGCATGTGCTTTCTTCTCGTAGGTAGATTGCCAAGAGTGTGACCGTACTGCATTAGGAAAATATGGTTTCAGGCCCAGTATAGTCCTAGCCCTTGTATATGCTTTTACTTTCTAAGAAACAAAGTTCCAAATTTTCAGTTTTCTTAAACCTCCTCCTCAGCCCTCATGTGACAGTATTTATAGAACTTTCTCAGTGCTTTTCAACCTGGGTAATGTTGCTCACCTGCACAAGAGCTAGGAAATGTGCAGGGCCCTAATGGCTGTCACAACGACTTGAGGGAGCACCTCCGCTAGTGTTTAGTGGGCAGAGGTCAGGGATAAGTGTCCCGAAATGCAGGGCACAGTCCTGTTCAGCAAAACATTTCCTATCCAAAATGCGAAGACCATACCCAGCCCCCACTGATAAACATGGCCCCAAATAGCTAAAATCGAGAATCTTTGATCTCGGTGATTTTGTTTAATGTAAGCTTTTATAAATGATTTTTAAAGCTTGGTTTCACTTCATTTTGCTCAGATAATAGAGAAAAACGCAAAGCAACAGAGGTACAAAGTAGACAGGTAAGTGTGACCGGGTGGAAATGGTGGCTCCGACCAATACAGGGAATGCAGATTCAGGGGAAGCTGGATAAGGAGTCTGGAGCTCGTGTAGAAATCGGAGTTTACAAATGTGAATTCAGGAAGTGGGAGCACGTACGTGGCAGCGGAGGCAGCAAGTATGAACCAGATCATCCAGAGCAAATGTGCACAGTGCGGACAGAAAATGCCCAGGACCAGAACCCTAAGGAACAGCAACGTGCAAGGACGCAGGAAGAATGCTTCAGAGAAGGAGCTGAACGCAGGCAGAGGTGGCCACACTGGTCGAGTGACCAGGGGTGTCATGAGCTACAGAGTGGCCAGTGGCCAGACAAGATGGGGGCTCAAGAGGCCCCCAGATGAGGCCACAGGCCACGGGGAGCACATGCCGGAGCAGGGAATGCGGGGTCCCTGCCGCACTGCTTCCCAGAACCTTTCTGTGAGGAAGGAAGAGGCACGAGAGGCAAACAGAGGCCTGAGGGGGTATTGCTGCTGCTGTTCTGTCTTCCCTTTCAGATGAGAGAGCGAGGTCGCCAGACAGAGTGGGCCAGTTCAGGAGCAAATTCTTGGAGGACCTGGCGGGGCAGAGGTTCTGAAGCGGGAGGGCAAGTGCAGGGAGGCTGAGAGCGGGCCCCCAGGGCTCCCCTCCCTCCACGGCCGCCCGGACCAGGGCTGAGGAGTCCCTCTCCCCGTGCCAGGCACAGCCGCTCCTGTCGCTCGGGGCCCTGTTCCCACTGGTGCCCCGGGGCCTGGCTCCATCACTCTCCCACTGTGGGTACCTCCCTCGCCAGGTTCACATACCCTGAGCTGCCACCCACCGGCTCCCACTCTCCCTTCGGACCAACTGTGGTCTTCTTCCTCTGCTCTCGACCCACGCAGCTCCACACGGCATCCACGGTGTCCAGTTTCCCCCCTTGAGCCATTCTGGACCCGGCTGTGGGTCCTCAGCTTCTGGGCAGTTTGGCGCACGGGCTTTGGAGTCGGGCTGCCTGCAATGGAACCCTGGCCCTGCCCCTGGATAAGCGGCCAGGAAAAAATTCCCTACCCTTTCTGGAAACCAGGGGTGGCAAGTGCAGCCACGTCACTGGGTTGTTGCAGATCTTCAATGAGATCCTACTGCATGGAAGCACCCAGCCCCAGGCCTGGTACACAGCAAGTGGTCAATAAATATTATCTGCTATTATTTTCATTACTATTATTAGCATTGCTAGTATTGCTTTTTCATTCGTGTATCCCTTATGTTTAGGCCAAGAGGGCTTGGCGCATAGTAACTACTTGATAAATGCTCACTAAATGAACATATAGGCCCATCAGGATAAGCGAACCAGGGAGGAGACAAAGTGCTGGTCATGGGGTCTGAGATGCTGTGCAGGTTAGTTTTGCACGTCAACTTGGCTGGGCTGTAGTACCCGGTCATTTAACCAAACAATAATCTAGGTATTGCTGTAAGGGTACTGACTTTAAGAAAAGGAGATTTTCCTCCATGATGTGGGTAGGTCTCATCCAATCAGTTAAAAGGCCTGAAGAGCAAAAACTGAGGTTTCCTGGAGAGGGAGAAATCCTGCTGAGTCTGCAGCCCGCCAGCCTGCGCCATCAATTTCAAACTTGCCAGCTCCTTCAAATAAACCTCCTCATGTGTATATCTATCTGCACATCTACATCTATATCTACATCTACATCTATCCTACTGGTTCTGTTTCTCAGGAGAAGCTGGCTGATCCAGGTGGGCAGGGAAAGACGTGAAGCTGGAAGAAGCCTGATGGCCTCGGTGAAAAACCAGCGTTCTAAGTCAAGAAAGAGAAACGTGATTATTTCCATCATCTTTCGTTTCCTTATACACCATGATCTAGCATTAGTGATCAACCTCTTCCTAACAAAGGACAAGAAGTCTCCATTACAATAACTGACCAAAAGATTTTGCTTTTTAAAACCTTCTTAAATATACGAAAGCTCACCTCCAGTGACCTGTCATGTCGAAAGCCCCAAACACAAGCTGCCACAGACACTGGGGAAACGAAGAAGAGCGGCATGAAGACCAGGAGCCAGAAGTGGCTGCCTCTCTCGATCCTGTCACAGACCAGCACTTCAAACATCAGCAGGAGCAAGTGGATGCCCACCGCGATCAGCATTGCCTTGAACTCCACACACGTTTCCCCTTCTGCTCTAGAAAGGGACAGAAGGAGAAGAAAAACACCCTCAGTTCGGAATCTCCATAACAAGCAAGCAGCTCAGGGCAAATACCAACTTATGTGGATACTAAGGACTGTATTTGTAAATTTGACAAAAGGCAAAGGAAAGTCAGGTAGGAGCTAAATTAACATTCCTCCTTAATAGGCAATCTTTCAAACATCAAAGAACTACTACAGGAAAAGAAATGAACATTTACAACCAAACCAGACTTAGACTTTGAACTGAATAAAGATATTCTCAGAAGCAACAGCCACAGTTATTATTTCCTGACAGTGCACATAAACACTTTGGTTCATAACTTTAAATTCAACTACTTCCAAGATTATTTAAGCTGATTGCTTCTACTGCTAAAAACTGACAAATATCCCTTAAATCTCATGATCCCGGTCTCTCAATGAATTAAAAACCATGTAAATCACATTTCATGCAATACTATCAAAATAGCTCTAGTTTTAAGAATAAGTGTGTGTTATATTTCAAGAAAATACAGTAACTGCTGTTAGGTGCTATTTTAAAATGCAAATAAAATTGTGAATGCCTTTTTATTTTCCTTTCTATTCCATTAGGATGAATTGACACCTGCAGATGATACAAGAAGAGCCATTAAAACTGTTCTTTAAATCAGTTAAAGCTGCTTAAGGATCATGCTTGGACTTAATAGGTTAACAATTAAAAAATAATAAGGCCACTAATCAGGAAAATGCTTAACAATGCATTTGCAAGGCTGACAGTGCTTCACTCAAAATATAGATGAACATTTGTGATGTGTCATGTTGGTGATAAATACTTGTAAGTTTAGGACACAGAGAAAATGAGGTCAGTGGTTATTCCTATAGGACCCAACAATTCCATTGGACAGTACTGACACTAGAATGACCATGTCTGTACATTCAGGACATTCAACTATGCACATACAATTCCTTTTCTTAAGGGAATCTTGAAAGGAATCTTAAATTTAACCAACAGAGAAAAGCTCAGAGAGCTTCTAAATAACTAGTGGAACTTAAAATGTTTAGCTATGTAACTTTTCATTCTTTGAGTAGCAAACATTAGATATCTGAAAATACCTCATAAAAAATAAAAGATTTATGGCCACACAGTTACTGTTAAAAAAGAAAAATCTAAGAACTCAAAAAATCTAAGCTACACATGAGTGTCCCCCATCTGCCAGGGCTCTTTGTGTAGCTATTTTCAAGTTCTTAGATATGTATGTGGTAACATATTTTACTCGATCTAAATCTCATTTTTAAAGTTCATGACAAAGATTTAAACAAGTTGAGATGGTCCCAACCTCTACACTTTTCTCACACACGAGTAGCTGCACGTGTCCCCCTCTTCTCTCCCCACCTGCCGACCCGGCATTTCTTCACTCCTCATCTTCCTGGTGATGGTTTAGAACAGTCCCTCACTCTCAAGTCCCCCCTTTTCCTTTCCAAAGTTCCAAACTTTGTGAGGGAGAGCAGAGAGACTCTTGTGGGCCCCAGCAGCACCAGGCTGCACACCGGAGTGAGCTCACGACAGGAACTTGGACCAGAAGAAGACCATCCAAGAAGAAAGGCGTGAGGGGAGGGGGGGTGAAGGTAAAGGGTACGCCTCTGCCCGGCCCCCAAGGCTCTGCTCTCCTTCACGGCATCTGGGTCTCACCTTTTCCTGTCTCAGGACCTAACTGTTTCCTGGCCAAGCTGACTCCTCCACACTAACAGTCCTAAAACCCCAGGACTAGGAGATTGGGACAAGGGGAGACCCAGTTCCAGGACTGAGTGGAGAAGGATATATCCCTGATGGCCAAAGCTAGAACTGTGGTTTGTAGAACTGTTCCTACAAACATGATGGTTTTATACGTCCTTGTCTAGCATGGTATAACAGCTCTATATTTTGGATGCATGTTAGATTACTTAAGCTTTTGTAGGCTGGCTAGGAACTTAAGCACCTAAAATAACAGTGCATTTGTTAAAAAGTGGATATCAAACACTTAATTTTTAAAAACTTAGAACAGAACTCAGCTTGCCTATATTATAGTTCTTATAAAACCTCAGAGAGGTAGAAAAGAAAATAGTCCTGACTTTTGATAAAGTGAAAAACAAGATACTGCCCCCCTCGCTCAGAGTAGAGACCAAAAGGCTTTATAAAGCAGTATTACCGATATTGGGGGTTTCGTGCCCAGACTCCAGTTCCAATAGAGGCTCCAACAATGACCATTAACTTCCACAGCCATATTGGAGCAAAGACAGCCCAGTAACTCCACTGAATGATGCCATCCAGACGAAGGGCCAGCAACACAGAGAACAGCAGCAGACAGGCATAGATGAGGAATTTACTAGGAGAAAAGCAAAATGATTAAAGAGGATTCACATTTACAAATATGTGATATTAAAATGAGGAGTAATAACAGCATTGCTTTCTAGCACATGAAAAGAGTCACTAATTCAATAATCATATATCAAAAATTCTATGTAGAAGACATACTGTTGTTAGAGGATAAGACAAATATAAAGAAGACTAAGATAAGTTTCCTGCTTTCCAGGGCTTCCTGGTAAGAGGGAGTCCACACAGAAACATATACTTACAACACAGCATGGCATGTGCCATAATGGTTCTATGGGTACAGTGTGATGGCAGCCCAGAAGAGGAAATATGGATTCTGTCTGGGGGGACTGGGAAGCAGAGAGGTGATGACCCTGGAGCTGGTTCTGGAGGATACATGGAAAGCTGCCAGGCAGGAAAGGATATGAGCTGAGGAAGCATTCCAAGCAGAAGGAACTAGCCATCAAGACATGGAGACTGAAAAAAGTTGACAGGTTCAGGATATGGTCAAGTTCTGTCACTGACTAATTATTTGATTCTATTTTTAAACAGGTAGCCATCTGCCATATTTATATATAGTAATATTTTAGTATATGTATTATCCTTTTTGTGACTGAATTATACATACAAACATACACTCATATTTCACATAAAAGGGACTTCATGAAGAGGATGTTTTCAAAATATTAATTAGAAATTACACTGTTGAGGACTTCTACTTCCAGCTTTGATACAGTAAGAGGGATGGAGTTTTCCTTCCCACCTTAAACAAGAAACTGGACAAAATATATGAAACAACATGTTTTCAGACAGTGAACAACAGGCAGTGAAGGACTGTGATGGCAGAAAGAAAGAAAACAAAGGAGATAAACTCTATCAATGCCCCAGCTTACTGCCTGGAGGCAATTTCCAGACTGCAGTAAGAAGGCAGTTAAAACCCAACCCTATTGACAATTACATGAAATATAAATGGTCTAAATACCAATTAAAAGACAAAGATTGTCAGGCTGGATTTAAAACAGCAAGATAACTAAATGCTATCTATAAGAAACCTACTTTATCTATCTACAAAGTGACAGATAGATAATAAGGACAGAAGAAGTTATACCAGGCAAACACCAACCAGAAGAAAGTCAGAGTGACTTTATTAATATCTGTTTTAGTCTTCTATTGCTGCTATAACAAATTACCACAAACTTAGCACCTTAAAAGAATGCAAATTTATTATTATCTCACAGTTGTGTGTGTCAGAAGTCCAGACAGGCTTAGTTGGTTTCTCTGCTCAGAGTCTCATAAATGAAATCAAGATGTCAGTTGGCTGGGCTCTTCTCAGGTGACTCTGGGAAGAATCTGCTTCCAAGTTCATTCAGGTTGTTGGCAATCCTGTTTCTGGTGGTTGTAGGGCTAAGATCTTAGTTTCTTTGCTGGCTGTCAGCTGGGGGCTGCCCTTAGGTCCTAGAGTTCTCTCTCTGAGAAGAACATAGGCCTTTACATTCAAAGCCAGCAGCAGCATATCGAATCTTTCTCATGCTTCTGACTTCTTTTGCCATATGGCTCCTGCTTCCAGAGAAAGTGCTATGCTTTTAAGAGCTCATGTGATTAGATTGGGTCCACCTGGATAATCCAGGATACTCTTCCTATCTTAAAGTCCACAACTGTGGTCGGAAGAATTCTAAATATGTTCCCCAAGATTCCTGTCCTCAGTTATTCAGTCAAACACTAATCTACATACTACCATGAAAGGACTTTGCAGATGGAATTAAGGGTACTAATCAGCCAACTTTAAAATATGGAGATTATCCCAGATTATCCAGTTGTGTCCAATGTAATCATATGAGCCCTTAAAAGCAGAAGAGGAAGGCATACAAGTAAGTCAGAGATGTGGCAGAAGAGGAGTGGTAAGGCAGAAGCGGAAGTCAGTGAGATTCCAAAAGTGAGAAGGACTCCACCTGCCTTTGCTGGCTTTGAAGACGGAGGAAGGGAGTCATGAGCCAAGGAATGCAAGCCAACTCTAGAAGCTGAGAATAACTCCTAGCTGACAGCCAGCAAGGAAATGGGGTCATTAGCCCTACAACCACAAGGAACTAAATTCTGACAACAACCCAAATGAATTTGGAAGCAGATTAATCTCCAGAGCCTCAAGAAAGGAACAGGGCCCTGCTGACACCTTGATTCCAGCCTTGTGAGACTCTAAGCAGAAGATCCAACTGAGCCATGCTGTACCTGTACTTCTGACCTACAGAACTATGAGATAATAAGTTTGTGTAGTTTTAAGACACTAAATCTGTGGTAATTTGTCACGGATGCAATAAAAACTAATACTGTAACCTTAAAGACATCTGCAAAATCCCCTTTACCGTGTAACATAACATATTCATAGGTTCCAGGGCTTAATGGCCTGGATGTCTCTGGGGGAACCATTCTGCCCACCACAATATAAGGTTAAGATGTATATATATATACATATATATTTTTTTTTTTTTTTTTTTTTTTTTTGCGGTACACGGGCCTCTCACTTCTGTGGCCTCTCCCACTGCGTAGCACAGGCTCTGGATGCGCAGGCCCAGCGGCCATGGCTCACGGGCCCAGCCACTCCATGACACGCGGGATCCTCCTGGAACGGGGCACGAACCCACGCCCCCTGCATTGGCAGGTGGACTCCCAACCACTGTGCCACCAGGGAAGCCCTAAGATATATTTTTGAACAAGGAATATTACCAGGGACAAAAAGGAGCATACATAATGATAAAGAGGTGATTTGTGTTGAAGGAGGATCTAGCAACTATAAATATTTATGTACCTAATAGCAAAGCTTCAAAATACACGTAGAAAACATTAATAATTAAAACATTAAGGAGAAACAGAAAAATCCACAACTATTACTGGAAATTAACACTTTTCTCTCAGTAACTGATAGAACACATAGAGAATTACTAAGGATATACAAATTTGTAATAACACTATCAACCAACATGACCTAATTGATATTGATAAAGCATTCCTCCCAACAACAGCAGAATACAAATTCAAGTGCAAATTTGGGTGCACATGGAACATTCACCAAGACAGACTGAATTCTGGGCCATAAAACAAGCCTCAACAAATGTAAAAGGACTGAAATCATACAAAGTAAATCTCTAAGCACAATGAGATTAAACTAAAAATCAATAACATAAAGATATTTGAAAAATTCTCAAAATACTTACAAATTAAACAATACTCTTCTAAATAATCCATAGATAAAAGAAAAAAAACGCAAGGAAAAATTTTAAAATTCTGGACTAAATGAAAGTGAAAACACAACATACCAAAATATGTGGGATATAGCTAAAGCAATACTTAAGAGGAATTTACAGCATCAAATGCTAAGTAGAAAAGTTCTCAAGTTGACGATCTATGATTCACCTTAAAAAACTAGGAAGAGAAGGAATTTTTTTTAAATGGATGGAAGTAAATAATAAATATACACACATATATCAATGAACTACGTAAGAAACATGTTAGAGAAAAATCAATGAAACTAGGGACTTCCCTGGCAGTCCAGTGATTAAAACGTCGCCTTCCAGTGCAGGGGGTGCAGGTTCGATCCCTGGTCGGGGAGCTAAGATCCCATATGCCTTGTGGCCAGAAAGCCAAAACATAAAACAGAAACAATATTGTAACAAATTCAGTAAAGACTGTAAAAATGGTCCACATAAGAAAAAAGAAATCAATGAAACTAAAAGCTGTTTCTCTGAAAAGATCAAGAAAATTGGTAAACCTATACCTAGAGTTATCAGAAAAAAAAACAGTAGACACAAATTACCAATACAAGGAATGAAAGCAGGGACATCACTACAAATCCTACAAACATTACAGGGATTAGAAGTGGATATTATGAACAACTTTATGCACATAAATTTCATGAAATAAAGACATTATTAAGGTTCACACAAGAAGAAATATTCATATTCCTATATCTATTTTAAAAACTGAAATTGCAGTTGGGCTCCTTCTCACAAAGAAAATGTCAGGGCCAGACAAAATCTACCAAACACATAAGGAAGAAATAGTACCAATTTTTCACAAACTCTTGCAGAAAAAGATGAGAGGGGAACATTTCCCAGTGTGTTTTATGAAGCTAGCATTACCCTGATACCCAAACCTGACCAAGAAAGAAAACTACATACCAGTATCCTTCACGAAGACAGATGCAAAACCCCTAAGAAACAGGATATTGAATCCAGCAATATATAAAAAGGATATTACATTATGATTAAGTGTGGTTTGATATTACATTATGACTAAGTGTGCTTTAGCCTGGATTGCAAGTTTCACTTAACATTGGAAATCCATTAATGTAACTCACTGTATTAATAGAATGAAAAAGAGAAGCCATATGATTATTCAATAGTTCCAGAAAAAACATTTGACATAATTCACTACTCACTCAAGATAAAAGCTCTAAACTAATTAGGGCTAGAAGGGTATCTAGAAAAAAACCTAGTTAAAATGCTTAATGGTTAAAGACTAAATACCTTCCCCCTAAGACTGGAAACCAGGCAAGTATGTCCACTTCAATACATCTATTCAACATTGTACTGGAGGTCCTAGCCACAAATATAATACAAGAAAAAGAAGTGAAAGGGATAAAGATTCAAAAGGAAGGAGTAAATCTGATATTTGCAGACAACATGATGTTTATGTAGAAAATCTTAAGTACTCTACCAAAGACGCTACTAAATCTAATAAGTGAATTTAGCAAAAGTTGCAGGATACAAGGTAAATATACCAAAAAATGTACTGCATTTCTATATGCTAGCAATGAGAAAATGGACACTTTAAAAAAAAAAAAAAACTATCATTTACTGCAACTTTCTTGATTTAATTTAAAATTAAATTTCTTGATTTAATTTAAAATTAACAGTTTATGAAAAACTACCATTGACAACAGTATCAAAATATGTAATACTTAGAGATAAATTTAACAAAATATGTGCAAGACATACTCTGAAACCTAACATTAAAGAAGATTATTAAATTAAAGAACATTAATTTAATTAATTAAAGAACTTTTCTGTATCTCTATCTTTGGGTGGTGCTTACACAAGTGAATGGGTTTATCAAAACTCATAGGACTGTGCACTAAAAAATGGTAAAATTTACTGCATGTAAAACATACTTCATACTTCATACTCCAAAAAATTAAAGATCTAAATAAATGGAGAGATACACCATTTTTATAGATTAAAAAATTCAATATTGTTAAAATTTACATCCTCTATTAGTTTCCTATGGTTGCTATAACAAATTACCATGAACTTGATGGTTTAAAACAATACACATTTATTCTCTTATAGTTCTGCAGGCTAAAGGTCCACAATGGGGTTCACTACATTAAAACTAAGGTGTCAGCAGGGCCATGTCTCCAGAGACTAGGAGAGAATCCATTCCTTGCCTTTTCAAGTTTCTAGAGCTGCATTCCTTGCACTACTTTGGGCCCCTTCCTCCATCATCAAAATCAGAAGGGCAGCATCTTCAAATCTCTTTCTCTGCCTCAATCGCATTGCCTTCTCCTCCTAATAGTATCTCCTTCTGCCTCCCTCTTATATGGAAACCCTTGAATGCATTTAGGGCCTGCCTGGATAATCCAGAATACTCTCCCCATCTTAAGATCTTTAACTTAATTACATCTTTTGCCATATAAGATAATATTCACCTTTTTGCCACAGAAGGTAATATACACAGGTTCCATGGATTAGGAAGTAGGCATCTTTGAGGGACATTATTTAGCCTACCATACTCATCAGATTATTCAAAAGATTCAATGCATGTAGTCCCATTTTTGCTTTTGTTTCTCCTGCCTGAGGAGACATATCCAAAACAATATTGCTAAGACTGATGTCAAAGAGCATGCTGCCTATGCCTTCTTCTAGGATTTTTATGGTTTCAGGTCTTACATTTAAGTCTTTAATCCATTTAAGTCTTTAATCATTTCTGTATATGGTATGAGAAAGTAGTCTAGTTTGATAACATCTTACACTGTCAGAATGGCTATTATAAAAAAAAAAAGACAACAGATAACAAGTGTTGGTGAGGATGTGAAGAAAAGGGAACCCCTGTGCACTGTTGGCAGGAACATAAATTGGTGCAACCACTATGGAAAATGGTATAGAGGTTCCTCAAAAAATGAAAAATAGAACTACCATGTGATCCAGCAATTCCACTCCTGGGGACTTATCTGAAGAAAACAAAAACACTAATTCAAAAAGATATATGTACCCCTATGTTCACTGCAGCCTTATTTACAGTACCTAAGATATAGAGGCACCCTAAGTGCCCATTGATAGATGAGTGTTTAAAAAAGATGTGGAGTGTGTGTGTGTGTGTGTGTGTGTGTGTGTGTAATGGAATATTACTCAGCCACAAAAAAGAATGAAATCTTGTCATTTGTGACAACATGGATGAACCTACACGGTATTATGCTAAGTGAAATAAGTCAGACAGAGAAAGACAAATACTGTATAACTGCATTTATATGTGGACTCTAAAAAAGCAAATTAACAAACATAACAAAACAGAGTCATAGATACAGAGAATAAACAGGTGGTTGCCAGAGGGGAAGAGAGGAAGGGAGGAGAGAAATAAGTGAGGGAGATTAAGAAGTACAACTTACAGCTACAAAATAAATGAGTCATGGGTATGAAATGTAGTGTGGGGAATATAGTCAAAAATAATATAATATCTGTGAATAGTGACAGATGGTAACTAGACTTATTGTGGTGATCATTTAAGAATGTATAGAAATATAGAATCACTATGTTGTACACCAGGAACTAACATAATGTTGTAGGTCAATTATACCTCAAAAACAAACAGACCAATAGAAAAAGAGATTAGATTTGTGGTTACTGGAGGTCGGGGTTAAGGGAGGGGGAATTGGATGAAGGCAGTCAAAAGGTAGAAACTTCCTGTTATAAAATAATTAAGTATTAGACAAGTATTTTACAACATGATAAATGTAATTAACACTGCCGTATGTTACACATGAAAGTTGTTAAGAGAGTACATCCTAAGAGTTCTCACCGCAATGAAAAATATATTTTTTCTTTTTCTTTTATTTTGTATCTATATGAGATGATTAATGTTCACTAAACTTACTGTGATAATAATTTCATGATGTATGTAAGTCAACTCATTATGCTGTATCTAAACTTACACAGTGCTGTATGTCACCTATATTTCAATAAAACTAGAAGAAAAAAACACACAATAAAGCAAGGCGCAATAAAGTAAAGCGCAATAAAACGAGGTGTGCCTGTATGCATTTAAGGTTCCACCATGTCTTTTCATGGCTTGGTAGCTCATTTCCTTTTAGTGTTAAACAAGATTCCACTGGAATAAATAATAAACCACAGTTTATTTATCCATCCACCCATTGAGGGACATCTTGGTTGCTTCCAAGTTTTGGCAACTATGAATAAAGCTGCTACAAATATATAGAAAAAAAAGATTCAGTGCAATGCCAATGAAAATCCAAGCAGCCTCTTATGCAGAAATGGACATACTCGTTCTAAAAATTATATGAAAATGCAAAAGACCTCAAATGGGGCAGAACAATTGTGAGAAAGAACAAAGTTGGAGAAACTATACTACATGCTTATACTGCATGTTTTCATGGCTTACTATAGAGCTACAATAATCAAGACAATGTACGATTAGCATCAGGAGAGACACAGAACAGAATAGAGTCCAAAAACATACCTGTACATACATGGTAAAAGGTGCCAAGGCAATTCAATAGAGAAAGAATTGGGCTTCTATAAATGATGCTGAAACAACTGGATAGATGGGAAAAATGAACCTAGACTCTTAACCTCATAGCATATGACAATCGTTGCTAAGGAGGTAGAGCAAATGGAACCCTCATATATTGCTGATAGGAATGCAGTGTAGCCACTTTAGAAAGCACTTTGGTAGTTTCTCATAAAGTTAAGTATACCCTTACTCTACAGCCCAGCAATCCCATACCTAGGTATTTACTTAAGAAAAAGGAAAACATATGTCCACACAAAGACTTGTGTTCAAATGTTCAAAGCAGCTTTATTTATAATAGCCACTGGAAACAACCCAAGTGTCCCAAAACTGGTGAATGGTTAAACCAACTGAGGTATGTCTATTCAAATGGAATACTAATCAGCAGGAAAAAGGAACAAACTAGGGATGCATGCAACAACACGGATAACCTCAAATGCACTATGCTAAGTAAAATAACTCAGACTGAAAACACAACACACTGTATGACTCCACTTATTTGACATTGTGGAAAAGGCAAAAGTATAGATACAGAAAACAGATCAGTGTGATTACCCGTGGCTGTGTTGGGGGAAAGGAAAAAGGACACGAGGGAAGATTCTGCTGTGACAGAACTTTTCTGTATCTCTGTCTTTGGGTGGTGCTTACACAAGTGAATGGGTTTATCAAAACTCATAGGACTGTGCACTAAAAAATGGTAAAATTTACTGCATGTAAAACATACTTCAATAAACCTGGCATATCTATTGATCTACCTACACATATACAACTTCCATGGCTAACATTTACTGGCTATTTATGGAATGTCAGGTAATGTCACTTAAGCCTCACAACAACCCTATGAAGGAGGCACTTTCCCTATTCCCATTTTACAGATGTGAAATGAAGGCTTCGAAGTTAAATAACTTGTCCAAGCAGCTAGAGGCTCACAGAGCTGAGATTCAAACTAAGATCTATTTGACTCCAAAGTCCTTTGAATTGAGTACTATACGATACTCACTTTATACTAATAACTCAACATTCCTGGAAAAGCATCTGGATAGATATACACTGAGGTCTAACCATGCTCTCCAGTGGAGAGGATTAAGGACCGTCTTTACACTCTTGCTTATGATTGCTGATTTTTCTGCAAGGTACATATACTACTTTTGTATTATGAGAAATAACATAAGAAACTTCAACTGGAAAAAAAGAGGGAGGTTTTAAGGAGATGGGACTCACAAAATTCAACTCAGAAGCAAACCTCCAAGAGTGTAAACAATGGTGGGAGGACCATCAGATTTGGAGAGATTGCTAACTAGAGTGTCTATATAGCCTTTTATTAGCATACTAATACTTTCACAGTATTCTCCGCTACAAAATCAGGGTAATATGTACCCCATAAGGTGGCCGTGAATATAAGATGAATATGAAAAGTGCTTTAGGCAAAGCATTAAATTGGTGGTTCTCAAAATTTTTGTGTCAGGACTCCTTTACATTCTTAAAAATGACTGAGGACTCTAAAGAGCTTTGTTAATATGGGTTATATCTACTGCTATTTACTGTATCAGATTTTAAAACTGTTATTTAAAAAATATTTATTAGTTCATTAAAAATAATAATAAACACATTACATATTAACATAAACAACATAATTTTAAGGAAAAAAACTATTTTCCAAAATTGTTTTTAGAGTTTTGCAATTTTTAAAAAATGTCTGGCTTCATAGCAGACATCTAGATTATATCTATATCTGCATTCATTCTGTTGAAGTATGTTGTCTGGGTTCAAGCATATGGAGAAAAAAACTGACATCACAGAGGTAGGTCGTCAGAAAAGAACTGAGTATTTTAATTGCTCTTTCAGATAACTGGATATTTTTCTTTGACAGGACACCAAAAGTCAACAAGTGGTAGTTCCTTGATGTGGAATCTGAAACGCTATCAAGGACCTTTTTATTTTTTATTTTTTTGGCCACACCTTGAGGCTGACGGGATTTTAGTTCCCAGACTAGGGAATGAACCCAGACCCTAGGCAGTGAAAGCACTGAGTCCTAACCACTGGACCACCAGGGAATTCCTTCAATGAACTTTTTGTAGTCTGCTACCTTAAAATCCACTGGTCTCTCTCGCACTTTGAATGAATCTTTTATCCCTGCATGATTATAATGCCAAATACGTCGACCAGAAAATATTGGTTCACTGAGTAATGAAGATCTTTAAATGCTGACACACTTCACTGTACAATAGCAACAAAAAATCACATTAGTTAATATCACAACCCACTTCATCAGAAATCTTTTAAGTTTTGGAAGGCTGTCAAGCTCATGGTGGTGAATACAACCTTTCAGAAATCTGGGTTTTCCCTTGAAAGCTCAAGTTTTACCAAGCAAAGCAGAAAACACCATCAGTTGTTTTCCTCGAAGTAACAGGTTCACTGGCATTTCTGAGCAAACGTCTGTCAAATACCCTAGTACACTTAGCCAAAATCTTGTCTGTTAGCTGTCCTTCCAGGTAAAAATGGCGTTCCGTGAAAAAAGCAGCTCGCAACCCGGGTGCATGGGTGCTTTCCCTTGACTCAACGACTACACTTCAGTGTACAGCAGATGGCCTTTAGACATCCTTCCTATTTCGTCACCCGGAATATTAAAATAGCTGTGTACGCAAGGGTCAAGACTGAATGAGACTGGTATTTTTTCTGCTTTATTAAGGAGATTCTTAAGTGAAGCAGACTTCTTTAACCTGCAAGCACACTATGAAGCATCCAATGACAATGAGTACGGAATACGATTTCCTGGCACCAGCTTGATTTGTGCTCAGTTTAC
Source organism: Mesoplodon mirus (assembly GCF_964341445.2). Lineage (NCBI taxonomy): Eukaryota > Metazoa > Chordata > Mammalia > Artiodactyla > Ziphiidae > Mesoplodon > Mesoplodon mirus. The sequence continues at coordinate 135,979,899 of NC_138981.1, read as the reverse complement.
CCGCCACAGTGCAAATGTCAACCCAGAGAAAGAGGCTGAGAACATCTTAGTATTATTATGAAAATAGTTCTGACCTCGCAGACCCCTGGAAAAGTTCTCAAGGCCCCAAGGGGGTCTGTGAAAAATAGTCTGACAACCGCTACACTAAATACATGTTAGTTATGATTACTCATGCTCAGAAACAAGGGGAGGCTTTTACAAGCTGCCACAAAGAAAAAGAGAGCTACCACTGAAAGATGGCAAGAGAAGAATGACTTCGTTCCTAGACTTCGGAGAAGAAAAGGGCTTGAGGGGGATTCACGAGCTAATAGAAATGGAGTGATCACCACAAACAGAGAGTTACCAGCCGAGAGGACTTTTTCTCTCTGATAGCAAAGGGGGATATCACAAAATCTAGAAAATCAGAACCAATTTGTCAACCAAAGCCCTCGGCTACACACATCATTACCAGAAACAATGGACTGGAAAACAGAAAGGACCTTTAAAAGAAAAAAGTGGGGGGAGAGTAAACCCTGTAAGCTAAATTCATTATCTTCCCTAAAAGAGTTCTCTTATTTAATAGAAGAAAAGAGTAGTGGAAATAATAAAAATTTAAATGTTGGAAAAGTGAGTATTTTATGATTTTTGACATAATTTAAAGGGAAATTAAGAGCTCTGGGTCTATTACATAAAAAATTAAAAATATAAAGGAAACAAGATGAACTTACAAGAGGAAAAATAACAGTACAAAATATAACTCCTTCAAATACTGGTGTTGGAAAAATATAAAGAGGATAAAGTATCCTGGTATTAGTTTTCTACTGCTGCCATACAAAATTAGCACCAACTTAGTGGCTTAAAAAGCACAAAGTATCTTTATAGTTCTGAATGTCGAAAGTCTGAAATGGTCTCACTGGGCGAAAATCAAGGTGTCACCAGGGCTGTGATCCTTCCGGAGGTTCTAAGAGAGAATGTTTCCCTGTCTCAGCAGCTTCTAGAGGCTGCCTCATAGCTTGCCTCATGACCCCCTGCTCCAGTTTCAAAGCTCCAGCACTCCTCCCCACATTGACTCTCTCTGACCTCCTCTTCTGCCTCCCTCTTCTACATTTAAGACCTGGGATTATGGACCCAGCCGGAGAATCCAGAATAATCTCCCTGTTTTCAGGGCAGCTGATTAACAACCTTAATTCCAGCTGCTACCTTAATTTCCCTTTACCGTGTAATGGAACATATTCCCAGGTTCGAAGGATTAGGATGTGGGCATATTTGGGGGAGGGGTGTCATTATTCTGCCTATCACAGGCCTAAAATAAGAAAGGTCACTTACTGGATTAAGAAATAAAATCTAAATCTGTTGCAGTCAAGACTCACTGTTGCAACCAATGTCAAAAGTCAAACCAGGGGCTTCCCTGGTGGCGCAGTGGTTGAGAGTCTGCCTGCCGATGCAGGGGACACGGGTTCATGCCCCGGTTCGGGAAGATCCCACATGCCGCGGAGCGGCTGGGCCCATGAGCCATGGCTGCTGGGCCTGCGCGTCCGGAGCCTGTGCTCTGCAATGGGAGAGGCCACAACAGTGAGAGGTCCGCGTACCGCAAAAAAAAAAAAAAAAAAAAAGTCAAACCAATTACAAGAAAGGAGATGACACAGGTTTATTGTGACTGAGTAAGGACAAGAGAAGCAGTTTACTAGGACAGTAATTTGATCAATTAGATTTCAAAACAAAAAGCATTAAAATGACTAATAAAGAAAATCTAAATAATGAAAATCTAACAACATGACCATAGAATATGGAAATAATCTGACAATATTTCTTGTACAAATATACAGAGATATTTTCATTGTGGGCTTCTACATGCTACTATTAAATCATGACAGATAAAGCAGACAAAGTTCCTAAGGAAATTATGGAAATGAACGCTAGAGTAGATAAAAATAGCATGGTTCTATCGAAGCAAACAAAATATGCTTTCTTTACATGTATACAGATTTTTTCCAGAGGGGAAAAAAAGGATCATGGGGCACCAATACAAAGTACACACAAATCTATCTTAAAACTTTAAAAACTGTTTGAGCGTGTGGGAAAGAAACGGTCTCTGCCCTGAAGATGCTCAAAGACTAACAGGAGCAGAGGGGGATCAAGCAACTATATACCATGGCAAACTGGGACATGGAAGGTTCATTTCCCTGGGAGATCTGGGAAAGAAGGTGGGGTTTGGGGATAGGGAATTCCAGAAAAAGGGAAGAAGATTTTTTAAAGCATGAGACAGTCTTTTGTACCCCAGGAGACTAGAACACGTGGAGTACGTTCTGTAAATCTTGGGGTGTGGAGTGCTGGGGAGACAGGAGAAAAGGCACCAGAGGAAACAAGGGAAAGGTAGAATGGGGGATTTGAATATCAAGGTAAAGTCCTTAGAATTTATTACTAGGCAATAAGGGGCCACTGAAGACTTTCTGAGCAAAAGAGTGACAGAAGGTAGAGAAGAGTGTGTAAGGTAGGTTGTAGTTGGTAGAGACTGGAGGCAGAAATTCTACACAAGTCATAATAAACTGACAAAATAGACTGAAAATTGCCTAACCTGGGACTTCCCCGATGGCGCAGTGGTTAAGAACCCGCCTGCCAATGCAGAGGACACGGGTTCGAGCCCTGGTACGGGAAGATCCCACATGCCGCAGAGCAACTAAGCCTGTGCGCCGCAACTACTGAGCCTGCACTCTAGAGCCTGTGAGCCACAAGTACTGAAGTCCGCATGCTGCAACTAGTGAAGCCCACACGCCTAGAGCCCATGCTCCGCAACAAGAGAAGCCACCGCAATGAGAAGCCCTCGCACCGCAAAGAAGAGTGGCCCCCGCTCGCCGCAACTAGAGAAAGCCCGCACACAGCAATAAAGACCCAGTGTAACCCAAATAAATAAATAAAATAAAATAAACCATGATAACTGTAGGAAAAAAAAGACTGATAAAAAGCTCCAAATATATATAAAAAATTAACTAAAAATAAAAATAAAAAAGCCTAAACTACTATGAGTTACTTTTCAAGAAACATTCAGACCAGAGTCCAAGTATAAAAACAGACTGCTCAATTCTCCACAGATCAGCAAATGGAGGTTCCAATGGACATTCTGGCATCAAACCACTACTTCCTTAATTTCACTTTTCCAATTACACCTTAAAAGTGAATTTACCCCACTTTCATCTGAGTCTGTAATGCCAGTACAAGATCACTAAGTAGTGTCACGTGGGTCAAACTACAAAGCTAGTATCCTCTCTGAAATGTACACAGAGCTTTCTGCTTGAGGCTCAAATTCCCTCTCTCCACCTTGGGGGGAAGGGAAAAAGGATTTAGGGAGGGAGGGAATATACCTAGTAAAGAGATGACACTGTGCGTATAAACGTTCTATTATCTTGTTTTCTTCAAGTCAAAAGAATGCAGCTGGACTCTTTTTAGACCCATCAGTTTTCTACAGTGAAAGCCACTGGCTTTAACTGGAGCAGGCACACATGCACACACACATGCTCTGGGTGATACATCCCTGTGAGCGCCTCTCTGTCTACAACTTTAGAGAATAGCTCCAACTGACAAACTGCTAATTGACACTCTCCCAACGTTTTAAAGGAACTGCACCTCTTACACTGAGCAGAACCTTACGAACAAAATTTAAAGTCATTTACTGACAAGAAAGTACAAAAGCCAACTAAAAACAAATCACTCTTGAGGAGGACTAGACAGAGCCCAGGCCTGTGGGAACTGTTTCCCAGCTGTGTGGTTGTGCGTGGGTCACTCTCTCCTCATTGGGTTGCTCCTATATCCACTCATGAAGATAAGGGGATATGAGAGCCCTGGGTAAATGATGGATTTTACCCATTTTAGCTGCTACTAGTATTACAAAAGAGAAAAGTTATAACAATCTCATTTAGCCATCATTTTTCTCACTATTAGGTCATAGGTGACAAACTACGAATCGTCAATTAGAAAGAGCCTGTCTCCAGAGTTGAAGGCTTTCATCTTAAATTCTAGTCTCCTCGTACAGGCATGGCCTATGATCAGGCAAGGCAATTAGAAACCCCAAGCTCGGGGGCTTCCCTGGTGGTGCAGTGGTTGAGAATCTGCCTGCTAATGCAGGGGACACAGGTTCGAGCCCTGGTGTGGGAGGATCCCACATGCCACGGAGCAACTAGGCCCATGTGCCACAATGACTGAGCCTGCGCGTCTGGAGCCTGTGCTCCACAACAAGAGAGACCGCCATAGTGAGAGGCCCACGCACCGTGATGAAGAGTGGCCCCGCTTGCCACAACTAGAGAAAACCCTCACACAGAAACGAAAACCCAACACAGATAAAATAAAATAAATAAATAATTTTTTTAAAGAAAGAAAAAGAAACCCCAAGCTCAATACTGGGAAGCTTCACTCCCAAAGACCCAGGAAACTACCTAAAATGCCTCCAATCCACTGTCTCTCCCCTACAACAGAGTTCCCCAATGGCTCACGTCTATCTGTACTCAACATCCACTCACCCAGCACATTTATCGAACACCTCACCATCCTGGCCTTCAAAGAACTCACAGCCAAGAAAAATATGTGTGTAATTAGCAAGTAATGGGAATGCTATTTTTGAAACCAGAATTTCTGCATTCAAATGAGACGTGTCTCCTTTAAACAGTCCCCCTGGGAGGCAATGCACTAATTTCACTTCCTTGCTCAAACCATCTTTGGAGCTTTCCTCCTGGAATCGCCTTGAGAGCCTGCAGTCCGTTCTTTTGAATACCCCCAGTGGTGCCAAATCTTCAGAGAGTGGATTTTTGGAAATGGCCAAAATCAGTGAGAGCCAACTTTAGTGGATAGGATGTGTGATCAAACTAGGCAGCACTATTTTGGTTAAAAAATGATATATGATTATAAAGCAATGAGATGGATTTTCTTACAGGATTTGCTTCCAAGGAAAGTTAAAATGAGTAACAAGGGGTATGAGCAATGGAATAGGTATATATTTACCTTTTCCCTAAGTAACTTCTCTGAAAGATAATACTCATGCAGATGCATAAGCTCGAACATAAGGTTTGCTTTGCTTAATCGCAACTCATAAATAGAAGGCTCCTTAGTATATCGGACCTTCTGTGCCACGGCTGGGGTGGGCGGATGTCACTAAATCAGAAGGGGGGCATGCATACCGGAAAGAGCACAGGTTTCAGAAGGAAACCAACTTGTGCGACTCCTGACTTGGCCCCTCACCTCCTGTGTGACTTCAGGGAAGTCACAAGCTAAGACTCTGCAAAACAAGGCTGATATCGAACTCAGAGGGCTGTTGTAAAAGTTCAAGATAATGGGTGCAGAGACTGATACTGTGCCTGGCACATGGTAGGTGTCCCAGAAGTCATAGCTATTATTAATAACCTCAGTATAATCAACAAGCTTTTCTTACTATAGGTAGTTTGAGATGACAGAATGACAGATAAACAGACATTTGGGTGGTGAAGAGTTCATTAACAGAACCAACATACACCCACTATTGATGGATCTGGAGCCTGCTTTAAAAAAAAACAATAATGTGTCAAAAACATTTACAGTAATTGTTAACATGACGTGTAGTATTTTTAAGTCACATGACAAGCGTTGCCCGCAACACCCCTACCACACTGACCTTTCAGCACTGTCTTAACACACCAGGCCCTCCCATGACCCCGCACCTCTGCATACTTTGTCCCTTCTAAGATGCCTTTCCTGCCCTCTTGTCTGACAAAAGCCTATAACTATATCCTTCAGAATCGAGCTGTGGAACCATCCCTGTCCACGCTAGACAGAATTAGTGGCTCCGCCCCTTGTGTTCCCACAGCATTTGGTTCTTTGGTTCTTGTGTCTGGAACGCCTTGTCCCGTGTTGAATTTTAATCTGTTTCCATTTCTGCTTCTTCTGCCGGGCTCGAGCGGGGAAGGACCACGTCCCATTCACTCTTGTACTTTGGGCACCCGGCACATCCCTGGCACACAGTAGGAACCAGGGAGATGTGTGATGAAGTAATGCTTTACATATACTTTACAAATGCCTCTTAAAGGTCAGGTAGCTGCCTGTTGTTAATTACCCACAATCACATTCATTTTTCCAGACTTCGAATAAGAGACAAGATCACTCACACAGACTCCAGAATGGCTTTAGATGTTGTAGCATATGGAAGCTTCGAAATGCTACTGACCTCAGGACTTCATCCCCACACGACGGAATGCTCAGAGCAGCATTCCTCAGCCTTTGTCCCAGTCCAGGACACCTGCGGGATGCACCACACTCCATCTGGAGCTCACTGCGACTGACTCAGAAGTTCTAGCACAGTTCTCACAGCCTTCGAGCACTGCCTGGCTACCAGGGCTGAAGGGCCTTCTCTGAGCCAGCAACTGCACAAGGCAGCAGAAAATCCCAAGGCTCCATGGTGGGGACAGGGTGCCGGCTTAATGCCACCTACTCCCAGATCTCTACCTCCCAGGAACACCTCACGATCCAAGTTTGTCAATTCCATATACTTCTAAGAGTTTGCCTATTCAATAAATAGGGCTCCCTAGCTGTTAGGAAGCCTTGGGCATTCAGGGAAGGACTTGGTGGGTCTGGGGTGTCTGTTTCAGCAAGCCTTAACCTATGTAACTAAAAAGAAGCTCATGATCAACCAGTTCTGAGCCAGATGGAAATAGGCAGAGGGTCAGCTGGCAGTCCTGTGCATCTGAGTGTTGACAGTTGTGAATCATTCTCTGTCAGTGTAGTTTTCCAGAGCCTTGGCAATACAGTAGCGGATTCAGACTCCCAAGATCAAAAGGTTGGAAAGGAGATCTGGAGGCATGGCCCACGCCTTGGGGCCCACCAAACCATGACAGTGACTATTCCTGTGACATACACAATCCACAACGTCAAGGCAGCCATGGTCTGCTTAGTGTCATGGTGTTCCCAGCTCTCCAATGGAATGGCTGCATTCTGAAGGAGAGAAGAAGGTGAGAGGAAAGAGAACCAGGCCGCAGACCATGACTCTGGAGAGTGAGTCGTTCGTTCATTCATTCATTCATCCATCCATCCCACAAATACTTTTTGAGCCAGGTACTATTCCAGGTATGCAGGCTACCATAACACGCAGAGTCAGGGCCCTGCCCCCATGGAGCTTAGAGTTTCATAGGGGAGACAGGCATTAGTCAAACAAGCACACAGACAAATACAAGGGTACGGATGAGTGTATGATGGAGGAACACAGCACACTACACAGACTGTACAAACAGGGCTCAGTGTGCTGGGCGGGGAAGTCAGAAAAGCTGCCCTCAGCCAGCAACAAGTGAGCTGAGATCTCAAGGAGAAACAGAAGCTAACAAGGTAAGGAAGAGAGGAGGAGAGAGAGGGAAACACTCCCGGCAAAGAGGACAGTATGTGCTAAGGTGCTGGGCTAGGAGGGAGGTGTTGAACTGGCTCTGAATTCCAGGAGGGGAGCGAGGCAGCAGCACCAAGGTTTGAGGCCCTGGCACAAGGTTCCCTCCTGTCTACAGCCCTCGGTTTGCTCTTCGAGCTGTCTGGAAGGTCCTCCTCAGCATGGAACAAGACAAAAAACTAAAGAACAATGTCAAAAACGAGGTGTGCCCACAAGACATGACACACCACCAGCTGAAAACTGGCACCTGCCAACATTAGCTGGCCACCGTCTCAGAAGTCCCCACTGTGAGGAAACACGGCTCTCTCCCCGCGACTCAGCATGGCATCAGGAAAATGAAAACGAGAATGGCATCCTATAAAATACCTTCGAACTTTTCAGGGAGATGTGCATCTCAATCCCAATGGAATTAAAGGGTTGATAAGTACTCTGATGTTGACTATAAACCTGTTTGGATACCTGGTATTTTTTTTTTTTTTTCTTTTTGCGGTATGCGGGCCTCTCACTGTTGTGGCCTCCCCCGTTGCGGAGCACAGGCTCCGGATGCGCAGGCCCAGCGGCCATGGCTCACGGGCCCAGCCGCTCCGCGGCATATGGGATCCTCCCAGACCGGGGCACGAACCCGTATCCCCTGCATCGGCAGGCGGACTCTCAACCACTGCGCCACCAGGGAGGCCCGGATACCTGGTATTTAACTGTCATTTTCCTGTGCCAATTTCCGGGGGCGGGGCGGTGGGGGGTGGGGGCAGAAAGAAGCTACTACAGGAAAAAATGGTTAAGGATGTTATCTGGGCAGCACTATTTTGTTTCAGCAAGTGTTAGCCAGTTCCATCACTCCAGGCAGCTCTTTGTGGCTTCGGAATGATCTGTCACCTTGCAAAGTTATCCTGGAACTTTCTATTTGTAAAGCGCTTTGCAATCAATCATTAATTTGGCCTCTCTATCCTGCTGAGAGATTATACTCATTCTGCCTATAAAACAGACAGAAAGTGAGTGGCCCAAGGACACCAAACAGTTCAGCTTTTACTTATCTTTCTTATCACCATCGCCAAACAATGTAGATACACAAGGCCCATCCAACGCCAGCACCAGCCGTGCTACCCTGGAGACCAATCCCAACACCTAGGAGCAGCAGAGGAAGGCACTGCAGTCAGTTCTCAGTTACCTGCTGTCAACAAGCTTCTCTATGCAGAGCGCCTTCAAGGCCAACAGTGATAATGACTGCACGGTGATGGGGACACTGGCACTCCAGAGTAAACAGAACATGAACTCGGTAGCACTCAAAGAGGAATAAGAGCACCCAGTAAGTCACAAAGGCTCATACCTTAAAATGTCAGTGTCCCTAAGGAGGCTGCACTCCCAACACACACACACACACACACACACACACACACACACACACACACAGGCATCCTCTCTCTCTCCCAAGACACCCCCCACAAGCAGCCTGGAAGGTGGTCTCCACTGGGCTCCCACAGCACAACACTGCACTGTGCTGTCAATTGTCTATTGGCCTGCCCTTCTCCACGCTCACGCTGGGCCCTCTCAGCAGCTGAAGCAGACGGCATGGGACCTGGCATAGGAAAGGTTTATTGAGTGCATGCCTTCCACCACCAAAAAAGGGAGCTAGGCACTCCCTTCACAGAGCAGTGGACTTTGGAGATCAGCTAGGCCAACTCCTTATTTTTCAGATGAGCAGAGGATCCCCCAGTTACATACGGCCTGCTCTCCAATCCAGGTCTTTAGGTTCAGTTTAGTTCCACAAACATTTGATAAGTGCCTACTATGTGTCAGACACAGTGGGAGCTGCGGGGAATACAGATTTGAGCAGGAGACGGTCTCTGCTTTAGGGAGTTCACAGCCTGGGGAGGTAAGAGAGTTACAGAACACTTGAGCAAGTCCAAGGACAGACGCTCAATTCCTTAAACAGTGTTCCTTCCCTCCAGTCCACTGGCTAGTCCCCATCTGGGAAATAGGACAGCAATATCTGCTTCCTGCAAATAAACTTATAGTCAAGACTGATTAGAAAACGTGTACAGAAAATTGTCAGGTTTACCCCCAAAAAGCGTTATGTAAGGCCCTGACACGGACTCCAAGGATTCAACAGTGTTTCAGACATCAGTTCCACAAAGAAGCAAACAAGCGAGGGATGGGCATACGTCCAAGGCAAACCTCAAGGGCTGGGAGGAACTGGAGGAAAAAGCTGGGGTGGGGGGTAGAGGTGTCGGGTCAAGTGAACCGGCCCTGGCGCGGGGAACGCATGGCAGGCAGCGGGTGCCAGAAGATGGAGCGGAGAGAGGGAAGTTGGGACAGCGACGAGGGAGGGAGGGCAAGCGGAGAGGCGCGGGGTTCCCGCAGGGCGGGGACCGCGGCCCGGAGGTTCCAGATGGGACGGCGGGCCGGGGGCTGAAGGCAGCGGGCGCGGGAGGAGGCAGCGGGCCGGCGCCGAGGCCGATCGGTTTTCCAGGGAGGCTCGGGCAGGCCCCGCCGCCCGCCACAGCATCATGGACGCCGTGCCTCCCCGAGCCGTGCGGGCGGCGCCTCACCTCGGGTTGAAGTCCTGGAAGAGGCCCCTCAGGTTCATGGCGGAGAACTTCACCGCGCCGTCCTCCTCCTCCTCCTCCCCCCGCCCCCCGCGCCGCGCAGCCTGCGCGTTACAGCGGGTTCATGGTGCCAGCGCGAGCCGCGTCCCAGTCGTCGTCGTCGTCGCCGCCGCCGCCCTGAGAAACCTGAGCCGCACTTCCCACCCCTCCTTCCGGGCTTCCGTAGGCCGCCGCGCATGCGCCCCGAGCCCCGCCCGACAGGCCCGAGCAGTGCCACGAGCGGCGCGCGATGTAGCTTTCCCGGCTCACAGTGCGCGGAGGCCCTGGCCCTCGTCTCCGCGCCCAGCGGAGGAGGTGGCGGGGACGACAGAGGCTGGAGGGACCGGGAACCCGGGGGAGGGCGCAGAGAGCCGAGCGGGATCGCTGACTCGGCGCAGGCCTGCGGGGAGCGAGCGCGCCGCCGGCGAGTCCCGCGGGGAGGTCTTCGCGGACACCTATCATCTTGGCCCGCGCTGCCTTCTGGAGGTTTCCTCCAGCGAGAACTGAGCCTTGGGGGTAGTGGCCCCGGGTGACACGTTGCATTTTGGCCATCTCCTCCCAGGCCAGCGCGTGGAGATATGCTGGCAGTCCCAAGCTCAGGCTGCCCTGCACCAGTCATCTGCCCTCCCTACCGCCTTCCCGTCCTCGGTTGCCTCTCTCCGTTGGCAGCGGACCTGTTCACTGGGTTGGCGGGGGTGAGGGTTGGGGTGCGCAAACTGGAAATGTGGAAGTCATCCTCGCTTTGCTAACCTAGTTCAGAGACTCCTTGCCTCCTGCCCAGACTCTCTGGTCACCTCCCACCCGGCCCAGCTCTTTCTCCACTCTAAGCCATGCTATTTATAACTGCCAGGTTCATTTTCTGTGGACAAGTCAACATCTTTGAGCCTCATTTCTTCTCCTCTGCAAAATGGAGATGATAAAATCTACTTTCTAAACTTGTTGGGAAGATTCAATGAGCTAGCGTGCATAACACACTGCCTGGTGCACGCTAGGTGCTCAGAGAACGCTATTGCTATCTGGTGCTTCTTCAGGGGCCTACCTCCTCAAGGATGTTTACTTTTGGAATTAGAGAGCAGGACAAGCTCACGGCAGGTGGCCTGGTCTACCTTCTTCACTTCGGCTGATTTAAGAGTTTTCCATGAGCACAGCAATACCATAGACATTAGTCTGTATCATTATGGATAATAGCTGCACTTTGTAACAATAGCAGAATTTCACAAACGGCAATTTTATAGGACTTAGCCCTGGGGGCAGCTTGAGAAGATCACAATTATGGTAGTCATACTTTGCCATGATGGTATCACCTTTCTTCTGTGAACTTGCAAACATTTCACAAGTAGTAATTAGGTTTCCCAAACCCACTGGGGAGTGGGTATTATTATATGAGCTGTTTCTAAGGATGAGTAACCTGAATCAAGTTTGTTAGCTGCTGAAGCACCAGAACCCTGTCCCAGAGTTTTGGTCTAGCTCCCCTGCCCATCCTCCAAGTGGAGTCTGGTATGTACCCCTGAGGAGGTTCCCAATGAACATACAAATACAGAAGAGAAAGCTGAGGCACAGAGAAACTTGTATAATGTGCCCTGAGCTGCCCAGCTACTAAGGATGTAGGACTTGGGGTCCTGCCGAACCTGCAGCCCATACTTTGCAAAAAAGAGGTACGTGCCAGTGACCAGATTGGCCAGCACCACCTTGATTACTGGTGGCCTCACCCCAAATAGGCATTAAAAGTGAGATTGTTTGTCAGTTCAGACACTTGAATAACAGGCACTGTTGCCCTTTCAAGAGCTTCACAGACAGAGACCAGGTGGGCTGCTCAGGGTCCAGAGCCTCAAGGGCAGGCATTACTTTGGTGAGGTCCCAGGGGGTCCCAGAGCTGACCCACTGCTCTGCAAGCCCGCAGTACCCCTCAGCCTGCGATGACCAGGCCACCTGTCAATGTATCGTTTTGCTCTGACAAGCCAAATTGCCAAGGGAGCATAGAGGCCTGTCCACGAGGACATATGGGAAGAATTGGACTACCCAAGGCTTCCCATCCTCAACCTTCGAGAAGTGGATGAACCTAGACTGCCTCAACTTTACTGGTGGCCCAGCCATGTCCTCTCCTGGTGCTCCCATGGAAATAAGAATCAGAACATCCAGGTGTCCCTCTTGTCCTCTCTCCAACAAGTACAAAAGACCCCGCTGCCCATCTGCTGCCCACCTCAGACCCCTTGCTCAATGTACCACACTGGGCAGTGGCCCAAAGCTTCCTTGGCCTGTGTGGACAGACCCATGAGGGACCTGAACATTGAGGAAAAACCCTGAGCCATGCACAGAATGACAACATCATCATCTCTAGCTAACCTGGACTGGCCACCAAATTTCAGGGCCACCTTACTTAGAGGTTCCCAACAATCTTCATACAAAGGCATGAAATGGCTCTGGATTGAAAAGGCACGAGCCCCAGATAAACCAGAAAGCAGTTGGTGGCTTGTCCAATTCAACATTCATATTGACTCCAATGTGATGGGGTGGAGGGCGGGCTTCTGAAGAGCAGGGCCCTGAAAGGAGAGAATTCTGGTGCCTTCAGACAGTCTGGTCATGGAGGAACTGGGTCAAGGAAGGAAGTGGCTGGAGCCCAGGTCTCCGCACTGCCAGGGCTCTGCCCCCGGGCCACTGCAGCAGCAGAGTGGAGGGGGCATGGAATTAGAGGACTTAGACCAGCTTCACCGCCGCTCCACTGGATGGAGGGACAGCTGGGAGCCAATCCCTGGCCATGCCGGGGGACCTACCCCAGGGTTCTGAGGGACCAGCTTGACAGCTTCTTCAGCCGGGAGCCTGTGACTACAGGCTGACCCTCTCTGGACCTGAAATTCTCCACTCTGAGCTCCTGAAAGGCAATACCCTTAATGCCACCAATGAGAAAATCCCTGGAGTCCCTGGAGTTCCCAAGACTCCACTTACAAGGTGCCTCCCCCCAGCGCTTCCTTAGAGGGCCCTTGTTTCTGGCTACTTTAGCTTCACTTGCTAAGTGGTCCTGAAAGCTCCCTGGCAGGTGGTTGGAGCCTGGCAGGGGGTGTGGCAGAACACAGGGGCTGTGTCTGGGGGCTCAAGGAGCTGGGGGAGGGGCTGGGGTGCAGTAGAAGGGCCTGAGGCAGTAGGATCTTTGGTTCTGCTTGGATTGCAGCTGCCCCCGTCTTCCTCCAGAGCCCAGAAGGGGCCACCCCTCACCGGGGAGGCTTCCCTCGGGACTTGCAAACTGCAGCTGCTGAGACAAGATGGAGTCAGGGGCGTCTCAAGGCCCCACTGGCCATCTTGTCACTTGGACCTGGGAGCAGGTGGATAAGCACCTCTCCTGGAGCAAGCTTCCCAGGAGGAAGGGAACACGGGCCATTTCCTGTTGGAAGGCCGATGGGTAGGAGGTGTCTGGGAGTCTAGAGCCACCAGGATGTCCCTGTGCTTCCACTCTGAACCTCTCCTGCCACCAGGGGCTCCAGGAAGGCTTCCCAGGTGGAGAGGGAGACTCTGGGCCTCTGTGAAGTGACATCTCAATGAGGCAGCTCCATACATTGCTCAGACAGCTAGATTGCTTTGTCACAGTCTCCGGTCTACACTGGGATCCTTCCACCTCCTAAAATGTTTGCTCCAGCCCCATGGACTGCACCCCATCCTGCCCTGGCCTCCCTGCAGTCAGCAGGAGTGGGGCTTTCCCGGGCCTCTGTGTCCTGCGGGCTCAGCTCAGGAGGCCCTTGGACTTCCTGCTACCACCTGCACCCCTGCAGTGCGGTATGCCATAGGTGCTCAGCAAGTGCCCAGGAAATGAATTCTGGAGCCCGACACACCCAAGAGCCCCGCTACCAAGCAGTTGCCCCTCCTCCCAAGCCTCACTCTGTGTCCACCACCTCTGCTGGAATCATGATCTCTGCTTCCTAAGATTCCAGGAGCTGCAGGCAAGATCTGTGGGCAGCCACACCACATTCTCATGGACACGCTGAGGCTTCTTGAACAAGTTATACTATGTTTGCACAGATGTGAGATAGATCATACATTTCATAACATATTTTAAACAGAAAAAGAAAATATCTGTCAAGCAATGTACAAGTAGATAATAAGACATACACAGATTCTGGAATATTAAAATGTGGGGGAAGGTAGATCTTGGATACACAGTAATAATAGTCCCTTGGCATTGAACACCTACATTGAGTCAGGCACTTCATATGCAGGTGACACCTTGTGTCATACTTGTTAGGGGTTAAATTATGCCCCCCAAAACATATGCTGAAACCCTCATCCCCAGTACCTGCGAGGGGAACTTATTGGGAAATAGGGCCTTTGCAGATGTAGTCGAGTTAAGATGAGGTCATTACAACAATCCCACTACTGGGCATATACCCTGAGAAAACCATAATTCAGAAAGAGTCATGTACCACAATGTTCTTTGCAACTCTATTTACAATAGCGAGGACATGGAAGCAACCTAAGTGTCCATCAACAGATGAATGGATAAAGAAGATGTGGCACATATATACAATGGAATAGTACTCAGCCATAAAAAGTAACAAAACTGAGTCATTTGTTGAGACATGGATGGATCTAGAGACTGTCAAACAGAGTGAAGTAAGTCAGAAAGAGAAAAACAAATACTGTACGCTAACACATATATATGGAATAAAAAAAATGGTTCTGAAGAACCTAGGGGGCAGGACAGGAATAAAGATGCAGATGTAGAGAATGGACTTGAGGACACAGGGAGAAGGAAGGGTAAGCTGGGATGAAGTGAGAGAGTAGCAGTGACCTATATACACTACAAATGTAAAATAGATAGCTAGTGGGAAGCAGCTGTATAGCACAGGGAGATCAGCTCGGTGCTTTGTGACCACCTAGAGGGGTGGCTCGGGAGGGTGGGAGGGAGAAGCAAGAGGGAGGGGATATGGGGATATATGTATACATATAGCTGATTCACTTTGTCATCCAGCAGAAACTAACACACCACTGTAAAGCAATTATACTCCAATAAAGATGTTAAAAACAAAAAAAAAACAAAAAAATGAGGTCATTAGACTGGGCCTAATCCCATATGGCCGGCATCCTTAAAAGAAGAGGGCAAATTGGCCGTAGGCATGACCAGAGGGGAGAGAGCCATGTGAAAATGAAGGCAGAGACTGGAGTAATCCAGCCATAAACCAGGGAACACTTGGGGACATCACAAGATGGAAGAAAGAAGAAAAACCCTCCTCCAGAGCCATCAGAGGAAGCATGGCCCTGCCAGCACCGTGATGTTTTTCACTTGAGCCTTCAGAAAAGGGAGAGAAGTCGAAACCCCACTGGCAACTTCAATTTGTGGTACCTTGTTGGGCGGCTCCAGGAACTGAACACAATCTCATATCAAGGCTCAGAAGTTGAACTGTTACACTCTCCATTCTACAGATGAGGACACTGAGAGCCTGACACCGGACCCTGCCCACGGGGACTCTCCTAAAACCTGTCAAGACCCCATCTCCCCTGAAATGAAGAGGAGACCCTGGAGGAGAGGTGAGATCTAGCACAGAGGGCATGAGGATGGAGAAGGTTTCCATCTGGACGTGGGGGTCCGAGGCAAGGCCCTCTGAAGGCGGCTCTTATGCTCAGGCTTGGGTCCTGCTCTCTCCTTCCACTGCCCACTCTGCTTCCTTCTCTCCCAGCGGCGTGGTGGCCCCACGTTCTCCTGCAGGCTCACTTCCCCGGGCACACTGGCTGTCAGGCAGGCGGCAAGCCTGCATTCAAAGCACGGGGACGGCCGAGCTGGAGGACTCTCGGCATCCCCACGGGGCCTGAGGGTCTGTGCCCTTCAGGGCCCTGTGGATGACCTCAGTGTGGGTACTGGAACATACATGACATGTTCCCTATACATACGTGTGGTGGTGTGTCGATGCATGGGTATATAAACACATATATTCTACACACACGTTATAGATATATAGGTATATGTATAGGCCACACACTACACTACACAGACATGTAAAATATATTTCTCACTATGAATCACGATGAAAAAGTGACAGTCACGTAACTCCAACAGGTAATATGATCTAATCATCAAACCAAGCATTCCCCTAAATCACCTGCCACTGCTCAGGCCTCTTCAGCTAAAACTAAACCTTTCTTAAAACAGCTTTCCAAAGTCTGGTGGCTGGTGAGGAGCCCCGAGGGGAAGGTGTGCGGTTCTCTGTGCTCCCCCCACGGTCATGGGTGCGGCAGCCCCCCATCCAGCATCTGTGCTGGGACTGCAGCCTTTCTCTGAGGGGTTGAGGAGGACCCTCCTGAGTGAGGATGGAGGGGTCCAGCAGGCCCGCAACAAAGGGTCCCCCAGCATGCAACTCCACCTGTACTGGGACTCCTGGGGCACACCGGGCCGGGCTGTCAGGCTGCCCATCCCCGCCCACCGCCCCCAAGTCCTCAGGGATCTCGGGGGGTCAGAGGCTCGGTCTGAGGGGCACAGTCTCAGGTGGGCAGAGGGAGGGGCCCAGGTGCTGCCTGGAGTCGAGGTGAGGACCAGAGGAGGACTACGGGCCCCCAGGGGGTGCATCTGAGGCCCTCCCGACAGCCCTGGGAGCCCCCCGGCATGCTGTCCAGGTGGGTCATGCACTGATCCCCCTGGGAGGGGGAGGCGAGGGCCTGGGTCAGGGAGGCCGGGGCCAGGTTGGCAGAGGGAAGGAGCCCAGCCCCACCAGGAGTCAAGGTACAACCGTGAGGGGGACTCAGAGGCCGCAAGGCATCCAGGTCGGCCCTGCTGTCAGCCCTGAGAGACCCCCGGCAGGGCTGTGGGTATAAGCGCCACCCGCGACCCCCACTTCCCTCTCAGGGGTCCTGGCAGGGGAGGGCCTGGGTCTCAGGGGACCAAAGGCAGTTGGGAAGAGGGAGGGGCCCAGACTAGCTGGGAGGGAAAGTGAGGACCGAGGGAGGGCTGAGGCACCCCCGCGGGACCATCTCAGCCCTGGGAAGCCCTGGGCTTGGGGGCCTGATGTGTTGTCCATAGATTCCCCCTGTCCCCCAAGTTCAGGGTCCGTAGTTCCACACCTGGGCTGTCCAGCCATTAGGCACATCTAGCTATTGACATTTAACTTTAAAGCGTTTTAAGGTAGAAGTCCAGGCCCTGGGACACACCAATCACATGTCAGTACTCAATAGCAGCCTCATGTGGCTACTGGTGCCCCATTGACAGGGCTGGCAGGACCTATGGTTCCCAAAGCGAGACTGCTTCCCCCAGGAGACACGATAAGGGTCCTACTGACCTATAAGCCACGGTTCCCACCTGGGCACTGTGGGCTCCTCCCCCTAGAGGCTCAGGTGCCAGTTCCCCATCCCCGAGTCTGCTCTCCACCTGGCCAGGCCCTACCACGTGGGCAAGAAGGCTTGTCCCCGGAATGAGGCTAGTGGTGAGAGGACTGCAGGGTCCTCATGGGGTTCTTGCTTGCAGCTCAGCTCCAGGCTCCTAGGCTGCATCCCTGCCCCCTGATCCCGGGAATCTCGGCCCATCCTGGGTCCCTCTGGATGTACCACCCCTAGGACACCTTCTGCACTGCCCAGAATCCACAGTGTTTCCGCACCAATGTATTATTTTTGCTTAAGTGGAAAGTTTCTTCTGTCTTTGTATTTAAAACAGAGATTTAAACACCATCTTATTTTTAAATATTTGTGGGTTTACATAAAGGATCCCAGATTCCCTGCAGGCAGCTGCCAGGAAGCAGAGGAAGACAACATATGGGCCAGGACTTGGAGTGAGTCTCTCCCCTGCAATGCTGTGTACTAGGTGTTCAACACAAAGAAGCTGCTATAACTTTGCGTTGAAAAAAATTCCGTTCATTAGGTGGAGGAGCTTCCGACAAAGCCAAATGGGCCTTGAATCTGCAACTACTTCTAGTCACTTCTCTGTGACGGGTACTTTCTAATACAAGATCCCATTGACTTTCCAAGGCTCTTGTGAACGTCAACAGGGAGGGTTCCCCCTATTCCCTCCAGAGCACCTCCTGCCCTTCCCTCTGCAATCAAGCCCGTAGTCGCAGCAGGCTGAGGATGTGCCCCTTCCTCCTCACGCAAGGACGCACCTCACTCAGCCTGGGAGTCTCAGCTGCCGCCACACGATGGAACGTGCCTGAGCACCTGCACAGGTGCCCTTGGGCACCCTGACAGCCACGACCTTCCTGTGGGGCAAGGACCAGACACCAGACTGTGGGAGGAGGGCTAGTGAGTTATCTTGGTAACATTCCGCTAGGATACGCACAAGGAGCCGTCCTTCACCTCCAAGGAGGCTCCTGAGATGCGTGGAATTCAGCTTCACTCGGTGTTTTTGCCACCATGGTTTCTATGACCATTCCTCACCTAAGGCTTTGGGGTCTGACCACCTAGGAAAGCTGATCCATCAGTTTAAGTGTCCAGCAGCCACTTTCAAAGAAGTTGCCCCATTAAAATCCTGCCAACAGTCTGGGGGTGGTTACCAAAGCTGCTTCAACTGTATGCCTCAGGGCTGAGTAAATTGTGAGCGAAACCAAAGTCCACTCACCCCTCCCCATTTGGAAGATGTTGAGTGTATTTAGGCGCAGGCAGAATAACCAGGACTCTGAGGGTCTCTGCCCAAAGTGCACCTTCTCTTCCTGCCCCAGAAGATCTATCCACGACGGAAGAGAAACCTGTAATTTGCACGTCCCATTTCAGATTTGCTTCTCACCCCTAAGACTCCGTCTACACGCCTGCTGCCGCCACCACCCAGCCTCATCACCCTCACTTCCCACAGAAGGAATCCCCACTTCCCAAAGGCCTAAACTGCCCTGGCTCGGGGCACTTACCCTCCAGGGCCCGCTCCTGGAGCCCCACCGCCTCGTCCCGTGTTGACTTGTTCTGTGGAAGTTAGGGGACGTCTCACCACGTTCCTCATGTGACTGCGGCTCCTAGACCATCACTCTAGGTGCGGCTGTGTGCTGCTTTTCCTAGTGGCCCCACTACTAACACAGGCCCTTCCAGAGAGCAGAGGCTCCGTGGAGGTCGGCGGAATAAACAAGCCAGTGAGCAGGGCGCTTATTTACGCAGATTAATCTTCACCTACTTTCTTAAAATACCCAGGCAAATCCAACTAAACAGAGATAGTTAGTTTTATTTATAGAATGACAGACAAGACAGGGAACAACTAAGAATCAGAACTACAATTACTTTTATTTTTCTAATTCTACCCCTATCTATATAACTGCTAACTACTTCCACATTTCCAAAATAGTTCTAATTCCTATTCCGTTATCTTGTACACAGTCACAAAATGTACTGTGATATGTCCCAACCTCTCTTAACAGAACAGCAAAACTCTTGTTCTCAAACTGGATTAGTACAAACACATATGGGATCAATGTCATACACAAAGTTAGACATTGAAGCTTGTTTAGTCTTCTATTCAAAGAACCAATATTTAACAAATTCCTAAAGAAAACAAAGATGACATTCCATGTCATCAGACACAAAAGGAACCCAAAGATGCTGCACACCGGGTTCGCCCCTCTGGCCCAGACCCTCACTGCTTAGAAGGCTGACCGCTCCCTCTTCAAACTCAGAGTGAAGGATCAGCCTCCCTTCCTGCCCCATGAGAGAAGCTGCTGGACGTGGGCCTGGAGGGAGCCTGGCTGCTGCTCTGGCTCAGGCTCTCTGTTCCTCATCGCTCACACCCTCTGCAGACAGGGATGGGAAGAACCTTGGATCCCATGCATTGACCCAGAGCAGATGCTCCAGGACCTGACACCTGCTGGCTTCCGCGTGGGCCCGGGGACCCCAGAGGAACTCGTAGCGGGCAGGGTCGCTGTGGGGCACCTGCCGGTACACCACGTAGCCCTCCTGCACCCACACTTTGGTGAGGAGCTCCCTAACCTCACCATGGATATAGTACCGCCTGCCAGCACTCAGATCCTTGTTGGCAAGCACACCCCAGATAGCCTCCTCAGGGGCGCAGTCGCCCTCTAGGAGGATCAGGCCCAGGAGCAGCACTAGGAGGCCGGCCTTGGGCATGCTTGGCCCATTGCTCAGCACTGCATCACAGGTGAGGCCCAGGATGGGGCCCAGGACGTAGGTGTGCTCGCAGAGGTCCACCTCCTTCACGTCCACGCCAAACACCAGCTGCATGCACTTGCAAGCTTGGCTGAAGACCACGGGGAAGTGGTCCTGGTAATCTTTGAGGATGCTCAGCATTTCTGCCTTTGTGGTTGACTCCTTGGTGTGATACTTGAACAGCAGGAACCCCACCAGTTCATCCACCTTCTGATGTAGTGCATGTTGGAGCACATCTTCCTGGTCATGCCAGGTGCTCGGCCCTTCCTCATCTTGGGGGCTGAGGCCGTCGTCTTCAGATTGGCTCCATGGAGAGATGGCCATGGCAGTGCGGGAGGGGCTCAGGGGGGGACTGGGTTCTCCAGAATCAGCCACCTCCTCCAAGCTGCCCAGGAACACGTCAGAGTAAGAAGAGAAGGACGAGGGGGATACAGCCTCCTCCCTCTCAGCCCCCAACAGCTGCGCCTCTACAGGGACCTGGGCCGGGACTGGGGCCTGAAGGTCTATCTCACGTTGGCAGAGCTCACACATCCTGACCAGGCACATGATGACTGGGGTCGGGCTGCCGACGAGAGTGTGGGCAGGGGTGACAGGTAGGGACCACGGACCTGGGGGAGAGAGGGCGTGTGAGCGGCCTCGGCAGAGAAAGGCACCCTGGGCAGCTCTGACAAAAGTCACTTACAGGTCTCGTCTTCAGGGGTGCCCTCGGGCCTCACAGGGGCGCTCCTCCTGGGCGGCCTGTCGCCTGCCAACCGGAAGAAGGAAGTGAGGGGGCTCCTCAGGGTGCAGTCAGCACAGCCACAGGTTCTGGGGCTGAACAGGATGCTGGGGTGACTCGGGTGTTGTGGGGTCCCCTCTGTTCTGGGAGGGGGAGCCCCTGGGTACACACTCAGGGCACGCACCTCCCCTTGACTCCTGGCACTGCCTGCGCCTCCTCTGCTCTGTGGCCTGAGGACACAGTCCTCAGACTTGGGCCTTCGCCTCCCGGTTCCTGGTGCCCCTATAAGAGGAATGGAGGAGGCACCTCTTGTGTAGACTGTGGCACAGACCTGGGCCCCTCGGTGCTGGTAGGAGGGATGGGCCGGACTCTGTGAGATCCCCCCAGTTCTGAGTTCTGGGATGGGTGGTCTCCTCGGGGCTGGCTCGTAGTGCTCACCGTTCCCCTTAACGGCCTGGACTCTCCCCTGCGCGGGCCTGAGGGGAAACTCAGAACAAGACCCCGAGTCTGAACAGAAAGCAGTGAGGGGGCCCCACATGTGGCCGCACCTGTCCAGGGCCTCCCGAGGGTCCTAGGATGGGGACATCCTGGGTCCTCACTTCCTCCTCACATCCTGCCTGGCCTCCCAGCACTGACCACAGGGGCAGGTTTCTGTGGAGGCCCCTGTACCAGGGCTGGGGGCCTACTCAGTCCGCCCTCGGGGTCCTGGGAGTCCACCCTCTGCGGACCTGAAGCCTCACCCCTCACACCAAACACCTGACCTCCCGAGGACCCTGAGCCAGAAGTCAGGAAACATCTCATCTGCTGACTGTGCTCTGGCGCCTCCAAGGCCCCCGTGGAAGGGCAAAGGATCCCTCCCTGTGTTGGGGTCTAACGTCCTCAATCCTTGCTTCCTCGCGTGCAGGCTGGACTCTGGGCAGGACCTGGGATTGTCCCGTCTGCCACTGTGAGTCCCTGCTCCTTCTACCAGGGCGCCAGTCTCTCAGAGACCCGGACGTCAGGACGTCAGGACAGGCCTACTGTGCTCATCTCGCCCTGGGGCCTCCCACGGCCACCTGCCAGGGCGGGGATCTGGTGGGTCCTTTTTGTCCTCTCTCAGGGTCCCCTAAGGGCTCTAACTTTAGTTCACCAGGGACCTGACATTTTACCCTCTGCCCTCATGAGACCCTGCCCCTTATCCCAGTTCCCCAGCTTCTCAGAGGCCCGGATGTCAGGATGTGCTGCTGTGCTCATCCCACCCTATGGCCTCCCAGGGCCAGCTCTGTTCTGGGGTCCAGGCTGCCCTCAGTCCTCCCTCAGGGCCCTCACCTTGACTCCACGCAGGACCTGGGATTCTCTCCTGTGCCCGCCTGAGACCCCGCCCCTTATACCCCCTCCCCAGCCTCTCTGAGACCCCGCCCCTTTTAACCCCTCACCAGGGTCTCTGAGACCCGGATGTCAGGAAGTGCTGCATGGGGTCATCCCACCCTATCGCCTCCCCAGGGCCCCCTCTCTTCTGGGGTCCAGGGTCCGCTCATTCCTCCCTCAGGTTCCTCACCTCGACTCCCGGCAGGTCCTGGGATTCTTCCCTCCGCCCTCTTTAGGCCCCGCCCCTTACACCAGGTCCCCAGTGTCTCTGAGACCTGGAGGCGGAAGTCAAATCTCCTTGCCAAGTGCTCATTCCGGCACGGGACTGCCCAGGGCTGATGGCAGGGGCGGGGATCAATGGCGTCCCCTCTGCCCTCCTTCAGAGTCCTCAGCTCGAGCCCTGGCAGGTCCGGGGACGCCCCCTGTGTTCACCCGAGGCCGGACCCGCACACCAAGGCTTTCACTGTCCGCAGACCCCCAGGGGGAATCTATGGACAAAACATCAGGCCACCAAGCCCAGGGCTTCTCAGGGCTGAGATGATCCCGCGGGGGTCCCTCAGCGCTCCCTCGGCTCCTCACCTTGACTCTCCGCTGGCGCCCCCTCATGCACAGACATCTGAGTGCCTCTCTCACCTCCCCACACGGGAGAGTCCTCCCACGAGCACCCTCAGCGCCAGGGGCTCTCGGTTCTCGCACCCGAGACGCAGAGCCCACCCCTCGTGCCCCCGCCCACCCGGGAGCCTGAGCCCCCTTCCTGTCACGAGCGTCGTCGCCCCCTAACCCACGCCCCGCCCCGGTGGGAGCTCCCCTAATGCCTACCTAACGCAGCTGCGCCCGGGAGTCCTCCCCATCGACCCCCGCCTCAGCCAGGAGTACCTCCCCCTTCCTCCCGCCACACGCAGCAGCCTTTAGCCCTCCCCTCCTTTGTAGGCCCCTGGGGCGGGGGCCCGCCCATCCCGACCTCCCCACCCCCGCAGCCAGTCCTCCTCTCCTCTGGCCCCAAGGCCGGCCCCACCGCCCAGCAGGAAGCCCTCCGCTCCGGGCCCCCCCACGCTTAGCCATTAGCCCCACCCTCTGCACCCCGCCTCGAGAACGCCCTCCACCAGCCACCCCACCAGCCAGCGGTCCTCCCCTCGGACCCAAACACATGGGGACCCTTCCCTCAGCCTCGCTTCAGCCCGCTGCCCTCCACCACTGCTCCCCCACTCCCAACCGAGCAGCCCGTAGCCCTCCCCCCACCTCCACTCCTTCCCAGGGCCCCCGGTACCTGTGGAGTCCAGCCCCCGGCAAAGCCCCCGCCTGTCTCCTGACTTGCTCTGACTCTGTGGATGACTCCGGAGTCCCGCTCAGAAGGGGCTGAAGAGCTCGTCTCAGCAGCCGACGGTCCCAGGCACTCCGTGCGAACGCCACGCGGGTTTCCGGGAGCTCCCGGAAGCTCCAGGAAGATTAGGGAGAAAGTTCTAGACGTCTCTTTACAGAGAAGGTGGTTGGACGAGAAGAGCACGTGAGGAGGCGCTTTGCTACGGAAGCAGCAGAAGCCTTGCGCACTGAGGGTCTGAGGTCCCAAGGTTTGGCGCCTCTGGAGGCAAAAGACACGCCCATTGGCCTTGCACCAATAGGAAGGCCTCCCTGCAAGGCTGTGGAGTTGGGGGAGCAAACTTGGCGATGCAGAGCCCATTGTGGCAAATCACTCAATTTGTCTTTACAAGTAGTTTTCTACTGTGATTGATAATGTCATAAACCTATTCTGATTTCTTTTGTTTTTTTTAATTTTTGAATTTTATTTTATGTATTCTTTTATACAGCAGGTTCTTATTAGTTACCCATTTTGTACATATTAGTGTACATTTGTCAATCCCAATCTCCCAATTCATCACACCACCACCCCCGCCCCCACCATTTTCCCACCTTGGTGTCCACATGTCTGTGCTCTACATCTGTGTCTCTGTTTCTGCCCTGCAAACCGGTTCATCTGTACCATTTTTCTAGGTTCCACACATATGCATTAATATACGATATTTGTTTTTCTCTCTCTGACTTCCTTCACTCTGTATGACAGTCTCTAGATCCATCCACGTCTCTACAAATGACCTAATTTCGTTCCCTTGTACAGCTGAGTAATAAAGCAATAGTAATAAAGCTCTTCTTTATATGGACTGATTTCTTGTCTAGTTGTATCAACTAGCCATCTTCTCACATGGCAGAAGAGGATGAGGCAGCTATCTGGGGTCTCTTTTATAAGGGAGCTAATCTCATTCATGAGGGCTCCCCCCTCATGGGCTAATCACTTCCCAGGGCCCCTCCTCCAAATCCCATCCCTTTGGGGGTTAGAATTTAACAGGTGAATGAGGGGGAGAGGATTACAAATATTCAGTCCATAACACTGTCTGTCCAACTATTTTTGCTCCGATGTTCCCTTTTTCCTGGTGAGATAATCAAGTTTTTCATTTACATTTTCACTTCTCTACTGCCTTTTCAGGCAATTATCAGTTTTCGCTAAAACTGTACAATTGATCTATGAAACGGAAGAAAAACCCTCACCGTGTCTGGGTCTGCAAAGTGCCTACCCTACCCTCTCACTGGAGAGGTGTCCCATGGGTGCTGAGCAGGAATCCTACTGTGGACCCCCGCCCTCACCCGCAGCAGCCCTTTCCCTCCATTGCCCACTGCGGAGGCCACACTTAGCTGAAACTTTCAGGGAAATTTATTAAGAGGAACATTGACTGAAACCATTGAACAGAGGGCATGATAACACAGAGAGGAACTTTTAACGGCCACCAGAGCCCACGGGTCCCGACCGCCCCACCCCAGGGTCCCCAGCAAGGTGCCTCCGCTACACCCCACCCGGCGGCCCTCCATCCCCCCACAGTCTCCCTTCCTCAGGGCCCTGCAGGTGGCCTCTCGCCCGGAAGATGGGCACCGGCAATGCCCGCGCCCCCAGGGCCGCCGCTCACCCTCTGGCCCACATGCCCAGGGCCTGGCCCTGCCCTATGGTGGGCACAGGACAGCCCCACCTCAGGGCACACACCGCTGAGCCGATGATGGTGTGTCCCGAGGAACAACGGGGTGGCCTTCAGTTGTACTGCTAATTACTTTCACATTTCCAAGTAAATTCCTGTTCCAATGCCATGTTATCTTGTTCAGGATCACAAAATAATATGGGAATGTTACAATTTGTTTTACACAATTGCAAAACTCTTGTCGTTGAACCGAATTAGAGCAAATACATGTGTGATTAATGTCATTCACAGACTTAGATACTGAAGCTCATTAAGCCTTCTTTCAAGTGGAACAATATTTGACAAATTCCTAAAGAAAACAAAGATGACATTCCACGTCATCAGACACAACAGGAACCCAAAGATGCTGCACACTGGGTTCCCCCCTCTGGCCCGGGCCCTCACTGCTTAGAAGGCTGACCGCTCCCCCTTCAAACTCAGAGTGAAGGATCAGCCTCCCTTCCTGCCCCATGGGAGAAGCTGCTGGACGTGGGCCTGGAAGGAGCCTGGCTGCTGCTCTGGCTCAGGGTCCCTGTTCCTCATCGCTCACACCCTCTGCACACAGGGATGGGAAGGACCTGGAATCCCATCCATTGACCCAGAGCAGATGCCCCAGGACCGGACACTTGCTGGTCTCCGCGTGGGCCCGGGGACCCCAGAGGAACTCGTAGTGGGCGGGGTCGCTGTGGGGCACCTGCCGGTACTCTTCGTAGCCCTCCTGCACCCACACTTTGGTGAGAGCTCCCTGGGCTCCCCATAGATGCAGTGCTGCTTCCCTGCATACACCCCCATGATGCTCAGCACTTCCCAGACCTTCTCCTCAGGGGCAACAAAGTCGGCCTCCAGGAGGATCAGGCCCAGGAGCAGCACCAGGAGGCCGGTCTTGGGCATGCTCGGCCCGTCACTCAGCATCCCATCGTAGGTGAGGCCCAGGGTGGGGAAGAGGACATAGGAGTGATTGCTGGGGTCCACTTCCTTCACGTCGAGGCCAAGGACCAGCTGCATGCACTTCGAGGCTCGCCTGAAGACCACGGGGAGGTGGTCCTGGTAATCTTTGAGGAGGCTCAGCATTTCTGCCTTTGTGGTCGACTCCTTGGTGTGATACTTGAACAGCAGGAACCCCACCAGTTCATCCACCTTCTGATGTAGAGCATGTTGGAGCACATCTTCCTGGTCATGCCAGGTGCTCGGCCCTTCCTCATCTTGGGGGCTGAGGGCATCGTCTTGAGATTGGTTCCATGGAGGGGTGGCCATGGCAGTGGGGGAGGGGCTCTGGGTTCTCGAGCATCAGCCACTGCCTCCAAGGTGTCCAGGAACAGGACAGAGTAAGAAGAGGAGGAGGAGGACAAGGGGGATGCGGCCTCCTCGCCCTCAGCCCCCAACAGCTACGCCTCCACTGGGCCCAGGGCCGGGACTGCGGCCTGAGAGTCTGCCTCCAGCTGGCGGAGCTCACTCATCTCGACCAGGGGCATGATGACTGGGGTCGGGCCGCCAACGGGAGTGTGGGCAGGGGTGACAGGTAGGGACCACAGACCTGGGGGAGAGAGGGGGTGTGAGCGGCCTCGGTGGAAAAAGGCACCCTGGGCAGCTCTGACAAAAGTCACTTACAGGTCTCATCTTGAGGGGTGCCCTCGGGCCTCACAGGGGCGCTCCTCCTGGGCGGCCTGTCCCCTGCCAACCTGAAGTAGGAAGTGAGGGGCTCCTCAGGGTGCAGCCAGCACGGCCCCAGGTTCTGGGGCTGAACAGGACGGTGGGGTGACTCGGGGGTTGTGGGATCCCCTCTGTTCTGGGAGGGGGAGCCCCTGGGTACACACTCAGAGCACGCACCTCCCCTTGACTCCCGGCACTGCCTGCGCCTCCTCTGCTCTGTGGCCTGAGGACACGGTCCTCAGACTTGGGCCTTCGCCTCCCGGTTCCTGGAGCCCCTGTAAGAGGGATGGAGGGGGCACCTCTTGTGTAGCCTGTGGCACAGCCCTTTGCCCCTTGGTGCTGGTAGGAGGGATGGGCCGGACTCTGTGAGATCCCCCCAGTTCTGAGTTCTGAGGTGGGTGGTCTCCTCGGGGCTGGCTCGTAGTGCTCACCGTTCCCCTTAAGGGCCTGGACTCTCCCCTTTGTGGGCCTGAGGGGAAACTCAGAACAAGACCCCGAGTCTGAACAGAAATCAGCGAGGGGGACCCACATGTGGCCGCACCTGTCCAGGGCCTCCCGAGGGTCCTAGGATGGGGACATCCTGGGTCCTCACCCCCTCGTTACGTCCTGTCTAGGCTCCCAGCACTGACCACAGGGGCAGGTTTCTGCGGAGGCCCCTGTACCAGGGCTGGGGGCCTGCTCAGTCCGCCCTCGGGGTCCTGGGAGTCCACCTTCTGCAGACCTGAAGCCTCACCCCTCACACCAAACACCTGACCTCCCGAGGACCCTGAGCCAGAAGTCAGGAAACATCTCATCTGCTGACCGTGCTCTGGCGCCTCCAAGGCCCCCGTGGAAGGGCAAAGGATCCCTCCCTGTGTTGGGGTCTAACGTCCTCAATCCTTGCTTCCTCGCGTGCAGGCCTACTGTGCTCATGCCGCCCCAGGGCTTCCCACGGCCACCTGCAAGGGCGGGGATCTGGTGGGTCCTTTTTGTCCTCTCTCAGGGTCCCCTCAGTCCTGCCTAAGGGCTCTAACCTTAGTCCACCAGGGGCCTGACATTTTACCCTCTGCCCTCATGAGACCCTGCCCCTTATCCCAGGTCCCCAGCTTCTCTGAGGCCCGGATGTCAGGATGTGCTGCTGTGCTCATCCCACCCTATGGCCTCCCAGGGCCAGCTCTGTTCTGGGGTCCAGGCTGCCCTCAGTCCTCCCTCAGGGCCCTCACCTTGACTCCACGCAGGACCTGGGATTCTCTCCTGTGCCCGCCTGAGACCCCGCCCCTTATACCCCCTCCCCAGCCTCTCTGAGACCCCGCCCCTTTTAACCCCTCACCAGGGTCTCTGAGACCCGGATGTCAGGAAGTGCTGCATGGGGTCATCCCACCCTATCACCTCCCCAGGGCCCCCTCTCTTCTGGGGTCCAGGGTCCGCTCATTCCTCCCTCAGGTTCCTCACCTCGACTCCCGGCAGGTCCTGGGATTCTTCCCTCCGCCCTCTTTAGGTCCCGCCCCTTACACCAGGTCCCCAGTGTCTCTGAGACCTGGAGGTGGAAGTCAAATCTCCTTGCCAAGTGCTCATTCCGGCACGGGACTGCCCAGGGCTGATGGCAGGGGCGGGGATCAATGGCGTCCCCTCTGCCCTCCTTCAGAGTCCTCAGCTCGAGCCCTGGCAGGTCCGGGGACGCCCCCTGTGTTCACCCGAGGCCGGACCCGCACACCAAGGCTTTCACTGTCCGCAGACCCCCAGGGGGAATCTATGGACAAAACATCAGGCCACCAAGCCCAGGGCTTCTCAGGGCTGAGATGATCCCGCGGGGGTCCCTCAGCGCTCCCTCGGCTCCTCACCTTGACTCTCCGCTGGCGCCCCCTCATGCACAGACATCTGAGTGCCTCTCTCAGCTCCGAGCACCCTCAGCACCAGGGGCTCTCAGCTCTCGCACCCCAGACGCAGAGCCCACCCCTCGTGCCCCCACCCACCCGGGAGCCTGAGCCCCCTTCCTGCCACGAGCGTCCTCCCCCCCCACCCCACGCCCCGCCCCGCCCCGCCCCAGCGGGAGCTCCCCTAACAACTACCGAACCCGCGCCCGGGAGTCCTCCCCATTGACCCCCGCCTCAGCCAGGAGTACCTCCCCCTTCCTCCCGCCACACGCAGCAGCCTTTAGCCCTCCCCTCCCTTGTCAGCCCGTGGGGCGGGGGCCCGCCCATCCCATCCTCCCCACCCCCACAGCCAGTCGTCCTCTCCTCTGGCCCCCAAAGCCGGCCCCACCCGTCCAGCAGGAAGCCCTCTCCTCCGGCCCCCCCACGCTTAGACATTAGCCCCACTCTCTGCACCCCCACTCGAAAACCCCCCCCACCAGCCACCCCAGCAGCCAGTGGTCCTCCCCTCGGACCCGAACACAGGGGGACCCTTCCCTCAGCCCCCCTTCAACCCGCTGCCCTCTGCCGCCGTTCCCCCACTCCCAACTGAGCAGCCCGTAGCCCTCCCCCCACCTCCACTCCTTCCCAGGGCCCCCGGTACCTGCGGAGTCCAGCCCCCGGCAAAGCCCCCGCCTGTCTCCTGACTTGCTCTGACTCTGTGGATGACTCCAGAGTCCCTCTCAGAAGGGGCTGAAGAGCTCGTCTCAGCAGTTCAGCCAGGAACTCTGCAGCCGACGGTCCCAGGCACTCTGTGCGAACGCCACGTGGGTTTCCGGGTGCTCCCAGAAGCTCCAGGAAGATTAGGGAGAAAGTTCTAGACGTCTCTTTACAGAGAAAGTGGTTGGATGACAAGAGCACGTGAGGAGGCACTTTGCTACGGAAGCAGCAGTAGTCATGTGCACTGAGGGCCTGAGGTCCCAAGGTTTGGCGCCTCAGGAAGCAAAAGACACGCCCATTGGCCTTGCAACAGTAGGAAGGCCTCCCTGCAAGGCTGTGGAGTTGGGGGAGCAAACTTGGCGATGCAGAGCCCATTGTGGCAAATATGTCAATTTGTCTTTACAGGTGGTTTTCTACTGTGATTGATAATGTCATAAACCTATTCTGATTTCTTTTGTTTTTTTTAATTTTTGAATTTTATTTTATGTAATTTTTTATACAGCAGGTTCTTATTAGTTACCCATTTTGTACATAAAATTGTACATTTGTGAATCCCAATCTCCCAACTCATCACACCACCCCCCCCCCATGCCCCCACCATTTTCCCACCTTGGTGTCCGTATGTCTGTGCTCTACATCTGTGTCTCTGTTTCTGCCCTGCAAACCGGTTCATCTGTACCATTTTTCTAGGTTCCACACATATGCATTAATATACGATATTTGTTTTTCTCTCTCTGACTTCCTTCACTCTATATGACAGTCTCTAGATCCATCCACGTCTCTACAAACGACCCATTTCGTTCCTTTGTACAGCTGAGTAATAAAGCAATAGTAATAAAGCTCTTCTTTATATGGACTGATTTCTTGTCTAGTTGTATCAACTAGCCACCTTCTCACATGGCACAAGAGGATGAGGCAGCTGTCTGGGGTCTCTTTTATAAGGGAGCTAATCTCATCCATGAGGGCTCCCCCATCATGGGCTAATCACTTCCCAGCGCCCCACCTCCAAATCCCATCCCTTTGGGGGTTAGAATTTCACAGGTGAATGATGGGGAGAGGATTACAAATATTCAGTCCGTAGCACTGTCAGTCCAACTATTGTTGCTCCTATGTTCCCTTTTTCCTGCTGAGATAATCAAGTTTTTCATTTACATTTTAACTTCTCTACTGCCTTTTCAGGCAATTATCAGTTTTCGCTAAAACTGTACAATTCACCTATGAAATGGAAGAAGAACCCTCACCATGTCTGGGTCTGCAATGTGCCTACCCTACCCTCTCACTGAAGAGGTGTCTCACGGGTGCTGAGCAGGAATCCGACTCTGGACCCCCACCCTCACCCGCAGCAATCCTTTCCCTCCATTGCCCACTGCGGAGGCCACAGTCAGCTGAAACGTTCCGAGAAATTTATTAAAGAGAAACATTGACTGAAACCATTGAACGGAGGGCATGATAACACAGAGAGGAACTTCTAACGGCCACCGGACCCCACGGGTCCCCCCCACAGGGTCCCCCAACAAGGTGCCTCCGCTACACCCCACCCATCGGCCCTCCATCCCCCCACAGTCTCCCTTCCTGAGGGCCCCACATGTGGCCTCTCCCCAGGACGATGTGTGCTGGCAATGCCTGCTCCCCTCAGGGAAGCCCCTCCCCCTATGGCCCACATGCCTGAGGCCTGGCCCTGCCCTATGGTGGGCACAGGACAGTCCCACAGCAGGGCACGCACCACTGAGCCGACGACGTGGTGTCCCGAAGAACAACCCGGTGGCCATTAATTGTACTGGTAATTACTTTCACATTTCCAAGTAAATTCCTATTGCAATGCTGTGTTATCTAGGTTGGCATCACAAACTATGAAGGAATGTTTCCCAGTTGATTTTACAAATACCAAAATTCAGCCTTGTATTGGATCAGTACAAATATATGTGGTCAATACCATTCACAAACGTAGAAACTGAAGCTTATTAAATACTATTATTAATATACAGAAATCAGTTGCATTTGTATACACTAAAAACAAAGTATCAGAAAGAGAAATTAAGGAAACTATCTCATTTACCATTGCATCACAATGATAGAATACCTAGGAATAACCCTACCTAAGGAGGCAAAAGACCTGTACACTGAAAAGTATAACAGTGATGAAAGAAACTGAAGACAACACAAACAGATGGAAAGGTAACACTGCATTCTTGAATTGGAAGCATCAGTAGTGTTAAAATGACCAAACTACTCGAGTCAACCTACAGAACTGCAATCAATGCAATTCCTATGAAAATACTCTTGGCATTTTACACAGAACTTGAACAAATAATTTTAAATTTTCTATGGAAACACAAAAGACCCTGAAGAGCCAAAACAATCTTGAGAAAGAACAACAGAGCTGGAGGAATCATACTCCCTGGTTTCACACTACAGTATAAAGCTACAGTAATCAAAGCAGTACGGGACTGGCACAAAGACAGACAAATAGATCAATGGAACAGGATAGAAAGCAAAGAAATAAACCCACACACCTATGGTCAATTAATCTACGACAAACTAGGCAGGAATACAGTATACACTGGAGAAAAGACAGTCTCTTCAATAAGTGGTGCTGAGAGAACTGAACAGCTACATGTAAAAGAATGAAATTAGACCACTGTCCAACAGCATAAACAAAAATAAATGCAAAATAGGGTAAAGGCCTAAATGTAAGACCGGATACTATAAAACTCCTAGAGGGAAACACAGGCAGAACACTCTTTGACATAAATCACAGCAATATTTTTTGGGATCTATCTCCTAAGGAAAAGAAGTAAAAGGAAAAATAAACAAATGGGACCTAACTAAACTTAAAAGCTTTTTTGCACAACAAAGGAAACCACTGACAAAACTAAAAGACAACCTATTGAATGGGAGAAAAGATTTGCAGCTGAAGTGACTGACAAAGGATTAATATCCAATATATATAAACAGCTCATACAACTCAACGTCAAGGAAACAAACAACCCAATTACAAACATGGGCAGAAGAACTGAATAGACATTTTTTCAAGGAGAAAATGCAGATGGCCAACAGGCACACGAAATGATCCTCCACATCACTAATCATCAGGCAACTGCAAGTCAAATCCACAAAGAGATATCACCTCACACCTAGTCAGAATGGCTATCATGAAAAAGAACACAAATAACAAATGTAGGTAAGGATGTGGAGAAAAGGGAACCCTTGTACGCTGTTGGGAGAATGTAGATTGCTGCAGCCACTGGGGAAAACAGCATAGAGGTTTCTCAAAAAACTAAAAACAGAACTACCATAGGATCCTGCAATTCCACTCCTGGGTATATATCCCCTCAAAACCCCACTAATTCGAAAAGATCCATGCACCCCAATGCTCATAGAAGCATTATTTACAATTGCAAAGATATGGAAGCTACCTAAGTGTCCATCGACAAATGAATGGATAAAGAACAGGTACTATATATGTACAATGGACTACTACTCAGCCATAAAAATGGAACAAACTTTTGCCTTTTGCAGCAACATGGATGGACTTGGAGGGCAATATGCTAAGTGAAGTAAGTCAGACAGGGAACGGCAAATAATGCACGGTATCACTCATGTGGAATCTAAAAGATACAACAAACTAGTGAATATATCAAAAAAGAAGCAGACTCAAAGATACAGAGAACAAACTAGTGCTTATCAGTAGGGATGAGGGAGGGGCACTACAGGGATGGAGGAGTGGGAGGCACAAACTTTGGGGTGTAAGACGGGCTACAAGGATGTATTGTACAACACGGGGAATAGAGCCAATATTTGGTAACAACTGTAAATTGAATGTAACCTTTAAAAATTGTATAAAAATTACAAAGTATTGGCATTTAAAACATCTTCTATGAAAAAGAACAACATTTGAAAAAGCACTAAAGGAAACAGATGAATTTCCATGTCATCTTAGAAAACAGGAAAACAAAGATGCTACACCGGGTTGCCCCAACTTGCCCGGGCCCTCACTGCTTAGAAGGCTGACCACTCCCCCTTCAAACTCAGAGTGAAGGATCAGCCTCCCTTCCTGCCCCACGGGAGAAGCTGCTGGACGTGGGCCTGGAAGGAGCCTGGCTGCTGCTCTGGCTCAGGGTCCCTGTTCCTCGTCGCTCACACCCTCTGCAGACAGGGATGGGAAGGACCTGGGATCCCATTCACTGACCCTGTGCAGATGCTCCAGGACCTGACACTTGCTGGTCTCCGCGTAGGCCCGGGGACCCCAGAGGAACTCGTAGCAGGCGGGGTCGCTGTGGGGCACCTGCCGGTACTCCACGTAGCCCTCCTGCACCCACACTTTGGTGAGGAGCTCCCTGGGCTCCCCATAGATGTAGTGCTCCCTCCCGGCACACACATCTATCTTGCTAAGTGCTCTCCAGACCACCTCCTCAGGGGCAACAGAGTCGGCCTCCAGGAGGATCAGGCCCAGGAGCAGCACCAGGAGGCCGGTCTTGGGCATGCTCGGCCTGTCACTCAGCATCCCATCGTAGGTGAGGCCCAGGGTGGGGACGAGGACATAGGAGTGATTGCTGGGGTCCACTTCCTTCACATCGAGGCCAAGGACCAGCCGCATGCCCTCAGAGGCTCGCCTGAAGACCATGGGGAAATGGTCCTGGTAATCTTTGAGGATGGTCAGCATTTCTGCCTTTGTGGTCAACTCCTTGGTGTGATGCTTGAACAGCAGGAACTCCACCAGTTCATCCACCTTCTGACATAGAGCATGTTGGAGCACATCTTCCTGGTCATGCCAGGTGCTCGGCCATTCCTCATCTTGGGGGCTGAGGCCGTCATCTTCAGATTGGCTCCATGGAGGGGTGGCCATGGCAGTGGGGGAGGGGCTCTGGGGGGGACTGGGTTCTCCAGCATCAGCCACCTCCTCCAAGGTGCCCAGGAACAGGTCAGAGTAAGAAGAGGAGGACGAGGGGGATACGGCCTCCTCCCCCTCAGCCCACAACAGCTGTGCCTCCACCAGGCCCTGGGCCGGGACCGGGGTCTGAAAGTCTGCCTCCGGCTGGCGGAGCTCACTCATCTCGACCAGGGGCATGATGACTGGGGTCGGGCCGCCGACGGGAGTGTGGGCAGGGGTGACAGGTAGGGACCACGGACCTGGGGGAGAGAGGGCGTGTGAGCGGCCTCGGCAGAGAAAGGCACCCTGGGCAGCTCTGACAAAAGTCACTTACAGGTCTCGTCTTCAGGGGTGCCCTCGGGCCTCACAGGGGCGCTCCTCCTGGGCGGCCTGTCCCCTGCCAACCTGAAGAAGGAAGTGAGGGGGCTCCTCAGGGTGAAGCCAGCACGGCCCCAGGTTCTGGGGCTGAACAGGATGGTGGGGTGACTCGGGTGTTGTGGGGTCCACTCTGTTCTGGGAGGGGGAGCCCCTGGGTACACACTCAGGGCACGCACCTCCCCTTGACTCCTGGCACTGCCTGCGCCTCCTCTGCTCTGTGGCCTGAGGACACGGTCCTCAGACTTGGGCCTTCGCCTCCCGGTTCCTGGAGCCCCTGTAAGAGGAATGGAGGGGGCACCTCTTGTGTAGACTGTGGCACAGACCTGGGCCCCTCGGTGCTGGTAGGAGGGATGGGCCGGACTCTGTGAGATCCCCCCAGTTCTGAGTTCTGGGGTGGGTGGTCTCCTCGGGGCTGGCTCGTAGTGCTCACCGTTCCCCTTAAGGGCCTGGACTCTCCCCTTTGTGGGCCTGAGGGGAAACTCAGAACAAGACCCCGAGTCTGAACAGAAAGCAGTGAGGGGGCCCCACATGTGGCCGCACCTGTCCAGGGCCTCCCGAGGGTCCTAGGATGGGGACATTCTGGGTCCTCACCTCCTCCTCACATCCTGCCTGGCCTCCCAGCACTGGCCACAGGGGCAGGTTTCTGTGGAGGCCCCTGTACCAGGGCTGGGGGTCTGCTCAGTCTGCCCTCGGGTCCTGGGAGTCCACCCTCTGCGGACCTGAAGCCTCACCCCTCACACCAAACACCTGACCTCCCGAGGACCCTGAGCCAGAAGTCAGGAAACATCTCATCTGCTGACCGTGCTCTGGCGCCTCCAAGGCCCCCGTGGAAGGGCAAAGGATCCCTCCCTGTGTTGGGGTCTAACGTCCTCAATCCTTGCTTCCTCACGTGCAGGCTGGAGTCTGGGCAGGACCTGGGATTGTCCCGTCTGCCACTGTGAGTCCCTGCTCCTTCTACCAGGGCGCCAGTCTCTCAGAGACCCGGACGTCAGGACGTCAGGACAGGCCTACTGTGCTCATCTCGCCCTGGGGCCTCCCACGGCCACCTGCCAGGGCGGGGATCTGGTGGGTCCTTTTTGTCCTCTCTCAGGGTCCCCTCAGTCCTGCCTAAGGGCTCTAACCTTAGTCCACCAGGGACCTGACATTTTACCCTCTGCCCTCATGAGACCCTGCCCCTTATCCCAGTTCCCCAGCTTCTCAGAGGCCCGGATGTCAGGATGTGCTGCTGTGCTCATCCCACCCTATGGCCTCCCAGGGCCAGCTCTGTTCTGGGGTCCAGGCTGCCCTCAGTCCTCCCTCAGGGCCCTCACCTTGACTCCACGCAGGACCTGGGATTCTCTCCTGTGCCCGCCTGAGACCCCGCCCCTTATACCCCCTCCCCAGCCTCTCTGAGACCCCGCCCCTTACACTTGCTCCGCAGTCTCTGTGAGACCCTGACCCTTATACCCTTCCCTGCCTTCAGCCCTGGGAGGCCCTGAGGCGGGCTGAGCACTTGGCAGCGAGTGCTGACTTACGTATCCGGGTCTCAGAGAGGCTTAGGAACAGGTATAAGGGGCCGGTCTCAGGTGTGCTATGGCTAGAATCCCAGCTCCTGGGCCTCACCTACGATGGGATGCTGAGTGACAGGCCGAGCGTGCACAAGACCAGCCTCCTGGTGCTGCCCCTGGGCCTGATCCTCCTGGAGGACGACTTTGTTGCCCCTGGGGAGGAGGTCTGGGGAGCACTTAGCAAGATTGGGGTGTGTGCCGGGAGGGAGCACTACATCTATGGGGAGCCCAGGGAGCTCCTCACCAAAGTGTGGGTGCAGGAGGGCTACGTGGAGTACCGGCAGGTGCCCCACAGCGACCCCGCCTGCTACGAGTTCCTCTGGGGTCCCCGGGCCTACGCGGAGACCAGCAAGTGTCAGGTCCTGGGGCATCAGCTCCGGGTCAGTAGCTTGGATCCGATCCCAGGTCCTTCCCATCCCTGTGTGCAGAGGGTGTGAGCGATGAGGAACAGGGACCCTGAGCCAGAGCAGCAGCCAGGCTCCTTCCAGGCCCAATTCACTGGTAGGAAGTGAGGTTGGTCCTTCACTCTGAGTTTGAAGAGGGAGCGGTCGAGTTTCCAAGTAGTGAGGGCCCCTGCGAGTGGGGGGAACCCGGTGTGCAGCATCTTTGGGTTCCTGTTGTGTCTGATGACATGGAATATCACCCGTGTTTTCTTTAGGAGTTTTTCAAACGTTATTCCTTTTAATGGAAGACTAAACAAGCTTCAGTGTCTAACTTTGTGAATGACATTGATTAGAATGTGTTTATAATTACCCAGTTTAAGAACAAGGGTTTTGCTGTTTTGTAAAAGAGACTGGGAAATCTCCCATTTCGTTTTGTGACCCTGAAGCAGATAACATAGAATTGGAATCAGAACTGCTCTGGAAATGTGAAAGTACTTAGCAGTAATATAGATGGGGGAAGAATTAGAAAAATAAAAGTAATCGCACTGAGTTTTTGCTTCTTATCCTTCTTGTCTGTCATTCTGTAAAACTAAGCTATCTCTGCTTAGTTGGATTTGCACGGTGATTTACGAAAAGTATGAAAAAATTGATTTTAACAAGTAAGCCCCCCGTTTTCCGGCTTATTTATTTGGCAGACCTCGACGGAGCCTCTGCTCTCTGCAAGGCCCTGTGTTAGTAGCGGGAACGCTAGGAAAAGCAGGACACACCGCACGAAGAGTGATGGTCTGGGAGCTGCAGTCACATGAGGAACGTGGTGAGACGTCCCCTAAGTCCCACAGAACAAGTCAACACGGGACGAGGCGGTGAGGCTCCAGGAGCGGGCCCTGGAGGGTAAGTGCCCCAAGCCAGGGCAGTTTGGGGCTTTGGGAAGTGGGGCTTCCTTCTGTGGGAGGTGATGGTGATGAAGCTGGGTGGTGGCAGCAGCCAGACCTGCAGGCGGTGTGACTTGGGTTTAGGGGGAAAGTCTGAAATGCGACATTGCTGTGAGGTGTTCTTCTGGATCACGGATAAACCCGAGAGAAATCTCATACTCGGGCAGGAAGGAAGGGTTCCTGGCTCTTGTCGCATTGCTGTTGACCACAGTGAAGAAGTAGGTGTTATATATGCAACCTCTGGAGAAATGCGGTCACACTCCCTTGACGTGATGCCCAGAAGTCCGTGGACAGGCCCTCTTTTCCCTCTTCTGGGGGGGACCAGAACCCAAGGTGTTAATTAGCTTTAATCATTATGGTGACTGTAATTTGGCAATTGTAATCAAGGACTCGATGTCTGGTGGGGCTGAAATGAAGCAAAGGAACGGTTTGGATGGAAGAGCATCTGGGAGGGATGCAAAGCCTTGTTCCTTGATTCTACTTCCTGGAGCTTCGTGTTGTATCCCACTGGGAACACTCCTCCCCACCCGAATTTAACACATCCTCTAACTGGGAAAATTTACTTAGTTTTATTCACGAAACATCTTGTTTGGCTAATTAGCTTTTCCACATCCTATTGAGCTGCATATTCTCTGACATGACCGGGACAAGAAACCTCCCAACCAAATGCCAGAGGAGAGAGGGGAAGGGTCTGAGGCCAAACAACACGAGAAATAACTGCCCATCATCAAAGTTCCAACAGACGCCAGGCCCTGTGAGCTGCTTTACGTAGCTCACACACATCCCTGCAGCCCAAGACAGGGCTCATCACACCCATTCGCTTCACAGGTGAAGAACCCGAGGCCACGGGGCTTGAGAATCTTCCCAGGATCACGTGCTGGTAAGTGACGGGGTGGGGACCAGAGCCCTGGTCTGAATTCCTCTCGAGCCCATGCTGTTCCCACCCACCCCAGCCCGTGGCTGACCTTCTGACTGGCGATTCATTGCTCTTCTCAGTGTTACACGGTGTCTTTCAGTTGACAAAAAGCAGGCCCAAGAAAGGAAGGTGCCAAGGAGAAGCAGAGACAGTGTGGGGCTTGTCTGTGGTTTGTTGAGATCTGACACTGCCAGGTGCCGGCATTTCTGTCCAGTCCCGGCACCTTCCCGTGTGACGGCGCCCTGTCCCTGCTCCCGCCCTGGGGCCCTCCTGTCCAACGGGAACCCGGCCTGCTGAGCTGCTCATGGCTGAGCCACGGGGAGGGAGGGAATGAGACTGCCTGGGACTGACTGTAAGGCCCCAGTGCCTACTGGGATAAGGCCCCTCCAGGAGCCTCCTCAGATACTGGAGGGAAGTTAACGCTGGCAGACACCCCGAGACCCTGGCGGCAGCGAGGGAGGGGAGCGGCTGGAGGGCCTCTGGGCTGGGGGCATCAGGGTTCAGAAGCCAAGGGCAGGGGCTGGAGGGCGAGGCTGGGAAAGGCAGGCCTTGGACGTCACCAGGGCTTGTGCCTGCCCAAGTGAAAGGTCCCGAGACCTGGCTGAGAAAGACCCCACGGTGCCACACAAACCCACTGCCGGGGCCTGGCTGGCACCTGGGAGGGAGGGGGACCAGGAAGGAGGCAGCTCCTACGGGACGCAGGGGGCGAGGGAGGGCCCGAGGAGGGGGGCAGCAGGCAAGGCCACGCAGGCAGGCTCGCCCAAGGAGGCCCCAGCCTTCGGGCCCCTTCTGAGGAGCCACCGACGGCCTCCACCAAAATTCGCAGCCTCCGAGGTCATGTCCCTACAGGAGGACGTGACCTGAAGAATGCTTTGTAAACCAGTTTAGAAGCATAAAGACCAGGGAGCAGGCCCGAATCTAGGCCTGGGAGCTCCATCCAGGATGCCAGTCCTTAGGCTGAAAGGCACCTCGGGAGATCCTCTTCCACACCCTCTTAGCTCTCCCCTTTCAGAAATAGGGCAGTGGCGCCCACAGAGGACAGATGACCCTGCTTAGTGGCAGAGCTGGGACAGGGACCTAGGATCCTCGCAGACGGGCCTTTCCAAGGTGCCACTCTGTCCCCTACACAGTGACTATGAAGGACAAAGTCGCCCACAACGGCCAGAGAACGCGCATCACCAAACCCACCAACCTATCCTCCCACCTACGGTGAAGACGGACGACTCTCATTCGGGTTTCAGCGCGTCCGACACCCAGACCCTCATCTATTTCCAAATGCACGTGGACGGGGGCTTCCTCCGGTCACGTCTAGGTTGGCAAGTAGGAAATTTCCTTGGGACTGAGTCCGTGTCATGTAGGCCCATTCAAAAGTGTCTAAGCTGAAAGCAAACAGAATCATTCTATGTATCCTCAAGGTAACAGTGGGACAGGGCCCCGGGGGTGGAGGTGGAGGGGGGGCAGGGGCGGGCGTGGGGAAGGAGAGCAGGCCTGGCCTGGGAGCACACCAGTGAAATGCTTGCTTTCAATGGGACAGGCTACATGCTGAAGCCCCAAATCAAGTCCTTCAAAGGGCAAGTACCCACGGAGACCCAAAGTGGACGTGGGAGGCCAGGATCGGGGGGGAGCAGAAGCCAAACCACCCCACTGCGGAAAGGAAACAGGGCTTTCGAGGCAGCCTCCAGGGAGGCTGAATCCGACGGTCTGGGAAGGCGATGGGAAAAGGACACACGCAGGTGTTCCAAAAGTGAGCGCTCTTGGGCCATGAGAAGGGCTTCTACGGGAAGAAATGGACGCTGAAGACAATGCCTCTGTGATCCGCACAGGGATGAGGTCTGGGGGCAGGCAGAGCTCAAAAGGAGACTCAATGCCCAGCGGAGGGCACGTGGCTATGCCCTCCCACGCGGCATCGTGGGCAGGGCTGTGTCTGAGGTGCTTGGGGAACATTCGAGTTGAATGTGAGGTCGCGCACAGCCCTAGTCGGGGACAGCTTGACCTGGGAGGCAGGAAATCAGGACTCTTTGTTTGGGCCCATCTAAGCGGGACCGACCAGCTGGCAGGAACAGCTGCAAGCGACCAGAGCTGGAAGGGGGATGGGGGGGTGGGCACCGACTCAGGCTAGGCCAACCAGCCCGCTAGGGAGCCCCATCTTCTGGGAGGGACAGTCGCCAGTGGCCCACGTGATCCCTGTGGTCTCAGTGGCAGCCAAGCTACGCCTCGCCAGGGCCTGGCCCTTGAGCAAATCAGAAGCCAGCATCAAGGGATGGCAGTGGAGACAGGATCACGTTTCTCAACCCATCGGGGGCCTGGCCCCTTGAAACAAGGTGCCTGGCCCCTTGAAACAAGGTACCTGGCGGCAGACGGGAGTCTTTCCCGGGAACTTGAACCACGCTTTTTGAGACTTTTAGAAAAAGAGACAGACGCCGGGGACCCCGTTCCCATCCCCTCCCCCACACTTGGCCAAGGCTCCCTCTCCAGACCACCTTTGTGACATCACGTGACCAATAAAGAAGACTGCGACCTAAGTGGCTGGTTGCCCCACTACCGAGATTCTAGAATCTTGCAGACAGTATTTATTTACTGGGCATCCCCGCTCTGGTAAAAGGCATTTCTGCCCTGAGAGTTCAGTGATACGGTCTCGGATGGAGAATGCTCCCAATCTAGACTGGCTCCATGGCTAGCCAGAGTAGCAATGAGCTGTGTACAGCCACGCTGGGCCCATCGGCTGACGCAGAGCCAGCAACGTGGGTCCCCCTCTCGTGCGTCCCCGGATCCAAATGTGGATTCAAGGGAGAGTTCGGAGAAGCAGGGTGACCAAGCCGAGAGCCCAGATCCTGGCTCCCAAGACAACCCGCCACCACAGGGCCCAAACAACGGTGTGGCCAACGAGAGTACCCTTGAGCTCTCCTTCCCAAGAAAGCTCTGGAGGATGGTGGAGGATTCTACCTTCACCTCTTGAGCGCTGGAATGACGAGGGAGACATGGTGATCATCAAGGAAGACCTCTTCCAGAGGGAGGCTCTTCACCGCAGAGGCGCAGACAGGATTTTCAACACAGACAGCTTGAAGACTTTCATCCGCCAACTGAACCTGTACGGATTCAGCAAAATACGCCTGACCGGCCGCTCTCCAGGGAAGAAGAGGCTGACGGGAAAGTAGAAAGCCCTTCCGTTGCCCATGTTCTCTTGTTATTCGAGCCCCTTCCAGGGAGGCCAGATGGGCCACGTGCTGAACGGGTTTCATTTCCGAGAATAACTTTCTTCAGCCACAGCCCCTGCGAGAGGACCTGCAGGTGTGCCCACAGACCCTCTCGAGAGGCCACGAGATGTCAGGTAGTGACAGTAACACCTCGACCGAGGCTCACCTCGGGGAGCTCTAGGGAGCGCACACTCCAAGGCGGGATAACCTGCCAGGAACTTAAAGAGACCTTTCCTCCATAGTCAGATAAGACCATTATGATGGACGGGGGAGGGGGGGTGGGCGGGGAGGAATGGGTATTTTCTCCCAGAATGGCTCAAGTGATTCGTTTCATTTCAGATCTACCGCAGCTCCAACTTTCAGAGAGACAAGCCTCTGCTCATCGAGAACATTCAGAGAAAAGGCAACCCGGGAGCAACCGCTCAGCCCGGGACCAGCGCAACAGCCCCAAAGAGAAAGAAGCCAGTGGCTGCTACCAGACGCTCCCCACAAATCCATTACAACAATTCCACCACCCAGAAGAAAGCCCCAAGTGCTCAGAGGCCCAGCGGTACCCAGTCTTTCCTGTTCTCTAGCATGTGCTCTATGAGCGGTGGAGCGGGATGAGCCAGGGAAAACCATCGCCCCAGTGAGCGGGGCAGTCCGAGTGGGGAGGGCACTCCCTGGAATGTCACTTCTGTGCCCCCGGCTACCGCCGGAAGGGACGGCGCCAGGGAACTGCCCGCCAGCCCCACGGTTTACCCGGCTTATGGCTCGGAGATGTCTCTGTACAGCTGTTTCTCCCTCCTGCTGGCGGCCCTTTTAGCCACGTCCCCAAACAAGGTCCCTGAGGTGGATGAGGAGCAGGAGGGCTCCGCAGATTGCAGGCGTGCACACTGCCGTCTGCCGCAGAAGAGACGGGCCCTTCCAGCCGACACCTGGGGGAAAGCCCAGCACCTTCAGAGGTAACAACCCCTAGAAAGCTTGCTGACAAATGGCCCCAAACCCCACAGAGAAGTAAGAGATTTCCACAAAGTGAGCGACAGCCCTTCTCACTTTGCCGTCAGAGCTGTATTTAGGAGCCTGTCTTCGGACGTGAAGTGGCCGGGCAGCACGTCTAACACACACGCTTCGCGAGCCAAGGGACACTTTACAACAGGGCCAGGGTCACCTGCAAGGACAGACCGCGCCCTGTTTCTGGGCCCGCGGTCCTCGCCCGCGTGCACGAGGCCCGCCACCAGCCTTCCCTCATCGTTCGTTCCCCAGACGCACTCCAAACATCTGGGAGTTCTGACCAGGACAAAGAGGGGAAAACGCTAACCGGTACCCTCAAAACACATTTCTCTCAACCACCCAGAATCAGTAGGGCCAAAACGAGTGGCACTGCCATCTTTTCCTAAAGGTCAAAGTCCTCGAGACTCTATCGCTGAGCCCAGAGCGGCATCGCACGAGGAGAGTCCCAACCCGTCCCCGCACCAGGTGGGCACGTCTGCTTCCGTGAACAGCATGGAGCGGGCAGCGCTCCCCAGGGGAGGGCCTATTCAGACCGAACCAGACGTGCACGTCCAGGGCGTGAAGGTGAGCGGACGGTGGCACGATGAGCTGGTCGCTCCATCACCTTCCTCTCGAGAGCCCAGTCTGGTCAGGCCTCCTGCCCAAAGGGGATCAGGTGCTCGGGGATGTCCACCTGGAAGACGTCCTTCCCGCCTCTCCCGGGGACAGGCTGCAGCAGCCAGCGGGGGTTGGCAAGCGCAGTCAGGTACTTCTGCCGCAGGTTGGGCAGCAGGGCTTGATTCTCCAGCTCCGCAACCTCGTTGGGACCTAAGTTTTCTGGGCACAGCAAAGTGTCCCCAATGTCAACCAGCCCTGTGCACAAAGACAGAAACACACAGATGGAGAACAAGGTGATTCAA
The DNA here is from genome assembly GCF_964341445.2 of Mesoplodon mirus. Taxonomy (NCBI): domain Eukaryota; kingdom Metazoa; phylum Chordata; class Mammalia; order Artiodactyla; family Ziphiidae; genus Mesoplodon; species Mesoplodon mirus. Next base: position 135,936,532 of record NC_138981.1, on the reverse strand, counting down.
AGTCACGACCGCTAGAGACTAAGACCACGTCATCGAGGGGACCCGGCGAGAACTGGGTCCCTCTGGCTGAGCATCTCCCACCTGCCAACCTCGGTTCAGGGAATGCGGGGCGAGGCCGAGGGAGGGAGGGAGAGCAATGAAAAGGAGAGGTCTGGTCCTCCATGACCCCACCAAGGCCCGGGCAGCCCCCAGCCCGACCGCTGCAGGCAGCAGGTACAGTTCAGGAGGGCCCCCGGCCGCCGCTGCGGGGAGCCTACGGGCAATCAGGTCCCTGAGCGATTCACTGGGGGCCAGCGGTTGATGCGGGACCTCCCCCCCGCCGGGGGGCTTAGGGGACTTCCTCAGGACGCCGCGGGCAGCGGGGGTGAGGCAGGCACGTGAAGCCGGGCGGGCAGCCTGAGTTCCCAGGTCCCCTCACGCGCAGCTCTGGCTGCCATGCTGCCTCCCGCGGGCTCTGCCACGGCACACAGACACACGCGTGTACACGTGCGCGTGCACACGTACACACACGGAGACGAGCGCCACGGGCAGAGCTGGAGCCACCTCTGCCTCTCAGAGCACAAAGGGGGACTGAGGCCCAGAGGGGCGGGAGGGGACCTGGGCCCGCCGACCCCCAGCCCAGGGATCTTCCCGGCCCCTCCGAAGGTGAGGTGCCTCAGGAAAACTAACCCTAACCCCACACCGACCGGTTCAAAAGAGAACGAGGCGCCGAAGCCCCGGGTGAGACCCTGGGGGGCAGCCCCGGGGCGCGGTCGCCACTTGCCGGCTATCACTCCACGGCCGAACTTCTCCCCGTCCCGCAGCAAGGCCTGGATCTGCGTGGGGCTCATCCCCAGCCTCTCGGCCAGCAGCTCCCTCCAGGCCGCGTCCTCCCAGTCCCTGTGCGCGATGTGGACGGCCAGGGTGCGGTGCCGCTGGCCGCTCAGCACGGGCCGCCACCGCGTCTCCAGGGTCTTCACCCCATTTAAGATGAAACCCGCATAAGGCTGCCGGAAGGACAGGCAGCCGAACTTCATCTCCCAGAGCTCCCAGGGCCTCACGCAGCTGCAGAAACACAGAACCGTAATGGTCAAGGAGCCTGACGTGCCGGCCTCCGAGCTCGTGACCCGTGGGCCTGACCTCAGCCCCGTGGGCCCCCCGGGCGCCAGCCCCTTCCATATCCGTCTCCGCGCCGTCAGCCGACAGGGGGTGCTGACCGGGGGGATCCGTCCATCAGATGGAGTCCACGGGGAGCTCACAAGGGAGGCCGGGACAGCGAGAGACAGGCGTGTGGGCAATTCCACGACAGAGGGCACTGGGCCCCGGGCAGCAGAGAGGACGGAGGGAGGGCCCCTTGGCTTCACAGCCCAGTGGCCGGGCTCTGGCCCTCTCCTGGCACAGACAGGGACAGTCCTGGGCCTGGCTTCTCCCCTGTCCCCGGCCCCGCAGCTCCCTGGCCCTGCCGCTGCCCATGCTCTGCGGATCCCCCACCTTACCCCAGGGCTGCTGAGTGCAAATCCTTGGCAACCAACCTTGGCTCGGCCCTGGGGACGCCCTGGCTCTCACATGGTCCTGCCAGGTGTCTCTTCCCCGTGCCTTGGGAGCCACCCTCCTCCCACCCCTTCCTGCACCACCGCTTCCACCCCGGCCCGGAGCCCGAGAAAGGATACGTGACGGCAGGAACTATTGGCACTGGTGCGCGCTCCGTCTCTACGCCAGGACCTGGGACGGGCACCATCCAGGGATCATAGATTTCAATCCTCAAATAACCCGGGAGGTTACTGTCACCCCGCTCTGCAGCTGAGGAGGCGCCGAAGGATAGAGAGACAGCGCATGGTTCCAGGGGACCTGACTCCACGCACCCCCGTCCTCGCCTGCTTTCCTTGTACCTGGGGTGGGGGGGAAGGGTCCCCGCTCGCTGAGGACAGAGGAGCAGGGGAGCCGCGGGCCTGAATGTCAGCCGGGTCACGGCACCGCACGGAGCCTCCACTTCCACGTGGCTGTGAGGACGGGGGACAAGGCCGCAAAGGCAGCCAGCTCAGGACCTTCCAGGGCTTTCCTGCCCCGAGCAGGGCGGAGCCACATTTCTCTCCAGGGCCCATGAGGCCCCACATGATCTGGCTCCTCCCCCTGGCTGCCTGCTCTCCTCGCCCCTGGATTCATCCCCTGCAGCCATGAAGGCCTTCCTTCCATCCCTGGAACGTTCCACGTGTGCTCCTACCTCAGAGCCTTTGGAGGGTGTTAGGGGTCACACCGTGCCCCTGAAATTCACGTGCTGGAATCTCAACCCCAAGTACCTCAGGGCGTGACCCTACCTACAAAGCAAAGGTCTTCACAGGGGTGATCAAGGTCAGATGAGTTCATTAGGGTCGACCCTCCTCTAACAGGACTGATGTCCCCATAAAACGGGGCCAGTTAGAGACAGACCGGCACACAGGACAGCCAGCAAAGCCCCGGGAGTGAGGGGGGTGGGACGGGACAGATTCCCTCCGCAGCCCTCACAAGAGCCACCATCAGCGGCACCTACATCTCGGGCTTCTGGCCTCCAGAACCGCAAGGCAATACACTCTGTAGTTCAAGCCACCCAGACTGTGGGACTCTGACACGACTGCCCGGGCAAGCGATCACAGAGGGTCAGCCCTGTCCTGGATGCCTCTCCACGCGGGGGTGGGGGATGACTTCTCCGCTCACAGCACCTCGGGAACACTGCTTCACGTCTGTACGTCTCCATCTGTCCTATTTTCACCGCCCACACTGTACTGCGTCGTCGGCTGTCCCACAGGTTGCTGACTCTTCCCCCTGCCGATGGGGACTCACAGACTGCTTGGCACATTCTGCCCCTCTAGACACTCAACATGACCACACACTCGCTAACTGAAGCCCCGGGTCGGAGGAGGCCCACGTCACACGGCACACATCCCGAGATGCTGACACACGCCAGCAAACGGCCTTCTGCAAAGGCTCCCCCATGTACACTCTGCCAGCCACGGGCGAGGCTGCCGTGCCCTCACGCACTGGCGGGCCCCCGAGCATCATCATCCCGCTTAACCTCTGCCAACCTGATGGGTGACAAAGGGTCGCCCTCCTCACTGCGTTTGGCTTAGTTACGAGGGAGGCTGGCCAGTCCCTGGGGCCTGGCCGTTTCTCTGGCTCCTACTGGGGTGTGTGACTGGATCCCAGGCTTGCCCGCGGTTTCCGCCACTCAGCTTCTCAGCCAGCCCCTTCCTCACGGGCGCCACCAGATCACAACCATGGGACCCGAACCGTGTGGGCGGAATCCCTGGGGAGAATCCCTCGGGAAGAAGGGGGCTGAGTGCCCTCCTACCTCTCGACGCAGAGGGTGCCTGCTTGGCGGCCAGAGGAGAAAACACTCTTCCACTTGTCTGGGTGTATTCACCTGCACGAGGACCAGAGGGACAAGGAGAAAAGTCATCAGCCACAAGACAGCAATGCTGGCCAAGGAACCACAACGGTCTTCTCCTCGGCAGGGACCGGAGACCACCAGGACCCAGGAGGGCCCAACCGATGAGAAACACACGTGCCGGCTCCCTCAGGGTCGGTTCTGCTCATCAAGGCAACGGCCCCGTGTCCGCCCGGCTGGGTCGGGAACCCCACGATGCCTCAGCCCGCAGCACAGAAGCCCATCCCACAGGACTGACGGTGATCTTACAGCCCAGCAGCTCCCGCATCCGACAGGAGAAAACGACACTTCTCCTCACAGTGCCACGCGGGAAGGATCTGGAGAGCCCCACAGTCCGTGACCCTCAATGGACTCCTGGGTGGGCCCCACCGGGAGGGGAGCCACGGACAAGCAGCTGAGCCCCGCAGGGCAGGGAGGTGGGCTGGGCGGGGTGGGGGTGGGGGTGGGGCAGGACTGCGGGCGGCAGGTGCGTGTGGACCAGCGCATCGCGGGACACACACGTGGAAGGATGGCGGGCGGGGACGGTGGCGTTGGAGGGGACAGGAAGGTGCGGCCTCGGCCGCCCCGCGCGCGCTCCCCCGACGCAGAGCCCGGGAAGCTCCCGCCCGGAGGTACCGTCCGCGGGCGCGGCGGGTCCTGGCTCCTTGCGGGCGGGGCGAGTCGCGGGCACGCTGGGACAGCCCGGCTGCGGCCACCGGGCAGGACGGTCGTCCGCCTCGGGGAACCGGGACCGGTGACAGGTGCTCGCGCCCGCAAGCGCTGACGCCCCTTATTTCCGGGGTGAACGCATGCACGTACACACGTACGCACGCACGTACGCAGGCACGCAGGTACGTAGACACGCACTTACGAACAATCGCGCATTCGCCGCAGGCTCCGGCCGCTAGGAGACAGAGTAGGAGCCGCCAGGCCATGCGGCGCACAGAAGGCCAGGCCGCTCGGAGGCTCGAGACCGGCGGCGGGGAGCGGCACCCGGAGGAGGACCAGGAAGTGGGCGGGGGCGCGGGTCGGAAGGGAAGGGGCGGGGCTGTGGCGAATAGCTGGGGAGGAGCTGGGGGAGGGGCAGGGCGGGGGTGGGAGGAACGGGGGGAGGAGTATTTGGGGCTGAAGTGTGGGAAAGAGCTGGGTGAGGAGGAGCTTCTGGAGGAGGAGGCAGAGCTGAGGAGGAGTGGGGCGGAGCTGGGGAAAAGCCGGGCACGTGCGGGGCGGGGGCGGAGCTGACAGGGATGGAGCTTGGACCCCTGGGAACCCATGGAGGGTGGGCGAGGCCAGCTCAGCTGCGGAGGCCAGGCGGTGCCCTTTTGAGTCCCTTGCCTTAGGCGTCCAGTCCGCGCCGCAACAGTCGGCAAGGGTCAAAGTGGCAGCGACCCAGGGTCCTTAGCGACCGAATCCGAGCCTCAGAATGGACCCCAGGGGACAGGGAGGCGGGGTGGGGGGGAAGATGGAGGATGGGGAGGGCCAGGGGGAGGGCGGGGAGGGGAGCGGGAGGGGGACAGGGCGGGGCCTCTGGGCTGAATGCCCAGGCCACCTCCTGTCCAAGCCACCCTGGGACTGCTGGCCGTGTCCTGAGGGACAGTCTTTATCTGGCCTTTTCTGAGGTGAGAAGAAAATTTCTCACTCGGCTTCCTGTTGCCCCTGGGACCTGGCATGTCCCAAACAAAGCCAACTTCCCCTTCGGAGCAGTTTCCTGTCCTCTTCCTCCCAGTGGGGGGGCGGGGGGCGGGGCCTCAGCCCACTCAGTGCCGCCCACCTGGCTCTGCTCCTCCTGGCTTTGCTTACCCGAAGCCCGCCCTCCCTCCCATTTCCTTGGTGACCCAGTCCTGTGTCCCTGCCTCCCAAGTGCCTGATGAGAATAAATGCTCCTCTTTCTGTCCCCACTGCTACTGGCTGACTTCAGGCCTCATGACCTAGGCCCGGTGCTGTCACCTGAGTCTCCCCACCGGCCGGGACGCCTCCTGTCTCTCCTCCCCCAGTGGGTGCCCCACAGGCCATCGGTTCCGTGTCACACCGCACATCTGTCCTCGTCAACCCCGGACTGAAAACCCTGCCAAGCACTCTCCTGGTTAAGCCCCAACACCTCCTTGGTGCCCTGGGAGGGCCTTCGAGTGGCCCCAGCTCTCCGTCCTTGTCGCCCAACACCCTGGGTGCCTGTGCTGTCCCTGCACGCTGCGCGCACACGCTCTGCGGGTCTCTACCCTTCGGCACGCGCGGTTCCCGCTCCTGGACCCCTGGTTCCTCTTGTCCTGGCAAGCTCCTGTCCTCCTCCCAGGCACAAGTGTGACGTCCCCTTCTCCACCTGCCGCGAGCGTCAGGAGCTCCCGTCCGGGGTTCTGGCAGCGCCCTGTGCCTTCCTGCTGCCTTCCTTCACTGGGCTCTTCTTCCTGCGCTGGAGCTGCTCTCCAGGAGTCCCGGGAAGACAAGGACAGGCTCTTACTCGTTCCTGGAAGCCGGGCGCCTGACACAGCTGCTGCTGAGGGGACGTTGGCTCGACAGCGCAGTGCTTTCTCTTGCAGCGAGCTGGCCTCCTGTCTCCTTGCAGAAGCCCGAGGAAACAGGAATGCCGGCCCCGAGGTGAGGAGCGGAGGGTGCCTTCGTGGATTTGAGGCCTCGGGCCTGCGGGGGACCTGAGCGATTAGCAGATCCAGCTCCCTCCATGCCCCTCCTCCCCTCCTCGGCTCCTCGCCCTAAGAGTGGTTACCAGCTGCGTCCAGACACCCCAGAACCTCGTCGGAGTGGTTTCAAATCATGAGGGAGGGTCCCGTGAATGGTGGGTGGGCTGCTGGTGTTCCAGAACTAGAAGAACTAGAACTTGCCCGGTGAGCTAGAGGCACGTGATAGGTGGCTGCTGGTTGGGGGACAGCTGTGATGGCCCTCCCTAAGGACTCCCTTCTCTGACCCTCCCCTGAGTGCTGAGAGGCGGGGAGCCCCAGGGCCCCCGGGGCGGGGGAGGTCTGGGGTAGTGGCTGCCAGGCCAGTTTGCTGCCGGATGGGCGGGCCCAGGAGGAATGGCCTGGCCGTGTTGCAGGTGGGCGTGGGACGGTGTTTGGCTGCCCCTGTGAGACGGACCCCTTTGCAACTCAGCCTTGATCTTCAGTACAGGTAAGTCAGCGCCGAGCCTTAAAACCATCTGATTTCTGACTTCCCGGTGACGGTTTCTCCACCTGCTGCTTCCCACACCCTCCAGGAGCAAGGTCCCGGCAGGAACAGGCCTTCTCTCCCTTCTGTCTGCTCATCAGGGTGTCAGCCGTGGCCTCCAGCCTGGCTGCTCCTGCCTTCCGCTGCTCGGGCTCCTGCTTCCTCCCAGCCCCTGTGACTGGGCCGCAGCCCACATCCCAGAAGGGAGTCTCCTCTTCAAGCTCCGCTTCTTCCCCAGACACGCTTCTGTCCCCGTGAGGCACCCCGTCTTCCTTCTAGGAAGTCCTCGTCGTTTGCGCCACTGCTCTTTGGGGGACGGTGCCCCGAGGACATCGCCTCCTCTCGGAGCCCAGGGCACCTGCTCTGAGTCCACTTCCCTTTCTGACCCCCCGCCCGTGGCACCAGCAGACCTCACTGTCCCTGCGACCCATCTGGGCACTTGCCTTTGCGGCTGCATCCCCTTCTGGTCCCCGGTGGCCTGGGTCCCTCCAGCCCCGCACCCCAACTGTGTCTTTGAGGCCCGGAGAGGGTTCCAGTTTGCTCCTGCTGCTCGTTTGGGGGGCACCACCGGTGTGGGACGGGCTCGACCCAGAGTCTCGGTTTCACTAGCGTCCTCCTTGGTAGGGCTGGTTTCCTCTCTGAAACGCCTTTGGCCCATCTTTCCACCGAGCTGCGTGTCTGTCCTTTTTGTGCCGAGTCGTGGGAGCTCCTTTCGGGGTCCGGGTACTAATCCCGCCCTGGTTGTTGGTGTTGCAGATGCCTCCTCTTGCCCCGTGGGGGCCGGTTTCCTCCTCTCTTTGAAGGCCAGCTTTGGACTCCGCATGCACCTACACCTTCTCCGACTTGTAAGTGCCCCACACGTCAGAGCGTGTCCCGCCGGCCCTCCAGCTGGAGGCTGCCGTCCACTCCCAGGCCCGCCCCCTGGGGCTAGTGGTCCCCGCGGAGACGGTGCCCTGGCGTCCAGCGCTCTGCCCGTGAGAAGGGGCTCCTTCTTGACTGGGTAAGTCACTCGGTCACCGCCTGGCTTTAGTTCCATGCCCTGGACTCACGCAGGCAGCTGTGCGGCTGCAGGAAGACGGCCGGCCTTGTTTTCTCTGCCCCAGCTCCCGGTTTACCTCCTGCCGCCCCACATCTGGCCTGTTTCTAAGACGTGCTCCCCTGCCCCCGCCTTCCCCTCTGTCCCCTGGGCAGCTCCTGTTGGCCGTGTCCCTCTCCACACGGCCCAGATCGAGGGGTCCAGCCTGAGAACCGCAGGTGTTTCTGATTCTGTCTTAGTGACTGGCGCTGCAGGACCTCGGGAAGAAGTTGCACACAGGGGACCCGCAGACGTGAGGAGCCACTTTGCCACCACTGCTCGGGGTGGTGCCTGCGTAGGGAACGTGGCACAGCACAGGGGGACTCCTGTGCACTTCTGGCGATGCCCCCACGTGCATTCACGTTACAGACCGTTACATCACCTTTGGCTGGGGGCGGGAGACGCTCGTCTCCACGTCTGCGGCTCCTGAGCTCTTGGGGCTACGTGCTCTTGAGCGTCCTCAGTCTCTGGGCCGATCAGCAACGACCCGAGCCCCAGGCCCTTTGCAGCTGGAGGGGGCCTTCCCGACATCAGGCCGTGGCCCAGTGAATGGGTCCAGCTTACTTGTTTGAGAGATTCAGGAGTGGGGCCGGGGTGCGGGGGTGGGGGTCTGGAGCGAGTGTTGCCCTCCCGTAACCGTGGTTACAGCGCTTGGATGACAGGACTGATGTGTTCTGCATGTGGGGCCCGTTCAGCCACCTCTTGAGTATCTGTGTGCTCTCGGTGGCGACTTTACAAAGTACGGAGAGGATGTGAAGAGGCAGGAGCGAGGGACGCCCATGAGGCGTCACCTGGAGGCAAGACGGTTCGCGGGTTCACGCCTGGGGCGTGTTTCCCTTGCTCCTTTTCTACACGTTTGTCCTTCACTCACTGCAGTGCGTGCAGGGTTACCATGGGGACTTAACATCTTCTCACTCCCGTTAAGTGTTACCCGGGTTCTGAAGGATTCCTCGGCAGACAGCTCACTAAGCCCTGCACCTGGTTCTGGAGGATATTGGATTGCAGCCTCTCCCTGCTCAAGACCAACTGACAAATCCTCGGAAACGGCCCAGTGACAGCCTCTGCTCAGAAACCCCAGCCCAGGGGTTCTCCTGAAGCGGCTGCAGAGACAGAGTTTATTGCGTCTCCCACATCAGGGTCAAGCTGGGCCCAGTGTCCAACAGCCTCCAACTGTCTGGTTGTCCCGCTTCCCGGTGTTGGGTCACCCAGCACGGAGCCCGAGGTCCCTTTGGGAGGGGCTGGGGGGTCATTCCAGTGCCTGCTTGCCTTGGTGCTGCAGCGTCCTTCCCCCTGGGGACCCGCCAAGTCCCTGGTCTGCGGTTCCACGTCTGAGAACTGGCTCAGGGGCAGAACCTGGGCGAGGGATCATGACCTGTTCACTGGGGTGGCTGCCCTCGGCCTCCTGCCGTCTGTCCTCGCTCTTTTGAGTGTCCGTTTTAGACTGTATCTTGGTTGGTTGCCCATCCATCGAGCCCCCGGGAAGCCGTGTTGTACTGATCACCTGCCCCCCTCGGTGGGTCAGGCCTCCTGGTCAGTGGCGGTCATCGTCATAGCCCCTGGTTTCTGGCCGCTCAGTGGCGCCCCACGACCTCTGCTGCAGTCCCTGGGCGGCGGGGGAGGGCAGGGGCTCATCCGTTTCCTCCCTCACCAGGCCTGGCTTGCCTGGCCTGTGTTGTGCGGTGGCTTCACTCTGCTTGGGGGCCTGGCAGTGGGCTGCCCACATCTCCCCATTTTTCCTGCACTTTCCTGCTTGTAGTGCTTCAGGTCCCACAGCAAATCGGGGTGGCTGGCTACCCTGTCTCCTGGGACAGAGGGCACCTGTGGGGAAGGACTCGGGTCATGTTTGCTCCCTCGGGGGTGGGGTGGGGATGCCCGCTCTTTGGGGGAGGGGTGGGCTGCTGCCGCAGGCTCAGAAGTTCAGAGACATCTGGGGATTCCTGCTCTTCTGGGGCTTCCTCCCAGTCTCCCTGTTCCTCGTGTCAAGGATGCAGGTTTTCCCAAGTGGGCTTCCGATGCTGGCGGGACAGGCGTGCCTTGGTTGAACATTCAGCGTCTTTTGAGGTTCAGGCACTTCTCTCGAATCCTGGGTTGGACAATTGTCCACTGCCTGAGATGGGGGCTCCTTTGTAAGGTACTGGGGAGACCCTGGGACCCCTTTTTTCTCACTTTGCTCTTCACCCTAAGCTGCTCATCCCCTATGGTCGGCAAAGCAAAGAAGTTACCTCCCCTTGTGCCCCCCACGTTCCGCACGCTTGGCTCTTCTCACCTGCCAGGAAATTCCTCTCCCCCTGCCAGCCCAGCGAAAGTTCTAGCATGAAAGTTCTAGCAACTGGGCTGTGGCCTTGTGCCCGGGGCTGTCCACCCACACGCCACCCATCCCCGTGGTGGGGTCCTCATTGCCAGTGGGGCAGGTGATGACGATCCCGTACCAAGACCCCATCTTGTCACCTGCTCCTTGGACCATTCCAGGACCGACCGGCTCGGGTTGTGTCCCTCGGGAAGCTGATCCCAGGAGAGAGTTAGTGCCAAAGGCTGGCTGGGGACTCACACCTGCTAAGGGGACAGGGAGCAAGCAGGGTTGGGCAGGGTGTCCTTTCAATCTGTGATGTCGACCTGATAGTTTCTGCCAGCCCGTCGGGGAGCTGCAGAGCACGGACGGGCATTAGAGGTCCCCGCAGTGGGCCCCAGTGGTCAGGGCCTCGTAGTGCCTGAGGCCTCGTGATCCACATCGACTGACCAGGAGAGCCAACACCCAGAATTAGTGCCCGAGGAGTGGCTGCGTGCGCACACAGGGCACCAGCTGCCTTTGCCCGGGCAGCACCTTGCTCTGCCCTGCGGCCGGCCTGGTGGGAGGTGCTTTGGCTTCTTGAGCATCAGACAACCGCTGGGTTGGGCAGGGGACGTGCTTCCAGGGCGCTGGCTAACTGGCCATCTGTTAGCATCGTCGGTGTCAGCGCAGCTTGATGGGAGAGGGCAGATCTGGATACCAGACATCATAAGGCAAAGCCCATTTAAGTCCGCAGACGTCGTCCTGTGAGAGGGTCCTGGACTGTGCAGGGACACAGGTGTCCACTCACCCTTGGGTTCCTCAGGGCTGGTGGGGGAGGGGCATCTTCCAGGCAGACATGTAAGGCACAGAGTCTGAAGCGAGGCGGAAGGAGGGGAACGTGAGGAGCGGGGAACCCCTGACTCAGAGCAAGGGCTGCGGAGGGCTTCAGAGAGGAGCGCCATCTGGGCTGGGTCTTGAAGTGAGAAGGGTCTCCTTAGCTAGGAGATGGGGGACAGGCCCCCTGGAAGGGCCAGGAACATTCAGGGGACTGAGACCAGGTGTGTGGCTGGAGTAGATGAGTTTATGGAGGGCCCCAGCCTGACACCCATCAATTCAGGTCCTCTGAGCGATTGTTGGCACAGAAGTTTTAGAGATTTTGATGTGCTGTGAAGTTTCATTCATTGCCTGTAGAGGGAAGTGTGTGTGCAGAGCTACCCAGGTAGGCTGGGCAGGCTCCTGTCGTCCACAGGGAGCAGCGTGCGAGGAAGCACAAGCTCTGCTCTGCCATCACAAACCTGGGATTGATCCCCGGCACCACCACTGCTGGAGTGTGAGTCTAAGCAAATCACTTTACCTCTGTGAGTCTCGATTTCCTCGTCTGAAGGATGGGCATAATGTGCAAGTCTCCCCATAAGGACTAGCTTTTTTTATTCTGTCTGGTGGGGGTGAGGATGACACGGGATGATTCACATGAGAGCAGTCTGTAAACCCGAAAGCACCTCCTACGAATAATGTTTGAAGAGGCGTCTCTGTTTTCCCAAAAAGGATTTGCCAGGCTAGAAAGAGTATGGGAAAGCAGGCCTGTGCCTTGAAGCCTGCAGCTTGGAGACAGGCAGACACTGAGAAGCCTCCAGCTTGGAAAGGAGAAAGAGAACAGTGACACTATCGGACCCCAGTCTCAAAGGTCCTACAGGATATGGCCTGGGGACTTGGGGGCCATGGGTAGGTTTAGACCAAAGATGTATAGTGGCCCCTGGACACAATAGGAGGCAGCGTGAACTGAGTCAATCCGACAGGGTTTGAGAATTAGGGGCTGTAGCAGTGCCGGGAATCGCTGAAGCTAGGAGCTTCCCTGAACTGTGTGGGAGTTGATGTCAGCCTGCTGCCTCGGGTAATACGGGTCTGTGATCTGCTCTCCACGATTCCATCAGCCATGATGTTTTGGCAACCAAAAGTGTTTTCAGCAGCTTGACCTAAACCCGTTTGGTGGTAAAACCAAAAATGGATGATGGCACAAAGCTATTTATAGCATCCTGAATTTTTTTTATTTATCCCATTTGGTGTTAAGAGTCATGTGGTTCACTGCAGAGAAGTCAGCGTGTTTGCTAGAACCTGCCAGGGTGTCACTGATACATGCTCTGTGTCCCCGTCATCTTTATGAATCCTGAAACCCACGTGGCCCCCAAGGCTTTTGGACAAAGCATTGTGCGCATGTGATATTAACACCAGTAAGAGCCAACATTTTGACAGAGGCCCAGGGTTCCTGGGTGTGTGACCTTCCTCCAGCCTTCGGCCAGCAGGGATGCCCTTCCTGGGACAGGCAGGACTGAGGCCCAAGCCCCAGGTCAACCTAGATGACTAGACACCCCACCATCTGTCAAACTGCATCAGGATGTGGAATCTCGTTTGGTACCAACCACGGTCTTCTGTGGTAGAAATGGGATGAACCTAGAGCTAAAAGGAGGAAGGGCTCTTGGAAAGCGTGAATGTCCACTGTTTATATCTCTCAAAACCTGTCCGCTGTCTTGTTTCAGGAAAGCCCGAGCCCTGTGCCATCTCCCAGTGCCGTCCCACAAAGCCTGGGGCCCGCACACAATTCTGGCGTGTTTCGTGATTTAGGAGTCTCTGATTTTGAGAGCTCGGTGATGACACAGGAAGCTTGGCAGCGTCAGGCTCACCCGCTTGCCTTGCTTTCATAGCACACACTTCACGAGGGCCCAGTGGGAAATGCAGCTGGAGGAGATGAGCTGAATGGGCGCTGTGCTGCCACAGCTGCTAGTTTCTCTGCTGGGCGGCCCCCCTCTGTCCTTGAAGCCTGTCTGTTAACTTTGGACACGGTGGAAAGATGCCTTCAGGGAGTAGCACCGACATCTCACTTGCTCTATGCTTAGTAACTAATTATATTATTAGGATTAACCTGGACCCTAAATTGCAAAGTCCATGTTTTCCCTGAGCAAAATTGGGGTTTTCTGCCAGCCAATGATCTGGAAGCTCTCTCTTGCCTGCCCACCCCTGCTTCTGTGCCTTGGTGACTCTCCACGTACCCTGGTTGCCCATGAGGATGCATGGTGATCAGCCTCACATACAGGGCTGAGCGGCCCAGACCAGTGCCCTGGGCTGGGTTTGTCCTTGGCATTGTGGCCGTCATGGCTCAGAGGCTAGGGTTTAAGTTCCAGCTCTGCTGGTGGTGAGATCTTGAGCCAGTGCTGACCCTTCTCCAGCCTCAGTTTGCACATCTGTATGCTGGGCGTAGTAACTGTGCACAGTTCCTGGGGCAGCAGGGAGGATTCCGTGAGTTGAAAGGCTGGAATGAATTTGGTGCACAAAGATGTTATGGGGAAGAGAAGCAGGAAAATTATGTTGGGGTGTTTTGCCTGCCTTTGGGCCCCACCACCGGCTGACAATTGCAGAAAAAGTGCTCAATGCTACCTTGCCTCCAGCCTGTTGTCGTGTGCCTCTGGGGTTCTGAGGACTGGTTCTTTAAGCAGCTTGTTGTTGACGTAGAAGACAAGTTACACTGGAAATGCAAAACCAGAGTCGCTCTGCTCATAGTGCCAGGAACAAGGCACCAGGAAGATGCCCCACTTGCTCCCTGGAGCCTGTCAGGCAACTGGGTGGGCATCACCTGAGTAAGGCTGAAGCCCCCTGTGCCACAGGCTGCGGCTTCAGAACTGGAAGCATTTCACTGGCCCAGCTGGCATTACTCTGAAGTTCATAAGCCATGGTGTGGGACTCAGGAGAGCCAGCAATCGCTGAGGCTATGCGCCAGTGAGGCTAGAGCTGGGGCAGGCCAGGTAGGGCAGGATCTGGAACTCCATTGGCAGGACCTGCTACCCACAGCCCCAGATTATTGAGTACCTGCTGGACACTGGGAACAGACCCCTAGGTAGTCTCGTTGTGGGAATTCACATTTCCTGATGCGGCCAAGGGAGGTTTAGCAGCGGGTCAGGACCACCCTGTGGAGCTAAGATTGAAAGTGCATCTGTCTGAAGGCAGAGCCCATGCTCATTGAATTGCCCCATCATGTGACCACTCCACGTGCCATCACTCAGAGAGGTGGGGGCCACGTGGCCAGCTGGAGGCCAGCAAGCTGTCGGGGGCAGTGACATTGGGCAGCTGGTGGTTTCTGCCGGGGTACAAGGTGAAGGCTAGGACTGGGAGTTTCAAGCTTTTGCTCCTACCCGGGGTTCAAAGGCAGCACTTGGGCTCCAAAATTCAATGGAGAGAAATCCCAGCTTTAAGGACTTTTGCAAGCTGTGTTTTACCTTTGAACACATGTCCTTTAGCAAGAATCCCCTCTGGTATGCCTTCCACCCAAGTGTTTTTATTGGTCCCTTAGAGACTCTTACAGAAGTTTCCCATATTGACAGACTTTTAAATGATGTTACAGAAATATCACATCACACTGATTACGTAAGGGGTGACGTCCACTGCTTCCCAAATGCCACATTTCTTCAAGTAAAACGCAGATGACAGCCTGCAGTATATAAGGAAATCACATCCTAGTAAAGACAGAATTGAAATTCTCATCCCTTTTACTTATCTTAAAATTATTAGTGCCATATAAAATGAGGGCTTCCTTTTCCTCACCAAGCCCGTGCTCCCCTTGCTACCTTTCTGGCGTAAACTACTAACTGCATGAAGACACCTGTCTGATGAGGCACATGCTAATTCACCGTACCACCGAAGATTCCTTCCACACTTCTGTTCCTCCCCGCCCCTGAAAAGGGCCCCGTTTCGGGCTGTCTTTAGCTATTCCTTCTGTAGATGGACCCATTCGCACCTGAGGTGTGTTTCATGGCACAAGTATGAGAGGGGCCCCAGAGGAATGTCACCCAAGCCTCACGCTGTCTCCCAGCTCCACTTGTCCCCTGGCTTTGACTGCAGAAGTGCAGAGGGAGAGGGGGTTGCCCTGGCCATCCAGCTCTGGGCTCCCATTCACAAGAAACACCCAATTGTCAAGAGTCTAAGAGCACAGGTGTGCAATGCCAGACAGGCCTGGGGCTGGCTCGCAGCCCCTCCCCTCACACAGGAAGCCCCCCAACTGTGAGAGTCCTCCTTGAGGTCTCATTATTCCCCTTCCCTGAGGCTCTTAAATCTGGGGGAGTAAGCCGAAATCCTCCCTAGATGGAAGAGGAACGGGAAAACCAGGAGGAAGGAGGTGACCAAATGTAACCTCCTCAATTCGGGTGCATGCAGCGCAAATGGGAAAAAAAAAGATCTGACTAGGCATTTGTAGTTTGTTTTAAGTGTGTGCTTCGTCTATATATTATTTTAAGGACATGAATCACTAATGAAGTAGTGCCAGCGAACACCAGCGCTTGGGCGGCCCCTGCTGGAGGCTTTTAGAAATTCTCCACTTCCTGGCTCTGACAGCCCTAGAGTTGCCTGCTCCAAGCTAGAGGCCTGTCATCCCACCCAGAGCCATGCTCGGGGAATCAATGAATGGCAGGATGGAAAAGTCTGGGCTTGAAGAGAAAATGAAGGAAAAAGAGAGTAGAGAGAAGGGAAAGGAAAGATTGTTCACAGAATGATGCAAGATGTCCAGAGACAAATGGGCCTGGGACCAACCTCTTCCACAATGAGAGAATCATCTCACCTTACAAAGTCCTTGACTTAGGGCCAGAGCTCAGCAAACGTCAATGCTGCAGTGATGCCCAGTCCCTCTTCTGCCCCCTCATGTTCCATAACGCTTTACTTCAACAGAATCAGATTCTGGTTGTGATCCAATTCACCTTCACTCCCCCGGGAGTTCCCAGCTAGACACCAGGCTATCCCTGCTGTATCATCAACCTTGGGGCAGCCCAGACCCAGCTCCATCCACCTGGCACTCCCCAGGCAGTTAGAGAACAATCCAGCACATCTTGAGACAGCCATTTCCGGGAACAGGGCCCTCGGTATCTGGCACATGTGGTGGCAATCGCAGCCCACATCAGGTTCCTTCTCAGATTCAGTTCACATGCCCACAGACACAAGGGTGCTGCCTGCCTCTCTGTGCAGGGTGAGCTCTGCCTTCTCATCCAAGTAATTCTGGTCATGCTTGTCATCCCAGTGATCCCTCGAAACCCAACAAATAGTGCCAGCCCTGCGGATACAGCAGTGAATGGAAGGAGCAGAGCCTGCCCTCGAGGAGTGCCCGTCCGAGGATCCCAGATCTGGAATGAAACAAGCCTTGAATTCTCCCCCGAGTCCTCATCCTTCTGCTGCGGCAGGGGATTGTGGAATATTGACCAATACACCAATATGTTCTGCCCTCGCCCCCTGAGAGCGCCTGTGAGAGGGCCATCTGGCAAGGAACTGCAAATGGTCTCTAGGAGCTGAGAGCGGCCCTGGCTGATGGCCAGCAAGAAAATGGGGACCTCAGCCTACAGCCACAAGAAACTGAATTCTGCCAACAACCTGAATAAGTTGGAAGAAGACACAGAGCCTCAGATGAGAACATAGCCCTGGCTAACATCGATTGCAGCTTTGTGAAACCCTGAGCAGAAGACCCAGTTAAGCTGCACGCAGACTTCTGACCCAAGGAAACTATGAGGTGATAAATGAGTGCTGCTTACAGCCACTAAGATTGTGGTTACACAGCACTGATTGGTCCCTCTCCCTCACTCATTGAAGACTCGGGCACCTGACTCACTGGTTTCCTTGGCATCCTAAGTCCTGCCATCATCCTGGGTGACTTCAGTGTCTACCTGGGCAGCTTGTGCTACTCACAGCCCCTTGACTTCTTCCTTGCCTTTGACAATCTCTCTTCCTCTCCACCTCAGCACCCCCATCTTCAAGGCCACATCCTAGACCTTTTCATCATCAGGATCTGCTCCACCTCAAACATCTTAAACTTCAGGATCCCACTCACTGACTGAAACCAGTTCTCTCACACCCTCCCTCTTAACCACTGTCACCCAAACTGCTCCCTCACGGGCCCTCTCCATTCACTCTCACTCTTGTCCTGCTGTTGCTACTGCCCAGCAAAAGAATAATAATAACAAAAACAATATAATTATGCCAACTGCTACATGTAATTTTCTATCTCAGCTTACATTCTGCACAGCCCAGCAATCTCATTACATTTTGAAATGTTTTTAAGTTGTATTTCTCTGCTAGGGCTGATGTGACGTACCACAAACTGGGTGGCTTAGAACAACAAAAATTTATTCTCTTACAATTCTGGAAGCAGCAAGTCCGAAATCAAGGTATTAGCAGAGGTATGTTCCCTCTGAAACCAGTACCAGAAGGATCCTTCCTTGCCTCTTCCAGCTTCTGGTGGTTTACTGGCAATTTTTGCCATTCGTTGGCTTGTAGATGCATCACGCCAATCTTCCATCTTCACGTGGGCATCTTCCTTCTGTGTGTGTGTGTGCCTTCTGTGTCCAAATTTCCCCTTTTTATAAGGACATCAGTCACATTAGATTAGGTCCCACCTTAATGACCTGATTTTTTTAAAGGTATTTTTTAAAATTTATTTATTTATTTTTGGCTGCGTTGGGTGTTTGTTGTTGTGCGCGGGCTTTCTCTAGTTGCGGTGAGCAGGCTTCTCATTGCGGTGGCTTCTCTTGTTGCAGAGCACAGGCTCTAGGTGCCCGGGCTTCAGAAGTTGTGGCTCACGGGCTCTGGAGCGCAGGCCCGGTAGTTGTGGCGCATGGGCTTAGTCGCTTCGCGGCATGTGGGATCTTCCCGGACCAGGGCTCGAACCCATGTCCCCTGCATTGGCAGGTGGATTCTTAACCACTGCGCCATCAGGGAAGCCCTAATGACCTGATTTTAACTTGATTACCACTGTAAAGACCCTATTTCCAAATAAGGTCACATGCTGAGGTACTGGGGGTTAGGACTCCAACAAATCTTTTTCTTTTTTTGGGGGGTGGGGTGGGCAGACACAATTCAACCCGTAACGGAAGTCAAAGAGAACAAAAGGCATATAATACAAAGCAAAGGTCCTGTGCTCTGCCCCTCAGCACCCCATTCTCATTTTAAATGTTTCTAGTTTCAGTTCGTCTGATAGTTTGCCTCTACCTTTGTAAATACTATGCTTATATCTATATCAACTTTTTTACGTTGTCAATTTTAGACATTATCTGCTGACTTCCTGCTATGCTAGATGAGATTATAGTTCAGTCATCCTTTCATCTTTTTGCCTATATTTTTAACTTTTGATTATGGTAATTGATCAAACATATACAAAAGTACAGAAAATAGTATAATAAAACTCACATGCTCATCACTGAAGTTCATCAACTCATGACCAATTTCCTTTCATCTCTCCCTACCATTATCCCTTTTCCTCATAATATATAGATATATCACTATTTTCAGGTCTTCTATTGGCTACTTTTATACCTTTAAATAATATCCCTATACCTCTATTTCTCTTTCCCTCAACTAGGGACAATAACTATTGATTTTCTACTTTGTAATGATATTAATGTGCCTCCATTTCCCTCCACTTCTCTTCCTCCCTTCCTCTTCCCAACTTTCTGTCAATTGTTGTTGCAGGTTGGATTCCCACAGAAGCAGGCTCTAAGGTGAGATTAATATGCAGGAGTTTCTTTGGGAGTTCTCTCAGGATCAACACCTGTGGAAGGTAAGGAAGGGAAGAGAAAGGAAGGGAAGGAATCAGGATTGGGTAGATGGAGAAGGTGGGCTGTAATGCCGTCTCAAAAAAGGCTTCAGCCAAGCCTACAGGGATTTCTGAAGCTGGGACGGTCTTTCAGAGATAATTTGGTTTTATATTATATTAATTATATTAATAGATATAATTTCATAATATATATGAATATATTATATAAGTTATGGTGGGGATAGCAATGGTGGTGTTCTTCCATACTTCCTTTGGTTGCTAGAGTACATCCTTAAGTAACCTCCTAAGAAAGGGTCGAACAGGAAGTAAGTTTTTGAATTCTTGCATGTCTGAAAAAGTCTTTATTCTATTCTCATAGTTATTTGACAGTTTGGCTATGTATAAAACTTCACTCTGAAATTTTGTATAATTTTTTAATCTCTGCAAGCTTTTAGAATCTTTCCTTATCCTTGGCGTTCTGAACTTTCACAAAACTATGCATAAGCTTGGGTATGTGTTCATTCATTGTGCTAGGTACTCAATAAACCTTTTCAGTATGAACTATTTTTTCTTTAGCTCTAAAGTTATTTTTCTAATATACCTTTAATTTCCTCCCCTCCATGTTTTCTCTTCCATTTCTATAACTTAGGAAGGTGTTAGTCTTCCCAATTGTCTCATATTTTGTTTCATACTGCCGAGATTTTGTTTGCCTATGTTATTGAGTAATAACTTACATACACTAAAGTGCACAAATCTTAAGTGTAGAGCTTCATTTTTTTTCATATATACTCACTCATATAATCACTAATCAGATAAAATACTAGAACATTTCCAGCACCCGTGAAGACTTCCTCATGCCCCACTCCTGTTCCATACCTTCCCCCAAAGGTAACCACTATTCTGATCTTACCACCACAGATCTGTTTTGCTGTTCTAGAACTTCCTATAAATGTCATCGCACACTATGTACTCTTTGATGTCTGGCTTCTTGCAATTAACGTTATTTTTTTTGAATTTAGCTATGTTGTTGCATGTATCAGTAGTTTCTTCTTTTTACTGCTGCATTGTATTCCATTCTGTGATTATATCACAGTTTATCTATCCAAATTATTGGATACAATTGAAGGACCTTTGGGTTGCTTCCAGTTGGGGGCTATTACGAATAATACCACATGAACGTTCTTGTCCATGTCTTTTGGTGGCTAGAAGTCTCACATCTGTTGGGCATATGCCTTGGAGTAGAGTTGCCAGTTCTTGGGGTAGGCACGTGTTTAACTTTAGCTTTGGCAAATTCTCCCACAGAGTTTTCCAAAATGGCTGTATCAATGAATGCTCCTACAAGCAATGTGAGAGAGTTTGAATTGCTCCACATTCTTGCCAGCCCTTGGTGGTGTTCTTTGCTATATTTCTGTTCAACATTTTAAAAGTTTCTCTCAACTTGACTTTTCAATTCTTTTATTGAATGTTGAACTTTACAACCATAGTTTTAATTTCCAAGTGGTCTTTAATGTTCTGTTGGAATTTTTCCATAGCAATCTATTCTTGTTTCATATATTCAATCGCTTCTCAAGTCTTTCTGATGATCTTAATAAAGGGTATTTTTGTTTGTCCTTTAAAAATTATTCTTTTCGGTGCCTTAGTCATCTCTTTCCTTTAGGGCCAGCTTTGCTATTTGTTTTTCTTGATATTTCTCTGTCATCTTGTATGCCACCTTCAAATGTTTGGCCTTTCTTTGTTGTCCGATTACACTTAAGAACGAGGCTGACTGGCAGCTCTGAGTACATGGGCGGGAGTTATTGATTTGCAGGCTTTGTTTTAAGATGAAGAGGCAGTGTGCTGATAGTTTTTTGGGGGGTCCTCAAAAATGCCATAATATGGAGAAATTTTTTTGGTGGTGGTGGTTTCAATATTGACTCCAGTTTTCCTAGCCCTCCCCCAGACAAATTATTCAATTTCTTTAGAGAAGAACCCTTCTTTTTTTCATTCTTGTGTTAAAGACTGGCTTTGGGGCCTTCTGGGGGACGTTAACAGCCATATAGAAACCTTCAGTTAATCTGTCTGGGTTAAGTCCAATGTCTTACTCTGCCCACTGTCATACCTGCTGTCTCAGAATTGGGAGACTGTCTAAGCTAAGTTTGTCCCCTCCTTAGCTGAAGTCCCTTTGTAGGTATTCTAGGCTGTGGCTTCATCAGTCTTCACTGTGGCAGCTTCCAGGAATTTGGGGACGTTTTTAAGCCATTGTAGGTCCCCCTCCCCTTTTTTTTTTTACTTTTTAAAAATTGAGATAAAATTCACATAATGTAAAATTAACCATTTTAAAGTAAGTAATTCAGTGGCATTTAGTGCATTCACAGTGTTGTACAACCACCACCTCTATCTAGTTCCAAAACATTTTTATCATCCCCAAAGGAAACCCCATACACATTAAGCAGTTGCTCCCCATCCCCTCTCCCCCAACCCCTGGCAGCCACCAATTAGTGTTCTGTCTCTACAGATTTATCTCTTGTGACTATTTCAGATAAATGGAATCATACAATATGTGACCCTTTGTGTCTGGATTCTTTCAATTAGCAGGATGCTTTCAAATTCATCCATGGTGTAGCATCATCCATGGTGTAGCATGCATCAGTACTCCATTCCTTTAAATGGCTGCGTGATATTCCATTGTATGTATCTACCACGATTCATTTATCCAGTCACCTGTTGATGGACATTTCAGCTTGTTCTACTCTTGGCTATTGTGACGTGCTGCTATGAACATGCATGTACATATATTTGTTTGGGTACCAATTTTCAAATCTTCAAATCTTCTACCTAAGAGTAGAACCACTGAGTCAAATGGTCATTCTATGTTTAATTTTTGAGGAACTGAAAACTGTTTTCCACAGTAACTGAATCATTTTACATTCCTAAGAGTAAGGTATAAGGGTTCCGATTTCTCCACATCCTCACCTATGCTTGTTATTTTTAGTTTTTTGATATTAATCAGTCTAGTGGATGTAAAGTGCTACTTCACTGTGGTTTTGATGTACAGTTCCCTAATAACAATTGAATTTGAGCATCTTCTCCCATCCTATCTTGCTGTCAGGTTATATTACTTTTGTTCCTTCATGATGATTTCAAAGGGCAGAAGAGATGTGAACACAGAGATGGGCCACTTAAGCCCCCTCTCAATGAAGGCCTTCTTGCCCCAGTGGCTGAGAGGGCAGCCCTTTAGGGCCACCTACCCCTTCAGGGCTTGCCTCAGCTTCAGAGAGCCACTTTGCCCAAGATCACAGCCCTCCAAGGGTAGCCACATTCAGTGACTTATCCAGGTGATGTACAAATACCTGGCCATCTCGGCCTAACTCGAGACAACTCTGAAGGCCTATTCTAGCTCTACACTGCCCTGTGGGGTTAGCCAAGGCCTGTAGCACTGCTCGAGTGCTCTTTCTGTCCATTCTTACGCCCTTCCCACCCTTTCCACAGGTATTTCTCCTAAAGGCACTCCCTAATAAACATCCTGCACGCTTAACTCTGTTTTAGAGTCAGCTTTCTGATGAACCCAACCCATAAGAGACAATAAATGCATGTGTCTTGTTAGTCAATTTGAGCTGGAAGTGGAACCAATTATTATTTCTTTAATATTCCAGAAGTATAGTTAAGATCGGCTTGTATAAACTACTTTATATTGAAAGATTGGGACTCTGTGCTCTGGATACCCCTATTAAATCTCACGCAGGCATTGAGCTACAAAGTGGTGACAGTCTTGAGACATCCAAGGCCTGATTTTATGATGTTTCCAGCTAAATATTTTAGTTTTTAGTGAAACTAGGTTACTCCCTTAACTGCCCAATGAATTGGAGCCACTGTATGAACGCAGCTGATATTGAAGAGGGCATTCACATTCTGGTCTGTTGGGATGTTTAAGTACTTTTTTAAAACTCAGCTTTGAAATTTCAATCGTGGGAGTCAGTAAAGTCCAGGGTATCTAGAGCAATCAGGGCTGCTTTGTGTTCCTGAAATTGGACTATGTGTCCAACAAAGTCAGTCTTCAGTGTTTGTTTTCACTTCTCCTCCACCATGATCTCCCTCTACTTCTGCATTTCATCTTTCAAGCCTCGCCAGTTGCCCTCCAAGTTCAATCTCAGCTGTGCCTGTGGCCCCTTGGCCTTTGTTGGAACATTGAAGGCCTCCCCTCTTCCCTCAGTCTTTTTTAAAATTAATTAATTAATCTATTTATTAATCTGTTTGTTTGTTTATGGCTGCGTTGGGTCTTCATTGCTGCACACGGGCTTTCTCTAGTTGCGGCGAGCGGGGGCTACTCTTCATTGTGGTGCATGGGCTTCTCATTGCGGTGGCTTCTCTTGTTGTGCAGCACGGGCTCTAGAGCGCAGGCTCAGTAGTTGTGGTGCATGGGCTTAGTTGCTCCGTGGCATGTGGGATCTTCCCAGACCAGGGATCAAACCCGTGTCCCCTGCATTGGCAGGCAGATTCTTAACCACTGCGCCACTAGGGAAGTCCCCCCTCAGTCTTTTCTTTGATGATGGCCATAGCAAGGTTGAGGACAGAGAGGCCATATTTTCTGTCCAGAATTGTGTTGCCTTCACACACCCTGGCGGAGCTGGTGGATTGGTGTTAATCGGCACGGTTTCTGTGGAACCATTCCAACCTGCTCTCATGGACTCTTATGGCATCAATGCTTTCATAACCATAAGAACACTCCCTAGGAAGGGATCTGACCTTGCAGTCAATGGTCTATTCATTTTGTGAATGAGCAATGTTGTATTCACCTTGTATTGCTTCATAATAAGTTACCACAAATTTAGTGGCTTAAAACAACACACATTTGTTAGTTCACAGTTTCTGTGGGTCAGGAGTCCAGGCACAGCTTAGCTGGATCCTCTGCTCAGGGTCTCACAAGGCTGCGTTCCCTTGTGGAGTTCAGAGTCCTCTATCAGGCTCTTGTGGTTGTTGGCTAAATCCATTTCTTTGTGGTTCTAGGACTGAGTTCTCTTGGCTTCTCAATGACTGTTGGCTGGAGGCCACTCTCAGGTCCTAAAAACCGCCCACAGTTCCCTGCCATGTGGCTCTCTCTAGGGGCAGTTACAATACGGTTTTTCCAAGACCAGCAGGATATCTCTCTGTGCTAGCAATATGGACCCTTATACACATCATAATGTAGTCACAGGTGTGACATCCTGTCTCGCCTTTGCCAGATTCTATTGGCTAGAAGCACAGGTTCCACTCACACCCAATGGGAGGGGATTATACATGGGCATGACGCATTGATGCTCACCTTAGGGGTGTGTACACCACGTCTGTCAATGGATGCTAGCTGTGCACCTTTATTCCAATTTAAACTCTTCCAGAAAGATGCAGCTGAGACTGCATGCTCAAATGCTCATAGGCCTCATGTCTGGTCTCTCATATCTGTCATTAGAGGCCCGGCTGTTGTCTAGACAGGCTCTCCAGCTGCTCCTTCTTGGTGTACCCCAACACCTTGGCAACAAGTCAGAGGCTGCTTAGATCAGTGTTGGACTGGGTGAATTTGTCTTCACATCTGATTGCTTCCTCTGGAGAAATTCTCTTTTTGACAAATCAGAAGGCTACCTCTGTGATGGTGATCAGGTCGTGCTGCTGTCCCTCCTCCCCACAGGTTGTACGTGCCTGGGGGGCTGCAGGCAAGGACCCGTCTGCCTCCTGATTCCTCATGCATCCTTCTCACCTCCCACCCCAGGGCCTGGACGGGATGATGCTCCGGAAACGTTTGCTGACTTGAACGGAGTCCACAAGAGAACTACAGACATTTTTAGAGGTGGGAACTGTGTGTGACTTTTGCCTCATTCCCCTCCTTGGCCAACCCTGGGGTTTACTGAATGATTTTTTGTTAATGGCTTTTTGATAATGACAAGTATGATATAATTTGCTCCTTAGTTCACAAGCTCTCAGGAGACACCTGTTGCTATGAGACAGTATCACAGATGCCAAGGAAAGAGGAAGTAAGGATGAGAGTAATTTTCTAAATAGACACTGGAGTCCTTGTTGAGGTTGGGCTCAGAGTTTCCTGAAACATTAGGGGCCATACTTTTGGGAGGGAAAAGGCAGCCACCAATACAAGGGAAGTGTCAGGATGAGGAGGGACAGCTGAGGTGCCTCCTGAAGCCTGGCAGCTTGGGCACTTGGCTGGGGCTGGCCCACCCTGAGGGACTCGTCCTATGCTCTGGTCTGGGGAGTGCAGGTGGAAGCTGGCCCTTCCCAGGGAAGGGGGCGTTGCCAGCCAGGCTGCAGTGTGAACAGCCAACCTGCTGGGACCCCAGGATACAGCAAATGAGGTGCAGCGGCAATGGCAGCAAGCCTCCTGCGGTGACTGCGCTCTGGCTACCAACCAAGGAGGTTCCCTCTCACAGAAAGCCACCCTGCACCTCCACTTCCTGGCTGTGTGCCAGGTCAAGCGATTTGGCCTCTTTGAGTTTTAATTTCTGGATCTGTAAAATGGGAATGTTAGTAGCATCTAGCTCACAGTGTTGGTGTGAGGAGAAAATTAGCATGTTGCCTGGGTATAGGAAACCCTCAATAACTATACTAATATTTATGTATTCCTGTATGCAAAAAAAGATCTCCAATCTGCCTGGCATTGTGTTAGGTTATTTCGCTAGGAGTTGGAAGTGAGTCAGAGACAGAGAGAGAGGATTGTGATGTCCTGCCTAAGCCTCAGCCCCAGGCACGCAGTGAATGATTCTTGCCACTGAAGAGTTATGACCCTCACTCCTCCCATCTCCTACCTGCTCCCCATCTCCTGTTTCCCCGCCAGCCCCACTAGCCTCTGTGCCATCAGCTAACACTGTCTCCACAATGCCTGCTCCCCCACCTCCTTCAACTTTTTATTCACATATCACTTTACTAGTGAGGCTTTGCCTGGCCACCCCATAGAAAATAACATGAAACTCCCCATGTGCCACCCACGCCCCCATATTATTTTTTTCCAGACCGCGCATGCCCACTGCTATTCAATGTTTATTTGGTCATTTATTGTCCACAAGCTCCACAGGGGAAGGGACTTAGAACTCCCAAGCCGCCAGAACTCCCAAGCTGCCAACAGTGCTCGGTATACATATCTGGTGTACTTAATAAGTATTTGTTGAACAAATGCATAGGAGAGGGGTCCCTTTAGATGGAGGAAGGCGAGTTCTCAGAGGGCCTCATGCAAGGAGAACGGCATTTGGGCTGGTCTGCAAGGAAAAGTATGACTTTTATAGAGAGAAGAGGGAAGGGAAGGGCCTCCAGGTGAAACGCATAGCACGAGCAAAGGCAAAGTGGCAGGAAACTGCTGGTTGAGGACAGTGGTTGCAACGCAAATCTTTGGAGACACCTGGAAAGACTTCCCAAGTACCTGCCCGACGGGGTAGGTGCGCCCCAACCAGTGAGTCGGCCCGGTGGGCGGGGCAGGCGCTGCGCTAGAGCCGCGGCTCCGCCCCCTGTGGCCCGGATCTCGCGCAGGCGCACTCGCGCTCGGGGGCCGGGGCCGGGGCCGGGGCAGGGGCGGGGGCCGGGGCGCAGGCCTCTGCGGCCGCGTCGGGCGGGGTTCCCGGGTTTGCGACGCGCGACAGGCGGCCCTGCCCTCCTGTCAAAACCTGTCATCGTCGCCCCGGAGCGGCCGCGCCGGGGCAAGATGCTGCCGCCTGGCGGGGGCCTGCTCTGGCTTGGCCTGGCCCTGGGCTCTGTCGGATCCGCGGCGCTGGGCAACTCGGCCACAGGTGCCTCCGGCGCCCTCGTCCACATTGCGGGGCTCCCTCCTTACTTCCCTGCCTACCTCCATCCTTAACTCCCTCGCTCCCTCCCTCCTGCCATTCCTTCTTCTATCGAACCTTCCTCCCTTCCCTCCCTCCCACCCACCCACCATCCTTCCCTCCCTCCCTCCCTCTTTTTTCTCTCCCTCCCTCATCCAGGCTTGAGGCCATGGCCAAAGCCTAACCCTGCCACCCCGGACTTGGGCTTCTTCTGTGCACCCACTCCCACCCTCCCTGGCTTAAATGGCTGGGCTGTCAAGGTGCTGGGGCCAGCCTTGGATCTCTAGGTACCCTAGCACCTACCCTGGGTGGGGATTGGGTGTCAGTGCAGGTGATCTCACTGAAGCTCCTCCTTCCTGTGCAGATGCTCTGAATGTCCTTCTAATCATCGTGGATGACCTACGCCCCTCCCTGGGTTGTTACGGGGACAAGCTCATAAGGTCCCCAAACGTGGACCAGCTGGCCTCCCGCAGCCTCCTCTTCCAGAATGCCTTTGCCCAGGTATGTCTGGGCACCTCTGGGTGTGGGTGTGTGCCTCGTGCACTGAGGGTTGGGGGGATGGCACTCATTGTACCAGGCGTCTCTTTAGTAGAGGGGAGCACAGTTTGGAAAATGGCGGCTGAGAAAACCTGGTTGTCCGCTGGCAAGGAAGCTTGTGCCTTTCAGGGGTGCTTCTCCTTGGGTGGAGGGTGTGCCCTGGTATACTGTGTTCAGGCTGGTCCTGCCCACCTTTTTTCCCCCCACTGGAGATTGCCTGGTGCTGAGAAGGAGGGGATGCTGCCACAGTGGCCCTCCTTCCTGTGCCCCTTCATGGGGCCACTCCCTATACCTTTGCCTGCTCCGGGCACCCGTGAGACGCCATCATGCAGAAGGGCACAGTCATCTGCTGGATGGAGGGCCTGGGGCCTTCCTCTCTCGGGGAAGACTTCTTGCTGGCGGCTGGGTGAGGCCCAAATCCTGCTGGTTGGCTTTGAGATCTGCATGACTCATCCGCCAAGCTGTTAGCCGAGGACCTGGGAGGTTGCCTGGTTACCTTTTAGCTCCCAGACTTTGTTTTCCTCTGAGGACGTGTCCCTCTGCTTGTGCTCCCTACCAGCAAGCCGTGTGTGCCCCGAGCCGCGTGTCCTTGCTCACCGGGAGGAGACCAGACACTACCCGCCTGTATGACTTCAACTCCTACTGGAGGGCACACTCTGGAAACTTCTCCACCATCCCCCAGTACTTCAAGGAGAATGGCTACGTGACCATGTCGGTTGGAAAAGTCTTTCATCCTGGTACTGCTTGCCCCTCCGAGTCTGGGCTCTCTCTATTCTCGTGTCTGAGGACGGGGGTCCCCTCCTGGGGCTGGGGCTCGGTGGACACCTGGTTAGTCACTGTCAAGTTTGTCCAGGATATTACTTCTCAGCTTGGCTTTGTGTTCTCACCAAAAGTGAAAAAGGGTAGAAGGGCTTTTTCTTCCTCTTGGAAACTAGTCATGGTGCTGTTTGGTTCCTTTGGCTGTGTGTGGCGGGGGGAGGGAAGGGCACTGGCTGGGGGGAGGGGGAGTGTTGGCTGCGAGTCCAGCTCTGCGCCTGACCCCCTGTAACCCGGGGTCCCTGGCAGTGAAGTGAGACCAGGGCAGCTCTGCTGACTTGCCCAGTGAAGAGGCTGCAATTTGGCAGGGGTTGTCTGCCCACTGTCTGTGAATTAGGTCAGAAAGAGGAGGGTAAGCTGGTACCCAGGGTCTCTAGGGTGCCAGGGGCCACCCAGTCCTGACCTTCAACACTGCCAGCTAAACTGGCTCTCTTTAATGCCAGAATGAGAATGCTGAAACAGGGAGTTTAAAACTCTTTTTGTTTTGAACTTGAAGTAAGGCATGAGTATTTGACAGAAAGTTGGGGGAGAAAAAGGGAAGTATAAACTAAAGAATATAAATTGGGAATTCCCTGGCAGTCCAGTGGTTAGGACTCAGTGCTTTCACGGCTGAGGGCCCGGGTTAAATCCCTGGTTGGGATCTAAGACCCCACAAGCTGCGCAGCGCGGCAGAAAAGAGAAAAAAAAAAGAATATAAATTGCTTGTATTTGCACCACTAAGGAGAGATTTATTGTGGTGATGTCCCCTGGTTCTGGGCATATTATTTTTCTGATTTGAGATTTTCCTGGATATACAACTTTATATTGTGGAAGGCAGCTGTGCTCACCACTCTACCACCAGCGATACACAGCTATATTGTGAGTGTTTTAGACATAAACGTTTTCCCGCGTGGTGACTCTTCGTGCCGTCATTTTTAATGGCAGCACAGTGGTCTAACAGAGACACATACTGTAGCTTAGTCCCACTTGTTTTCAGGTCTCCTCTGTGCCGCATTCCGCCGGGATGGGCACCTCTGGAGGCGGAGTGAACCGCTGATGGGCAGTGGCACGGGGAATGCCGGCCCCTGGGTTCTAGTCCCAGTTCTGCCACTTCTTAGGTGTGCATTGGACCTGGGGCAAATCATTCAACCTCTTTGAGCCTCCGATTCCTCCTCTGGGAAGCTGGAGTGGCAGCTGCCTTGATTCCCTTCCCAGGGGAGCATCCCAGGACAGCGTGTGTGTGTGTGTGTGTGGGGGGGGTGCCTTGAGAGCCCGAGCTCTGTCCCGAGAAGTGCTTATCACGAGGGGCCGCAAAGTTGGGCCCATTATGGAAGGCAGGTCTGTCAGGCTGTGTGGCCGAAAGGTTGCCAGCAAGTGCAAGTAGAACTTTCTGCAGTCGGTGCTCACATCTTGACACTCTGGCCTGAGCACAGCTGGAGAGAGAGACAAAAGGAGCAAACACAGCAGAGGGGAGATCGTGCTTCAGGAAGGGAGGCCTGACGAGGCCCGAGGGGTGGCGCCTGGCCTCCTTACCCCTGGTAATTAGATTGTGGGGTTGTCTTAGCCGGAGAGCAAACACTTGGCCTGCAGCCCTCCTGGAGACACATTTTTCAAGCGGGTCTTTGTTCTTAAGACCCTGTTGTGTCGAGGACGGGACTGCTTGAGGCTGACAGCAGCCACCATTGATTGAGCGCCAGGCGCCTGCTGGATGCTGTGCCGGCTGCTCCCGTAATCCTCTCCCCAGCAGTAGGCAAGGTGGGTTTCCTCATCGGCGTCATTTCCCGAGGAGGAAACGGAGGCTCGCGGAGCGTGCCCGAGATGGCACGGGCACGCGGGGCAGCGTCGGGGTTTGGACCAGGTCTGTCAGCCCGCTCTACGCTTCCACTGTGCCTGCGGGGTTGAGAAGCCCTCCGCCCGCTGCCCCTTGGCCTCCAGTCCTGCCTCACCAGGTGCTCATCATTGGAGTCCCCGTGTGTCCCCGTGCTGGCGACGCCCTTCTCCTGTGGCGCTGCCCACGCTACCCTCTCAGCTCCTCCCAGCTCATCTGCACAGGCAGTCCCTCCCTCCAGAGCCCTCGCTGCCAGGCCTCCCCAGACCCACGTCCCCTCTGTGCCCAGGGCTCCCTCACTCACACAGCACTTCTCCTCTCCAGACGGCTGGCAGTCCTTCCTCAGTGTCGCACGTTGTTATTTTGTCTTCCCAGGTAGACTGTAAACTACCGAGCTTAGGGGTGGGTTTCTGCATCATGACAGAGCACTGAACCTGGCGTCCAAGGCAGTGTCACGGGTTCGAACCCCGGCCCCCTCGTCTCGTGTCTGGTTGGCATCCGGCAAAGCACCCTCCCTTTGCAGAGCCTCCCCTTGCCCAGCCAGCCCTGGTTGTGCCCCTGCCTCTGCCGCCTCCTTTGTAGGGTGGGGAGAGGTGCCAGCAAGGGCTCTTTGGGGCCGGATCAGGGGCTCAGTACTCAGATAGAAGCCCAGAGGGTCGGTTTTCGTGGGGACTTCTCATCATCTGGCCTAGGCTCCTGATTTTATACATGAGGAAACTGAGGCCAAAAGAAGGGGATGGCCCTTTCCCCGTTGTGTACAAAGTGTACATTTTGGTGGGGGAGGGCATTGAAGGACTCGCCATGCTTTATTTAATGACTTCCCTTCTTTTTCCCCCTCAAGGAGTATCTTCCAATCATAGTGATGATTCTCCATATAGCTGGTCTATTCCACCTTATCATCCCTCCTCTGAAAAGTATGAAAACACCAAGGTAAGGCCGTGAAAGGGGTACTGGTCTGAAGAGGAACCTCTTCTTCCCTGTCTAGCAAATGAAGGTTAACTATTGTGTGTGCAGCATGCGCGTCCTTTCCAGCTGGTTATATGGTGGGCTTTATGGGTTTGGGTTGTGATCATGACCTGACAGTGATGAGTGTTGGGACCTTTAGCATTAGGTCCAGTGGAGAGGTGGCTGCATTTTAGAAGCCGGCAGGGATGCCTTGCTCTAGAAGCTTATGCTCTAGTGTGCAAGGCTCACTTGATGGCTCCTTCGTGCTCACTCTGGATAAGGCTCAGTGCAGAGGGTTCGTTATAGGAGATGCCGAGACATGGAAGGACAAAGAGAGACCTGTGCTCTAAGCACCTCAGCCCAGATTGGGAGAAAGCCTTTCAGTCTATCTGTCTGTCTGTCTATCTGTCTTGGCCCTAATGGATATGTTCAGGTGCTGAGACCTTTGATAGGGGCTTTAAAGCATTATGAAAAAAAGGAATCTATAAGGAAACTTAATCTCAGTTCAGAGGAGCCCCCAATGTATAAATGCAACTAAAACTTACATTTAAGAAATTCAGGAAAACAGCTGGAGTGTTGAGAAATGACATGTTTCTCAGAGGATTTTAGAGCCATCGTGTAGAGAAGGATGTGGATTTTGGGAGGTTGGTGGGGTGCAGAAGAGTGTTCTAAATTCATGACAACTTTCATTTCAGAATACAGTGAAAGCCAGCGGGCTCTGGCCTTTGGCTTGTGGCTTGAGTATTAAGAGAATGAGATCGGAAGACCCCATCTCAATCCTTCTATTCCCTGAAATCATCTTGCTACTTTTAGTAGCCTCACAAATGCCAGGTCCCTGTCCCCATCTCCCACATCATTCTCAAGATAGTGGGTCTGACTGCACCAAATCCCTGGCAGTGCTGCAGACCATGTGAACCTGAGCAGGTACTGGGAGGCAGACGGCGGCTGCCCTGCCCAGGTTGGTGTGGACAGGGCAGAGCTGTGAAAGGATGCTCCTCGGTGAGATGGAGCAGCAGCTGCCGCTGCCTCTGGGTATTTGTGAGGTAGAAGTCATGGTCAGAACTGAAATTGGCCTTGTGGCTGGCATGGCCACTTTAAGAAATGAAGCGGTAAGTTCCATCCTGTGCATGGTGTAGTTGAGGATCTGGAAATTCCATGAACTGTCACTATATCTAGTTAACTGTGGCCCTGTCACTTAGAAGCTTTAGTCTGTCCTTGAAATTGAAAACAGATTACAGATTTTTTTTTCCTTTCCCTAATGACTGTTAAGTATCTTTATATGTGCTTATTGGCTATTTGAATATCTTCTTTGGGGAAATATCTATTCAAGTCCTTTGTCTATGTTTTTTTTATTGTTGAATTAGAGACAGATTTTTTTTTTGATCGTTAGCTTACTTCGGTTTCCTTTAATTAATTATGACCTAGAGACAGAGAATGAACAACAAGAAGCTAAGTAAGTTCTGGTGGATTTCTGGCGTCTGCCTGGAAAAGAAGAAACACGTCTCTGTTTTACTTCTACTTCTATGTGCCCGTGTAGTCTACATGACTAATACTTAATGTGCTCGAAATAGAAACGTTAAATCCATTGTGTGGAACTTCCATGACTTCAATTTCTTGCATTTAAAAAGCTGACTTTGTATGTTTTGTTTTGAAAGACCTGTAGGGGACCAGACGGAGAACTCCATGCCAACCTGCTGTGCCCTGTGGATGTGGCAGATGTGCCCGAGGGCACCCTGCCTGACAAGCAGAGCACCGAGCAAGCCATACGGTTGTTGGGAAAGATGAAAACATCTGCCAGTCCTTTCTTCCTGGCTGTGGGCTATCATAAGCCGCACATCCCCTTCAGATACCCCAAGGTGAAGAGCTGGCTGAGGGCTGATCCAGCACAGCTGTGACAGCTGTGTCATAGTGAAGGTGGCCACATCCTGCCGTCCCTGGTCACCAGGGACGCCTGATGGCACTAGTATACTCAGTGGTCTGAAGATGGGTTTCAGAGGTCAAGGCTAAGAAGTAGACTTAGGACACGTAAGAATCTTGTTAGAAACGCTTGGCTTCTACTTCCTCCACTGGAGGATTTTTCCCTAGAAGTCAGTGAGTAATGTTGGGTTGGCTAGTGAGTCATCACGGAGAAGGGATGCAGAGCTGGCCACTGAAGCCTGCAGTAAGTGGCAATCCTTGGTACAGAATTCCAGGAGATGTGAGGCCCTCTTCAGTAACTGCCTTTCCCCTTGAGCCCTGAAACACAGGGCACCACGTGGCTTGTTGGAAGCTCGAATCCTGCACTTGTGTGTGTATCATTTAGAGTATGTAATCTCTTCTTTTTCAGAATATTTTTCAGTTTTTTCCTATCATGTTTTCCCCGGGCCTGAGCAGCCCACCCTTTTGACTTTGCAAAGCATGCCCGTCACTTGTGATGGCCGTGGAGACCAGAGACGTGCCCTTTGATGCTGTGAGTGTCCGCTTTGATTGGCCCAGGGGATCTCGCCTTCCTAGCAGGAGGTGTCAGCCCCCCTTGATGGGAGTGAGACCAACTTCTGTCTCTCGTGCAGAAGGAGTTAACCTAGCAGGCCTGACTGTGATCCGTTGAAAGCCCTGCTCGTGAGCTTGGGCCTTGGCCTGGCCTCTGGGAACCTGGATCTCGGGAGTGTTCCCACCATTCCCAGAACTGCCAAGTGGCTCCCTAGGCCTGAACTGTTCATGGAAACCCCTCCTTTCCTGCTTTGAGTCTGGGATTTTGATCTGTGCAGGTAGAGGGTGCCTGCGTGACCAGCCCCGGTATAAATCCTGGGTGCTGAGGCTTTCACGAGCCTCTGCTTCCCGGGCAGCAGCGTTGTACACATGCTGTCACACAGCTTGTTGC
Source organism: Mesoplodon mirus (assembly GCF_964341445.2). Lineage (NCBI taxonomy): Eukaryota > Metazoa > Chordata > Mammalia > Artiodactyla > Ziphiidae > Mesoplodon > Mesoplodon mirus. The sequence goes on along the minus strand of NC_138981.1, from coordinate 135,903,365 downwards.
TGGTGGAATTGCGCGCATCCTGTGTGATTTCACCGGGGGAAGACTCTGGCAGCCTGTGCCTGGTTTCCCCCCAGATACCCCCTGTGACAATCCCCTTTGCTGACTGTGGCTGGTATCCTTTCGCTGCAGTAATTGCAGCCGTGAGTAGGGCTTTGTGTGGACTCCTGTGTGCTCTCCCAGTGAACTTCTGAGTGAGAGGGTGATTTGGGGAACTGGCCACACCTCTGCACACCTTTTCTAGTTGGGGGGGAGGTGGCAATGGGAAGAGGAGGGCATCGGTGTCTATGAGGGAAGAGAGCTGTCGCTGCTCGGTTTGTAGGAAACTAGTCGAATGATTTCATTACCACTGGCATCTCGTGAGAGTGACTTTCAAGTGGGGGAGATACTTGTGTAAACGCATCACAGGCTTAGAGAAGAGGTAGCGTAAACACCAGTAGAGGCCCAACCTTGTGCCTTTGCCAGAAGAGTGACAGCCTGGTGGCTTTGTGTGCTTTCCCCCCAAGGAATTTCAGAAGCTGTATCCCTTGGAGAACATCACCCTGGCTCCCGATCCCCAGGTCCCTGCCGGCCTCCCTCCTGTGGCCTACAACCCCTGGATGGATGTCCGACAGCGGGAGGATGTCCAAGCCTTAAACCTCAGCATGCCCTACGGCCCGATCCCCGCCGACTTTCAGGTATCAAGGACGGATGTGGGGGACACATAGGGCACTTACAGCATGATGTCACAAGTGACGGTGCTTTTCTCAGTGGACATGCTCTGTCCCCTGTGTCTTGCTGAGCACTTTCTCTATGTGAGGCGGCCTGTGGAGCGCCGGGGTTGGGGCGAACGTGCTGGGTGGATAGACAGTCTCCCCTTCAGCGTCTCTGCTTCCAAAGAAGGGGGCATCTGGAGATCTGGGGACTCGCGGGTTGTGGACCCGGTATGGGGAGAAGCCCTGGGTGACCCTCACTAAATGATAGGAGGTGCTATTGAATCCAGGTGACAGTCTGTCAGGTGTAGGGTGGTTGGCGACTCCCGTGCCACCCAGAACTCTCAGTTAGCTGGTCCTGGCGGGTCCCCTGTGGGAAAGCCGACACGGGCATCCGTTACTCTCAGGAGGTGGCTTGGTGAGTGGGGCCTTGGCACAGAGGGAGCTGGGGCACCAACACGGCCAGCGCCGTCCAGCTGCAGTGTCTGGGGTCCGTTTGCCGTGACATGGGGGTGACTCGTCAACCCCTCTCTCCCTGGCATGCAGAGCGCACACTGAGCAACACTCTTTCCGGAATATTCCACACACAGCCCTGCCTTTCTGTTAGCACGTGAATGCTCCAGCAGCCCGTCTACAGGGGAAGGAAGAGGACAGCGTTTTCACAGTGCTTCCTGGGCCGCCTGCATCAGAACCCCCACGAGGGCTCGTTAGAAGCACAGCATCCTGGTCCCACTCAGAGTCAGGGAGTTAGAGGCTGGGAGTGGGGCCCGAGAACCTGCATTTCCAAAAACACACACCTGGTGATTCTAATGCAGGCAGAAGTTTGAGAACCATTGCCGTAGGCTACGTGTCGAGACACAACAAAACCAGACAGACTGCCCAGGTGTCTCTTGCTCTCTGGCCCCTGTGTTCGGCCGGCAAGGGTTTGGGCGAGGAGGCTGCGCGTCCCTGCGTCTCGGGTGGCAGTGGTGAGAGTTTGAGAAGCAGCGGGCCCGTCGGTCTGTTGGGTTCCTGCTTCCCCCCGCAGGGGTTCTGAGAGCGAGGTTTGCTGGAGTTGCAGCTCCGAGGCTGTGCCTGGACATCACATTAGTGACAGTCACTCCCGATGACCCTGCACACCAGGAAGGGTGCTCAGCATTTTGTGTGTGCTCTTTGGTCCCCATGGGACCCTAGTGGGGGGCCTGCTGTCTCTGTTGTCCAGGTAAGGACACTAGAGACTTGCCCAGGTCATGCGGTTGCTGTGGAGGAGCGCCCCTTGGGAGGTGTGATGCCAGAGCCCCCGCGTTTGTTTCGTTGGCTCTGACCAGTCTAGGTTCGAATTCCAGTTACCCCGCACCAGCTGCATGGCTGCTGACGAGTCATCCTATTTCCCTGAGTCTCGGTGTCCTTATCCGTAAAATCGACACAAGATGGGGGAAGGTCTTCCATGATGACAGCTGCTTTGGAGGTCTTCAGCGGGGACCACAGTGAACGTGTGGGGTGTCTAGGACAGTGTCGGCCACACGGCGAGGGTGCCTTCCCGATTGTCTCAGCCCCTCCTCTCACCACGCCCACTGGCGGTGTAGCTGCCCAGTTGGGTGCACAGGTTCACAGTGTGACCCAGAGGACCTCCCTGGTGTACTCGTGTGCTGATTCCCGCCCCACATTCACCTTGCACTTGGTCCTCCTCATCATCTGCCTGTAGCTCTGGGTCTTAAGCCTCTGGGTTCTGTGCCCCCTTCAGCTGTCAGCCCTCTAACTCAGTGCCACATGCGTGAGCCTGGGGCCACGTGGGGATCGCTGGTGTGTGGCCCCCTCTCCCGTTTCCAGCTCACCTCTGGGCTTTGCTCCCTCCCTGGATAGCTGAGGCCCCGTGGCCAGTCACTTACTCTTGCCACCAGCTCCTGAGCGTGCGCGTCCCTCTATCCTCGTCCTGACTGCAGTACCCTGACCACAGGACAGTCCGGCCACCTTGTCTGCTCTCAAGCCTGCGTCCTGAGGCAGGGACATGCTCGCATGCCCAGTCCTCTGCTCGGCTCCCTCTTGCCCTCTGCGGCTGCTCAGAACCCTTCCAGCCCCTCCCCCACCCTGCCCTTCTGCCCCATCACTCAGCAGATGACTGTACTTCCTGTTTCAGAGGCAGAGGCTGGTTACCAGTCTGAGGAAGGGGAAGGCACAGGCTGAACGTGGGTACACATCCTGGCTGTGCCCCTTGCCAGCTGTGTGTCTCTAGGCAAGTTAATCAACCTCTCGGAGCCTCGGAGTCCTCCTGTGTAAGATGGAAGTGGTAATGCTCACCTTCTGGGGTGGTTCGGAGGATCAGATGGCACCCAGCAGGTACTTGGTGAACGGAAGCTGTAAATAACCTCCCTCACTTGTAGCCAGAATTGTGCGTGCCTGTGTGCTGAGCTTGCGGCCTTCTCCCTGGTCTCAGAAGAAGAGCAGCAGGGACTCGGCCCCTCCCTACCCCGTTCCCCCTCCTTGCCGTCTCCTCCCAACTTCCGTCCAGCCTGTGCGTCCGCTGCCATCCATCCCATCTTCAGAAGTACTGCCTCCCTGGGCCGTACCTGTTTCTTCCCCTTCCTGCCCCTTCGCCCACCCTCCACAGGAGAATGAGTGCGATGTGCTCTGTTCTGCTGTGTCTGTGGCCTCACTGTCCTTTCATTCTTCGTCCACCTTGGTGCGGCCTCCTGCCTCCCCATCTCACTAAGCGTTCTCTCATCTGGGTCAGCCCTGATCCCGCTGGCAAATAAAATCCATCCTCGTGGGTCCTGACCTTCCCTGAATCCCTGCCGCCCTCTCACTGTTGAGAGAGCTGTGCCTTCTGGAAATGTCTGCTTCCTGGGCTTCCTTGCCAAGCCTCCTGGACCCCCTCCACTGCAGTCCCCAGGGCAGGCCCCTCGTTCTGTGTCTGCCACTTAGGAGGTGCGCCTCTCCGGGGTCAAGCCCAGGGCCCCCCCCCGTGTTGTTTATGCTCTTCGCCCCCAGCCCTGCCCGCTGAGCCTGCTGTGGATGAGCCCCGGAACAACCTCTCCAGCCCCACGCTCCTGATTCCAGACGTGTTGGTCTGTCTGTCTGTCCACTGGTTGCTAGAGGCCCCGTGTGGCTGCACCACCATTCCTGCTCTTCCTTTTCTCCTCCTCCTCTGCCCCCGCCCCCTCCGTGCCATTGAATCATGCTGCCAGCCTAGTGAGAAACCTGGAGTTCCCTTTGGGGTCCTCAGCTCCTTTCCCTCCCCCGCTCCTACCCCATCTCCCTAAATTCCTCTTCGGCACCACTTTGTGGACCACCGCAGTGGTCTGGTCTTGGTTTGTCGCTTCAACGAGCGACCGTGGAGGTTGCCCTGTGTGCGCAGCGCTGATCTAGTGCTGGTTCCCCTCGAGCCCCTGGCGTCTGCTCCGGGCTCTCGGTGGGGGACCCTCATTCACCTGCAGCCTAGATTGTGTCACTTCCTCTTCTCGGGTGACCTCGGTGCCTTTGTTGGCCTCCAACCCGAGACCTCCACTCCTTGGATGGACCCTCTGGGTCCGTATCATGTGGCCGTGACCTGCCTTTTCAGCATCCTGTCCTGCTCCCTGGCCTTCCCCTGTGACTCTCCAGCCACACTGGCCAGCTTGCTGGCCCAAAACGTGCCCTGGCCTGCGGTGACTCCACACTGTTCCACGCTCTGCAGCCCCTGCTTAGGGCATGCGACCCCCGCTTGTCTGACTGCCAGCTTCTCTCCTCAAATGCTAACTCCTCTGTGAAGCCTCCCCCGATTTCCCCAGGCCAACTCGAGGGCTCATTCTCCAGGGTCGTCCCTGGGCCCTGCCAGTAACACACCTTTTCTTGTCTCCATGCTTGTCCTCACCTGACGGGTGGCTCAGTGAGGTTGATGACCACATCTGCTGCTTCTCCTGTCTCCAGGGGCCCACGTAGGAAGGAAGGCGTACCCTTGACTAGTAAACAGCCATCCTGACAGGTGTCTTTGGTCCCCAGGAGGACCGAAGTTCCCCAAGTTACAGACTGGAGACTTTTATCTACCAGAAGGTAGAAGTAGCCAGGGTTCAGCATAATCCTTCTAGAAGGTTAGATGGATATCCATTGTCTTCACTATCTGGGGAGAGGGGGTGAGTCTCATGACTGTTCTCACCGCGGGTCCGGCTGACAGGACCAGCTGGGACACACGGAAGCTGGGGCTGGTCTGATCGCTCGGCAGCTCCCTCGCTTCTCCCCTGTGGCAGGGGTAGGGGACTCATCTTTTTCTTTAAGATTTGTGAACAAGGCAGGGGAAGAGTCAGCCCAGCAGAGGCTGTGGCTCTTTCATGGAGCCTGTCTGCTCCGGAGGCCGCTTTGGGGTTGAGGGTCCGTGGAGGGTGTGCTGCTCTCCCTCCTCCGCCACCGTTGTCCTGCCCGTGGGCAGTTTGTTGGGACGGAGGCACGCGTGCCAGCCACAGGCTATGAGGGAAGCGGCTGCCATCCGCTGGGTAACGAAGAGCTTGGGGGAGAGGCCCACTCACGGCTGTTGTTAGAGTTGAGTTGTGTCCCTCAGAAAGATCCGTGGAGGTCCTGACCCCAGGGTCTCAGAATGTGGCCTTGTTTGGAAATAGGGTCATTGCAGGTATGACTGGTCAGGATGAGGTCATGCTGCCGTGCAGTGGCCCCTGACCCAGTATGGCTGGGGTCCTTGTGAGAAGAAACGCCAAGGATTGTGGCCACCACCGGAAGCTAGAACGTTCCTCCCCTGGAGCCTTCAGAGAGGCTCTGCCGACACCTTGAGCTCAGACTGCTGGCTTCCAGAACTGGGAGGCGATCTGTTTCTGTTGTTTGAAGCCACCAAGTCTGTCATACTTTGTTAGAGCGGCCCAGGAAATGAATACAGCTATATGGTATCTTTGGTGTGACCCTCAGCAGACTTTGGAAGGCTGAGGGGTCAGTTTCTGTGTACATGGTTGTCTCCTGGGACCTGCAAGAGTATGTGACAGAGACAGAAAGGAATAGTAAGTGGCACATCCACGTGCTGTGATCTGTGCCCTAAAGTGAAAACTGACTTGCTTAGCAAAGAATCCTCCTTGTGGACGTGCGGGTTTCGCTGTGGCTGTACGAGGCTGGGGGCGGGGGGGGATGGCAGGGAAAGGAGTGTTCCGTTTTGGCTAAGAAGGTCATCAAGGGCACCCGAGGGCTGGGGCTCGGGAGGGGTGCTCAGGCGAGCACTGTGGCTGGGTATGCCGTGCACTTTAACTTGCAGTCACTCTCATTATTATTATTATTCTTTAAATTGCAGCGGAAAATCCGCCAGAGCTACTTTGCCTGTGTTTCGTATTTGGATACGCAGGTTGGCCACCTTTTGAGTGCTCTGGACGATCTTCAGCTGGCCAGCAGCACGATTGTGGCGCTCACCTCGGATCACGGTAAGCATTTTGAAATGCCCGGGTGAGTCGCTCAAAGCATCTGATGTTTTCTGTGAAAACTTTCCTAGACTGCCTGAAATAGGTGTGTATTCTCTTTTGTGAATCAGCAGTGCCCTGAGTCTGGAGTTTTGGGTGCTTTTATGGCCACCTTGTTAGTCCTGGGACTTCTCTCCACGGAGGCGGGCCCTCTTTTGGGTCAAAGATGCATCTTGGGGGCTTGGATGGTGGAGCTGGGTGGGTAGGGGGACCTTGTAGTAATGGTTGTTTCTTGATGAGCCCAGCAGGAGCCATCCATTTGTGTGGGGAGCCCCTTTAACCTATTTCTAACCTAGAGGGTTGGAAGAGTTTTAGTTTCTCTTATGAAGATCCAGAACAATCCTGGCAGAGCCCAACAAGGCCCTTAGACCCGACTTACCCCTTCCACCCCCAGCCCCACTGTCCTCTCTGCCAGGAGCCGGGGTTCACAACTCTGTGTCTCTTCTAAGGCAGTTTCTCACTTTTTCCAAAAGTGGAAACAACTTTTTAAAAAAATTCTTTTTAATTTTTGCCAGGATGTGTTTGAGGCCAGTGAGCCCCAGTTATCCTCCCTCACCCCCAAATTGTTTTGAAGCCAGTCTCAGGTGGTCCAGTTTTCTGAACACTATTTCTAGTAAATTTGGCTCTTTTGAAGTTTAACCACACTGCCATCATCCTACCTAGAAACAGGAAAACAGTTCTCTAATATTGTTGAATATGAAGTGGGACAGTGTTAGATCATCGCATGTGCTCACTCTAACAAGAAAGAAGTATACAGAGCACATCATGTAGGGCCAGAGTACCCTGCCCTTTATCCCACCTGCCCAGAGCTAACTGGTGCTGACAGATCAGGGGTCCATCCACCTGCCTTCAGTCGTGCACATACATGGGGCTATGTGTCATGAGTGTGTATGTGCATAACGTATCGTCGTGCAACGTGGCAGAATTGATTGTGCTTGTGTCCTGTTTTGTTCCCTGGCTTGTTTTTTCCACTTAATGTCATAGACAGTTCTCCGTGTCATTTCTCACAGGCCTACCTTGCACCTTGTAAAGACCCGTATCGTTAACTGTGGAGGGGTAATTTTTCACCGTTTGCCTAATGATCTGCCATCCGCTTCCAGACCTTCTTCTCAGCGCCCAGTTTTCTCCACCAGTGCTTCCACAGTCCACTGCACCCCCGTGAAGGCAGGGTCACTCGAAGCTCGCCTTGGCTTGGAGGGGCAGCTGTAGCTGATTACAAATGGCCCTTCGCAAAGGGCCCCTCCTGGGACTGCCTACATCTGAACCACAGAAGCCTTCTTGAACCCATGCACAGCAGCTTTTTGTAGTTTGGGTTACTTTTTAATACCAAATACTCAACATACAGTCTCTTTTATATTTTTTATATCGAAAAGGGCACTCAAACATGAAGTGATTGGAAAGTTCCATCTTGGGGTATTCAAACTATCTTTTGCTTTAAATGAGGGTTGGGGGTGGTTTTTAGTCAAGGTTAAGGGTCTGGAATCAGAAGTTATATTTTCTTGGTCTGTGGTATGTCTTAAAAATTGAAAAAGATACTATTTTTAAAAGTTGAGCGATTGTGCCACAGTTTCACAGCTCCTGTTTTGGTGGTACACGCCCTCTAGACGATCAGGTTTTGCTTCCTCTGGCTTTAACAACAGGGAATGAAACGGTGTCTAACTGAAATAAGCAAGCCACAAGATGATGATTCTTTTTCTGTCATTCTGTGTGCTTTTTATGAACCAGGGTGGGCTCTAGGCGAACACGGAGAATGGGCCAAATACAGCAATTTTGACATCACTACTCGCGTGCCCTTGATGTTCTACGTTCCAGGAAGGACGGCTCCGCTTCCGGCGGCAGGCGACAAGCTTTTCCCATACCTCGACCCCTTTGATTCCATCTCAGAATCAGTGGAGCCAGGTATGAAAATTCAGGAGTGATGCTGCTTGACCTGGCCCTCCTGCGCACGGAAGGGGAGTGGCAGGCCCAGAGCTAGCGAGTATGGCTCCTGTCCACAGGGGCTTGGAGAGGGGGAGGGACAAAGGAGCAGCTGGCACCCCCAGGATGGGGAAGGCTGTCGTAGAGGTGACGGCAGTGTGCTCTGAGCTCAGAGGAGGGGGTAGCAGACTCCACTGGGGCAGGGGCTGCCTGCTTACCGGTGAGCAGAACTCCGTGACCTGCTCACTTCTGGCCGGGACTCAGCTAGGCAGCATCTCCATCTGCTGAAGCACCGGCTCTGTCAGATCAGTGCTTTTGCTTTTGCCGTCCCCAGGAGTGAAGGGCAAGTTTACTTTGACCTCCGTGTCCCAGTCCTCCCAAGCTGGTCCTCTCCAGGTAGCGACAGGTCCCTGGTTATCCTGGTCTTTGTCTTCCAAAAAGCTCCAGTTTGAGAAAGCACTTCCGGAAACATCACTTGGACAAGATGGCCATCCCCGCCATGGGGGTCGACCTGTGTGGGTTCTCTGTGAGTTGTCTCCTGACTCGATCTGCTCAGCGCAGAGATGAGTCGTGTACTTCAGGTGGCATTAGCTCTTTTTGGAGTGCTTTTGCTGTGAACTCTACTAAAGCAGGTTGCCCCCTTTCGGGACTTCTTCATTTAATCCATCTTGTTAACATCTAAATCCTGCACTTTCTATTGATTCTTGTTAAAATTTTTCTTGGTTCTGGCCCATCATTCTGGCCTTTCTGGATCTTCCCGAGTTTGTTTTCTATGGCCCAATTTTATTTTCCATACATTTGATTTCTGTGTGCTGCCTGCACTGTCTTCTTTCATGTCATTGATAAAAATGTTAAACAGTTTCAGGCCATGATTATAGCCCTTTATTTGCTGGGAGAAATCTTCTGACAGGTTGAGAATCCTTTTTGAAACTTCAGTTGGGAGGTGTTCAGGTTGTAAATTGATGTAACTGTGCTGTCATCCTGCTCATTTCCAAATTTTATCTCTAGCCTGTATGTCTTCCCTGATCTTTGGACTTGGATTTCCAACAGCCTGTCCCCGTTGGCCAGTCTAACGTGCCCAAAGCTGAACACTTGACCTTTGACCTTAAGCCTTTCTTTTGATGCTCCTCCCCGTCTCAGGAAATGGCAGTGGTTGCCCAGGCCACAAAACCATGGGGCCATCGGCCCCTGTCTTTCTGTCATAGTCTGTACGCAATTCGTGCTGTGTCAGCAAGCCTGTCACTCTCCATTCAGAATATGTCCACACCACTTCCCCCCACCGACTGTCACCACTGTGGACCACACTGCCACCATCTCTTGCTAAGCTCTCCTTGCTTGTGACCTTGATCCCTGGAGTTTTTCCTCAGTGATCCTGATTTTAACAGCCACAGTGAGCCTGATAAAACCCAAGTCAGGTGGTGTCACAGCCCTGCTCTGGGGCCTCCTACACTCCTGTGTCAAGTCTGAGTAAAAAGTCCTTACAGTGGCCAACAAGGCCTGTCATCCTCTGGGACCCCACATCTCCCTGACCTCGTGTCTTTCAAGCATCCGGGGCGGCTGTCTTGTACAACGACCCACAGCCTGGATTTGTCTGATTGCTTCCTCGGGACTAGATGCAGGGTAAACACTTCGGACACGTGTGCACATGTGAGGTTGTGGCCCCAGCCGTATCCCATCGGGGGCACTTCATGGCGGCCTGTGCCATTATTAGTGATGCCAAGCTTGACGGCCTGGTTAAGGTGGTTGTGTCAGCCAGGTCTTGCCCTTGTAAAGGTATCTTTTAAAAAAGCTTTCTTCACCTGTTTTCTTTTTATTTTACTTACAAACCAAATGCGTCAGAAATAAAATTGAGCCATATAGAGCAAGTGCTTAAAAGATCCAGAAAGGCTAGAATGATGGCCCAAGGTCAGAATAAATTTTAACAGGAGTCAATATAAAGTGTAGGATTTAGACTTTAAAGATAAATCACCCATAATGAGATACCATTTCACACCCATTAGAACGGCTGTTATCAAAACAAGCAGAAAACAACAGTACTGGCAAGGGTGTGGAGACATTGGAGCCCTCAGACATTGCCAGTGGGAATGTAAAATGGTACAGTCGCTGTGGAAGAGTTTGGTGGTTCCTCAAAAGGTTAAACATAGAATGGTCGTGTGGCTCGGCAGTTCTACTCCTAGGTGCATAGCCCACAGAATTGAAAACAGGCATTCAAAGAAAAATGTGTAGAAGAATGTTCATAGCATTAATTAATAGCCAAAAGGTGGGAGCAACCCGAGTGTCTATTGACAGACGAACGAGTAAGCAAAACGTGGCGCGTCCATACAGTGGGATATCATTCAGCCTTACAGGGAAGGAAACTCTGACACGTGCTATGACATGGGTGGACTCTCTGAAGACATGATGCTAAGTGAAAGAAGACCAGGCACAAAAGGACACATACTCTAGATGTGTCCACATACACGTGCCTAGAGTAGTCAACACATAGAGACAGAAAGTAGCAGGGTGGGTGCCAGGAGCTGGGGGGTGGTGGCGGGGAGTTGTGCAAAGTGAAGAGAGCTCTGTGATGGAAGGTGGGACTGTACTTCATGCCACCGACCTGGACACTAAAACATGGTTAAGGTGGTAAACTTTATGTCGTGTGTATTTTACAACAATAAAAGGGCGATGGATCAAGTGCAGACTTCCAAAAAGGAGTGATCCGCGGGGTGATGCTGTGAGGCTCGGGATAGCCTGTCCTCTACAGACTTCTCCCCAGCGGTCTGGGCCTCCACCGATGACCCTTGCCTGAATCACTTAAACACTGGTGGGTCCTAAATTCAAATCGTGTTTAAAAGTGCCAACAGGCTGAGGGCACCTTCATTCTGCCCTGCTATCGGGTGAGGTGCCGAGTCGGCTTTGTTCCTAAAACTCTCGGGCTAAGAATAAATGCTGTAAAAGAACAGAAGTCGGCGTGTAGGGCCCGAGCACGCGCTCCGCTTGTGCTGCCTGGCTGCAGCAGGCTTCTGTGCTGTAACCCCCTCTGCGGGCCTGCTTCCTCTTTCAGGCCGGCAAGTCGGGGACCTCGTGGAACTGCTCTCTCTCTTCCCCACGCTCGCGGGACTGGCAGGGCTGCGCGTCCCTCCTCGCTGCCCCATCCCCTCGTTTCACGTGGAGCTGTGCCGAGAAGGCCGGAACCTTCTGAAGCATTTTCAGGTCCGTGACTCGGAAGAGGAACCATACATCCGTGGCAATCCCCGTGAGTTGGTGGCCTATAGCCAGTACCCCCGGCCTGCAGACTCTCCTCAGTGGAATTCTGACAAGCCGAGTTTAAAAGATATAAAGGTCATGGGCTATTCCATACGCACAGTAGACTATAGGTATACTGTGTGGGTTGGCTTCAATCCCCGGAAATTTCTGGCTAACTTTTCAGACGTCCATGCAGGGGAACTGTATTTTGTAGCTTCTGATCCTTGGCAGGATCACAATATGTATAATGACTCCCAAGGTGGAGCCCTTCCCCGATCGTTGACGCCTTGAGTTTTGCCAACCGCAGAGGGCATATATAACACTCTCCTGTCCAGCTGGTGAGAGAAGGAATTACACTGGTTATTTCGTGATTACCTGTAATATTGGAAGCAACCCCAGGGGTAGGAAGTCAAAACAGGCGTCAACAATTTGGCCTAAGAATATGTAACAGCCGAAACTTTTGATTTGTCTTTATAATTGGTAATTGGACTGGGCTGAACCTCTTCTTTCCTTTTTTTTGGAACAGTCATAGCTTATTTGTTGAATGAATAAGTACAGAGTGAGCAAACTAAAATTGTCATAACTTTAGCTATCAAGATCATAATAACTGAACATAACACTGTACTCAAGGAATACTTTACGTATTTGTGAAATTTAGTGTATCTCAAAACGTAACCACATGTCAAATTAGGTTTGAAACAAAGTTCCTAGTTCTTTTGTTTATAATTTAATAATATATCTTATTTAGCCCAATATATTCAAAATATATCAACATGTAATCTAGGTTTCTTTTTAAAAAGTAAAGTTAAATAATATTGCTAGATGCCAATGCCTTAAAGTCTAGCTTCAGTTTTTCTAAGATTGCAAATTTTCAAATCCAAAAATAAAATACGCATGAAGTGATTAATATGGAATTTCTACATCAAATAATAAATAATGCTCACTAAACTAGAGGCATGAGATGTATGAGAAATTCGGTTAAAATTTTTCAGAGACTTTCTGGCCCAAATAATAATTTGTTAGCAAGTAATATGACCTTTGAACCCAAAGGCATCTATTAAAAGGCATCTTTATTTACAGTGGAAAATAGTTACAGGCATAAGTGTATCCATGAATTGAGTCATTCAAAACCATTAGTGTTCTCCTTCTCTAGAGATGGCTGGTTGCAAACATCCATTTATCCAGGAGACAGGAAATAGTCTACTTGTTAAGTGCTGATTAAAGACAACATTAATTTTATTAAATTCTAAATTATTTTGAGAACTGTGAAAACTTTTCATTGATATAATATTAGGTGATTTCTAATCCCCCAGAATGTGGTTCTATATTCCCTAAATATGAAAGTAACCAGAAAGGCAGGTGGTAGTAATAAGCTTAGCCTACGTCATCTTTAAAATGATGGAATATTCACAGGTCATATTCACAACACGTTGAAGTTGATTAATTATCAGTAGTCACCAGAAGAGGCAAGCACTCTCTTAATAAACATCTAATGTAGTCCTGTATCAAAGTAGCTTTCAGTAATTCTTTGTTTACAAGTGCTGCTTTGGTATTTAAATATTTGTGAAACCAAGTACGGCAGATTAAGTTACTGCACTGTGTTAAATTGTAAACAAAAAGGCAAGATATTATAAGATTACTTCAAATCAGTAAAATTTCAAATACAGATTTTTTTTTTGTTTGTTTACTGATTAGCCTACAGTGGAGGCATATATGGTAACACAGCAATCTTCTAAGCAATTAAGTGACTTAGTGTTCTGGCAACAATTTCTGCTTGAGGAGTGGAGGGCCCTATTCCTCTCTCCTGATCCCGAAGCTCGAGTCTCTTCTGGGAAGCCTCAGCTTTGTAGATGGTTTCCTTCAGCCTTTTCTTTCTCCTTCTTCATCCTATCTTCTTTATCACTCACATCACTTCCACTAAGAATTTTACAATCCGGTCAAATTCCTCATGATGTATTTACAGCGTATTTAGCTTCATCTCCTACTGCACGGTTACAACGAGAAGTTTTCACCCAGGCTTTTATTTTGCATTCATGGTTGACTATTACATGTACACTTCATCATTTTTTTCTCTCTTTATTTCTTGAAGCACAGTTTTAGTATCAAAAATCTCCAAATTCTACTCTTGCTGAAGGCGTAATTTGAACCGTGCCAAAGAGAGCAAAGTGACATGCATTCTGGCCATCACTCACCCACGTGACCGCAGCCACAGCCGGGGCTGGGTCTGCTTTGGGGGTGTTTCGCGTGTAGATCTGCCTCTGCTGGAAGTGCTTCTGTGTCCTCTTTTCTCCGTGAGGGCGTAGCCTCAGAATGCTCCTTAGGTTTTCGCTTTTCTTGGCCTCCATTTAGAAGCGTGGCTGCATTTCACGTTCAGGGGCGTGCTCTTCTAAAGGCTGCATTTCACGTTCAGGGGCGTGCTCTTCTAAATCGTCTCACGGGCGACGGTCGCTTTTTGTGTTTTTGACACTGAACCCAATTTAGAGCCACTTGTGCATGTCTGCAGCGTTCATTGGGATGAGCGGCTGCTCTCTGGCTTTCACACTTCAAAGCCAACCACATTCCTCATCTTGAATCAGCTTTGAAAAACCACATCTTCGTTGCATCACGTAACTTTTCTCTGATCCTGCTGAGCTGGACACGTTTTATTAATGGTTCTCGAGTCACTCTTTGTAGACTTGAGCCAGGGGTTCTTTTATGCAGTTTAGTTGAAACCTGGACCAGTGATCTCAGAAATTTTGAGTGGCCCTAATTCAGTGGCTCAGAAACACGAGGGTGCAGCAGGAGCTCCTGTATTTATTTGCTTCTGCTTCAGGGTGTCTGGGCTGGGGCCTGAGAATCTGCACTTCAGACACATCACGCTGCTCCTCCAAAGAGCACACTTGAGCACCACTGCCCCTAAATATGTGCTGACTAGTAGCCACTAGGCGCATGTGACTATTTAAATTTCAATTAAGTAAAATGAAATAAACATTTCAAAAGCAGAATCTCTGTCACACTTGAGATATTTCATGTGCTCAAGAGCCAGTGTGCGTCGTGGCTACCGTATCGGACAGCACTGATCTACAACCTTTCCGTTGTGCCAGAAAGTGGACTGGACGGAGCTGCCCTAGATTAACTCTGGGCTGATCCACCCGGCTGTTGGCAGGTTCCTCCTATGGGCTGATTCTCTACTCTGTTTGCCCACGAAGACTTGTCTGGTAGTGAGCCACATACGTTTGGTTTAAGCTTAGCGCAGGGAGTTCCCTCTGGCAATCGGTCTCTTCCCGTCCACTCCCACCTCCATCATCCTAGCCCTTCGCACCTCCTTCCCGCGTAGTTTACCTCCCCCTCCTCTTTCCTCCCCGGCTCCCAAAGAATCCACGTGTCTTCCTGAAATCCTTCTTCGGTCCTGCCCTTTAAGAACACCGTTAGTGCCTACTATTGGGTCTACACAGACCTCTGCTGAGCAGTCAGAGTCTTCCCTGACTCCACAAAGCCCCTTTCCTTGGCTGACCAGTTTGTGCGCTGGTCCCTGACTGTCCCTTGCCGATCCCTGCCTCCCTGCCCACCCTTAGGTTGTCCCGTCCTCCCTTCACCACCCACCCACCCAACCATCCATCCACCTGTCCATCCATCCATCCATCCATCCATCCATCCATCCATCCATCCATCCATGATCACTCTCCTCCGCCTGCTCCCATGCCCCCACTTCCAAGAGGCTGAGGGGCTTGAACTCTCTAGATTGCATCATGGGATGAAATGAACATCACTGAGGAATCTTGTGGGCACCTTACTTCAAAGGTATTTTTTTCTGATTGTAAAATTAACGTGTTAATTTTAGAAAAATTGGAAAATACAAATGTAGTAAAAGGTAAGAAAATGTGTCAGTGTTTTACACCGAGAGTCACTTCATATCTTGTCTTTTGGGGGATGTACATTTTTTACACTGTTACGATCATACCGTGTGCTGTATCGTGCAATTTTATATTCCTATTTTTTCACTGTTACATGTGGTTATTACAGGTTTTTGCAAAGATACTTTATACTGGTGGTAGTATATATTTTATTGTGTAATTTCATCATAATTTACTTAACCTTCTTTCAGTTATTGGGAATTTAGTCAGTTTCCAAATTTTCAGTACTGTAAATAATGTTGTGATGAGCAGCTTTGTGAATAAAATAATTTTGTGTACTTCACATTACTCCCATAGGATGGGCTGTCAGTGCCAAATTGCCAAAAGCATCTCGATTTCAGTCCTTGCCCCACTCTCCTGCTTCCTTAAGGTAGTAAAACTGAAAATAAAGCAAACAAGCATACACAGTATACAAACCTTAAAAACAAACAAAAACCCTAACCCTCATAATAATAGGTGAAAGTGGCATCCTGTATGAGCTTTGAATTCTTTGCTTATTAATGACCTTGATCACTGTTCTCTGTATGATTGTTGGGCATTTGTATTTCTAGTTGTGTGAATTTGCCTTTAAATTTTAGGTTTCGCTTTTATAAGTAATCCAACAAATTGCTCTTTTCCTACGTGATTTTTTTCCTCTTTTCCTATTAAACATGGAGACCCTTGCCAATCGAGATTTAATAAATATTCATATTCCTTAGCTTTTCTTGTGGTTGTTTTTTATACTTAATTTACCCTGTCTCTCCACCCCATTATCAGAATAGTATATACTCATCTTGTAAAATTTGGAAGATGCAGGAAGTGGTGACGATGAACAGAAGCGTGCCTCCGGAACGTGGCCGCTGCTGCTGTGGGGACATCGCTTTCTGCTCTTTCTCCTGCCCACGTCCATGTGCACAGACATGAACACATTCACCTTGACACAGCTCACATCTACCACGTAGAATCCCTTGTCCAGCTGTTTTGGTCTAAAGTAACGTTAGCCTGCTTTTTCATGTTCTTGACAGTTCTTGGTTTGCAGTTGTCATGACTGCACCACCATTCCTATGTTAATCTTTTTTTTTGACCGAAATTCTCAAATTTTTGTATGCATTTTTAAAAAATTGTGGTAAAATACACATAACATCAAATTTACCATCTCACACGTTATTAAGTGTACAGTCCTGTGGCGTTAAGCACAGTCACATCACAGTGCTATGCCGCTGTTGCCAGCATCCATCCTCACAACTCTTCCTCTTGAAAAACCAAAACTCTGTCCCCATCCAACAGTCACTCCCCATTCTTCCTCTCTCCCAGTCCCTGGTAGCCACCATTCTACTTTCTGTCTCTCTGAATTTGACTACTTTACAAACCTCATATAAGTGAAATCACACTTATTTGCATTTTGTGTCTGGCTTCTTTCACTTAGAATATCCACTAGGTTCACCCATGTTGTAGCAGGTGTCTGAATGTCCTTCCTTTTTAAGGCTGAATAATGTTCCATGGTGTGGATAGACTGCACTGTTTATTCATTCATCCCCGATGGGCACTTGGGGAGTTTCTGCCCTTAGGCTATCGCAAAAAATGCTGCTCTGAACATGGATGTACAAATACGTGTTCGAGTGTCTGCTTTTAATTCTTCTGGGCAGATACCCAGCCCATGCTCATCTCTAATCACTTAAAAATGGTGGGGGAGGGGACTTCCCTGGTGGTGCAATGGTTAAGACCCACCTGCCAGTGCAGGGGACATGGGTTCGAGCCCTGGTATGGGAAGATCCCACATGCCACAGAGCAACAAAGCCCGTGCGCCACAACTACTGAGCCTGCGCTCTAGAGCCCATGAGCCACAACTACTGATGCCCGTGTGCCACAACTACTGAAGCCCGCGTGCCTAGAGCCCGTGCTCTGCAACAAGAGAAGCCACCGCAATGAGAAGCCCGTGCACCACAACAAAGAGTACCCCCCGCTTGCTGCAACTAGAGAAAGCCCGTGCACAGCAGCAAAGACCCAATGTGACCAAAAATAAATAATAAATTAATTTTTAAAAATGGTGGGGAGTGAGCTGAGAGATGAGCAAGGTGACTCACCCTGGCTACAGAGGGCAGGATTGCTCTGAACTCTAGCGAGGGGCTGGCCCTCCCCCCTCAGGCCAACCTCAGTGATGCCTGCCAGGCGCCCCAGCTGTCATACCTCACTGTGTGAGAATTTGGGGGTACCCATTCCTAAATGAGGCTCAGCCCCTTCTTGCCCAAGTCCAACCTGCAGCTTATAGCTCCTCTGAGGAGTCTCAAGCTCTGGCCTGAGCTCGGGTGTTGGGCTAGAACCCAGCTGCCCATTTCGGCCTCCACCCAGGGTCTCTTTGGGCCTTAGGTACAGCCCGTTGTGGTTGAACCTGCTCTCAGCCTAGCCCCTTCCCACCTCGATGCACTCGGTGTCCCCTGGGCTCTTCTGGGCAGTCTCTCTCTTCTGTGAACGAGACCTTGAAGCTGAGAGGGCTGTCACTAATTGGGGCCCTCGGGTCACCCACACTGTTGCTGTGATGCTCAGAGCCCTCACTGTCGGGACTTGCCCTCCACGTGCTACTGAAGCACCTGCTGGGACAGAGGCTGCCTTCCTGTCGAGTGTCTGATGTGGTCGGGAGCCCACCTTCAAGGGCTTTTCTTTGGGACAGAGTTTCCTGCCCAAGATCCCTGGCAGCCAATGGCACCAGTCACTGGAGAATGGCCTTGTTTGGCTCTGGATTCCGGACGATAGTTTTAGGCCTCTGCTGGGGACAAGTCCAGGCTGGAGGAAACAAACGTGGCTTCGGTTGGCTCTGAATGAGGTGTCTGGGAGACCACCTGCAGGTGCCCGCACAGGATCACAGGCAGGGGGGCAGAGACCCCCTGCCGGGGGGAACAAAGCCACGAGGTCTAGTGTCCTTGGCACCTGCTAGGAAGCAAGAGTTAGGATGCGGACAAAGAGTGGGGCAAAGGCCAAGGGTTAATAAATGCTTTTGCTTTTTCCTGCCCGTGACAGGGACTGTGATTTATGCTGGTAAGGTGGTTTGCAGCAGGACCGAGGCTGACATTTACAAAACCCTTGTCCTAATTTATCGTCGTTTCGAGTGTTTTGGAAAGAACCTTTTGCAGGTGATTTGTATTCAAAACGCATTATTTACTTAACAGGTTTTATCAATTAATCTCTTCCACACTATTGAAAAGGTGGCCTTGTATGTGTGTTAAGTGCAGCATGAGTTATTGTATGATAAAATCATATACATTTGCCATTATCAGTGAGTGAAATTCTTGCTGCTACTTCAGGACTGCTCGCTGCTGCCTTAAAATATGAATAAATGGAGGCCTTTAGCAGATCTCAGTGCCGCAGTCCAGGTGCGCCGCCGGGTGAGGGCAGTGCAGGGGCGCCGTGGGACGGGTGCAGGAGCCGGGCTCGTGGTGGTAAGGGTGAGTTGCACTAGAGCGTAGAAGCGCCTTTCCGCGCAGTGATCCTTCTTCCGGCTTGCCCTGCAGTTAGAGACTCCCCAGAAAGGAGGAGGTAGGGTGGCCAGTCAGGTGAGCCTGTGTTTAGGGACGCCAGATACGCAATAGCGACTGCTTAGAGGAGGGCTGACTTGTCTTCTCGAAGAAAATGGGTGAGTTCCTGGGATCCCAACTGGAAAAGTCACCATTCAGTAGCTTGACCTAAAAGTGCCTTGGTGAGGCTTGCCTCATGGATGACCTTCAGTGAAGATTTGGAAGGTCTTTGGGGATGAAAGTGAGGCTACTGGAAGACACATCATCCATTTCCAAATGGGTCAGGACAGGCTGGATAGATTGGGTGACCCTAAGCAGGTGAAGTATGTCCCATGTATTTATTTGCTGGCTTGTTTACTGTGACCAGGTAATACATGTGTGCGGTACAAAGTTTAAAAGGCACAGACGTGTGCAATGAAGAGTCATTTTCTCTTCCATCCAGTCCCCAGCCCCCCCGCTGACCCTGAGGCAAACATGGTTACAGATTTCTTGTGAAATGGTGAAATTTGAAAAGGATAAACATAGTTAGTCCTAACAGAGGGGGTGGGGGCCCAGATCCAAGGTGCTGTGTTGGGGGGTGACCCAAGAAAGCAGTCACACAGGCAAACGTTCAGCATTTTGGCCAGCAGCTTGGTATGGGGACCTAGTGTGACATAGCTGTGGGCTACATAAATGGGCGTCCAGGAAGAGGGAGGTGGTCACCCCATGGCCAGCCAGCACCTGGAGAATCGTGTTTAGCCGGGGACCTGGACCAACAAAAGACCCAGCGTGTCCTGTGAGGCAAACAGCTGAAGGAGGAATGTTCAACTTGGGAGAGAAATGACTTGGGAGCAGGCGGAGGGGGGCGATGGGGACCAGTGCAGGGCACTGTCTTGAAATCTCTGCAGAAGAATCATACAAAAGTGAGACTGAACACGCTTGCTAATGGGCCCAAAGGAAGAAGCAGCACTGACGCTGGAGGGAGACAGATGGCGGCTCAGTGGAAGGCTGAACTCTCCAACAGCGACTCCTAGGTGTGGTGAGCTCTCTGTCACCTGAGGTATGTAAGCAACACCTAGGCCGGTGGTTCTCAACGGGGGCGATTCTGCCTTTGGTGACATTTGGCAATGTCTAGAGTCACCTTTGCTTGTGACAACTGGGGGCGGGGTGCTGGCATGGAGTGGGGAGAGGCCAGGGCTGATAGGACGCATGCACAGGACAAAACCCAGCCGGCCCCCCACAGCAGGAGTGCCGAGGTCCAGAGACCCTGGCAGGCAATCATTTGCCAGAGCAGGACTAACTCCCAAAACCCCTTCTGTCTCTGACACTTTTATGATTTGGGGAATACACACTCAATTATTAAAATAATGTGCTGACTATATAAGGGGAGTGGCCCTTTGCAAATAACCCTGAAAATAATCTTTCAGGAGGGCAAGGAGCTTTCACATACAGATGAAGATTTTCAAACAACAAAAAAAGTTTCTCTACTAGTAATTGATTGAATTTCTCCTTTCTTCCTGTCCAGAGAGATTTTTCCCCTCTCAGTTTTCTGATTGCAGAGGAGTTATATATACTAGGTAATTTCTTTTAAAAAATAAGATTGGGGCTTCCCTGGTGGTGCAGTGCTTGAGAGTCCGCCTGCCGATGCAGGGGATGCGGGTTCATGCCCCGGTCCGGGAAGATCCCACGTGCCACGGAGCGGTGGCCTGTGCGTCCAGAGCCTGTGCTCCACAACGGGAGAGGCCACAGCAGTGAGAGGCCCGCGTACCGCAAAAAAAAGAAAAAAAAAAAAGAAAAAAAAGATTAGATTCCTCCCCTATTGTGAAAGTATTTACATATTCATCACAGAAAAATTAGGAAAATGTACAAAGCAAAGACAATCTAACTCCACCATTAACTTGGCATAGCCCTCCCTTCCTGTGCACAATATATGCAACAATTGGACCCTGTTCTGCATCCTGTTTTTCTCCATACTGTTTTACAACTTCCTTTTCACACTGCATGATTTCTGAGGTCTTCCCCAACCCCAAGTTTCTATGTATGACACGATGTGAGCACGTGATGCTGTCTCCTGGAGGACAAAGCCGGAAACCTCGGTGTGTCCTTCGTCTCCCGTGGCACCTAATCCATGTGAATATTTCTACACAGGTTAACATCAAGGCTGCTGCTCTTCCCAGCCTTGACCTTCATACCGTCCATGCCACCATCTCCAGTCACTTGGACATGCAGCCACTTCCTAAAGGATCTCCCCCTCCTGCTGCACTGCAATCCAGTTCACACAGTTCTGATCTTTGCAAAATGCAAATCTGATCGTGTCACTGTTTTCACCTCCCTCACCTCCAAATGTTTCAGTGGCTTCCCAAGTGAAACAAGAACACGCAGAAAACACTTCAACCTGGCCTTCATGTAGACCCTTCGTGGTTTGGCCCCTACAGACCTGCCACGTCTCCCCCATCCTGACTCCTCTGTCCTCAAGGCCAGCTGGACCCTCCCATCCGAAGAGCATCCTTCCCTGCTGCATCATACCCACCCCACTCCCTCGTAGCCCTCAGCTCACTTGTACTTTCACACTCATTTCGGGAATGACTTCATTTGTATCTGATTTCACGGGAAGCTCCATGGGGGCACAGAGTGTCCATTTTTGCGCCCTTATCTCCTAGTGTCTAGCACATGGTAGCACACACAACAAATGTTCGTGGGATAAATAAGCACCTGTGTAAGCATTAATGTAACACTAAAGGATTAAATTGTAGAAATGGAATTTCCAGGTCAAAGGCATGTGTGGAAGACATTTGTCATAATTTTGGCCACCAGCATCGTAAACGTCTTCCTCTGCTGCGGCAATTCCCCACGCTCTTTTTTTGGGTGGGAGGCACAGCCCACTTCCCATCGGGGTAGCAGAAAATATCGGGTCCCCACCTTCCCTGTGGCTTCCTTGTGGCTAGAGAGCGGGTATACAACGTCTACCCAGCTAAGCAGACACACTTCTCCCCACTTTGCCATAGGAGGCGTGGGTGGCATGGCACAGCACACAGGCTCTGTGCCCACAGCCAGCAAGCAGCGGCCACCCGCGTCCCGCAGGGACAACGGCAGTGTCATTGCCAGACTGCTCTGTAGTGCAATTTTGGTTATGGTCATGGCAGCTGCCTGGTCACCTACGTCCCTACCTGAGCCTGAGACAGCAGTCTTCCCTGGGACTCAGTGAGTTACTCAATAACCTGGAAAAAAGAAAACAAGCCAGAATCTTTTCTGCTTAAGTTAACCAGAGCCAGTCAAGCAGCTGGGGCTCCTGACTCATGCAGTCTGTGCACGTGACAATCTGGAAGCTGGTGCCAAACTGGCCTCCAAAGAGGTGGCCCAAATTTACACTCCCATCAGCAGAGCAGGGTACCCGGGTTGATACCTCTCCTCTGGTACACCTTCTGTCACTTTGCAGTGACCTTGTTCTCAGGAAGGGGGCATTTCCTATTCATTTCTCTATGCTAAGCTTCTAACCCAGTGCCTGGCACATTTTAGGCACGTACATGTTTGTGAAATGAATGAACGAAAGGAATTTCTAAAAAAGAATTTGTGGAAGACCGAAGGCGTCTTGAGGGCATTGAGAGAGACTCGGAGTTGGGAGGACGCCCAGGCAGCTCCTTATTCCACGAGGGGGCGCTGAAGCGCAGAGCCCGGAAGCTGCTGGGCCAAGGGCTCGCAGGCGCCCGAGCGGGCAGGCCTCAGACCCAGGTCCACGCGTCTCTCTTCCCGCCACCTCCGATCCGGTTCTCCGTGGCCCCGCTGCAGGGGCTGCTGCGTGGGCATCGTTCGTCTCCTTGGGTATCCCCACCCAGAACGTAGATTTCAGCTGAAATAATGTGCAAACGAGCCAACTCAAAGCTGTGGAGCTGCCAGAATATCAACTTGTGAAAGGGGAAAGGCTGGTGACCCACCCGTTCGGAAAATTGCCTTTGTATGTACCTGGAAGGCGCACACGTGTGTGTGTGTGTGTGTGTGTGTGTGTGTGTGTGTGTTTAAGGATCAAGCACCGGCCCCTCTATGGCCATATTTTTCATTTCCCTTTATTCTTTGTATTGCTTTCAAATCAAAGGGAAGCTGTGGCAGAGAACCTCTTGCCCCGAGCTGCATATATGAAAATGAACAAGGTTCTGGGAGCCGTGTGTTTTCAATAATGGATCGGCTGTGCCGCCCTTGCTCGGAAATGAAGCGAGACTGTTGCTAGGTTGGAGGTAAGAGGCAAGGGCTGGGGGTGGGAGTACTAATTCCAGTGGTTTAACCACATCTCCCCAACTATCCATTTAAGCATCACCAACTGGTAGAATAAGAATCAATTCCAAGCCCAACCTTCTATTTAAAGGATTTTTTTGACGTTTCCATCATCACGGCTTGATAAAGAAAAATATTCACAAAGCCGAGTCCGTTTTGAAGAGAACGTCTGTAAAATTGGGTCAGCAGACACGTTGCACGTTGGCACACAAGATGAAATATAACCCTGGTCTGGTCGGAGCTTCACAGCCGCAGGGAAGAGCTTTGTTTCCACGTGGCGCGCTTGGATTTGTGCCTTTCGGCTGCGATCCTCCCACCCAGCCCGGGCCCCGGGGCCGCCGGCGCCGCTCCTCCCTGCAGCCGCCGGGGCCTGGCTTGGGCTCTGGCCGGCGGTGGAGACGGCGTGCGGTTCCCAGGGCGACCACTGGAGGCCGCTGTGGCACCAAGAACACGCGGAGGGCGCCCAGCTGGCGGAGCGGGCGTCTTCTAGAAGTAATGACTGTCACACTCGCACACCGACTGTTCTCGAATTCTAGTCCAGGATTTAAAAGACACTGTTATGAATTAACGAGAAGAAAAGACTCGGCAGATGAAGCGCGGGTCTCGGATTCCCTGGGGTTGTTTTCTTACTACTCTCTAACTCATTTTCCCCCCTCTGGGACTGGGTCTCATTTGCATGCCGTGAGATGCAGGCTTTATATATGGTGAAAACGCCCTCCAAAAATGACACAAGAGGAAGAAAATCCGCGGCTGCAGCCTGTAGTATGTATCCCCCAATACTTTTGCAAAGCAGGATATTTTACTGTTTTCTCCCTCAACCAGTTTTGGCGGCAGGTGCCAGCCACCAAGTGGGCTGCAGGAATAGGGTTGCCTGATAAAATCCAGGACGCCTGGTTAAATACGAATTTCAGATGAACAATGAACACGTTGCTTACTATCAGTACGTCCCAAATATCGCATGGGTCATACTTAACTAAACAATGATTTGTTGTTTATTGGAAATTCCAACTTAACTGGGCATCCGGGATTATGATTTGCTGATTCTGGCCACCCTCCACGGGCAGGGTGACTCGGGTCGCGTAGCAGTGAGCTGCCCTGAGGGGACTCAGAGCCTGGGAGCGGTTAGGGCTGAAGCCAGGCTCCAAGAGTTCTAGTCCAAGGTGGGCGGTGATAAGTCCATGTGTTCAGACAGAGAACGAATAGGTCCTTAGACCTGCCTAGCGGGTAGGAGTCTCAGAAGCAGCAACTGC
Source organism: Mesoplodon mirus (assembly GCF_964341445.2). Lineage (NCBI taxonomy): Eukaryota > Metazoa > Chordata > Mammalia > Artiodactyla > Ziphiidae > Mesoplodon > Mesoplodon mirus. The sequence goes on along the minus strand of NC_138981.1, from coordinate 135,879,253 downwards.
GGGGAATGCTCTAATTTTCTCTCTGTTTACTGCCCTCGCTCTAACACCTACACGGACACACCAGTTTCGGGGGACTTTATTCCTAGCTCCACTGAGTTCAACCATTGGTCACCGGGTTTGGGCTCTGGGAGGCCCTGTGCATACAGGATGCACTGATACAGGCTCTGCCCCTGGCATGGGCACCCAGACCCCGCAGTGGAAGGACCAGCAGTGATTTAACTCTGGGAAGCCCGAGAAGGAGGTGAAGCCTGCCAAGGGGCATTTGCCTGGTATTATAGGTGGCAACATCGGGCATTTTGAACGGGGGGCTCCTGAAATCACTGGGGTCCCAACACATTCATGTCCACATCTCCAGACTCTTCACAAGGCTCTCCCATCTGGTTGGAGGGCTCCAGGACCCAGTGGGGATGCGCAGCCATGGAATTTCTATCTCCTGGTCTTGACAACGAAACCAGATTTCCCAATGAGCCCCCCACCTCTGGTCCCCTTTTTCGGGTCAGCTTGGATCTTCAGGTGGCCAAGCAGAATTCCCAGGAGGGTCCGGAAGAGCCCACACAGATCCAGGTTGATCCTATTCTGCTGCCTGAAGGCTGGATGACCTTGTGCAAGCCATGCCCCCTCTCAGGCCTGAGAATGTGTCACGTCCGGGCAGTGTCTGGCATCTGTTCCAGAAGTATGTCCCCTCTTTTTTTCCAGGCTCCATGAGATCAGGGACCTTCTGATGAATCTGCACACTCCAAGCTGCCACTGCTGAAGTAGAAACATTAAGAGGGAAGGGGCTCTCTGGTCAGGGGATACTTCTGCTAAAAAGAAGCTACTTAATGGAATAATGACTTTGTAAGTATTAAGGTCTCTGACAGTTATTTATAACGTTTCTTCATGTTTGCCTGGAGGTTAGGGACTGTGTTCCCATCTCTGCCCTCCCAGCCCTGAGACTGAAGCCTTGACCCTGATCCTGCCCATGACCCATGGGGTGACCTGGGACAGATCTCCTTCCTGGTCTTGGGTCTCCCCATCTGGGGCCAGTCCTTCCCAGCTGCCACACTCAGGAGTCCTGCAAAAGGCCTGCTCTTCTGCGCGTGGGAGCTGTGTTCACTCTGAGCAGCAACATAATCCCCTGGGTTTATTTTCCTTCTTTCTTTATAAACTAGACTTGGATGAGTTGAACCTCAAACCAAACTCACACACACACATTTCCCGACTTCCCGGGGCATATCTTCCTCGTCATGTCTTCTTTACCACTGCCCTCTCACACCCAGCACTCAGATCAGGGCCTCACGAGTGCTTGAAGAAGTATTTGTTGCATCACTTTTTGATCACTCTCTGAGAGCTTGTAAGAGAAACCATGGCAGGTAAGAATGGGCCCAGATTTGAAAGTGTGAATTCTGACTCCACCGCTGACTAGCTTTGTGGCCTTAGGTAAGTGCATTAACCTCTCTGAGTCTTAGTCGCGTCATGTGTAAAATGGGATGATACACCTGCCTGTCTCCCTGGGTTGTTTTCAGGATTTGCTCAGACCAGTGAACTGTACAGACTGTCCAAACACAAAGCCTCAGAGTGGTTATGCTACCGCAATATCACCCTGCATGTGGACGGCCCTTGACCTTGGGTGTGTCACCTTGGGGGTCGGTGGTCATGCTGACACTTGGACCCTGGTCTCCTAATCTCTGATCCACATGGCTTTTGGTTCACTATTTGTGGTCTCATCAACGTGACCTTGACAAACTATGTACCCACGTAGGAGAAAACGTAGACTGTTTTCCCACTAGGAATTGGGAGCCCCGGCTTTGCTAGTTCCCAGCATCCTCGCTTTTGCAGCTGGCTTGTGCTGATCAAAGCAGGCCAAAGGTGGGGGTGGGGGCTCAGAGGCCAGGCCTTGTTTGCTAAAGCATTTCCTCTCGTGGAAGGTTCCTGCTGTCTTCGTCATCGTGTCCCACTCAACCTGCAGCCTAGAGCCCTTTCATTTTCTCCCCTTTGTCTTGATGTGCTGCAGCTGTGTGCGCTGCAGACCCGCAGCCTGGATGGGGGAGGGGCCCGCTGTTTCCACGCCTCCATCTTCCAGGAGCCGCCCAGACCAACATGGGCAGCTTTGTCTCCGGGGACAGTCGGAAGATTCCCAGCTGGGCCAGGGGTCCCTGCACCAGCCCCCTTTGCTGCTCTTAACCCACTAGGGTTTGCCATCTCTGCTGCGTTAATCTTGCGAATCCACTTTCCCAAATCTGTGGCCTTAGATTCCATAAGAAGAGAAGTTGCAGCATCTGCAAGCACTTTGGCAAATATGTGAATGAGCTCTAGGCTCGTGTGTGAGGACTCGTGAAGAACAGGATCAGCTCTGTGACACTTTTTTGTTCTTTTCTTAGCCAGCTCCCCTAAAGGCCACTGGAAGGAGAGACCGAAATAACTCCCTGTGTCTAGAGGAGTTCATTCCCTCCTGAGTTGCTTTTCTCAGCCCATCAGCAGAGAGTAGCACCTCTTCCTGGCCAGGCCCATGCTAGCCTCAGCTCTGGCTGGGCCATCAGATCTGGGCTCTGGGAGTGACACAATTCCCAGCTCAGTGCCTGAGCATGGGTGTTCGGGGGGAGGGGTGCTGTCAGGAAATGGAGCAGGCTTGAATGGGCATGGAAGTGTGTGGAGCGGCGGGCAGAGTGGGGTGTGGGTCTGCAATGCACGATTGACTCCAGCTTCAAGTTGCTGGTCGGGCGTCAGAGGTGGGGAGAACTAGTCAGATTCTGCCAGCTGCTACCAAAGTCAGAAAGTATGGCGATGTGTTTCAGAGAGGTTCTCAACGCAGTCCAGAACAGGGGTGGCGAACGGGTCTCTTCTTGTACACCAGGCTCTACTGACTGCAAAAGGCTGCCCAGAGTGAGGCTTGAGAAAGTTTCTGAGGATGCGACTGGGCCCAGAGGAAAAGATCAACTCACCATGTCTGCGTGGACATGGGAAGAGGAGGGTGAAGCAAGTGTTTGCCAAATCATGTGCCAGTGAGGAGATGGGGCTTCTCGTCTGAACTCTGTGGCGAAGACATTTTGTGACTTCAGTAAGTCACTTAGCTCTATGTATCTATCCAAATATATACATGCAAAGCTATATATACACATACACGTATGTTCTACATATAATGCATATATGTATATATTTGTGTATGTATTTGTTTATGTATGCATTTTTATATGTATATTTGCATGTATATATTTGCATAGATATAGCTATAGATTTGGGGGGCTGGCAAGCCTGAAATCTGCAGGGCAGGCCAGCAGGCTGGAGATGCAGGGAAGAATTGACGTTGCAGCTCAAGTCTGAAGGCCATCCAGAGCAGAACTGCTTCCTCTTTGGGGGAACCTCAGTCTTTTTCTTTTAACACCTTCAGCTGATTGGATGAGGCCCACACACACAATGGAGGGCAATCTGCTTTACTCAAAGTCTACTGATTTCAGTGTTAATTACATCTAAACAATACCTTCACAGAAAATGTAGAGTGGTGTTTGACCAAACAGCTGAGCACCATGGCCTAGCCAAGTTGACATATAAAATTAACCATTAGAGAGGTGATCTCAGGAATTACCTACAGAGGAATACAGAAATGTTACAAGCCAGGAAAGCGACCACCAAAGTGTGTGTTATGAAGTCAGTTACTACTGTGGACAATGGCAGCTTAATCCCTCTGGAGATCTCTAGGTACCAAAGTAGAATACCTGACTCCCAGTTGTCCTGCCTAAGGGATGAAGGCCTAGGTCGTTCATATACTGACTCCCACCAGTCGTTGGTTCAGAGCTGCTTCCAGCACAGGGTTAGTTCCTCATCCTTCAGGCCTGCCACGTGGGCAGGGGAAGCAGACACTAGTGTTCAAAGATAGTGCTCAGGCAAAGAGACACAGATACTGGCAGCAGGAAGCAGGGCCAGCATGCATGGAAATGCTAAGGGCTGAGGGACATGGATGGGACACAGAAAATATCTACAAGACCAGAGAGAATGATAGTCTCAATCTCCCTCATTGAGGGTTTATAACAGTAAAATGAGAAAATAGAAATGAAAGGACTGGAATTTTAGTCTTTATAAATGAGGTATAATTAATTATTTAATTAAAAAGCTAGAACTTTCAATTAACCTAAATACCGTATTTCTTGAATATTCCATTTAACCAAGATCCTACTGACAGGTGCCATGTCAGGGTAATTCCTATTCATCTTTCTGGTCTCAGAGAGAATGTCATATTTTCTCTGTCCCCTCTGGCTAGGTCAGGTCCCATGTTATACACTCTCAAAGCACCCTGTTCTTTTCCTTCAGAACACTTCCCAGCTCCCTGAAGGAAGGAACCATATCTTTCTTTATTTTTTTGGTGGTACGCGGGCCTCTCACTGTTGTGGCCTCTCCCGTTGCAGAGCACAGGCTCCGGACGCGCAGGCTCAGTGGCCATGGCTCACGGGCCCAGCCGCTCCACGGCATGTGGGATCCTCCCGGACCGGGGCACGAACCCGTGTCCCCTGCATCGGCAGGCGGACTCTCAACCGCTGCGCCACAAGGGAAGCCCCATATCTTTCTTTTTTACTATTGATACCCCATCACCTAGCAGAGTACCTGAAACATAGTAGGTGCTCAATAAATATTTGACCAAAAAAAATGAAGGGGATATAGCGGAAAGCCTTTCTTGGAATCCATTACACATTGGCAAATGCTGTAAAATAAATTCATATGGTGACTCAAACCGGGATCAAAAGGTATCTTTGAGAACCCGCTTTAATGAAGAGACAATAATGGGGCTTCCCTGGTGGCGCAGTGGTTAAGAATCCGCCTACTAAGGCAGGGGACACAGGTTCGAGCACTGCCCCGAGAGAATCCCACATGCCACGGAGCACCTAAGCCCATGCGCCACAACTACTGAGCCTGCGCTCTAGAGCCCACGAGCCACAACTACTGAGGCCATGTACCACAACTGCTGAAGCCCATGCGCCTAGAGCCCGTGCTCCACAACAAGAGAAGCCACCGCAGTAAGAAGCCAGTACTCCACAATGAAGAGTAGCCCCCACTCGCCACAACTAGAGAAGACCCAACACAGCCAAAAATAAAGAAATAAATTTTAAAAATAAATAAATTTATAAAATAAAAACAAGAGAGACAATAATGACTTCTCAACATGGCAATTCTTGGTTAGTACTTGAGTGAAGTCCAAAGCTTAGAATTCTTAATTCTAAAGAATTAAAGTCCAAAATTTCTTCTCTCTAATTTCTTAGTCCGCTCAGTCTCAGCCACAGGTATCCTCCATGTCTGGGTAGAGTAGGGCTTTCTTCAGCAGCTGCCACCTGGGCTGCCTTCGCCTGGAATGGATATGGTTCCTCAGAAGTTGAATTAGCCTCTTGTGTGCTCTGCCTTTAGGAGTCCCGTCACTGCGGCCATGCTGGTCTTCTCAGCACACATTTAATCGGCCACACCATGGTAAGGAGTTGGTCTTTATCCCAAGTGTGCAATGGATCCACCAAAATATTTTAAGAAGGAGGCCATCACGATGATTGGATATGAATTTTAAATAGATTCTTTTGACTGCGGAGTGGAGTGTAATTGGAAGGGGAGTTGAGATAGGTGGAAGAAAGACCAGTTATGAGACTTGAAGAGGCCAGGCTAGAGTGCATGACAAGATGGTGGCAGCGGCGATAGAGGAAGTGGAGGAATGGCTTTAAAGATGTTGGGAAGTAAAATCAGCAGTACTGATTTGATGTGGAGGATGAGAGAAAGTTCTTTTTTTCATGCAATGACTATGTAGTGCTTTTTTTTCTTCTTCCTTCCTTCCTCCCTCCTTCCCTCCCTCCCTCCCTTCCTCCCTTCATCTCTTCCTCCCTTCCTTCCTTCCTTTCTTCCTTCCATTCAGTCATTGAAAAACATTTACTGAATGCTGCCTACATTGACTCTATCTTTCAGAAACTGTGCTCTGTACAGCAGGGAGATAACAAGAGGCATCTGCTCTCAAGGAACTCAGTCCAGTTGGAGAAGCTGGGAACAGTTTCAAACAACTATGTGATCATAACAATTTCTTCCATGTGCCGACTCCTCTATGCCATGCCAGGCACTTGACAAATTGAGGAGTCTTTTGACCTCTGGGTGTGTATTTATTTTATGTGGTTTCAGTGATTGTTTCAGAACATGTAGCCATTTGTAACTCTGATGGAGGCACTGGGAGGTTGGTACACAGGAAGGAGTCTAGCCCAGCATCTAGCATCTGCAGATTCACATGGTTTTACCCTTCTCTACCCATTCCTGCCCACAGAAAAGCTCTAATTAAGGATTCGAAAGTGTCCATGAAATTTCCCAGTGATACATCTTTTTTGTGGGAGCCCTATGTGTTAGTCTTCTTTGAACCCCAATTCTATAATGGCGAGTATTCTGGGAATCATAGGTGTCCATCATCACCTCTGACTTTCTACTCGTCCCGAGTGGGAGACCAGGATCCTGAAAAAACTCTTGAGCAGAGCGTGACTATGATTCACTGGGCAGGAGGAGAGGACCTGTTCCCCTTCTTTATCCCAAGAACATCCTGCAGATATTTCAACAGTGGAAAAAAAGCTCCCGCAAGCTCCGCGTGGACTCGAGACCACTCTTCTGGGCTCCCTAGCAATAATGCACCCCTTCTTTGGAGTCTGCACCCCAGTTGGCCCAGCCGCTGAGAGTTCCAGTGCCCCCATCTTTCCCCCAGCTTCCTCTCAGCCCCCCTTTCTCCCGTCATCTCTCAATGCCCTGAAACCTTGATATTTAGAACTTAAGTCTGAGTAATGAACTTTGGTAACAACCAGTCGAGGGTGGAATCGACCCAGTGACCTCAAGGGGAAAGAAGTTTTTCTAAGTGACTTTTTTCTTTTCGGTTTTCAAAGGAACGGGTACTGGACTTTTCATTTCACACGTCACAAATTTGCATCTTCAAAAGCTGGGAAACGTCAACACCTTGGGAAAGTAGAGTGGAAACTCTGTGGACAGCTGCTCTTGCGGAGCAGCAGTGATCACAGACCTATAATCTCCTGGACCAGGCCATCGCTAGGCTTTAGGGCCCACAACACGACTTAGGGCCACCTTCAACCTTCTTAGCTTCGCATAACACACAAGGCCAGGCAGCACATTCCCTGAATTAGGCTGCTAGTAAAACCAGAACGTTGTTTCCACAGAAAGTCAACAATGAAGCTGTTGTGTTTTACTGGAGCGAGACAGGCTTGGAGGAGCTTGGCTTCCCACGGTGGGCTAACACCTTCGCTGGGGCCTTCGTCTCCAGCCCAGGCCCACAGAGATGGGCGTCAGCATTCCTCAGGTATTTCCTGAGGGCCCCTCTCACAGTTCCCTCTCAACGTGTGCATTCATGGCCAGGTCATTTATCCTGCCTGCCACCTTGGGCTGATGAAAATGTTGCTTTGACTTATGGCTTGAGCACTTCCTCAGAAAGTTGGGGACCCCAAGTGAGTTCCACTCCTAACTTTCTTCATGGAAAGGTTTTCATTGTTTATAGTCTGTGAATTTTGGCTGGCAGCCAATGCCGAAGCCAAGAGGAAGGCTTCCTCTGTGGGATTCTGCCTGCGTCCACCACCATGATAAATATGTGATGTTATTATCAGTATATTTGACTTTCTATAAATCCTTTCTTTGTCTGAGAGAACATCTGTGTGGTTTGCAACTTCATACATTGTCCTATGCTGTTCATTGGCAATCATGGATTCATTTAATTATTAGGAGATTAATGCCACCTCTTTTTGAGGTGGCATTACGTGGTAAATACAATACATCATGTGGTAAAGAAAGCCCAGGCCTTTTTGGATTAAGAAGAACTACCCTTCCAACCAGACCTCCCTTATAATTCCTGGAGAAGATGAGTCAATTATACTAAGACTTAGAAGTACAGAAAAGACAAACTTTCTGTGGGGTGAGGCTTGGTAGCAAATAATAGAATTATTGTTTTACTTTGAGGACAGTTGCCTTTTGGATTATAACTGAGAGGCATTGTAAAATCTTTTCTGACAATCTTTAGAAAAAATAGAAATGGTCATGCCTGGTATGGTTTAGGCATTGCACTGTTGCAATTTAAGGGGATGCAGTGATGCTGTCTAGATACCTAGGTGCCATCTAAGGGTGATGGTTAGTGGTGGGCAGGGCTTCCCAAGAGCAGCTTCTTGGTTGGGTCGCCACATTCTAGAGAAGTGATTAAAAACAGAAACTTACTATTACTGGTTTATTATAAAGGGCACAACTCAGGAACAGCCAAATGAAAGAGATGCATAGGGCAGGGTATTGTGGGTGGATAGGGGGTGGCACGGAGCTTCTGTGACTTCTCCGGGCATGCCACCCTCCCAGCACCTATGTGTGTTCACCAACCAGGAAGCTAGAGAAGTGGTTTTTAACCTTTTTTGAGTCATGGGCCACTTTGGGGATCTGATTTTTTTTTTTTACTTCATATCCCCACATGGTCATACACACCAGGGCACACATTTATACATATAACTTCGTGGAATTCCTTGAACTCCTAAAGACCTATCCTAAAAGGCCATGAACCCCCGGTGAAGAACTCCACTTCTGCAGGCTGGTTCTCAGTCTTAAGCTATGTCATGTCAGGGTGCCAGAAGTGAGGACAGACTCATGCCAACTGAAATACTAGGCAGTGGCATAGAAAGCGAGAAGTCAAAGAATCTATAACAGTACTTCCCTCTTTCCAGTAGCCAGAATGTTTTTGTGTCTCCTTCTTGGTATCCAGAGACCTGGGAAGCAGAATCCTTAAGCCAAATATTGCTTGGAGAGGTGGGTGGCCTGGGGGTGGGCATTTTTTACTCCAGCACTGAGGGAGCTCAGTGCTCTGTTCCTGTCTTGAGCAAGGATCATCTCCTTAGCAACCCCAGATCCAGGATTTCTCTCCTTCAGATGGTGTTGGATATGCATGACAACTTGCACTTCTCTGAACTTGGTTTTCCAGGCTGGTCAGCCCCCGTGATGGACTCACTCTTTCTTTAGACAGCACCTGTGCTCTGGAACCCTGGAGCCATGTCTGACTGTGAAAGGGTGCTCACACTCTTAGCTTAAAACTCACAGGTATGGAGGGTTCGTGAGAGCAGGGGATGGAGCCAATCCCTGGTGTTCACAGCCTCTAGCTGTCCTAGGAGCTTGCAAGAAAACTGGAAGGAACTCCTGACAGTTTGATGTGGTTTGTGGCCTTCATGTTTCCTTTGTGTCTACCTCAGCCCTGCAATAGAGTTGCACTTGAGACAGGAGAGGATGGCAGTCTTGTGTAGTCAGAGAGGCTGTGATCCACCGTGTCCCTCAAATGACTGATTCAGAGCGTATATATGCATATTCTAATGTGGTGTGTTTGTACTGCAGACCATAGTTCCAGCCACTTTGCCAAAAATCCATTTGTACAGTGTGCCCCATTGGCTTCCATATTTGAAGATCCAAGGTAGCCTGCAGAATGAAATGGTTGAGTGCCAACTTGGGGGGTGGGGTTCCATGGTGTCTTGAAACATTGCTATTTGGGTATTCTCTGATATCCAAAAACATCTTCATTGACTAATGTAACCTAAGATGGTAGAAGTATACCATCCTAAGCCAACATGAAGACTCCGTTGGCCTTTTCTGAACCCTAATGGGGCAATGTTATTTTGGCACGCAGGGAAACCTGAGGGAATTGGTATAGTAGCGATGCCTGAGAAGGGAACCTGCAGCCCAGGCTTTTATTCACCAGTAGGTGAACTGGACATCTGGAAAGATGAGTATCTCAGAGCAGTTATTACCTCTCTGTCAAAAGTTTGATAGTTGAGCTGAGGCCTAATATTTCTAACAATAAGAGCAAAATGTTGCAAACTAATGACTGACTGGTCCTGGAGAAAAAGGAGTGTCTGTGCCACAGAGCACTCGTCCCTGGGGCACTGCCTTGTATTTTCATTCTTTAGACTAGCCTTACACCTCATAAATCTGTCAGTCATTTCAAATAAAATTTCTGTTTGTGTCGGGCAAACCATTTCCAGCATTTTATCAGAATGATCTGGCAAACTGGTAAGGCAATGAAGACTGTATTCCACATTGAAATAAGGAGAGAAAGTGAGTTTTTATCTTAGCTGATCATTTCTTTGCTACGTCTAATGCTGCACACCTATTAAAAAGCTAGTGTCACAGTTCCTTCAGTTTGGAGAATTTAAGTTGAATCTTCTCATTTGGGTTGCCATCTGGTGTGCTACTAACAGTCTCAGAGAGTAAGAGGCCATCTGTTAATACTTTTTCTAGGAAGCTTTTTATAGAGCAGTGAAGTGGCAACTCTCAAAAACACATTGTAATGACTTACAAGATCTTGGGTATCTGTACAAGTTGAGGCTGATATTTTATTTCTACCAACGGTATTTTCTTCCATGGAGGAGAGACAGAGGAATCAATAAATATGGCGTATTTGCATGCAGAAAAATGCTTATCCCTAATATGTGGAGAGCCATGAGGCTACCAAGTTATTCGTCTTATGGTATTTCAAAAGGAGGATTGTAAATATATACTGAGAAGTAATAACAATGATGATGGTGTTGGTTGTCATTGACTGAACAGTCACCGTCTTCCGCCCACTGGGCCAAGTACTTTATATTCATTATCTTATTTTCTCAACTGTGTTTAAAATGTTTGCTCTTAGAAGATTCCCAGTATATTCAAAATAGACTTTCTTTTTTGCATTTGAGGTAAGCCAATGGTGGAGATATCAACGTCATGACAAAGTTTAAAAAATGACATGAAGAGCAGTTGGGACAAGGCTCAGGTGTCCCTTTGTGTTCATCAGGCCACGGGAGGAGATGTACACAGGGACACATTTTAGGCAAGTCAGCTTGTCCTTGTTAGACAGTATGATTTTTGGAGGATTGGCTAAAGTAAGCAGTAATACTTAAAATATCTGTTTTATTTTTGTTATGTTTTCTTTTACATTTACTCTTTATGTCTTTTCAAAAAAACACTTCATTGGGGTCAGATTGACATACAAAAAGCTGTACATACTTAATATAAACAACTTGATGAGTTTGGAGACAAGTATACACCCATGAAACCATCACCACAATCTATGTCATAAACACACCCATTACCTCCAAAAATTTTCTACCACCATCTTTATTTACTATTATTTTTTATGATAAGAACACTTAACAAAAGATCTATCTTCTTAGCAGATTTTTAAGTATACAATACAGTACCATTAGCCTTTGGAACTGGAGAAATCAATGTTTGTTGTTTAAGCCATCCAGTTTATGGTACTTTGTCATAGCATCCCAAACTAAGACAACAACCTTTTCTTTGTCCATTCATCCGATAATGAACATTTAGGTTGCTTCCATGTCCTGGCTATTGTAAATAATGTTGCAATGAACGTGGGATTACAGATATCTCTTTGAGATCCTGATTTCAATTCCTTTGGATATATACCTAGCAGTAGGATAGCTGGATCCTATGGTAGCTCTATTTAATTTATTGAGGAACTTTGGGACTTCCCTGGTGGTGCAGTGGTTAAGAATCTGCCTGCCAATCCAGGGGACACGGGTTCGAGCCCTGGTCCGGGAAGATCTCACATGCCGTGGACCAATTAAGCCCATGAGCCGCAACTACTGAGCCCGCGTGCCACAACTACTGAAACCGTGCGCCTAGAGCCTGTGCTCCGCAACAAGAGAAGCCACCGCAATGAGAAGCCCGTGCACTGCAATGAAGAGTAGCCCCCACTCGCCGCAACTAGAGAAAGCCCACACGCAGCAATGAAGACCCAACGCAGCCGAAAAATAAAATAAGTAAATAAGTTTATTTAAAAAAATAATTTATTGAGGAACCTCAAAACTGGTTTCTATAGTGGCTGCACCAAATTACACTCCCTCTGACAGTATGTAAGGGTTCCCTTTTGTCCACATCCTTGAAAACACTTGCTATCTTTTTTCTTTTTTTTTTTTTAAATAATAGCCATCCTAACAGGTGTGAGGTGATATATCATTGTGGTTTTGATTTGCTTTTCCCTGGTGATTAGTGATGTTGAGCACCTATTCATGTCCCTGTTGACCATTTGTATGTCTTCTTTGGAGAAATGTCTATTTAAGTCCTTGGCCCAGTTTTTAATTGAATTATTTCTGGTTTTATTGCTGTTGAGTTTTAAGAGGTCCTTATATATTTTGGGTATTAACTCTTTATCATATACATGGTTTGCAAACATTTACTCCCATTTTGTTGGTTGTCTTTTCATTTTGATTGTTTCCTTTGCTGTGCAAAGGCTTTCTAGTTTGATGTAATCTTCCTTGTTTGTTTTTGCTTCTGTTGCATGTGCTTTTGATGTCATATCCAAGAAATCATTGCCAAAACCAATGTCAAGAAGCTCTTTTAGGAGTTTTACAGTGTCAGGTCTTACATTTAAGTTTTTAATCCATTTTGACTTTACTTCTGTGTATGGTGCAAGATAAGGTTCTAATTTCATTCTTTTGCATGCAGATATCCAGTTTCCCCAGCATTATTTATTAAAGACACTATCCTTTCTCCATTGTGTATTCTTGGCATCCTTTGGAAGATCGGTTGACTGTATATGTGTGGGTTTATTTCTGGGCTCTTTATTCTGTTCCATTGGTTTATATATCTGTTTTTATGCCAGTATCATACTGTTTTGATTACTGTAGCTTGTAATATATTATGAAATCAGGAAGTGTGATGCCTCTAGCTTTGTTCTTGCTCAAAATTGTTTTGGCTATGTGGAGTCTTTTGTGGTTCCATATGAATTTTAGGGTTGTTTTTTCTATCTCTGTAAAAAATGCCACTGGGATTTTGATAGGGATTGCACTGAATCTGTATATTGCTTTGGGTAGTATGGACATTTTAACAATATTGATTCTCCTAATCCATGAACACGACGTATCTTTCCATTTACTTGTGTCTGCTTTAATTTCCATCATCAGTATTTTATAGTTTTCAGTGTACAAGCCTTTCACCTCCTTGGGTAAGTGTACTCCTAAGTATTTTCTTCTCTTTTGATTGTAAAAGTAATACAGGTTCATTGCTGAAATTTAGGGAAATATAACAAAAGTTATAAAAAGGAAAAATCACTAATGATTACTAATGGTCCTATTAAAATCATCATCGCTTTTAACGTTTGAAAAACAACTTTTAGTTCTTTTTCTATGCTCTTCACACCACGCCCACCCTCCTAACAAATGAGTCCCCCTTTATGTGCCATAGTAGTAACCTGTAATATTTCTTCAAGACACTTACTGAAATCTGTAGTTATATATTTATTTGTGTATTTGTATGCTGAATACATGTGCTGTACCGGAGTGTAAATGCCACAGGTCAAGTTTGTGTTCTTTTTCATGATTGTATCCCGAGAACCTACTAGAGTGCTTGCTACATAATCAGTGCCTGATAAATATTTATTGAATAAATGAACTTATATATATGTGATTTAAAATCATATAATTAAATTTTCTTTTATTAAAATATCACACTGTTTCAATTTCAATTATGTTTTAAATTTTTGTACTCTTAGTGGCTTCCCAATACATTCAAAACAGACTTTCGTGTTATATTTGAAGTAAGCCAAATGGTGGAGGTACTTATATATTTAAAATATATAATATAAATATATATATATTTAAATTGAGATTATACTTTAATACTATTTTATAACATGTTTTTATTACTTTACCCTGTATTGTATTTTACTTGACAATATACTGTATTTTGTAACTATTTTTATAATTCTGATTTTTTTTTTTTTTTTTTTTGCGGTACACGGGCCTCTCACTGTTGTGGCCTCTCCCGTTGCAGAGCACAGGCTCCGGACGTGCAGGCTCAGCGGCCATGGCTCACGGGCCCAGCCGCTCTGAGGCATGTGGGATCTTCCCGGACCGGGACACGAACCCTCATCGGCAGGGGAGAAGGCCACTCCCCTGCATCGGCAGGCAGACTCTCAACCACTGCGCCACCAGGGAAGCCCAATTCTGATATTTTTGTCAGATAATTTTTGATGTGTGGCATTCTATCTTATAAGATTAACAGACCAGGATTTTTTATACTGTTTTTTTGTTTTTTTTTTTTTTTTTTTTTGCGGTACGCAGGCCTCTCACTGTTGTGGCCTCTCCCGTTGCGGAGCACAGGCTCCGGACGCACAGGCTCAGTGGCCATGGCTCACGGGCCTAGCCGCTCTGCAGCATGTGGGATCTTCCTGGACCGGGGCACGAACCCATGTCCCCTGAATTGGCAGGCGGACTCTCAACCACTGTGCCACCAGGGAAGCCCTATACTGTTTTTAATATTTTGTTCCTGTAAGTGCTGTTGTATGTTTTTTTTCACTTTTTGAAAATTGAAGTATAGTTGGCTTACAGTATTGTGTTAGTTTCAGGTGTACAGCATAATGATTCAGTATTTTTGCATATTATATTCCATTACAGGTTATTACAAGATAATGGGTATAATTCCCTGTGCTATACAGTACATCCTTGTTGCTTATCTGTTTTATATATGATAGCTTGTATCTGTTAATCCCATACCCCTAATCTGTCCCTCCCCTTTTCCCTCTCCCATTTGGTAACAACAAGGTTTTTTTCTCTGTCTGTGAGTCTGTTTCTGTTTTGTGTACACATTAGCTTGTTTTATTTTTTAGAGTCCACACATAAGTGATATCATATAATATTTGTCTTTGTCTGACTTTTTTCACTAAGCATAATACTCTCTAGGTTCATCCATGTTGCTGCAAATGGCAGTATTTCATTCTTTTTGGTGTCTGAGTAATGTTCCATTGTGTTCCAATTTTATACCATATCTTCTTAATCCAACTGTCTCATTTTTGGTTTCATTTTTTAGTATATTTTTTATTGAAGTATAGTTGATTTACAATGTTTCAGGTGTACAGCAAAGTGATTCAGTTATACATACATATATATATTATTTTTCAGATTCTTTTCCATTATAAGTTATTACAAGATATTGAATATGGTTCCCTGTGTTATATAGTAGGTCCTTGTTTTTTACCTATTTTGTATATAATAGTGTGTATCTGTTAATCCCCAATTTCCAATTTATCCCTCTCCCCCTTCCCCTTTGGTAACTATAAGTTTGTTTTCTATGTCTGTGAGTCTGTTTCTGTTTTGTAAATAAGTTCATTTGTATCATATTTTTAGGTTCCACATATAGGTGATATCATATGATATGTGTCTTTCTCTGTCTGATTTACTTCACTTAGTGTGATAATCTCTAGTTTCATCCATATTGCTGCAAATGGCATTATTTCATTCTTCTTTATGGCTGTGTAGTATTCCATTGTGTGTGTGTGTATATATATATATATATATATATATATATATATATACCACATCTTCTTTATCCATTCACCTGTCAATGGACAGTTAGGTGGCTTCCATGTCTTGGCTATTGTAAATAGTGCTGCTATGAACATTGCAGTGCATGTATCTTTTTGAATTAGAGTTTTTGTCTTTTCTGGATATATGCCCAGGAGTGGGATTGCTGGATCATATGGTGGCTCTGTTTTTGGTTTTTTAAGGAACCTCCATACTGTTCTCCATAGTGGCTGAACCAATTTACATTCCCACCATCAGTGTAAGAGGGTTCCCTTTTCTCCACACCCTCTCCAGCATTTATTCCTTGTAGACTTTTTGATAACGGTCATTCTGACCAGTGTGAGGTGGTATCTCATTGTAATTTTAATTTGCATTTCTCTAATAATGAGCGACATTGAGCATCTTTTCATGTGCCTGGTGGCCACCTGTATGTCTTCTTTGCAGAAGTGCCTGTTTAGGTCTTCTGCCCGTTTTTTGATTGGTTTTTTTGTTTTTTGATATTGAGCTGTGTAAGCTGTTTGTATATTTTGAAAATCCCTTGTTGGTCTCATAGTTTGCAAATATTTTCTCCCATTCCTTAGGTTGTCTTTTCATTTTGCTTATGGTTTTCTTTGCTGTGAAAAAGCTTTTAAGTTTAATTAGGTCCCCTTTGTTTATTTTTGCTTTTGTTTCCATTACTGTAGGAGAAGGATCCAAAAAGATACTGCTGTGATTTATGTCAAAGAATGTTCTGCCAATGTGTTCTTCTAGGGGTTTTATTGTATCTGGTCTAACATTTAGGTCTTTAATCCATTTTGAATTTATTTTTGTATATGGTGTGAGGGACTGTTGTAATTTTGCTCTTTTACATGTAGCTGTCCAGTTTTCCTGGCACCACTTATTGAAGGACTGTCTTTTCTCCATTGCATATTCTTGCCTTGTTTGTTAATGGACCATAGATGTGTGGGTTTATTTCTGGGCTCTCTATTCTGTTCCATTGATCTATGTGTCTATTTTTGTGCCAATACCATGCTGGGTTTTTTTTGTTCATTTGTTTTTGTTTTTGCGGTACACGGGCCTCTCACTGCTGTGGCCTCTCCTGTTGAGGAGCACAGGCTCCGGAAGTGCAGGCTCAGCGGCCATTGGCTCACGGGCCCAGCCACTCCATGGCATGTGGGATCCTCCCGGACCGTGGCACGAACCCATGTCCCCTGCATCGGCAAGTGGACTCTCAACCACTGCACCACCAGGGAAGCCCCTACCATGCTGTTTTGATTACTGTAGCTTTGTAGTATAATCTGAAGTCTGGGAGGGTTAAACTTCCAACTTTGTTCTTTTTTCTCAGGATTGCTTTGGCAATTTGGGGTATTTTGTGGGTCCATATACATTTTAGGATTATTTGTTCTAGTTCTGTGAAAAATGTCATGGATATTCTGATAAAGATTGTATCACATCTGTGGATATCTTTGGGTAGTATGGCCATTTTAAGAATATTGATTCTTCCAATCCAAGAACATGGGATATCTTTCCATTTCTTTGAATTATCTTCAATTTCCTTCATCAATGCTTTATAGTTTTAAGTGTATAATTCTTTCACCTCCACGGTTAGGTTTATTACTAGGTATTTTACTTTATTTTTTGATGTGATTTTAAATGGGATTTTTTTTTACTTTCTCTTTCTGATATTTCATTATAAATGTATAAAAATGCAACAGGTTTCTGCATATTATGCTTGTATCCTGCAGTTTTTGCTGAATTTATTTATTAGTTCTAATAGTTTTGGGGTGGAGACTCTAGGATTCTCTTTTTTTTCTGTTCGAGTTTTTTTTCTTGCTTATTTGTAAGTACTCTTTGCATATTGAGGTTACTGACCCTTGTCGGTCAAATATATTACAATTTTTTTCCAAATTTGTTATTTCTCTTATTCTTATTTATGGTCTTGTTGAAGTAAATAAATTTAAAACTTTTATGTAGTCAAAACTAGCAGTCTTTTCCTTTATATCTTCTACCTACTTATGCTTAAAGAATTATTCCTTCCCCTGGGATTAAGTATTCACCTCAATGATGTCTAGCTTATTTTCCCCCAATGATTAAACATTTCACATTTAACTATTTATTTCATAGGGTATTTATAATGGTGTAGAGGAGGAAAAATAATTTTGCCTCTACCCTTCTAGATTCTTGGATGAGACCCTCCTGTAATAAGAAACAGATTAAAAGGAGAAAATGATTTTAATTATGTATACACATATGTACATACAGGAGCCCCACAAAGATATGAGTCTCAAAAAGGCAGCCAGGCAATTCAGGCTTATATACCATCCTGGGCTAAGGAAAGGGACAGGGCTCTGGGGTTTCAAAGGGGAAGAAAGCCACTCACAGGAAGGTGAGAAGAGGAAATATATGGTAAACAGAATTTTCCCTGCCATGTAGGTAAGTGTCTCAGATGAAAAAAATGATCTCTAGTAATAGCTCTCTTCCTGGTACAGACCCCTTTCTAATGTAAATGTCTCTTACAAAAGGGTAGCTTCTACTCTGTTTTTAGAGCTTCTCCTGTGTCTGCAGTTTCTCAAAATAATCAGCTCAAAATAATCCTTAACAAAGAGTCATATTTTGGGGTGGCATATTCTGCTACTCTTCAATGGCATGTAGTGCAAGAATACTGATTCACTTTATTTTTCCCCATATTTAACCAATTCTACCAGCTCTATCGAAACTCTTTACTAGCTTAGATTTCAAATCCCTCTTGCTAAAATCTTAGTTTACCCTTAATATTCTAAAGGTTTTATTTGTGAATGGGATTTTCTTTTAAAATTGTATTTTCCAACTTGTTATTGCTGGCATACAGAATACTCTAAATCCTGTACATTTATTTTATAACCACCTAATTGAATCATCTTAAGAGTTCTTATAGTTGATTCTCTTGCATTTCTAAGTAGAAGTGGAGTGTGATAACATTTGAAAATATGATCATTTTGTCCTCTCCTTCGCAGTATTACCTTCATTTTTCTTGCTTTGCTATGTGTATATCTATGAATAATTATATGGAATTGGGATCATATAGAACATAAAATTTACATACAAAGTATATCTTCATTTAATATAGTGTGAGCATTTCCTCATTGGTACCTTATTACTTTAAGAAAACCCTAAATTTAATATTTGCATACAATTCCATTGTATGATATGCACTAGAATTTTAAAAATTTGAGAGGTGCTTCTTTAAATTTAACTTTTGATTGTGAAATAATTTCAGATTGACAAAAATTTGCAAAATAGTACAAAGGAGTCTCATATTCCCTTCATCCAGTTTCCTCAAAAGTTAACATCTTACATAACCATAGTACAAGTATCAAAACCAGAAAATTAACATTGATAGAATATTATTAACCAATCTACAGACGTTACACAGATTTTAACAATTGTTCCACTGATATCTGTTCTTTTTTGGTCCAGGATCCAATCCAGGATCATGCATGGCATGTAGTTGTCATGTCCCCTGCATCTTTTACGATCTGGATGGTCCTTTAGTCTTTATTTTTACCGATTCTGAAATTTTGAAGAGAACTGGCCACTTATTTTGTAGAATGTCATTCAAGCTGGGTTTGTCTGACATTTCCTTGATTAAATTCATATTTTGCATTTGGGGCAAGAATGCCTCAGAAGTGATTCTGTGTGCTTCTTAGGGCATCATATCAGGAGGTGCGTGATGGTGATACGTCACATGCTGATCATGTTAACTTTGATCATTGTTTGCCAGCTTTCTTCGCTGTAAAGTTAGTATGCTTCCCTTAGTAATAATAAATATCTTGTGGTAAAATATTTTGAGACTATGTAAATATCCTGTTGCTCATCATACTTTCATGCACCAATTTTAGCATCTGCGATTGATTCTTCTTAAAAACGGTGGCATTTGCCAAATGGTGATTTTCTATGTCCATTATTCTGCCTATATTTATGAATTGAAAGAGCTTTTCTTTCTACCTCATTTATTTATTCAATCAAGTATGTATATGTCAGTATGGACTCATGTATATTTATTTTATACTTTGGGTTATACTCAAATACTACTTTATTTTGTCGCTCGAATTGTTCCAACTTTAACCATTGACTGCTCTTTCAGGTTGGCTCCTAAATTCCTTTGGCATATCCTCATTCCTTTATTCTTTGAGCATTTCCTACTTTCTGGTATACAAGATGCTTCAGGCGCATCTTGTACGTTTACTGCCCCAGTCCATTTCTCCAAGGAGAATGGTATTCAGAAATCAAGATCTGGGCACTAGGTGTGGTCATTGCCATTGGGGTCATTGCTTCTAGGTCCTCTCAGTAGATAGAGCTAGGAAGAACATGTGTGTATACACAGACACACAACATACACACATTCAGATGCATATTGTATGTCCTGCTAAGGAAATATGTTCATGATCACATGTTATTAAGAATGATTATTAGAAACTCATGTAGATTTTAACAAATGCCCTCTTAACACCTATTAAGATGGTCATATGGCTTTGATTCTTATGTGATGAATACTAATCATAGATTTTTCTAATAAACATCTAAAATAAAACCTGCCTAGTCCTAGTAAACAAGTCTTAAAATTTTATCATTTTTCAGGAATTGCTTTGCTGATATTTTATTTAGAACTTATACTTCTATATTCACAAATTAGATAGCCTATTAGTTCTCAATTTTGATGCTTTGTCAGGTTTGGATATAAAAGTTAAGGTGGTTGGTTGTATTTGTTTCCGATGGCTGCTGTAACAATTATCACAAACTGGGTGGCTTAAAACAACAGAAATTTGTTGTCTTATGCTTCAGAAGGCCAGAAGTCTGAAATAAAGGTGTAGAGATGGTTGATTCCTTCTAGAGGCTCTGAGGGGAAATCAGTTCCATGCCTCTCTCTCCTAGCTTCTGGTGGTTGTCAGCAATTCTTGGCATTTCTTGACTTGCAGATGCATCACTCTAATTTCTGCCTTCGTCTTCACATGGCTTTCCCCTGTTTGTCTCTCTGTGTCCTCTTGTCTTCTCATAAGGACACCAGCCATTGGATTTAAGACTCACCCTAAATCCATAATGATTTCATCTTGAGATTCTTAACTAATTATAACTGCAAAAATTCTATTTCCAAAGAAGATCACAGTCTGAGGTTCCAGGTGGACATGAATTGGGGGGTGAAGGGTGGCACTATTCAACCTGCTACAGTGGCTCAGTAAAATTAAGTGGATAAAATTTTTATTTTATTTTTTTGCAATTTGGAACCAGTGGCCCAAAAGCTAAGTGTGAGGTCTTTATACACAACATTTCTCACTTTAAATCACTGATGCTTGAATGTACCATAGTCTAATCTTTGGCATTCCTTTGTTGTTTAGGCTGTTTAGTGCCTCAACCATCTTTATAGTTTTTTCCTTGGTTAATTGTGTTCTCTTGTATATAAACCTATAAATCACATGTAATCATGTAATTCAAAAGTGTTTATATGTTAATCAATGCAGCAGGGTATATGTATGATATAGATAGATAAGGTTATAAATATTGGCATCTGGCAATAAGCTGACATCTGGTGTGTAGTACCACCAGATACTTTTTATTAATTGATTTATGTTCATAATTGGTTTATGCATACTACATAAATATCACTCTTATTTTTATTAAAAAATTAACCATACATTTGTGATGGTTTTAATAGGGATTAAACTCCTCTCATCAGCTCATATCATATTAAAGAGCTGCCGTTCTCACCATATGCCATAGAAAGGTGGCCTCAAATGTCAGTCCTGATAGTGTCCTCAGAGGGGCCATTCAAACTCGTAAGATGAGTTGAATTTCAATGGGCATATAAGTCTCCTGCCAGACCTAGGGAATAACCTGAAGATGCCAAGAAGATCAAAGAGTGGGAGTCTGGCAAGGTCTGCACAGGAGCATGTGCGACAGACGGGGATGTGGGAGGGAGAGTCCGTGGACCGGGGCCAACTTGGGGGAAGGCCATTCTGTGCAGGAGGGAGTGCAAGCCCCTGCCTTCTCTTGCAGAGACCACTTGAATGGCCCAAATCTTTTCTGCCTTTGCTTTGGTTTCTATCCAGCCTCATCAGCAATGCCAGTGATGCTTCCTCCACAACCCCACCCCACCAGAGGATCAAGTCCCAGTTTGTGGCCCTGAGCTCTGAACTAGGAAATATGGGAGAGAAACCTATGACACTTGGAGGCTATCTGGCCAGTAGGGATATTTAATCCAACCTCATCCAAACCCTCCCTAACAGAAGAGAACCAGTCAAGATTGAGAAACTGAGTTGTGTACTTTCTCTGAACATTCCCCCTCTACTTTTAAAATGAATACATGGGGCTTCCCTGGTGGCGCAGTGGTTGAGAGTCCGCTTGCCGATGCAGGGGACGCGGGTTCGTGCCCTGGTCCGGGAAGATCCCACATGCCGCAGAGTGGCTGGGCCCGTGAGCCATGGCTGCTGAGCCTGCGCGTCTGGAGCCTGTGCTCCGCAACAGGAGAGGCCACAGCAGTGAGAGGCCCGCGTACTGCAAAAAAAAAAAAAAAAAAAAAAAAAGAATACATGGTAGGTGCTCAATTCATGTTTAGTGAGTAAATACTTCTTGACTTCCTCTATAGTACCTGGCATGAAGCTGAGCACACAAAGGTAACTGGTCACCATTTTCTTGAGCTCCCTACTACATACTGGTTGCCTACCTGAGTTATCTCACTTAATCCTCACCATAAAGGCAGATGACACCAACCTCAGAAGCTACTGTGAGCATTAAGGGATAGAATCCGTGTAACCCACTTACCATAGGGTGTAGCTATTATGAGACTGATTTTATAGATGAGGAAATGGAGGACCAGAAAAGTTAACAACTTGCCCAAAGTCACACAGGAAATAATAGACTTGGGATTACATCCTGACTGTATCAGGCTCAAAGCCCATGTCCCCACTGTTTTATCCTAGAGGGAAACGGGTTAGCTGCTGTGGAATAAAGAGCCTCTTTAAAAGCTGTCTACCCCAGGAGCACATTAAGCTGGTTATCTGGCTGTACTATTTTTCTGATTAATTTAGTAATTGCTTAAAACCAATAAAAATGATTATGGTAAAGTTTTAAAGTTTCTGGAGAAAAGATGGTTTAATTTTGGCACAGTGGAACAAGTAGGGGAGAGGCAAAGAAATGGAGATGAAGGGAAGCAGAAGTCTTCATTGGCTTGCCACGTGCCTGTTTTTCAGATTAGACATTCCAAAGTCTCCCATCAGGGTGGTTTGCTGTGTCCATCTAGGCAGTTTTCCACTGCTTGGAGGAGACACAAAAGCTTTTGTTCATCATGAAAGAATTTTCTCCTTCCCACCTACAGTAATTGCCAAGAATGAGCTCTGTTACAGTCATTGCAAAGAAGAATGATGACCTTTCTTTGCCCAATGCCACGTCTTAGAATTCAGGATCAACTGGAGACACTGCAAAGGCAGCAGCCTCCTGTGTGGGTCAGCGGTACTGTGGTTTGAGTTGCCTTTTAGATCATTTCTCTCCGGGGAAGGTCCAGGATGCTTCAGCCACTATAAAGAATTGTGTGCTTTTGAAAAGGACCATGCACCTCCCTTCTTTTTCAGATGCAAAATCTGAAACCCAGAGAGAAGGATGGATTTGGTCCATGTCGCTCAGCAAGAGTGGCAGAACCAGGACTTGAACCCGGATCTTCTAACTTCTGTGGGGAAACTGAACTTAATCCAACTTCACTGAGGAATGTCAAAGGGTACAACTAACCATATGTGCTGGATAAACTGTCAGGGGAAACTGGTAAGGAACTGCGAAGAACCAACGTCAAAGTCAGCCTGATAATTATGAAAAACTACATCAGAGTAACTACTGTCAAGGTAACTACTGATGTGAATTGAGTATGTGCTGCTCACTAAAAGTGGGGTGATGGATAACGACTATAGCTTTTATTCCATGTAAACAGATCTGAACAGCCACTGTAGCTTTGGAGCTGCTTGCTAGCTCCCTGCAGGCGTTCAACGTATTCGCTCTGCTCAGCGGTTACGGTTACAATCAGCTCATTCTATACTGAGGAATTGGTATGCTCCTTTGGGCCTCAAATTTTTCTTTTCTTTTCCTCCAATACTTCCAGGCCAGCAAGCTGCACTACAGATGTCCTTTTTACTTCTTGCCTGATTATTATTAAGGATCCAAGAGTTTTTTTTCAGGTAATGAGGGAGTAGTCCTGTGGGCAGAAACAAAACCAAACAACACATCTTCCCTCACTTCCCCAAGCTCCTCCGTTCCCTCATTCCAGTCATCTGTGAATTGGGAATAATATTGCTGTTTTATTTGGGAGCCTGCTATCCCCTGCTGGATACTGGACAGGCTTCTTCCACACAAGGATTTTTGGATGTTGGGACAATGACACGTGGGCACCAGTGCATGTGTGGTAGGCTGAAAAATGGCTCCTTGAGACATCAGGCCCTAATCCCTTGGACCTGGAAATGTTACCTTATTTGAAGAAAGGATCTTTGTGGATGTGATGAAGTTAAGGATCTTGAGATGAAGGCATTACCCTGGGTTATCTTTAAGTGGGCCATTTAGGTGGGCCCTAAATGCAGTCACATGTGTCCTTATCAGAGGGAGACAAAGGTGACACACACACACAGAGGAGGAAGCAATATGGAGATGGAACAGAGAAAGATTTGAAGATTCTAGTTTTTTGAGGATGCAGCCACAAGCCAAGGAATGATGACAGCCACCAGAGGCTGAAAGATGCTGAGGACAGATTCTGCCCCGGAGCTTCCGGAGGAAGTGTGGTCCTGCTAAGCACTTAATTTCAGGCAAGTGAAACTGATTTCAGACTCCAGAACTGTAAGAAAATAAATGTCTGCTGTTTACGCCACCAAATTTGTGGTAGTTTTTTATAGCATCCACAGGAAACGATTACTCACACAGTGAACAGCACAAAGATTCCCCAAGGTGAAGGGCTCAGGTTCAGTTTAGGGCAAAACAGCAGTGAGGTGATGGTGGATGGCTTCAGGTTTTTATTGTGGTGAGGGGGTGGAGCTGGGGTGGGAATTTGTGTGTGGAAGCTGGGCCTTTCATGGTTTGAAATTCCCACTGGTGCCCAGGACAGAGCACTGAACTTGCTCAGATATGGGGCCAAAGGGAAAGGAGGAGGAATGGGGCTTGAAAGCTCTCAGCAGTCAAAAACCATGGGACTTCCCTGGTGGTCCAGTGGTTAAGACTCTGCTCTTCCAATGCAGGGGGCATGGGTTTGATCCCTGGTCAGGGAACTAAGATCCTGCATGCTGCACAGCTCAGCCAGAAAAAAACAAAACAAAACAAACAAAGCAGTCAAAAACCAAAATGCAGTTAGACACTGATCACAATGACCTAACTCATAGAGGTAAAACAAGTAAAGCCTTTAGAACAGGGTTGGAGAACAGGGCTCTGCACAAATTAATTTCTAGTAAAGATTAGCTGTTATTGTTTTTACCATTTTTAAAGGCACTTCTTTTTTTCAGTTTCCTAAGCCAGTACTGGAGTACTCAAGAAGCTGGTTCTGAGCTCTCTTTTCTCTCTCTACACTTCCTCCCCAGGGTGATTTCATCAATCCCGATACCTTTCAATGATACACAGATTTACCTCTGCCATGGACCTCTCCCCAAGCTCCATATTACAACATCCAATTCTCTACCCACCATCCCTACCTGGATCTCTAATAGACATCTCAAGCTCCATAAGTCTTCTCCTAACCTGAATCCATGGTCTTCCCCTGCAAATACTGTTCCTCTAGCCAGTCTTCCCTACCGGGTTAATTCACACTACCATCTTTCTGTTGTTCAAACCAGGAACCTGGAAGTTACCCTTGACTCCCCCCAACCACTCCAATCATCACCAAGCTCAGCTGATTCTACCTTCTCTCTGTTGCCACTAGCTACTTCATTTCAGGCCCTTAAAGTGCATCAGTCCTGGAAACCCCATCACAAGTCCCCAAGGAGACCTGCACACCAACTCTGAATCTCCCTAGATCAGTGGTCCTCCATCGTGGCTGTATTTGAGAAATACCTGTTTTTTGGTTTTGTTTTTTAAATTTTAATTCATATACCATACAATTCACCCATTTATAGTGTACAGATCAATGACTTAATATATTCACAGAGTTCTGCAGCTTTCACCTTTATCAACTTTGGAATATTTTCAGGACTCCAGAAGGAAACCCTACACACCACAGTCATCACCTCCCAATCTCCCTATCCATGCCCAGCCTTAAGCCACCAGTAACATCTTTTCTGTTTATGGGTTCGCGTATTTTGAATATTTCATATAAATGGAATCTTATAATACATAGTCCTTTGTGACTGGCTTCTTTCAGTTGGCATAATGTTTTCAAGGTTCATGCATTGTTGTAGTACGCCATTTATTTCATGGCCAAATTATACTCCATTGTATGGATGTACCACATATTATTTATTCTTTCATCAGTTGATGAACATTTGGGTTTTTTCCACCCTTTGGTTATTATGACTAATGCTGCTATGAACATTCATATACAGGTTTCTGTGTGGACATACTCTGCATTTCTCATGGGTATATACCTAGGAGTGGAATTCCAGGGTCATATGGTGACTATGTTTAGCTTTTTGGAGAACCGCCAAACTGTTTTTCAAACTCCTGTGCCATTTTACATTCCCACAAGCAGAGTATGAGAGTTTCAATTTTTTTCACAACCTCACCAACATGTTATTATATGACCTTTTAATTATTTCTATCCTACTTAGTGTGAAGTGATATCTCATTTTGGTTTTGACTTGCATTTCCCAGATGGCTAATGATGTTGACCATCATTATGGTCATGTGATTATGTGCTATTGACCATTTGCATATCTGCTCAATGAACTCTTAGTATAATATTCTCAAAGATATTTACATCTAGACACAACATAATAAAATTATGTCCAAAGACAAAGAGAGAATCTTGAAAGGAGCAGGAGAGAAGTGACTCTTCACTTACAAGGGATCCCCAATAAGATAAGCTGATTTCTCATGAGAAACCATGGAGATCAGAAAGCAGTGAGATGACATTTTCAAATGAATTTACTGAAAGGAAAAAAAAAACGAAACAAAAGAAACTACTATCAACCATGAATTATGTATACAGAAAAAAATATATCATTCAAAAATGAAGGAGAAATTAAGACATTCCCAGATAAACAAAAACTGAAGGACATCATCACAAGCAAACCTTCCCGACAGGAAATAATAAAGGAAGTCCTTCAGGCTGAAATGAAAGAAAACTAGACTGTAACTTGAATCCACATGAAGAAATAAAGGATACTAGTAAAGGTAACTACATAGGTAAATATAAAAGACAGTATAAATGTTTTCTTGTTCTTGTTTTTGCAGTACGCGGGCCTCTCACTGCTGTGGCCTCTCCCGTTGTGCAGCATAAGCTCCGGACGCGCAGGCCCAGTGGCCATGGCTCACGGGCCCAGCCGCTCCGCCGCATGTGGGATCTTCCTGGACCGGGGCATGAACCCATGTCCCCTGCATCAGCAGGCGGACTCTCAACCACTGCGCCACCAGGGAAGCCCTAGAACTCTTAGTCTTTAAAATGGTTTCTATTACATGTAGAGAAGACACAAAAGAATATTGACAAAATGCATGTGAGTAGGAAGAATGATGCCACCAGATGTTAATAGTAATCCCCAGGGCAACCATGAAGAAAATAATTCAAAAATATAGAATAAAATAAATAACAATGAAAAAAAATTGTACACTATAACATATATATTTAACTCAAAACAAGGCAGTAATGGAGGAATTGAGAAACAAAAAATACATAAGAAATGTAGAAAACAAATAGAAAGATGGCAGACATAAATCCTACCTTATCAGTAATTATATTAAATGTAAATGTTAACACAATAAAAAGGCAGAAATTAGTATAATTGATTTACAAATCACATTATCCAACCATAAGCTGTCTACAAGAGACACACTGTAGTTTGAAAGCCATTAATTAGTTGAAAGTAAAAGGATGGAAAAAGATATGTCCAGAAATGGATAAGCTGATCCTAAAATTCACATGGAAATGCAAGAATAATGAAAACAATTTTGAAAGAGAAGAACAAAGTTGGACGACACACACTTCCTGGTTTTCAGACAACACTGCAGTAATCAAGACAGTGTGGTACTGGCATAAAGATAGATATATAAATCAATGCAACAGAATTGAGAGGCCAGAAATAAACCCAGACATCTGTGGTCAATAGATTTGCTATTTCAGTGAATGGTGCTAGGACAACTGAATAGCCACATGAAAAGAAGGATTTTTGACCCCTTCCCCACACCATATATTATATGAAAACCAACTCAAGATAGATCAAAGGTCTAAATATAAGAGCTAAAACTATGTAATTCCTAGAAGAAAATGAAACGTAGTTATAAATCTTCATGACCTTGGACTAAGCAATGTCTTCTTATATATGGCACCAAAAGCACAAGCAACCAAAGAAAAAATAGATAAATTAGACTTCATCATGATTAAAACCTTTGGTGCATCATAATTAAATTCTTTGGAGAAAATATTTACAAATCATATATCCTATAAGGGTCTAGTATCCAGAATATGTTTTAAAGAACTCTTTCAACTCAATAAGAAAAAGACAAATAAAAAATAAGCGGGCAAAAGATTTGAACTGACATTTGTCCAAAAAGTTATAGAAAGGACAGTGAACTCATGAAAAGATGCTCAATATCATTAGGCATCAGGCAAATGCAAATCAAAACCACAATTAGGTCCCACAATCAGACACATACTAGGATGGCTATAATTTTTCTTAAATGGAAAATAACAAGTGTTGGTGAGATTGTAAAGAAATTGGAAGCCTCGTGCATCACTCTTTAGAATGTATGTTAGTGCAGCCACTGTGAAAACCAGTTTGGTATTTCCTCAAAGTGAGTGGCTATATGACCCTGCAAATCCAGTCCTAGGTATCTACCCAAGAGAATGGAAAGCATATGGCCACACAAAGACTTGTATGCAAGTGTTCATAGTAGAATTAGTAAAAAATAGCCAAAAAGTGGAAACAACACAAATGCCCATCAATTGAAGAACAGATAAACAAAATGCGGTATATATGTACAGCCATTAAAAGCAATGATGTACTCATCCATACTACAACATGGATGACCTTTGAAAACATTATGCTAAGTGAAAAAAGCCAGGCACAAAAGATCACATGTTATATGATCCCATTCATATTAAAGGTCCAGAAAAAGCAAGACTACAGAGGCAGAAAGTAGGTTAGGGTTTGCTTAGAACTGGAGCGGGGGAGGGACAGAAGAGGGTAGAGGAGTAAGAGCTAAAGGGTCCAGGATTTCTTTCTTTCTTTTTTTAAACACCTTTATTGGAGTATAATTGCTTTACAATGGTGTGTTAGTTTCTGCTGTATAACAAAGTGAATCAACTATACATATACATACATCCCCGTATCTCCTCCCTCTTGCATCTCCCTCCCATCCTCCCTATCCCACCCAGGATTTCTTTCTGAGATGATGAAAATGTTACAAAATCAACTGGGGTGATGGTTGCTCAAATCTGAATATACTAAAAACCATAGAATTTTCCACTTTAAATGGGTAAATCATATGGTCTGTGAATTTTACCTCAATAAAGCTGTTATAAGATCAACAAGAAGAACCTCCAGTGAGAGTACACCCTATTGATTTAGCTTGGGTCTTGTGCCAAGGGTCTGGGGCACCTAGACTGACAGTCCCACTGAACTTTTCCAATGGGGAAAGACATTTCCAGTAAGGAAATTGGGGCACCATTACTGAAAGATGGAGGGATGGATGCTTAAACTCCTCCTGTGAGTTATAACTTTATTTGCAATAAAATCTTAACATATTACACGTGAACTACCAGGCCCTAGATGACCTGTTTCCACCTGCTTCTCCAGTGCCATCTCCTACCCCTCTTCCTTTCCCCCTTCTCCTCCTCCTTCTGGCTGCTACTTAGACAACGTAAGCTTGTTTCTGCCTTGCCATTTTTTATCAGCTCTTCCCTTTGCCTGAAATGCTTTTTTCCCCCCAGTCTTTGCGTGGCTGCCTCCTTCTCTTCATTCAATTCTCAGCTCAAAGGTTATCTCTCGAGAGATGCTTTCTCTGACCACCCTCACTCCAGTGCTGCCATTGTGCTATTTTGTCTTTATAGTCACTTTGCTACTCTGTCTTCGAAGTCATTTTCATTATTTGATGATACTTCTATTACGCTTATGTGTTTACTTCCGTCTATCCTTCTTCCTTGATAGAATGTAAATTCCACCGGATCAGGGATCATGTTGGTTACATTCATCATGAGAGTCTCAACATCCAACATAGGGCTTAGCACATAGTAGAACCTCAAGAAGTGTTTGTTAAATGAATAAGTAATTGAAAAACCCTAAATTTACTGAGATGAACTTTCTACATCATATGCTATCGCATTTTTGGACACAGAACAATGGAAAGGAAGATGGATGGTGAACAGAACCCTGAAGAGAGAAAATATTAGAAAGTTGGGAGCTTGATTATAATCGTTCTATGGAGTAATAGTACTAGAACTTCCAGGAATCTGTAAAGAATAGAAATCAGTGTTGTGAACGGGACCTAGGGAGCCATTCTTGGGCATGCTGCGGTCTAACACATTCTGTCCCTCATCATTTTCGCACACTCAGGTTCAGTCCTCTCTCTCCGTCTCTGTCTCTGCCATATTGATGCATCTAACAGGGAGCTAATTGAGGCCCCAGCAACTATATATTTCTTTGTTCCTGGAAGCACCTGTCCGCATTACTGTGCATGGAGACTATTCCAATTCCTTTGCCTCTTCAAAATCTTTCCAGCTTGTGCCAGTCTATACTCTTCTGCCGGGTATCAGCATGCCCAAAAATCTTGGTTGCCATCCCTCTCTTGGAGACATCTGTCTTCTGGAAGCTTCCACCACAACAGAGTTCTAGTGTCTATGGCAATCTTTGAAATGGTTACCTGGCTCAGAGTCTCCAGCCAAGCTGAGAAAGGCAACCTAAGAAGGAATGTGAAAGATGACAGATTGCTGCTGCTGAGTTGGTCCTGAGTTCTGGGCCAGCCCTTGGTTCTGAGTGAATAAGTATCAGATGTCCCACCTGTACCAAAGGAATTGTAACATATGCATACTCACCCATGGGCCATCCAGAGGTGAATGTCCCCCTGCATTGCGCTACCTTCCTATCAGCCTCTTGCTCAAGCATGAATAAACAGAGCCGTCATCCACACACTTATGGAACAGCTACTATGCAGTATCTTGGTGTTCACCATCCGTTTAAAGGGACATTGTTTTCATTCAGTGTTTTATTACAGTCACAACTTTTATTCACACACTGTTTTATTACTCATTGTGGCCTTGTTGTGAGTATATTTTAATTCTGCTTTTTTATGTTGTTACATAAGCATTTTTTATTACACAAAATTTGTAAACCTGTCATTGTCAAGGCTGTATAATATTCTATCTAGTTCTAGTGGTTTCAACCAGGGAAAATGTTGTCCCCCAGGGTACATCTGGCAACATCTGGAGACATTTTTTTAATTGAGGTATAATTGACATATAAAATTATATTAGTTTCAGGTGTATAATATAATGATTCAATATTTGTATACATTGCAAAGAGATCGCCACCATAAGTATAGCTACCAGCTGTCACCACACATAGTTATGACATTATTTTTTCTTTTCTTTTTTTTTCCTTGTGAGGAGGACTTTCAAGATTTAATCTCTTAGCAACTTTCAAATATGCAAAACAGTATTATTAAGTATAGTCACCATGCTATACATGACATCCCATGACTTATCTATTTTATAACTGGAAGTTTGTACCTTTTGAAATGGGTGAAGGGGGCCGAAACGTACAAATTTTCAGTTATAAAATAAAGGGGCACTGCCTTTGGATGCAACCAGTGATGAGAACCAGGGTCCAGGAAATCCTCACACCAGAATAGATTTCCCACTGTCCTAGCAAGAAGATCTTGGAGCCCCATAGACAGCCCTGTTAAACCATAGGTCTATGGATGAGACTGTTGGAATGCAGGTTGAAATCTGATTGTGGAAGAGAAGACAGGAAAGTGGAGGTATATTGTAGTCCAGCTTTGCTAGGCCTGAGACTGAATCCTCCTCTCTGAGGTTGCTTCCCCGCTTTGCCTTGATGGAAATGAATTGCTCCTGTTCACACAAGCTGCCTGTTTCTGTTTTCAGGTTGGATAAGAGCCCGTGGAGGAGCAAGACCTCCGTGGGCAACTCTCTGGGATCACTGGCCATCAGTTTCCTCCTGTCTTCCTCCCCCTGAGGATTTGGCAGGCTTAGTACCACACTTGGACCTATGCAAAAAGAGCCCCAATCTGGTCCCTGTGCTTTAGATGGACTCACTTTGAGGAGGAGACAGTGGAATCAAGGAGATGTGCCCAGACAGAGCCCTTTTCTAGACCACACAGTGGATACCTGGGAAGCTGGAATTCCTTGCCTAGATGGCTGCAAGCCCACTTCCAGAGCTTTCACAAGCTCCTTCCCTTTGTCTGTCTCCCCAGGGACACATGCTTCAGTTGGTGTGGGCACCTCTATGCCCGAGGGGTGGCCAGGAGGCAGCTATTTGCTATTTGGGGGCACTGGGAATGGAATTTAGAGGCATGGGCTAGTAAGTGCACATAAACACGTGTGCAGCCCCTCACAGTGAGGGGTGATCTCAGAATGAGAAGGGAAGCCGGGTAGGTGTTGGGTCAGTTGCAGGGGGCTGGTATTCTATATTGAGATGTAGAATTTTGAGTCCAAGAGTTTTGCATTTGAACCTGGCCTTCCAGGTAGTCATGAGGGTATTATTTGTTGAGGTAGAAAGATAGGATATTTTGTTAGCTGTAAAGCTTTCAGAAGAAAACATAGGAGAAAATCTTCCTGACCTTGGGTTAGGCAAAGATTGCTTAGATATGACTTTTAAAAAAGCAAGCACAATCAGTAAAAGGCAAAAAATTACAAATTGGAATTTATCAAAACTAAAAACTTAGGCTCTTCAAAAAACATCATTAAGAAAGGGAAAAGATAACAGAGAATTGGAGGCAATATTTGCAAATATTATGTCTGATAAGGAACGTGTACCCAATGTATGAATAGAACTTTTACAATTCAGTAATAACAAGACAATCCAATTGATTCAAAACTAAAAATTCAACATAGAACATTTGTGAATGAATAGTGAGCACATGAAAAGATACTCAACATCATTAGTCATTAGGGAAATGTAAGTCACAACATCCTGATGCATACTTCACACACACTAGGAGGGCTGTATATATATTTAATGGGAAATAACATGTTGGTAAGGATGTGGAGAAATTAGAACCCTCATACATTGCTGGTGGGAATGTAAAATGGTGCAGCCACATTGGAAAACAGTTTGGCAGTTCCTGTAAAAGTTAAACGTAGAGTTACCTTATGACCCAGCAATTCCATTCCTAGGTATATACCCAAAAGAATTGAAAATATTTGTCCAAACAAAAACTTGTACACAAACATTCACAACAGCATTATTCATAATAGATAAAAGGTGAAAACAATCTAAATATCCATCAACAGATGATGGATAAACAAAATGTTGTATAGCCACACATCTGGACATTATTCCTCCATAAAAAAGAATGAAGTACCAATACATGCTCTGCCATGGATGAACCTTGAAGACATTATGCTAGGGATTTCCCTGGCAGGCCAGTGGTTAAGACTCCACGCTCCCAATGCAGAGAGCAAGGGTTCGATCTCTGGTCAGGGAACTAAGTTCCTGCATGCTGCAGCCAAAAAAAAAAAAAAAAACCCAAAAAACAACCACCAAGAAACAATAACAAACAAACAAACGGAAAGAAAATATTATGCTAAGTGAAAGGAGCCAGTCACAAAATACTACAACTTGCATGATTCCATTTATATGAAATATCCAGGACAGGCAAATCCATAGAGACAGAAAGTAGATTAGTGGTTGCTTAAATTTGGGAGAAGGGTGGGGATAATAAATAGTGACTGAGCAGGCAGGAGAGATCTCTTTGCAGTGGAAGAAATGTTATAAAATTGGAGAGTAGTGATGGTTGCAAAAATATAAATTTACTAAAAATCATTGAATTGTGCATTAAAAGTGGATGGTTTTATAGTATTTAAAATTACATCTCAATGAGGCTGTTAAAAAAACAAACCCTGAAACCATAGGCCTGCCTAGAATGTGGCAAAATTGAATTTAGAATTCAATTCTAAATCAAGTTAGAATTTCTAATTCTAATGCTAATCGCAGTTTTTTGTCCTTTGCTAATTGCTCATGGTAATCTAGATTTCTTCCTGATCTCTGTGAAATAAGCTTGGAACAGCCTCTGACAGTGGAAGCTGTTACTTTAAAAAAAAATCCATCCTCACCTGACCTCTTTGCATCATTAAAAACCACACAAACCCTACACCTATTACAAACAGACAGCTGAACTTCCGCCTGTAATGTGTAAGTGACAAGGTGTGCGGCCCCAGCACAGCAACAGTATTTCTAAAATCTTGCCTTTGTTCTTTTGCTTTCAGTATTCAGGTTACGGAGCTGGCAATCGGGGGATTTGTATGTGATAAAGCTCAATCTATACTGCCCCTCTGGAATGTTTATTTCTTCCCATCACCCAGACAGCCTAAGCAATCTATAGTATAATTGTATTCTGCCATGGAGCTAACAGCAATACAATAATGCAGACCTTCCAAATGCTTAATGTAGTCATTAGCTGTGCAGTATAGTAGAAATTCGTGGGTATGGTAGAGGGTTGGGGAGAAGCTATTTTTTAAACGGAGATAAATAACAGAACATCTGCATCCCTCTGCCAGGGGACCCTATTTTCCTTTCTTCCCTAGGAGTTTGGAATTAACTCCAGAGAAAGCAGCTGAAAAATTAGTTTTGGACTGAACCAAAATACTCCAGGAAGGGGTGTCAGGGATGGGATGAAATGCCCTCCTCCAAGGGCACAATGGCTGCTTCCTGCAGCCAACAGTGGCACCAGGCACCACCACAGGTTGGGAAGGCCCAGGAAGGATGCCAAACCCTTCTGCTGCTAAGGTAGGGGAGTGAGGTAGCACTTGTCCTGCTGTTTTAAAGTACAAGCGCCTCCTAACAAATAGGAGACTCCAACTGTAGGAAGAAAAAAGTTGGAGAGAGAAAAAATTAGTCCAAATACAAAAAAGAACATTGAGATGTCTTTTCTTAGGGATTGGATTGTGTTTTTATAGAGCAGTGCTGTCCTATACAGTAGTCACTAGTCACATGTGGCTATTTAAGTTTGAATTAATGAAATGAAATGAAAATTTCACTTCTTCAGTCTTGCCACATTTCAAGTACTCAATGGCCACATGGTGGCTAGTGGCTGCCATATTGGAGGGTGTAGATAGAGAACATTTTCATCATTACAGAAAGCTCTTTGGAACAGCGCTATTTAATCTAGGATAATAAGAAAAGATATTTTGTCTGGTTCCACCTGTTTATTCTATAAAAAGGGCAACATTATCTGCTGAGGAAATATGATTTTATGAGGTTAAATTTGGGCCAAGAGGCATTGTGGATACGTGTATAGCTCCTGGCACTTGTCCAGATTGGAGTCTTCACCCTCAGGCTCTCATCCTAGAGTTCTCAAACCTGGCTGCACCTTAGAATCACCTGGAGAGATTTTAAAACTCCCAATGCTCAGGCCACAAAGCTGACTAATTAAATCAGAATTTCTGGGGAGTTGGATCAGGCATCAGGTTTTTTTTTTTTTACATAAACTTTACTTTAGAATAATTTTAGTTTTACAGAAAAATTGCAAAGATAATACAGAGTTCCCATATACCCCACACCCAGTCTCCCATATTATTAACATCTTACATTAGTATTGTACATTTGTCACAGTTAATAAGCCAATACCAATATATGATTATTACTAAGATACAGACAATTTAGATTTCCTTAGTTTTTACCTAAGTTCCCTTTTCTGTTCCAGGATTCCATCCAGGACAGATATTACATTACATTTAGTTGTCATGTCTCCTGAGGCTCCCTGGGGTATGACAGTTTCTCAGACTTTCCTTGTTCTTGATGACCTTGACAGTTTTGAAGAGTCCTGGTCAGATATTTTGCAGAATGACTCTCAGTTGTGATTTGTCTGATGTATTTCTCATGATTAGACTGAGGTTATGGGTTTTGGGAAGATCACAGAGATAAAGTGCCATTTTCATCACATTATATCAAGAGTAGCTACATATTATCAATGTGACTCACGACTATTGAACTGGTTATGATAGTGTTTGTTAGGTTTGTCTACTGTAAAGTTAATCTATTTCCTCCTTTCCCAGCTGTACCATTTTGGAAGGAAGGCACCATGCCCAACCCACATTTAAGTAGTGGGGGCATTGCACTGCACTTCCTTGAGGGGGGAGTGACTACATACATTATTTGGAATTCTTCTACATGGGAGATTTGTTTCTCCTCTTCCATTAATTTATTCAATCATTTGATTATATAATATGGACTCATGTACATTTACTTTATACTTCTGGTTATATAATCCAATTAAGTTATTTACTTTGTTGCTCAAATTGTTGCACCTCTGGCTATTGGAAGCTCTTTCAGTTGACATGTGTATCCCCTTGACATAACCCTATCAATCTAGGGTTTTGTTTTATTTTGTTTTTTTAGCACTTCCTTTAGTAAGATCATCTTGTATATATCCTGACCCATTCCTAGAATCAGCCATTTCTCCAAAGAGCCTTGGTTCCTCTTATTGAAGAATGGTGAAACCAAGAACTGAGCACTAAGTGTACTTGTTGCTATTGGGGTGTCATTGCTTCTAGGACCTTAGCCGACAGAGCAAGGAAATTTATGTGCAAATACTAACTTGAGTATATGCACACACATATCTATAAATATTTCTATATGTAACCATCTGTATCTATATTAGGCTAAACATGAGTTCATACTGTTGTCTATGACAATTCTAAGGGCCATGGTGTTCATTCTAGCCTTCCTTTCTTGCCTGTATCCTCTCACTCCAATAGTGAGAAACCTGGCTCCCACCATATGCCAACCATTTCCTTGATTGTTCAATTCCAGTATACATGTATAGTGGTATTAGAATCGCTAACCCACACCCCTATGGGAAACAAATGTATCAACTAGAGCACAGTGCTTTATGTACAGTTCCCACTGTCTTTAGTCTTTACACACTCCATACATTTCCAGAGTTCCTTAGGTCAGCATTTTTCCCCCAACCCCTTTCAGTAAGGTTGTTTCATAAGTTTGTAATACAGTTAGATTCTTTTTTTACATTATGCATTTCGTCTTGAGATCTCTTGACATCATAAATGCTTTTTTACATTTGCATAATTAAGGTCCACTCTTTGTACTGTAAAGTTTTATGTGTTTTGAGAATGAATAGCATCATGTATCCACCATTACAGTATCATTCAGAGTAGTTTCGCTGATGTAAAAACATCCCTTGTCTTCAGCTCCTCCCACCTCACTCTAAACCCCTGGAAACCAAGCTTTTTTTTTGCCATCTCTATAGTTTTTCTTTTTCCAGAATGTCATATAAACAGAGTCATATAGTATTTAGCCTTTTCAGACTGGCTTCTTTCACTTAGGTATTTTTGTGTATGACTTTGCATGGTTTGACAACTCATTGATTTTTATTACTGAATAGGATTCCATTGTGTGGATATACCACAGTATATTTATCTAGTCACCTATTGAAGGACATCTTGGTTGTTTCCAGTTTTTGGCAATTATGATTAAAACTGCTAGAGGGCTTCCCTGGTGGCGCAGTGGTTGAGAGTCCACCTGCCGATGCAGGGGACATGGGTCCGTGCCCCGGTCCGGGAAGATCCCACATGCCGCGGAGCAGCTGGGCCCGTGAGCCATGGCCACTGAGCCTGCGCGTCTGGGGCCTGTGCTCCGCAATGGGAGAGGCCACAGCAGTGAGAGGCCCGCATACCGCAAAACAAAAACAAAAACAAAAACTGCTAGAAACATTCACATGCAGATTTCTGTGAGGACATAAATTTTCACATCAGTTTGGTAAATATCTAGAAGCACAATTAGTGGACTGGATGGTAAGACTATGTTCAGCTTTGTAAGAAACTGCCAAATTGTCTTCCAAAGTTGTATCATTTTGCATTCCCTCCAGCAATGAATGAGAACTCTTGTTATGTGACATCTTTGCCAACAATGGGTATCGTCAGTTTTTGGATTTTGGCTTGAGGCCAAGTATGTACATACTTCCATTTGCTCTAAAAGATCTTCCTGTGCCTCTTTCCAGTCCATCCCCACACCCTACTCCCAGTGATCTGCCTCCCATCACTATAGATTAGATATGTTTTTCCTAGAGTTTCATAAAAATGGAAACAGTACATGTACTCTTTTTGTGTTTGGCTTCTTTTGCTAACACTAATATTTTGGTGATTCATTAATGTTGTGTGGATTAGTAGTCCTTTTTTATTGTGTAATAGTATTCTATTGTATAAATACACCACAATTATTTACCCATTCATATGTTTTGGAATATTTGAGCTGTTTTCAATTTTTGAGTATTGTGAATAAATACACCGTGAACATTTTATATTTAATTCACTTGGGTAAATACTTAGCAGTGGGATTGCTAGGTCATAAGTTAGGTGTTTCTTAACATTTTAAGACACTGTCAGTTTTTCAAATTGGATGTAACATCTTACATTCTCATCAGCAGTGAATGGGAGTTTTAGTCACTTCACATCCTTGCCAACACTTGGTATTAAAAATCTTTTTAGTATTAGTTATTAGAGATGGTTCATGTGGTTTTAAGTTGTATTTTTCTGATGATTTGTGGTGTGGAATATCTATTCATGTGCTTGTTGACCATTTTTATATCATCTTTTATGACTAATCTGTCCAAATCTTTTGTTGATTTTCTAATTGGGTGGTTTGTTTTCTTATCATTGTGCTGTAAGATTTGTTTATACATTCTGTATACGATTCTTTCTGTCAGATATATGTATTATAAATATTTTCTCCTTTCCCTTAACTTGATTTTTCATTTTGCTAATGTTTTCTTTTGAGGACCAGACACTTTTTAATTTGTGAAGTCCAATTTATCAATTTTTCTTTTATACATCATGCTATTTTCATCCAATTTAACAAAATTTTGCCTACCCCAAAACCACAACTATTTTCTCCTGTGATGCCTTATCAAAGTTTCACATTTTTAGCTTTTATTCTATAATCCTTTCATGAATTAATTTTGCACGTGGTGTGATATAAGGGTCAAGGTTTGCTTTTCTCCATATGGACACCCAGTTATTCCAGCATTATTTGTTGAAACATTTTTTTTCCTATTGAATTACCTTGGCACCTGTTGAAAATCAATTGGTCATATATACATGGCTCTATTTCTGGACTATTCTTTTCCATTGATCTATGCATGTATCCTTATGCCAATACCACATTGTCTTGCTTACTGTGGCATTGCAATTAAATAGGGTAAGTCTTCTAAACTTTTTATTTTTAAATGTTCCTTTGGATATTCTAAGTCATTCCATTTCTATATAACTTTTAGAATCAGTGTGCCAATTATTATTAAAATATCCTGTTAGGGTTTGATTGTGACTAGGTTGAATCTAATGATCAATTTGGGGACAACTAACATCTTAACAATATTGAGCCTTCATCCCACGAACTTGACATATCTCTTTGTTTACTTGTGCCTTTAATTTTTCTCAAAAGTGTTTTGGGGTTTTCAGTATACTTATTTGATTAAGTCTATCCCTCATATTTTCTGGGTTTTTTTAATCCCGTAGTAAATTGTATTGTTTTTTAAAATTTCAATTTCTAATTGTTTTCTACTAGTATTTAGAATTACAACTGGTTATTACATAGTAACCTTGTACCCTTCGACCTTGTAAAAATCACTTACTAATTCTAGTTGATATCTTATAGGTTTCTTAGGATATTCTGTGTACATGATCATGTTGTTTGTGGGGGAGAGGAATTTGTTTATATATATATATTTATTTTCCCATATATTTCACTGCCTTATTGCAATAGCTAGGAGTTCCAGTACAGTGTTGAACAGAAGTGATGGGAGTAGACATCCTTGCTTGTTCCTGATTTTAAGGGGAAAGCAGTCAGCCTTTCACCATTAAGTGTGATGTTAATTTTAGTGGTTTTTTTTTAACATGTTTCTTTTAGATTGAGGAAGTTCCCTTCCATTCCTAGTTTTGTTGACAGGTTCAATTATGAATGAATGTTGAATTTTTTAAGGGCTTTTTCTCCTTCTGTTGAGATGGTCTCATGGTTTTCCTTCTTCAGTCTGTTAAAATGGTAAATTACATTAACTAATTGTTGAATGTTAAATATACTTTGTATTCCTGGGATAAACTCCATTTGGTCATGACCTTTTTTTCATGCTGTTGGATTTGATTTGATAATGCTGTCTTAGAAATTTATAGCTATGTTCAGGAAGGATATCTACGTGTAGTTTTCTTTTCATTTAATGTCTTTACCTGGTTTGGGTTTACCAGTAATACTGGCTTCATAGAATTATTTGGGGAGTAGATCCTCCTAATCAATTTTCTGGAAGTGTTTGAATATAAATTTTTAAAACATATTTGCTAAAGTTTATCTCTAAAGATATCTGGGCCTCGAGTTTACTTTGTGGGAAGTTGTAAACAGCGATTCAATTTCTTTAATATGTTCAGCACTTTTCAGGTTACATATATCTTCTTTAATGAGCCTTGGTAATCTGTGTCTTTCAAGAAATTTGTCCATTTCATCCAAGTTGATATACTTATTGGCATAAAGTTATTCATACCATTTTTCATTTTTAAATTGAAGTAAAATATACATAACATACAATTTATCATTTTAACCATTTACAATTATCCATTTCAGTGGCATTAAGTACATACACGTTATTGTGCAACCATCCCTACCATCCATCTCCAGAACTCTTTTCATCTTATACAGCTAAAACTCTGTCCCTGCTGAGTTAGTATCCTTCTATTCCTAGTTTATTGAGTGTTTTTATCATTAAAGGGCATTGAATTTTCTCAAATGTTTTCTGTATCAACTGAGATGATCATGTATTTTTTTCCTTTATTTTGTTAATCTGGTGTATTACACTGAATGATTTTCATGTGTTGAAACATAATATCCTCTTGTGGTCTTTTAATAGCTGCAGAATCTTTAGTGATGTTACCTCTCTCATTTGTGATATTGATAATTTATGTCTTTTCACTTTTTCCCCTCATCATCATGGCTAGGTGTTTATCAATTTTATAGATTGACTCAGTGAACCGGATTTCCATTTTATTGATTTTCTCTATTGTTTTTGTCTTCTATTTCAATGATTCTGCTCTGATCTTTATTATTTCCATTCTTATGCTTAGTTTGGGTATCAGTTGCTCTTTTTTTTTCTAGTTCTTTAATGTACAAGCTGAGGTCAATGATCTGAGACCTTTCTTCTTTTCTAACAGAGGTGTATAATGCCATAAATTTTCTTCTAAGTACTGCTTTAGCTGTCTCCCATAAATTTGGATATGTATGTTTTCATTTTCATTTAGTTTAATACATTTTAAAATTTCCATTTTGATTTCTTCTTTGTCTCATAAGTTATATATATGTATTTTATTTAGAGTACAAATATTTGGGGATTTTTCAGATATCTTTCTCTTAACTGATTTCTACTTTAATTCTATAGTGGTCAGAGAACATACTTTATATAACTTGAACCTTTTAATATTTAATCTGACTTGTGTTAAGGCCCACAGTATGGGCTTTCTTGGTAAATATTCCATGTACATTTGGAAACAAAGTGTGTGTTCTGCTATATATGTCAATTAGGTCCAATGGACTGATTTTCTTGTTCAGGTCTTCTATAACATTGCTGAATTTTATGTACATACTTTCAGTTATTGAGAGAGTAGTATTGTAATCGCCAATTATAATGGCTATTTTTCTAGTTAATTTTCAAGTTATTTTAGTTTTTCTTTATATATTTAGAAGGTCAGTTCTTAGGTTCAGAAATGTTTAGATTGTTATGTTCTATTGATAAATTGACACCTTTAACATTATAAAATGATCTTCGTTATCTCTAATAATATTCTTTCTTTTGAAATCTACTTTGTCTAATATTAATATAGCAATTCCAGCTTTCTTTGGACTAGTGTCAGAATGAAATTTTATCCTATTTTTTCTTTATATTTAGAGTGGCTTTGTTGTGGGCAGCATATAGTTAGGTTTTGCTTTTTTTTAATCCAATCTGATTATGTCTGCCTTTTGTGTGTGTGGTGTTTAGCCTGTTTATTGTAATCTGATTCTCATTACTGTTGGGTTTAAATCTATCATTTTCTATTTGTTTTCTATTTGTCCCATCTGTTCTTTGTTTCTCTTTTTCTGCCATCTTTTGGATGAATTGAGTGTATTTTATGTTTCCATTTTATCTCCTTTGTTGGCTTATTAGCTATAACTCTGTTTTGTTATTCAGTGTTTCTTGTAAGGTTTATAATATACATTTTGTACTTATCACAATCTGTCTTCAAGTGACATTATACTGTTTCAAATAAAGTATGAGAATCATGTAGAAGTATACTTCAATTTCTCCCCTCCTCACCTTAGTGCTATAGTTTTCATACATTATACTTCTACCTATATTATAAATCTCCCAGTACAATGTTGTTGTTTTTGTCTTCAACATAGTCCATTATCTTTTTAAACATCTTTACTGAGATTTATTCATATACCATATAATTCACCCATTTAAAGTATACAATTCAATGGTTTTTAATATGTTCAGAGGCATGTTCAACCATCACCACAGTCAAGTTTAGATTATTTTTATCACCTGAAGAAAAAACCCTGTATCTTTTAGCTATCACTCCCTATACCTTGTCCTCACTCTCCCCCCAGCACTAAGCAATCACTGATGTACTCTCTGTCTCTATGGATCCCTATTCTGGACTTTCATATAAATGGAATCACATAGTATGATTTACAATGAGAAATCTTCTGTTATCTTCACCTTTTTTCCTCTATACATAGTATATTATTATTTTTTCCTCTGGCTACTTCTAAGATTTTCTTTTTTTTTTTTTTTGCTTTATAACAAATTTAATCAGTTATACATATACATATGTTTCCATATCCCCTCCCTTTTGCGTCTCCCTCCCACCCTCCCTATCCCACCCCTCCAGGCGGTCACAAAGTACCAAGCTGATCTCCCTGTGCTATGCGGCTGCTTCCCACTAGCTATTTACCTTACGTTTGGTAGTGTATATATGTCCATGCCGCTCTTTCACTTTGTCACAGCTTACCCTTCCCCCTCCCCATATCCTCAAGTCCATTCTCTAGTAGGTCTGTGTCTTTATTCCTGTCTTACCCCATGTTCTTCATGACATTTTTTTTTCTTAAATTCCATATATATGTGTTAGCATACAGTATTTGTCTTTCTCTTTCTGACTTACTTCACTCTGTATGACAGACTCTAGGTCTATCCACCTCATTACAAAT
The DNA here is from genome assembly GCF_964341445.2 of Mesoplodon mirus. Classification (NCBI taxonomy): domain Eukaryota; kingdom Metazoa; phylum Chordata; class Mammalia; order Artiodactyla; family Ziphiidae; genus Mesoplodon; species Mesoplodon mirus. The sequence goes on along the minus strand of NC_138981.1, from coordinate 135,836,415 downwards.
AGCTCAATTTCATTTCTTTTTATGGCTGAGTAATATTCCATTGTATATATGTGCCACATCTTCTTTATCCATTCATCCGATGATGGACACTTAGGTTGTTTCCATCTCCGGGCTATTGTAAATAGGGCTGCTATGAACATTGTGGTACATGTCTCTTTTTGAATTATGGTTTTCTCAGGGTATATGCCCAGTAGTGGGATTGCTGGGTCATATGGTAGTTCTATTTGTAGTTTTTTAAGGAACCTCCATACCGTTCTCCATAGCGGCTGTACCAATTCACATTCCCACCAGCAGTGCAAGAGTGTTCCCTTTTTTCCACACCCTCTCCAGCATTTATTGTTTCTAGATTTTTTGATGATGGCCATTCTGACTGGTGTGAGATGATATCTCATTGTAGTTTTGATTTGCATTTCTCTAATGAGTAAAGATGTTGAGCATCCTTTCATGTGTTTGTTGGCAGTCTGTATATCTTCTGTGGAGAAATGTCTATTTAGGTCTTCTGCCCATTTTTGGATTGGGTTGTTTGTTTTTTTGTTATTGAGCTGCATGAGCTGCTTATAAATTTTGGAGATTAATCCTTTGTCAGTTGCTTCATTTGCA